>NC_073305.1:208311651-208911651 GCF_027595985.1 Sorex araneus | reverse complement strand
GCCAGGCTTTTGTGTTGTCAAAAATAAAGCCAGAGATGGCAGTGGTATCACTGTCATGGTATCACTGTCACCCCGTTGTTCGTGGATTTACTTGAGCGGGCACCAGTAACGTCTCTATTCCTCTCAGCCCTGAGATTTTAGCAGCCTCTCCTTACTCATCTTTCCCAACAATTGAAGGCTCTTTCAGGGTCAGTGGAATGAGACCTATCGTTATTATTTTTTGGCATATTGAATATACCATGGGCAGCTTGCCAAGCTCTGCCGTGTGGGCGGGATACTCTGAGTAGCTTGCTGGTCTCTCCGAGAGGGATGTATGTATCTGTTACTGTGTTTGGGATATGAATACGCCACGGGGAGCTTGCCAGGCCCTCCCTTAACAGTGACTTAACAGTCATAGTCACTTAAATAGCAACTGGTATTAATCTCCACCCCCCCCAACAGGGTGACAAAGAGGGTTCCTAGAGTATCACAACTATCATGAGTGTTTTACTAATGACATGGAAACTGTACAAGGACATATTTGGAAAAGAAGTTTCTCATATAAACATGACCATACTACCACCTTAAAATATACAGAGATGCTTACAAAAATAATTTTTTACTACCTTTTACCATTATAAAGAGATTACGACTTTAGGACAGATACCTCAGAACTAGCTGTCTTCAAAATCAGGACTAAATAAAAATACATTAAGCAAGAGTACCCAAGCTAAAACCAAGCTAAAACTATGAAAAAAATATTTGCAGTGGTAGCATTTTTAATCTTAGAGATTCATCAGTACTACTCCAGTGAGGAAGAGTCCAGCAGAGACAAAACTCCAAGTTTTGTTGTGGAGTGTTTGAAAGAGAGTAAGAGCCGGTGGACATTCGGGCAGGGGGCCGGGCCGGGGGCGGCAGGCAGAGGCTGAGTAAAGCTAGAAGTGAGAAGTTACTCCGGAGAAGAGGGAGGGGCTGAGCCACGTAAGCCCATTTGGGTTTGGCGACTGGGAAACGGGGCCCCTGACTTCACGTGCTGCCTGGAACAGCGAGATCAGAGCTCTCGGCGGCCTGGGCTCTTTCAGGCGAAATAAGAGACACGCTAGGAATGTGCCTTTGAACTGTTAGACTTATTAGTGGGCGTGGGATTTTGTTTTTTCCAGGTCTTAAAAGCCAAAATTGAGGCCTAGTCAGGCAGAGCGCTGAGTGAAACCTCACTAGTTTGGGAAAGGAATCTTTCCTTCCTTCCTTCCTTCCTTCCTTCCTTCCTTCCTTCCTTCCTTCCTTCCTTCCTTCCTTCCTTCCTTCCTTCCTTCCTTCCTTCCTTCCTTCCTTCCTTCCCCCCCTCCCTCCCTCGTCCTCTCTCCCTCGTCCTCTCTCCCTCGTCCTCTCTCCCTTGTCCTCCTTTCCTTCCTTCTTTCCTTCCTTCCTTCCTTCCTTCCTTCTTTCCTTCCTTCCTTCCTTCCTTCCTTCCTTCCTTCCTTCCTTCCTTCCTTCCTTCCTTCCTTCCTTCCTTCCTCCCTCCCTCCCTCCCTCCCTCCCTCCCTTCCTCCCTCCCTTCCTGTCTTCCTCCTTCCCTTCCTCCCTTCCTGTCTTCCCTCCCTCCCTCCCTCCCATCCATTCTCCCTCCTCTTTGCCTCTCTCCCTCTCTTACTTGACCTTTTTTCAGGAGGAGGAACTAGAACAGGAAATAGCTTTATTAGGGACTATGAAGAGGGCCAGAAGGGAGAGAGAGTAACACATTGAAAACGTAGCCTCCAGAGGGGAAAGAGCCCCTAAAGCAAAGAATTTCATGACTCGGGGTTAGGTGCAGGTGACCCCAGACGCGGGGTGTGTCCTTTAATTTTTGCGTGGGTGTGTGAGTATCCCATGATTTGTTCATCCAGCCACCTGAAGAGTGGTTTTGTATTGCATCCATTTTGTGGTTTCTGTGAATAGTCTGCAATGGCTATTCTTATTTAATTAAGTCTTTTGTTAGTCTCGGATAAATGTCTAGGAATAAAATTGCTTCTCATGGGATGGGTATATATTGAATGGCCGAATTGATTTCCAGAGTGATTTATCAACTTAATACTTCTCACAGCAGTGTATCAATAATTCAGTATTGGTATTTGGTATTGTCAGTAAGTATAAAATGACACCTCATTACGGCCTTAAATTGCATTTTCCTGGTGAGTAATGACATTGAACACTGACTTTTGTGTGCTTATTGAGCATTCCTGTATTTCATTTTGTGAACTCTACATCCCATTCTTTTTTCAATATTTGTTAGTGGTTTCTTTGTTAGTTTTGACTCATTGGAGTTTTATATATTCTAGATAAGAGTCCTTAGTGAGATGAACATATTGTTATTATGCTTATATAACAGAAATGGAATTTTGAAATATCACTTAAAGTAATGTCAAAGACTGTCTAGAAACAGATTTAATGAATGACACCTTTAAAGAAGTACCTTTACGCTGTGCTATCTACCGTACTATCCAGCCCCACGTTCTTGTAATTAAAAAGGAAAGAAATTAACAGATTGATTTTAAAATGTATATGGGATCCGTAGAATAGCCAAAATTATTTTCAAGGGAATAAAATTGGAGAAACTATGGGTTGGAGACATAGTATAGAGATTAAGGTGTTTACCTTGCACCTGGCCAAACCCAGCACCACAAAGGGTCCCCAGCCCTGTCAGGAGGGACCCCAAAACAAGCAAAGGAAGGAGAGCTTACAGTGCCCAAGACTGCTTGATGTTACGGTCTCCAGTAATGAGAGCACGTGGCCTTGCGCAGAGCTGGCTGGTGTTAGAGGAGAAAGAGGCCACGTAAGCCCAGGCACTAATCAGATGATTTCCACCACCTCCCACCACGGGCTAAGTCATTTCAGAGGGAGACAGAAAAATGCTTTCTTCAGTGATTCTGCACCAACTGGAAATGCAAGTGAAAAGAAAATGAATATTGAGCCCTACCTCATCCACTTGGGGAAGATCAGAAATTGAAATAAAAGCTGAAATCAAAAAGCTTCCCGATGAAAGCTGCTGTCTTGGTCATCTTGGGGAGGGAACTACTCTAAGTAAGAAACACAAGAGGCATTTAACTACAAGAGAAGTTTCCCCCCCAAGGGAGCTGGTCCATAGCCTCGCCCCCGGGCTTTCTCACTGGCTTCTTTCAAACGTGGGTCTCTTTTCTGCCCTTAACCTTTGCCCGTTATTCATCTCTGCATACAGCGGATGCAGTAGTTCATCTGACTAATCCCTGGAAGGTACTTAGACGAGCCAAATCGTGATGGATCCCTCGAAAGGGAGGTATAGCCCGGGAGTCCTTGCCCGGCCTCCCGCTGACTGCCCTCAAGTGTCCCCAGTAGCCTTCCCCTTCTGGCTTCAGGCGCAGGTCTGACTTTGACCGCTAGATGGCATGAGATGGGTCTTTTGATACCTTTGTGCAAATGGCCTTTTTTCCTTTTTCACAAGCTGTCAAAGAACAGAAACCTAGCTGCAGGATCTCACTATCTCGGCCGCTCACGCTCTCTCTGTGTCTCTGTCTCTGTCTCTTCTCTCTGTCTGTCTGTCTGTCTGTCTGTCTCTCTCTCTCTCTCACACACACACACACACACACACACACACATTTTCAGCCTACTTTTCAAGAAATGTGCAAACAAGTGTACTGATTTGGACATCAGAAAGGACGCTTCAAGTACTAGAAGCCCAGCACAACACACACACACACACACACACACACACACACACACACACACACACTTTCAGCCTACTTTTCAAGAAATGTGCAAACAAGTGTACTGATTTGGACATCAGAAAGGACGCTTCAAGTACTAGAAGCCCAGCACAACACACACACACACACACACACACACTTTCAGCCTACTTTTTAAGAAATGTGCAAACAAGGGGGCTGGAACAATAGCACGGTGAGTAGGGTGTTTGCCTTGCATGCAGCCGACCCGGGTTCAATTCCCAGCATCCCATATGGTCCCCCAGCACTGCCAGGGGTAATTCCTGAGTGCAGAGCCAGGAGTAACCCCTGTGCATCGCTGGGTGTGACCCGAAAAGCAAAAAAAAAAAAAAAAAGAAATGTGCAAACAAGTGTACTGATTTGGACATCAGGGAGGACGCTTCATACTGCAAGTACCAGAAGCCCAGCACAATTTTTCTTAAATGTGAAGATATTAGAACGTAAAGTGTCAGTTAAGAGGTAGACTGGGCTCCAGGCCCATTCGGCGAGGCCTGGCTCGATGCAGGGGTTCATAGCCACCTGGGGCTTCTCACGCACCTAGTTGGTGATTTCCATGCACAGTTTTCACACATCTGGTGGTTGACCGGGGCTCTGGCCCCCAGTATTGGACCGCTAAAACTTTGATTCCTTGTAGGATAGACCAGGGTAAAGGGCATGTAGGCCTCCAGTAACATTGTCCAACTTGAAACTATTTCATTTGCTCCTGGTTTCCCTACTGCGACTTCCCGAAGGAACTAGAAACGACTGGTACCTAATAGAGTTAGGGTATAACTCTCTCGGTAGGCGCTTTGTGACACTTGCCAATTGTGTGGGGGTCTCTGGATACCATGCTTTGGGTAGAGAGCTTTGAGTAGTATGCGTCATGGAGTTTGCGGAGTGAGGAGAGGGGTCACAGGTTCTCTGTATGAAGCATGAGGTGAAGTTATCGGCTACTTAGAACTCCGGGAAAGGAATGAATGAAGGAGGCCACTGCGAGACATCTGGCGGGCAGCGTGACGTGAATATCAAGATGAGGAATGGGCATTGAATTCGTCACAGAGCCCTGGGTGTGCTAATGTTGGCTGGGGTGGGAGGGGAGCTGCTGTCTCCCCTCAGGACCCTGGGCCTGGCCTCTGAGTACCTCCCCTTGAATCCCGGCCTTCAGCTCCTCGTTGACCTGCTTCCTGTCTCATCTTCCCCTCAGGTTTGCAGTCAGCATTGGGTACTGGCATGACCCTTACATCCAGCACTTTGTGAGGCTGTGTAAAGAGAGGAAGGCCCCTGAGATTAACAGAGGTGAGTGACCACCTCCCACCCCCGGCCTCTTCTCACAAACCCAGAGGCCTGGGCTGCGGGGGTTTCCTTCGTGTGTCGTGTTCGTCTTTCCGTTTGTCTTCGGTCGCTGTTGCTGTGGAAGCTGCAGTCCCCGGTGTTTGAGGCTCCGGAGTTAGAGGGCAGAGCCTCCGCAGGCACGGCCTGTGCCCCGCCACTTGGGCCATGCTCCACCCTGGGGAATCTCTTCTCGAAGGGGTCTCGTGCAGTGTCTCCAGTTGTCGGTGGAAGTGCTAATTTCCTTGACATCTCACCACCGTGGAATGAAAGGTGTGTCTTGGGGGGTGGGGGCCTCACTGCTGGGAGTGCTCAGGGGCTGCTCTCAGACTCGGGGTTCACTCCCGGTGGTCTCCAGGGCACTCTGGGATGCTGGCGATTGAACCCAGGCCTCCGCATGCTGAGCGGGAGCTCAGCCCATTCAGCTGTATCTCCAGTCTCTGGAGGCGCCTCTTAATCTTTGTTGGTCTGATACGTGAAAAGAGGTGTAAGAGTCATTTCATTTTCTTCCTCTGGATGACTAGTAGGGGCGAAGGTCCTGTGTGCAAAAGGACACTTGCCTGTCATCTTCCAGTGAATGGTCTTTCCACGTACGGGACTCGTTTCGTTGCCTCTTGTAAGTGTCAGTGATAGTATTGGAATCTGCAAGTCATTTCTGTCGAAGAAGTGGCAGGACTGCTGAGAGGAGGAGGACTTCAGCGCTGCCAGACTGGGAAGTGGACCAGCTGCCCCAAGCACTAGTGCACCAGCGTACATTTTCCACCACCGATGTCCCCAGTGCCCTCCCTCCTCCACATGCACATCCCAGTCCTCACCCTGCTTCTCTGGCAGACAATCTCCCCTATACTCTCTCTCTCTCTCTCTCTCTCTCTCTCTCTCTCTCTCTAATTTTGGGCATTATGCTTTACTGGAGTGATAGCGCAGCGGGTAGGGCGTTCGCTTTGCACGCATCCGACCCGGGTTCGATTCCTCTTTCCCTCTCGGAGAGCCCGGCAAGCTACCGAGAGTATCTCGCCCGCACGACAGAGCCTGGCAAGCTACTTGTGGCATATTCTATATGCCAAAAACAGTAACAACCAGTCACACAATGGAGACGTTACTGGTGCCCACTCGAGCAAATCGATGAGCAGCGGGATGACAATGATACAGTGATACAGTGACACTTTGCTCGAATTTTCCCACCACCATTCAGGCCTACATGCCAGGGGCAGACATTAAGTAATTTATTTCCCAATTGTGGCTATTCTTATAAAATGCAGTTGAAGAATTAAATAGTAAAATGATTGAAAAAACACATTTACAAATATGAACCCAAATTATGATGAACAGATTCAACAGCCATAACATTCTTTTGTCAAACTGAATAAAAATTTCTGAATACTGGGCTGGAGCGATAGCACAGCAGGTAGGGCATTTGCCTTGCACGCGTCTGACTCGGGTTCGAATCCCAGCATCCCATATGGTCCCCTGAGCACCACCAGGGGTGATTCCTGAGTGCATGAGCCAGGAGTGACACCTGTGCATCGCCGGGTGTGACCCAAAAAGAAAAAAAAAATTTCTGAATACTGCTTGCAGATTTTATTCTTCACATAGTCCCCTCTCACCAGCAGTCCTTTCAAACAGAGTTCGGAGACCCCGGATTGGGCTCATCAGTACCTACCTGGGATGTGTCAGGCCCCGAGTTTGAGCTCCAGCACCGCAGAATGGAAATGTTTTAAAAGAAGAGCAAAGTTCTTCCTCCTTTTTTTCTTTTATTTTCTGTCTCAGTTCCCCACCCCACAGCTTAACAAATCAATTTCTTAGCCAGCCATTTGCTTTTGCCATCCTCGACCTGTGACCTGGCCTATGAAGCCATACACGTTTTGACTTATCCGTGATGAAAACGGCAGGAATGTGGTTAGACACGCGGTGTCCTTTGCTTTGAAACTCATGTCTGCCCAATTTTCTGGCCTAACATCTTCTCTAGGTGATCTCAGCTTTGAGTTCTGCAACCATACTTTGTGCCATTTGTTGTAGCAAGAAAACAAAAACAGAAAAGCAAAAACAGATCTAGAGTCCAACTCCCAAGAAAGCCTGTATGTAGATTAGGCGTTGCGTTTCTGTGCGGGTGCTTTGTGGTTTTGTTTGGTCTCCCAGGCAGTGCTTTGGTGGCCCAGGGGCTACTTTCAACAGTGCTCAGCCAGTGCAGCCTGACGCTGCAGAGCCCCCCAGCCCCGCCCCACCCCCACTGCCCAGTGATGCTCAGGGGTGGCCCGGAGGTGCCCAGGGCTCTAGCCATAACACTGTGACAACACGCATAGGTCCACGCACTCCTGCCTTCCAACCTAATGTCCAGCCCCTAGAGCAGGTGTTTCGATGCTGGATACTTTCGTTAGTGTATGTGGAGGACATTTAGAATGTGTAGTTGAGATGTCTGAACTAGGCTTCAGGAAAGATGGAATCCTGCAGTCTGCTGGCAAGTGTCCTGCGGAGGGAAGTTAGCCGTCGGGGGCGGGACAGGCACAGAACAGCCCTTCCTGCATGGGACATGAGCAGCAAAGTGGGGGGTGGGCCTGGCCCTGGCCAAAGGGTGGCGATTCACCCTCCCCCAAAGCGGAGCCCGTTCCGTAGACTGGTCTCCAGGCTGAGGTGGGGTGTGAGCAGGCCGAGTCCCCACCCTGCAGGGGTGCCCCTCGCCCCACCCACACCCAGCTTCCTCCAGCGTAGGAAGCCCAGCCCCCTGCCTCATCCCGAGGAGACGCCAGGCGCTGAGTCACCCCAACTCCACAGCGCCTGGTCTCACAGTCCTCGAGGCCCCAGCCGAAGCACGGCAGGTTAGTGGGAAGGTGGCACAGACGCCCGCTCAGCTCCAGGAGTGAAAGCAATGGCGAAGGCTCGGCTGGCACCTGACAGCGCGGGGCATCCTCAGTGACTGCAGTAACCGCACTGTAAGACAGATGCCGTAACAAGCAGTAGAGAGTTGTTTGGTGCCCGCTAAGGGGGCAGGCTTGGGGAGGGGGGGAGGGGGAGTGGGGACCAGGGAATATCAGTGGAGGAAAGGTCACACCGATGGGATTGATGTTGGAATTGACCTCCTGAAACAACTGTATTATGAACAGCTTTGTAAATCACAGTGTTTAAGGTTGCAGACGTTAAATAAAAGAAGCTGAGTAGGGGGAGAGCAGAAGGCCAGAGCAATAGAACCTGGTCTGTAGAACAGAGGTTACCTCGGGGGGTGGGAGGTGGGTGGGGAGGAGGACGCTGGAGGGGCGGTTCCCTGAGAGGGAGGGGAGTGGAGTGGACAGTCAGGGTGTGGGGGGTGGAATAATGTTGGCCTGAAACCCTGCCATTAATTGTCTTGTAAATAGCGATGACTAAATTATAGACATATAATTTTAATAAATTATAAATGTGCGCATACTTATATGTAATTTAAAATTTTATTTTTATGGACACTGTGATTTGCAAAGTTCAGAATAAATTTGCTTCAGGCATTCACTGTTCCAACACTTACCCCCCACCAGTGTCACCTTCCTTCCTTCCGTCAGTGTCCCCAGGTTCCTTCCCACCCCTCAGCCCGCACCCTTGGCCGGAGTTTAACAAATTCATTGTATATTGCTTGCTCCAAACAAACTTCAAAGGAATGGCAGATGGAATTACCTGACAGTGAATCAGTAAGTCAATTTGTGATGATTGCTGTATGATCATTTCATTAAACATATGTCTATGTGTGTGTGTATATATTTAATTAAGCATCATTTCATCATTTAGCACTTTGGTTCACGAAAGAGCACTCGAAGCCTGCCGTTTCCCCCTTCAGGTCCCCTCTAGTGTGGGCCTCTCGGCCGTTGTTCCTCATGTCACCCAGTGACCACTCACCTCTCTGTCTTTCAGGATATTTTGCTCGAGTCCAGGGCGTCAGTCAGCTTCTAAAGGCATTTCTACGGAAGACAGAATGTAATTGTCAAATCATCAACCTTGGGGCTGGGATGGACACCACGTTCTGGACCTTAAAGGTGAATGATACATTTTCTCTCTGCTTTTCCCAGTTGTTTTCATTGTTGTAATATTTGCAAAACTTTTTCAAATGTCTCACCTGTCTTCAATATACCAGGGATGTCTTGTTTCGTTTTTGACTTTTGTGGATCATATCTGCCGATGCTCAGGGGTTTCTCCTAGCTCTACGCTCAAGAATTACTTCTGGCAGTGCTCGGAGGACCATATGGGGTGCCGGGGACTGAACCCGGGTCAGCCGCATGCAAGGCAAATGTCCTACCTGCTGTGCCGTCACTCTGGCTCCATATCCCAGGGCTGTAGTGAGCAGTCTGTCTTTCATTCTGGTCTCTACATGTTGCACAGTCCCCCCGGTCCCGCTGTCCCCAAGCCATAGGTGTATTGTTTCTCATGTTTGCAAAACTAAGTGAGAAAGTCCTTGTGAGTGTTTCTGACTGGACATATGGACATTTGCCAGGAGAAGACTGTCAGACCAGCGGAATAGCTGGGATAAAGAACACATAAAGAGCACATGTGTGAGCCGGAGCAGTAGTACAGCAGGTAGGGCATTTGCCTTGCACATGGCCGACCCCGGTTCAATCCCCGGCATCCCATATGGTCCCCCAAGCACTGCCAGGAGTAATTCCTGAGTGCAGAACCAATAGTAACCCCTAAGCATCGCTGGGTGTGACCCCAAAGCAAAAAAAAAAGAATACATGTGTTTGCAGTTTTGATGATAAGCAATTTTTAATTTGTTGGCAGAAACTTTTAGGATCTTAGGTCAGTTCTTATTTATTACCATCATCATCATCATCATCATCATCATCATCATCATCATCATCATTATGGGCTACACCCAGCAGTGCTCAGGGCTTACTCCTGGCTCTGCGTGCAGGATTCACTCCTGCTTGGACTCGGAGGACTGTGTGTAGCTTTGGAGCACTGACGCCTGTCAGCCATGCGTAAAGCAAGCGCCTTACCTACTCTCTCTCCAGCCCCCAGAATCTTAGGGCACATTTTCGAGGTCGCTGGTCTGGGTCATGTATATAATATGAGGCACATCCATTGGGCTGCTGTCCTTTGATTTCCCCCCGATCAGTCTTTTGGGGCCTTGGGGCAGGAATAATTGCACTCACTGGGTCATAATCTCTGGCCCCCCATAATGGGTAACGAGGCAGCCCACTCCTTATTGGTGGCCACAGTACTCAGTGTCCACGGGAACTTGGGTCTTGCAAGATTTGTCGTCTTCTGCACCAGCCCTCTCACTCCTCAGGGCTTAGGGATGCTCTCAACAGGCTTGTTTCCCGCAGGCTGTGTTGGTGGTCACGACAACATGTTTGATTTCATCACTATGCCCCTGGCAGTGTAGAAAGCAAGTGTTCCACACGTGCGGCGAGGGGCTGAGGTGGCCAGCTGTGGAGCCAGCTGTGGGTCAGCGGGGGCCTTTTCCCGTTGAGTCCCTTCCCTGGCATTCCCAAGTCGCCAGAAAAGAAACCTGGGTCTAGTTATAGCCCCGGGCTGGCCTTTGGCTCCTGCCTCGGGAATGGACCCCCAAGCCTTCGCCCTCCGGAGATGTTGCTGATTGGCATTATCTCTCTTTCGGAGCCTGGTACAGATTTTCCTTGGTTCTTCTACCAGGTTGGTCATGTGGCAGCACTGGGTACGTGCATTTGCCTGGACTCCCGGCAGCTGTACACCAAGATAAGTATGAGTGTGTGGGCATGACCTGACCCGTGTGTCAGTTTGCCCCTAATCAGCTCACCTGATAAGGTGTCCTGGTCACGGTGCCTCCCACCCTTTTTTCTTACTCAGGCGGGAAATCAGAGGCCTCACTGTGATTTTTTTTTTTTCCTGCCTACACAGTGCGCACACTTTCATTCACAAAGCGTTTTTACATGGGTGAATTCACAAATTAGCATTAGAGCTCTGTGTCGGGGGAGGGGTATCCCGAGGTGGGGGTGGGGGTGTTGTTTATCTTGGGGAGCCCTGCCTGCTGGTGTGCAGAGGCCCTTCCTGGCTCTCTGCTCAGGAGTAACCCCTGATGGTGCTCAGGGGAAGCGCATGTGGTCTGTGGTCCTTGGAACCCGTGTCTGGCTGCCACAGCTGCTTCCAAGGCAAACACCTTACCTCCCATGCTCGCGCTCTGGCCGGCCCTGAGTGGTGGGACGGCCGCGTCCCCCTGTTACACAGTGGCATGGAAACGTGCTGTAGAGTGGGGCGCGTGTTGGGTCCCACAGTCTGGTGATACGGGGGCTCTTCTCTGTGGGGGGATTGTCCTCTTGTGACCCCGCTGTGGAGAGTGGAGCTGTAAGGAATGCCGGGGAAGAGTCTGTGCTGGGGGCCGCTGGACAGCTCCTGTCGGTCTCACACCCCTTTGACTTGGTCACAGACGTGTTCTTTCTTCCCTCACGTGGGTGGGTCCGTGATGGATAAATCTGAGGTGTTCGTTTGTGAGTGAGTGATGTTCCTGCAAAATAAGAAGTTTGTGAACTGTCACTCACATTCTTCACCATTGGCATGGCTTTTCTTAGAAGGGGGACATGAGCCGGGGGTACCTAACTCAGAAATGTTGTTGCCACAAGCTGTATGAGGTATAGTTGGCACAGCTGAGGAATTGAGTAGACGCTGTGGGAATATGGCCAGCAACCAAATATAAAAGGCAGATGGGGGCTAGAGCGATAGCACAGCGGGTAGGGCGTTTGCTGGTGACCGGGTTTGATTCCCAGCATCCCATATGGTCCCCTGAGCACCGCCAGGAGTAATTCCCGAGTGCAGAGCCAGGAGGAACCCCTGTGCATCGCCGGGTGTGACCCAAAAAGGAAAAAAAAAGGCAGATGGGGGAAGCAAGGTGGGGAGAGAGACAGAGGGGGATTCTGTGTGTGTGTGTGTGTGTGTGTGTGTGTGTGTGTGTGTGTGTGTGTGTGTGTGTGTGTGTGTGTGTGTGTGTGTGTGATGTTTTTGTGTTCCTGATGAGATCAGTTTCTGTTTTACTGCCTCCTTAACCAAACTACCTGGAGGGGCAGTTTGTGAATCCAGCGTCAGCCATCAGGCTAGTGTCTTGCCACCGTCACGTCATCGGGCATCGGGACCGGGGAGTGTTCAGTGAGGAGGAGCTAGAACCCCAGACGGGGAGATGAAGCCCCAGACACAGGGACATGGCGTGTGCAGAATGGCGTCCATTCTCCTTAGAGGGGGTGACGCCTGCCGTGTGTCCCAAAGAAGCAGTCCAGGGTGGCCTTGGCCGGCAGTGGACAGTGTCCCAGGCCTCGAAGACCTCTGGAGGCAGGCATGGGAGGGGCCAGCCGAGAGTTGCTGCTCAGGTCGGCCACCCCATGTCTTTAAGGACAGCAGGATGGCATCGGGATGTCATCTGTGTCCTCACAGTCCCATAAAGTTACCAGTGTTTCTTCGTTACCGGTGAGGAAATTGGGATTCGATGACTTTCCAAGGCCGCCCGCAGGCTAACAAGTTAGGTCGTGTCACACGGTGGGCTGCAGGGTGCCTGTAGTTTGTTCCACAGGAGAAAAATAAAATAATGATGTGATCAGATAATACCTGCCCTCACCACACGTGTTTTCTAACGCTTGCTGTCGCTTTATTTTCGGCAAAGTATTAGTAGTCGGAATCCTACGTGTTGATCTCCCGCCTAACAGGTCTTGGGCTGCTTGTTGTTAAGCACTTGTTCCCTCCTCCTCTTCCCAGAGAAACTCTGAACTCCCTCCTGCATCCTAGTAGCCAGACCGCAATTCAGACTTTTTGTTCTTTCTGACCTCGGTGATTACAGTTATTTAATTTTACTTCTTCATCCGCTCTCCAGTCAAAGACATAGTCACATGGGAAATACATTTCTGACCCCATCATTACTCTGACTGCGAATTCTGAAGAGCCCTACCTTTCTTCAGGGCCCGCCACCTGGAAACGAAATGAAAATGACCTGGAAGTTTGAGTAAATTAAGAATTTATATAAAGGACTGGAGATAGTCCAGTGAGTGGGACGCTTGCCCTGCGCATGACTGACCCGGGTTCAATGCTCAGCACAGCGTATTAGTCCCTCCAGCACTGCCAGGAGTGATCCCTGAGCACAGAGCCCTGGACACACCTGTGGCCCGGTCCTCCCTCCCCACCCAAAAAGAGAAGAAGCAAGAAAGTTACCTAGAGATCATTGTCTTGGGGCCGGAGCGATAGTACAGCAGGGAGGGCATTTGCCTTGCATGCGGCCGGCCCGGGTTCGATCTCTCGCATCCCATAGGGCCCCCCGAGCACTGCCAGGAGTAATTCCTGACTGCAGAGTCAGGAGTAAGCCCTGAGCATCACTGGGTGTGATCCAAAAAGCCAAAAATAAATAAACCAGTAACTCCGTTATTAATAAAAATAATCACGGTCACTGTCACTGTCATCCCATTGCTCATAGATTTGCTCGAGCGGGCACTAGTAACGTCTCCACTGTGAGACTTGTCGTTACTGTTTTTGGCATATCGAATACGCCACGGGGAGCTTGCCATGCTCTGCCGTGCTTGCGGGATACTCTCGGTAGCTTGCCGGGCTCTCCGAGAGGGATGGAGGACTCAAACCCAGGTCGGCCGCGTGCAAGGCAAACACCCTACCCGCTGTGCTATAAAATAAAGAAAGCACATTACCTTTTTTTCCTCAGGATGAAGATCTTCTTCCAAAAAAATATTTTGAAGTCGACTTTCCAATGATAGTCTCGAGAAAGCTGCACAACATAAGGTACGTTTTAACCCAAGGGAAAAAACTGTGAAATTAGACGTTTCTTAGCAGGGCCACTGGAATCGCACAGACCTCACTGGAGGGTTTTCCTTTGGCTTCATCCCATTTCCTTGCCCGGACTCCCCATAAATTGCTCCTTCCCTGCTGTCCACTAATGCAGTTTCTATGGTCCAAAGAGACAGTCAGTGGTTAGAGGCACAGGTTTTTGTTTTGTTTCACTTGGGAGGGAGCCACACCCGGCTGAGCTGCACCCGGGGATCCCTGCTGGTGGTGCTTGGGGGGCTGTATCGGGTGTTGGGGATCAAACCCAGGCAGCCTCGTGCAAAGCGAGCGCCCTGTCAGCGGCCCTTGCCATACTATCAGTACGGGCCCTTGAGCGCATGCTCAGCACAGCGGGAGGCCTGACTTTGGTTGTCTGAAACTGCTCAGGGGCCATCGGACCCCTCCTGGTGATTTTTCTCCAGCCGGGCCAATAGTTCAGTTCTACGGCCAAAGGATGTGGTACTGATCGAACCCTGTAATCTCGGAGGATTTCCTGGGCTACTCCAGTGGCGCTTAGGGTCCTCCAGGGATATTCTCGGCAATACTCAGAAGCTGTGTGATGCCGGGGGCTGAGCCAGGCGGTTTCCTGGGAGGTCTGCACCGTACCGTAGCGCCTGCCAGTGCTCCTTTGGGTGGGATCATTTAGTCCCCAGCAGAGTCCTGAGTCTGGGGCTACTGTTTACCATTTTCCAGATGAGCAAACCCAAGGGGCGAAGAAGCTTAGTTAATTTCCCAAAAGCCACCAGGATAGGAAGACATGGAGCAAAGATTTAAATCCTGACTTCCCACCCAAGGTCAAGGTTTCTTGGTAGTTTTAAACCACACTCTCTCCTTTTTTTTTTTTTTTTTAATTTGTTGTTTAAAATCTTAACTCTTGGCTCTTTCATAAAATATAATTAAGTTACAACTTTCCGTATAGAAATTTCCTACTCTGTATGAACAGGAAATTTTTTTGTCCAAATTTTATTCTGTTTTATCCTTTGGAGAGAAATTTCGTACCCTTCCCAAGCATAAGATGATATTAAAGGTGCTTTTTAGAAAATGGGTGGTCACTCTGAGACTCTGGGGGCTACAGGTTACCACCAAGCTTCTTAGAACTCCGAGTGAAATAAGTACAGGTGGGCTCTGTTAAACCCACATCTTGTTTCCTGGGCCAGGGACGTGTGTCATGATGGTTGCAGGGACTTGGGACCCCGCTCTGGTTGCAGACTGCATGTCCTGTATTGGGGGAGTTACAGACATGCTGCTGGACCGTTGGCCTGCGTTACAGACAGTACGTCTGCCTATGAGAAATTATAATAGTGATTTCTGACATTTTGTTTGAGACAAGAAACTAGAGATGAGCTAGAAAACGCTCAGCCTTCTAGCCGGTTGAACTTGCCTTGAACTTCCTTCCTAGCCTGTCTGTTCCCGGTTCTCAGTCTAAGTAATTCACTGTTAGCTTGTGGTTTTACGTTGGATTCTGAGTGTAATAATGAGCTGCCTAACCTGAGTTAAGACCTGGCCCCATGGAATTTCCACTCGGTTCACCCTAAGATCAAATCACGAGGCAGAAGGCCTCCCCCTTGCTCTTAGACGGGACCAGACACATTGGCCATTTCTGTCGTGATGGTGGAGTGCGGGTTTCCCGCAGCAGGGGACCTCCCTGACTCATTCCTCTCCTTCTCCCCTTCGTCCCATAGGTACAAACCTCTCCTGTCGAAACCCATCATAGAGTTACATTCAGAGGACTCGCTTCAAATGGGCAAGTATCCGTCGAAGGGATCCACTGTGGACTGTGACTTGGCGGCTCTTTCTCCCTTTTCTTTTTCTTTTTTAATTGATTTTTTTCTTTTTTCATTGAATCACCATTGAACACCCATCCTTACACCAGTTCGCATTTTTCACCACTGTTATCCCCAGTGTCCGCTCCCTCCCCACCCCACCCCTCCCCCTGCCTCCCTGGCAGACAGTTTCCCCCAGACTCTCTCTCTACTTTGGGGCATGATGAATACTGAGAGGCCCTCATGTTTGGTCCTTCATCTACTGTCAGCTCACATCTCCCATCCTGACCGATCCCTCCAACCATCATTGTCTTCGCGATCCTTTCTCCATCCCAGCTGCCTTCTCCCCCAGCTCACGAGGCAGGCTGCCAACCATGGTCTTTCTCTCTTTTCAAGGTGGTCCGAGTACGCATTCATGTCTGCACAAGCCCCCTGCCCCCCACCTCGATGTCACACTGTACAGGCATTAGGGCGCTGATTTCGGTCCCCAGCCCCTCATGCTGGGCCCCCAGCCCTGCTGCACCTCTTGAGGTGGCCCTGATGGACCCTGGCGACACTGGGCATGAGCACGACCCTGTCAGGCCTGCACCACCGTGCCAAGTAGTGCTGGGAGTGACCCCCAGCATCCCTGGGCCCTGCTGTGTGGACTTTCCAGAAGCACAAGAATAGAATAGCCACAAATAAATCAAGTCTGAACGAGAAAAGGAGAGGTGGTAGCAAAACAAAATAATTTCATTGATGATTTAAGTCTCACAATGAGAGACGTTACTGGTGCCTGCTCGAACAAATCAGTGAGCGACAGGATGACAGATGATTTAAAACTCCTAAACATTTTTTGGGGGCTGGAGCAATAGCACATCGGGTAGGGCGTTTGCCTTGCACGTGGCCGACCCGGGTTCGATTCCCAGCATCCCATATGGTCCCCGGAGCACTGCCAGGGGTAATTCCTGAGTGCAGAGCCAGGAGTAACCCCTGTGCATCGCCGGGTGTGACCCAAAAAGCAAATAAATAAATAAATAAATAAATAAATAACTCCTAAACATTTATTGTTTGTCCCCCCTCCTTTTTTTTTCCTTTGGCCTGTTTTTGTTTGAGCTCAGGTAAGATTGGTCTTCGTCGTGTTTCAGTAGTGTTTTTCACTGTCTTCAGAAGTAGGCTCTCGCACCCCCCAAGCGCCCCCTTTGCTCTGCCTCAGTCCATTGGACCCTCCTGGCCTTTGATCTTGTTGCCCCTGTTACCTCTGCCCCCTCTGGCAGCCTCGCTTCTGCGGCCCGGAGCCAGGGCTCGGCTGGATCTCACTTCTATGTCTTCTCTGGCGTCTTGCTTTTTATTGGCATCCCACATACGAGTGACGTCATCCAGTGTTTGTGGTTTTCTGTCTGACTTAAAAAAAAATGTAGTATGTTGTAAGGGTGTGATAATTATAAGGTGACGATTGTAAGAAGTGCCACAATTTTCAGTTAAAAAAAATTGCTATGACAGATAAAACCAGTTCCTCATTGATTATTAAGTACTTCCTGGTTTCAGAGAGAAATACGCATCTCCGGGTGGTGATGGGGTCTCCCCGGGTGGAGCCTGAGGACTGCACTTCACTCTGCTCCTGCTGCTCGTGGTGGTGCTCTGGGCGAGGTGCTCACAGGGCAGGCCTCTGAGCCCTTAGCCCTTCTCTCACTCTGGCCTCTTATAGGTGATATTTTTCAGGCTGAAATGCACACAGGGCCAGAGCCTGCAGTGTATGAATACAGGCACACCATAAAAATTAAGGCAGAGGGGGCTGGAGCGATAGCACAGCGGGTAGGGCGTTTGCCTTGCATGCAGCCGACCCAGGTTCGATTCCCAGCATCCCCTAGGGTCCCCTGAGCACCGCCAGGAGTCATTCCTGAGTGCAGGTCCAGGAGTAACCCCAGAGCATCGCCGGGTGTGACCCAAAAAGCAAAGAATGAAGTCAGAAAGGTCAGAACAATGTCTTTAAAAGTAAATCAGGAGCTGGAGAGATAGGACAGGGTTCAGGTGCTCGCCTTGCAAGTGGCCAACCCCTGTTTGGTTCCCCAGCACCCCTGGAACTTTCCAGGATGGCAGGAGTCATCCCTGCGCAGCACCAGGTGTGGCCCAAGCTTGTCACCCACCCCTTGCCCCCGCCAAAAATTGTGAATCAGGAGCCTTAGCAATAGTAAAGCGGTCTCCTGACATAGAGGAGACCTCAGTTTGATCCCTGGCACCCCATATGGTCCCATGAGTACCCAGGAATGATGACTGAGCATCTGGGGTGAGACTCAGCCCCCAAAGGGGAAATTGGGTCAAGGCGAGAGACGGTTCAAAGCCCCCAAGCTTGCTTCCCTACTCGAAGCTTGAGTCCCTCCCTCCCTGCCCCCGGGGCTCGTGCCGCCCTGTGCTGCTGGACCCTGTCCTTGAACTGTCCAGCGTGGTTAGCCACATCACCGGGAGTGCCCCCCCCCCCCCCCCCAAGATTCCTTGGGAAGAACAAAGAAGTAAACCAGGTTCTTTTACTTCCTGCCAACTCTTCCTACAGTGGGACGCACAGGGCTGGCAGCCTGGGGATTCTGTCCCCCCCACCCCCACCCAGCACATGCTGGCCTCGGGACGTGCCAAGTGTGATGTCCGTTTGAAACCTTTTAACTTTCCTTTTCCATGGCCCTCAACTCCCCTTGTCCTGTCACATGCCGGACGCCTCATCTCTGTCTGCTCAGCCACCACCTCTGCAGAGAGACCCTGCCTGGCCACCACCAGCCTAAGGACTGGTCCCTTTTCCCTCTGCCACCGTCTCCCCATGCCCCATTTTCCGTCCCCTTTCCGCGGCACTTAACGTTATGATCTTACCTTGAGTCGTTATTTCTTTAATGGCTCATTGTCGCTCTCCCTCCTTGGGAGTTCATGAGAGCTTCCGAAGAAGGACCTGGCGGACAGACACGGCTGATCAAGTAAGCACAAGCACTTGAAACGCCTGTAGGCCCCTTTGGAACTGAGCCCCGGTGAGGAATTACAGGAGCGTGAAGGTTCTCAGAGAGGCATCAGGCGTTTCAGCTGAGCCCTGAGGAGGAGCTGAGGGGCGCTGGGAGGCCCCATCCCTGGGTCTCTGTAGGCCGTTGTGACTGGAAGTGGAGGTGCATGCTCAAGGTGACGGTCAAGACGTTGCAAGGCTACTTCAGGCAGCATCTTTTTAGCGTTTGCCTTAGTTGTCCTTGTGCCCTCTCTCATTCTCCCCTGCTCCATGTAATCTCTGAGGACAGGGACTGTGTGTCCTCTGGTATATCGGTGTACTCCCAGAACTTGACCCTGGACTCCGAAAAAGGTAGAACAGACATAATGTTCAATATGGTCCAGAGAGCCTCCATTTCACAATTTTCAATTTTCATGTGTGTGTGGTGGTGGGGGGATGGCGGAGGGGTCATAACCTACAAATATTAAACTGAAGTGTTCTAGGAAGATCTATAGCCTAAAACAACACTTTGAAGTCATTAGTAGGTCTCCCATGGAAAACATAAAGCAAAAGAAATTAATGGGATTAGCTCTAGTTCAAGTCTCTAGTTCAATTCTCTGTCTCTGTCTCTGTCTCTGTCTCTCTCTTTCTCTCAGAATGCTTGCCTAAAGGTTATGTTGCTTGTGTGCATAGTGGGTTTGATATACTTACTGTATTACACTGGGTAACTCTTACGCTGTCTCGTGCCTATCCTAGGCATGAGTTTGATGAGGCAGATAATGAAATCTTTACTCGAGTTTTTACTCTGTACCAAACCACTGCAAAGCAAAACAAAGCAAGTGTGTCTAAAACAACCACCGTGTTTTTCAGCTCACAATTCTCCAGCAGGGCAGTGTGGGCTGGCATCGTCTGGGTGGAACTTCTTAGCTTGGCTCACTGGATTTAATCATGGTGGTCTCGTCTTCACAGAAGACCTTCACTTGTACCAGGCAAGCTGGGCCAGGGGGTCCCACTCTCTCTCGGATCACATTGCCCTAAATGTCTCAGGAATTTTTCACAGTACCCCAAAAACATATCAGCAGTTCTGTTTATTAATAAATTGGGCTCAAACATCCTAAGTACTTATGTCTGAACAACTTACTAGTCATTTTTCAAAAAGAAATGATACATATGAATGGAAAGACTATTATATAACCAGTTAACTACTTTTTTTTTCTTTTTGGGTCACACCCAGTGATGCTCAGGGGTTACTCCTGGCTCTGCAACAGGAATTACTCCTGGCGGTGCTTGGGGGACCATATGGGATGCTGGGGAATCGAACCCAGGTCGGTTGCGTGCAAGACAAACGCCCTCCCCACCGTACTGTCGCTCCAGCCCCTAACCAGTTACTTCTAATTGCATATATAGCCTCCTACTGAACATCTCGTGACTGCTAACCCTGGAGTCAGATTAAAGAGCCCTAAGTTTTTCATCACCACCCAGTCTCCAGAAAACGGTTTTACAGAGCCGTCAACACGAGGAGAACAGAGAAGTCTACTGTTGAGACTCTGGCCTGCTGGAGCCAGCAGTTGCTTATCTCTCGTCCATGTCGAGTGTCTGCTTCCCTGTCAGTAATTGCAGTATCTTCCTCTGCCCTTCCGTGGGGTTGCTCCACCCCGCTGATTTCCCACCGTGGGCGCCACGGAACTCGGCACTTCGCTTTAGTCCTTTCCATAATGTAAAGTCAACATTGCCCACATTACATGTGTCAGAGAAAGGTGACCAGGGGGCCCAGAGAGTCGCGTGCCCAGCGCTCAGAGAGTAGGGCTTCGATGTCAGAACTCAGAGCGGAGCCTGCTGCAGACGCTTCCCAGGGGGTTCACCCTCGGAACCGCGTCTGGGATGGAAGACTCAGCACGTCTGTTTTCCCGAGGAGATAGCGATTAGACTACTAAAGGCGAAACATTTTTAGTGGCCAGTGATGGTTCTAAGTCAGGCTCGGCTGTTGGCATTTGGGATGGAATCTCCTCCTCCTGGAGGGACTGTCCTGTGTCCTGTGTGATGAGTGGCGGCAGCCCTGGCCTTTCCCCACGGGATGCCAGTAGCATCCTCCTGTTGCACAGCAACCAGAAACATCTCCGGACACTCCAGGTGTTCTCTCGGAGTGAAGTGGCCATGATTGGGGCCACAGCTTTAAGGCCGTCAGGAACCAAGTGCTTACATTGGCAGCACCTACGAAGGGACCATCATTGGGGACGGGCCGGAGGAATGGGGCTCTCATAACTAAATTCTCATTCTTGCCATATATAAATTGATTTCTTAAGATTTTTTTTTTCTTTTTGGGTCACACTTGGCGATGCTCAGGGGTTACTCCTGGCTCTGCACTCAGGAATTACTCCTGGCAGTGCTCAGGGGACCACATAGGATGCTGGGAGTCAAACCCAGGTCGGCCTCATGCAAGGCAAATGCCCTACCCGCTGTGCTAGGGCTCAGTTTTTAAGAGTGCTCATGACCAGGGGCTGGAGTGATAGCACAGCGGGTAGGGCGGCGTTTGCCTTGCACGCAGCCGACCCGGGTTCAAATCCCAGCATCCCATATGGTCCCCTGAGCACCGCCAGGGGTGATTCCTGAGTGCATGAGCCAGGAGTGACCCCTGTGCACTGCTGGGTGTGACCCAAAAAAAAAAAAAGAGTGCTCATGACCTATTTTTATATCACATGCTCATTGGAGACTCTGGTCTCGGAGGAAGACATCTCCCCTAAACGGCATGGGGTCCTTGGGAATTGCATGCTCGAGAAATCTTCCTGTGTTCCAACGTGGCTGCCCTGAGAGGTCACTCCCCCGGCACTGCCCAGGTGGCCAGTGGACCATAGGGTTCTGCCCCTTTCTATACCGTTGGGGATCGAGCTGGGCCCCAGGTCTGCGCCTGCATTGTCCTCCAGCTTCTCAGAGTCCTTGGCAGTGACTGTGGGGACAGACAGTGCCAAAAGCAAGTTTCTGAAGAATCGTAATATAGTGCTGGATAGAAAGTTCTTTCTGTGTGTGTACTAATGCTTTTTGCAGGAGGGCATCAAGTATTTGAGAATCACTGTTTTCATAATAGGGCAGCAAGTCTCTTCTTATTCCTTATATTCTTTACATAATTTGGACACTGGTACCCGGAGGCTGGCTGAGGATCCCCACTAGCCCTTTATAAATTTTTTATATTTAGCATGTTCTAATGAGATGATGGTGGTTTATTTTGTCCTTGTTTTGTGACCAAATGTATTTTGAATCTGTTAAATGGGTTTATGAGCATTATAAGAAGAGCCTACTCCTGCTGTGGTTCAGCACTTTCCACTGTGGATTCTCGTTATCAGCAGGGATACGGATTTGCCAGCCAAAAATATATATATATATATATATATATATATATATATTTTTTTTTTTTTTTGTGGGATGGGTGTGCATCAATCCCCGACGATGCACAGGGATTACTCCTCTGGCTCTGCACTCAGGAGTTAACCCCTGGCGGTGCTCAGGGGACCATATGGGATGCTGGGAATCAAACCTGGGTCGGCCACGTGCAAGGCAGACGCCCTCCCCTCTGTGCTATCGCTCCAGCCCCGATATTCTGCTTCCTGGTGGTTCCCTAGAAAAAGTAAAGGGAACGATGCTTCGGTAAACCATCAAACAGCTTGCTCTCCTTTTATTATCATCTACTTCTTAACCCTCTAATTGAAAAACAGTTCAGGTTTGTATACAATGATTGTGTCTTTATTGAATGAATTCTCCACTTCTCTTCATCAGTGCTCATTTCCAAAAGTTAGTCCAGGCTACACGAGGATGGACACCAACTGGGAACTTAATAGGAACGCGGGTTCTTCAAGATTTCTCCTCTTGAAAGGCCTAAACCAGAAACTCAGTGGGATAGAGCCTCTTCAAACTTGAGTAACCCTGGATTTACTCTATATTCTTGATTTAAAAGTTTCAGCCCCATGGGAGGTCTCAGAACATTTGATGATTTATCACTGTCACTGTCATCCCGTTTCTCATCAATTTGCTTGAGCAGGCACCAGTAACGTCTCCATTGTGAGACTAGTTGTTATTGTTTTTGACATATTGATTATGCCACAGGTAGCTTGCCAGGCTCTCCCTTGCAGACAAGATACTCTCGGTAGCTTGCCGGGCTCTCCAAGAGGGCCGGGGAATCGAACCCGGGTCATCGAACCCGGGTCAGCTGTGTGCAAGGCAAACACCCTACCAATTTATTTTAAAATATTTTTTTTTGTGAAATATACTGAGTAACTAGTGACTTGTAAACCTATTTTAGTCTAACCTCTGTATTCAGGGTCATGTAAAAATTTCTCCGGTAAAAAGTGTTCATGAGTGGAAAAGGTATACGGGGCCCTTGTGTATGTCACACCATCTGGCCTCAGTGGAGTGTCTGAAAAAAATAAAGCTGTTTTGTTGTAAATACCATAGTATATATATCCACTGTTTCCTTATATTTTCATGAATCTATCTCTCTAGGCCTACAGGTCATCTAAAGATCTTCCAAATAGTCATATTCTCAAACATCCCTGTGATAGCGTTTGCCAAGAAAAGCCAGAATTCCAGGGATTCAATTCAAATTCAAATCAAATTCAAATTCAATTGGATTGAAAAGCCTGGATTCCTCCTAGCTGGTGTTCTGACTTTGAAGATGAGTGTATTCCTTGGCCAGGGTGTTTGAAGGAGGAGATAAACTACGTTCTTACAACTGGCACAACCTTTTGAGAGTGACCAGCTAGTTAATCTGCACCAGTTTCTTTTTAATTTCCCTTTTATGTAAGGAAACTGTTCATAATGGATGAGGAACCACTGTAGTGATAACATCTTTTAAAAACTTATTTTTTATGGAGGTCTCATAGTTTACATGCTATTAGGTCATTGTTTTATAGCTACAGGCTCGCCCTTGGCGTTTCTAATTCTTGTAGTCATGTACTTTAAAAGAGAATTTGACATGAAATTTTCTGCAGCTGGGCGCTTTGGGCTACACCGTGTCTCATGGTGAGGGAGTACTAGATAAGTCTTGTCCAGTGGAGTGGTAGGAGATTGTCACAGGAAAGGGTGTCCTTGGTGCTGTTGTTAAGTAGGAGAAATCTCAAATATTGGTGGCCCGTTTTCTTTTTTTCTGTGCAATGAGTGAATGTAAGAGGTGTTTGTGTTGCAGATCTACAGTATAACGAGAGAGACTGGAGTGTTATACGCCATAGCACTTAATAGTTATCTTTGTAAGGTGTGGTTTTATGTGATCTTCCTTCTCTAATTTTTTTTTATGAGCATGTACTCATAAATCATGTTTCTTTGAACCATCATCACAATGTCTTTTATTTTTTATTAGTTTATATGCATTTAAAACTTGACACAGTAACTTACTATTGCAAAAATATATTAAGGGGACACCCATATGCCAGTATACAGAGAAGAAAACTGAGAAAAAGGTCTAGATCATTCATGGCACGCAAACAGACTCTGGGGCTTCTGAACTCCCCACGTGTGTTTCCACTCTGCTTCTGTATTCTCTACACTTGCTCCAAAACTTGTTTTCACTTTATTTATTGGTTTGGTTTGGTCTTTGGGTCACACCCAGCAGTGCTCAGAGCTTACCCCTGACGCTGCACTCAGGGATCACTCCTGGCGGGACTGTTGGGGACCGTGTGGGGTGCTAGGATTGAACCCAGGTCCACCACACGTAAGGCAAGTGCCCTCCAGCCCTGTTTATCCTGTTAATTCTTCATATGACTGACACCAGGGGGGGATGAATGACTAATGCTGTTCTGTAGATCCTCAAAGTTTTAAGGCTCGGTCTTCATTGCAAAATACTACTTTTATTAAAGTAACGCTACCTTGTAACATTTTCAGATGTAGGTAATCAAAATTCAACACATCTATTTACTATATATCACTAGACTTTCAATTCTGTACCGTACTGGGTCCCCCTTTACCAAATTTACCCACCCTCACTCACTGCCCTTACTTCTTTTTTTTTTTTTGCTTTTTGGGTCACACCCAGCGATGCTCAGGAGTTACTCCTGGCTTTGCACTCAAGAATTACTCCTGGCGGTGCTTGGGGGACCATGTGGGATGCTGGGGATCGAACCCGGGTCGGCCGCTTGCAAGGCGAACGCCCTATCCGCTGTGCTATCGCTCTGGCCCACTGCCCTTACTTCTAATAACCACTGTTAGATCTTAATTTATTTTTATAATGGAAAAACAAACCAGTGTACTTAATTAAAAAAACAACTCACCTGTTCAAGTCTTTTTATTTCTGTTGAAATTATGATCTCTTCTTGCATTTACAGATGGGAGCACATTGGATTCAAAGAGATATGCCATCATTGGAGCAGATCTCCGAGATATACCAGAGCTGGAAGAGAAACTAAAGAAATGTAACATGAATGCACAGTGAGATTTTTTTTTCTATTTTAGAACCTTGCGCATTAGTGTTTTCATGTGAACATGAATTACAAGGCCAGTGAAAATACATCGTGATGCTAGTGTTCCACTTCTCTGTTCTTTTAATTTTCATCATCTCATTTCTATCTTCAGTAGTTTTCTGACCTTTTTAGGAAATTTCAAGTTTATTTTTATATCAGAAACATCTGTCCTGCTGTTGCTGCATACTGGTGCAGAATGTAAATACAAAAGAAGATAGCTATGTGCCTAGGAACATAGAATTAAAGCATGTGGAGAAAAGATTATAATTGAGGATATATAAAGAATAGCTAGTGTTAAAAAAACAAAAAGTCCGTTAGAGTGCACTCATTTGTGGAGTATAGAACAACATCACATGAGGCTGACACCCAAGGACAGTAGATACAAGGGCCAGGGGGATTGCCCCATAGATGGAAGCCTGCTTCATGAGCGAAGGGGAGAAGGCAGATGGAATAGAGCCGGGATCACTAAGAAAATGATGGCTGGAGGAACCAGTTGGGATGGGAGATGCATGCCGAAAGTAGATAATGGACCAAACATGATGACCTCTCAGAGTCTGTGTTGCAAGCCATGATGCCCAAAAGTAGAGAGAGAGTATGGGGAATATTGTCTGCCATGGAGGAAAGGGGGGTATACCCAGGATATTGGTGGTGGGGAATGTGAACTGGCAGTGGGATGGGTGTTTGATCATTGTGAGATTGTAACTCAAGCATGAAAGCTTGTAACTATCTTACGGTGATTCAATAAAATTTAAAATAATAAATAAATAAATAATCCATTAGAAAAATGTGCAAAGGAGCAATGACCAGGCAGATAAAGATGAGAAACTGCGTGGCTGGACAGATAACGGGCTGGAGCTTCTGTTTGCAGGCCCTGGGTTTGTACCCAGACACTGCGTGGTTCCCCCCGCACGGCCAGGTGTGGCCTTAAGAGAAGGGGAATCGGAAAGTGAGTAGTACTTGGAGAGAATATTGACTCTTGGTGGTAATCATGACCTTCTGTGTTGCTCTGTCCAAGTTGGTTGAGTGTAAAGGTCTTAACAGCCCTGAGTGTTAGAGAAGTAGTTAGTTAGCCACGGGTGGGAGTCCAGTACCATGTGAGGAACAGCTGGACGCACTAGTTAAGTTGTAGATGTGTGTCCCTTCAGAGAAGACAATTCCAGTTTCAGCTGCATGCTCGGAGAGGGTCTGCTTGTGCGTACAAGAATATTCATTGCTGGGGCTGGAGCGATAGCACAGCGGGTAGGGCTTTAGCCCTGCACGAGGCCTACCCAGGTTTGATTCCCAGCATCCCATATGGTCCCCTGAGCACCGCCAGGAGTAATTCCTGAGTGCATGAGCCAGGAGTAACCCCTGTGCATCACCGGTGTGATGCAAAAAGAAAAAAAAAAATCATTGCAGCCCTCATTTTAGAGCTGAAAAAACGAAGACAACCATCAGGAGCGCGGATGAGTTAACATACACAATGCATGGCCCCAGGCGCTAAAAAATAAAATAAAGGAGTTGCAGAATAATCTGCATAGTATAGTACCAAATGGATGAAGTCGAGCCCTCAGCTGCTGTTTTTCATGATTTTTGTCCATACCACTGAGGTATCTGAAAGGTAGATCGTGGCCTGAGATGTAGTTCGGCGACAGAGCATCTGCCTTGCACGTGTGAGGCCTCAGGTTCCATCCCCCGCACTTGGGGGGCAGGGACAACCACAAGGCTTTATGCCCAATTTGGTGCTGGGGGTCAGGCCTCATACATGTGGCACATGCGCTCTCCCACATAGCTACATGCCGACCCCCGTAGCAGGTTCTCGAGAGCAGGCACCCTGGGGGCTACTCCAGCAGTGCTCCCGCAGAGCTCCCAGCCAGTGGTGCTCTCGGGGCCACAGGGTGCCAAGGCCATGCTCATGATCGTCATGTGTTCCGCCACTTGAGTTGTGTCCCTGGGCCCCATCAGACATTGTATTGTTTAGTTGGATTTTTTTTGGGGGGGGGTGCGTCGGGCTTCAAGATCCTTCAATGAAGCCAAAGAATGAAGGCTCCTTTCGTTCTGTGAGTAAGAGTGTCCACGTTGTGTCCGTCAGCTTGTGGTGTCAAAAGTCACTGGAAGTTCAGTGATGCAGAACCACTCACAGTTTAGTCGCTCGGGTGACTGTGAGCTTCCCACAGTTTGGTCTGAGCTCACTGAGAACAGACCCAAAGTCAGTCATTCATTGTCCTATGGCAGAAATCTTCTCTTATCCAGGAGGGACACGGACAAGGACAGAGGGGGAAAGGAGGAGAAAGGAGCCAGGTGGAGGGGGCTGGAGAGATTGTGGAGTGGGCAGGGCACTTGCTTAGCAGGAGGCCAACCCAGTTCAATCCCCGGCATCCCATATGCCCCCCTGAGCCTGCCAGGAGTAACCCCTGAGCACTGCTGGGTGTGGCCCATAAAACAGCGAAACAAGAAGAGCCAGCCATAAACCAGGGAGATCTGAAGATGGCAAAGTCTGCTTAGACCGTGTTGGTCCTGTCAGCATGACCGTGTCTCAGGTGGGGTGACACAACAATTGCTCCCTACTTCCCCAGATCTTGTAGTCTAAGATAAAGGACCGACGCATACCCACAGCTCTGTCCTCTGGCCGGTGTGATTTGGGGCTGCGAGGGGGGTTCCCTTTCAAAGTGAGGACTCGGAGACTTTTCTGAGGGAATGTGTCGCTTTTCTTAATTCCTGATGAATGAATGACTTTGGGTCTGTAACTCAGTACGTGCTCGCCGACATCTCTGTGTCATTTCGCATCCTTAATGGTAAACATTTGTCTGAGAAGGCTCCTTTCGTTCTGTGAGTAAGAGTGTCCACATTGTGTCCGTCAGCTTGTGATGTCAAAAGTCACTGGACGTTCAGTGATGCAGAACCACTCACAGTTTAGTCGCTCGGGTGACTCAGCTCAGTGAAGTGTGTCTTGTGTCGGGAGCCCCTGGCGCTGAGCCCCTGGCGCTTCCTCAGCTGTGGGCAGTGGGCAGGGAGCCGGGAGCTGGCCACAGCCGGGCTGCTTCGCTCTCGTCCTCGGGGCCCTCCCTCCCCTGACGGGCCTGCAGAGCTTCCCGCCTCCCGAGGGCGCTGAGAAAGCAATCGCCAACATGCAGGTGGTTTCCCAGCCTCTCTCCGCATCGTGTTGGTGGCTGTTTCCTTGGCCAGTGCAGGCTCTGTGACTAACTCCGATGCCAGGGCAAGGGAAACAAATGCCCCTTGGACGGGAGAGCCCGTTGGCTCCCCTTTGCCACTCGTACAGGCAGGGGAGAGCTCATGCCTGTTTTCAGTTGACCGTGCAGTGAGTATATTTGCAAGCGCCAGGTCAGTCGCTTCCCGTTGTCCAGTGTTGTAGAGTGTGAAACTCCGGGGTGTGATGCAACGACCCCCGTGGCACCCACCTGATGGGACTGTGTCCTTGTTGGTGGCTGCGGGTTTTCCTGGGGAAGGAAGTCGGGCGTGCAGCGTGCTGATGTGATGGAAACGTACTTCGGAGCCTTACGTTCTTTCCCCCCTTCTCTCAAGATTACCAACACTCCTGGTGACCGAGTGCGTGCTGGTTTACATGACTCCGGAGCAATCGGCAAACCTCATCAAGTGGGCGGCCAACCTTTTTGAGACTGCCATGTTCATCAACTACGAACAGGTAACAGGAAGCGCGAGGCCTTGCCTCCTGCACACGGTTCCCTCTCGGCTTTCCCTCTCTGCATCCCCCTCAGCCCCCCAGCCCGGGGGCCGCTGCCCGGTCCTGCCCTTCTGCTCAGCTGCCCACCCAACTCCTTTCTTACTCCGTTCCGCAGCCCCGAGATTCCTGATCTCTCGGTCGCCTCTAAACTTTACAGCTTTTGGGATTCCTCTCTCTGCCTCTCTCTGCGTGTAAGCAGGTGTTTGCCTTCCTGGTACGTCGCCGTGCTTGCTCTGAAATCACAGGTGTGGGTGGCGGGGACGGGTGGCTGTCAGCAGTGTAGGGAGAGCGAGCCCGGCTGCCTTCCGAGGTGGGTAGGTGCTGTGCCTGCAGGGAGGAGGCCGGCCTTCCAGGCGGGGTCAGTGATGAGCTGGCCCACCCGGCACCCCTCACCGCTCAGTTCCAGTCACTGGTCCTGTGTGGGCAAGTGAACAGAGCGTTGCCAGAACGCCGGGCGTTCGAGAGAGGCGAGAAAGGCAAGATGTTAACGCAAAACACTCTTAAGTTCTGACATCACTGAGTTTGAGCCATTGGTCACTTGCTCTTCTCTTTTAATCTAGGGTTATCTTTTTATTTGATGCTTTTAACTTTTTGGACCACACCTGGTGATGCTCAGGCGTTACTCCTGGCTCGGCACTGAGGAATTCACTCCTGGCAGCGCTCAGGGAACCCTATGGGATACCAGGGACCAAACCCACATTGGCTGCATGCAAGGCAGTCGCCCTCCCCGCTCTCATCTCCCCAGCCCCCGAGGGTTCTCTTTTAGAGATATAGAGTTGCCGGGTGTGGATCTGAACCCTGGCCGGACCTCTTACTGGCCGGGGACTTCCAGTGGAATCGCCTGGTGGTTTGGGGATCCATGCTCTGGAGGAGGGGGATGCCTGACTGTGTGACCTGCACAAGTCACGTGACCGCTCCTCTGTCTTGATTGCTGAATCGAAAAAATGAGGATAGTGATAGTCTCCACTGCATAGGGTTCTAGAAGTAGTCAGTACTGCCCAGTTGGATGCCTCACTCTTGGGGTCTCTTTGAGTCTCTCCAAACCTTCGTGTCTTGTTTTTAAGGCATAAAGGTGCCTGCCAGGCTTCACCAGGGAACACTGAGATGCCACACAGAGGTCAGCACGAGCGCCGGGTACCTGATAGCTATATTTATTGTTTCATTTCACTTCCTATTTAAGTTGTGTTGCCGATAGACAGTTCTTTCCCAGTGTCATGTAGGTATGGATGGGTGTGTAGGGAGTGAGGCCCAGGGCTCCTCTGCAGGGGGCTGGTGAGGGGGTAGGTGGGATGTTGAGCCCTGCTCCGGGGTGCTCAGGAGTTAACCCTGGTGGCACTCGGAGGCCCAGACGTGGTGCCCGGGTTCCGTTCAGCTGCCTTGCTTCCTGCACTCGCTGTCCAACCCCCCAAACTTGGTCTTCTGACCTTCTCTCTACTCCTGCCCCAGTTCAGCTTCCTGTCTGGGCAGCATTTTTGGGGGGAATTTTTTTTTTTTTTTGGCATTTTCTTCCTTTCCTCAGAGTCACTCTCCAGTTCTGCTGAATATATACATTCGTTGCTGTACCTGTTGTTGTACTTGTTGGTCTCTTGATCTTTTGAAATGTGAGTCAGTTCTGGCAGTTCTCTTGGCGTTCATGATGCCAAACCTGGAGAAAATGAACTTTTACTCTCCACATTTGCACACATATCCAGTGTGCGCTTCTCCATTCACCCGCTTCCTTTGTGTATTCTTTGATTCAGCAGCACGTGGATTGAGACACAGTGCCACTGGGAATGGACTGTGTTCCAGATGTTCAGATTTCACCTGCCATCCTCACTTGCTCTATTTACATCGGGGGGGATATGTGAACATTGAACATAATATATAACAATTATAGAATTATCGGCATTCTTGCATATATTGCTTGCTCACATTATTTCCTAAAGTGATAGAACATCTTAGGTATTGATAAACGTCATACTTTTAATAACAAATTCTTAGAATTTGCCTGTTAGGTGCTTTCATAGATAGTGGCCCTTGAGTAAAACACAGGTTTGAGCCCAATGGATCCACTTACCTGTGATTTTTTTCCAGTAAGTACTTTGGGAATTTAGGGACAGATTTTCTTATGGTTTTCATTTTTGATTTCTTTGGCCATAGCTCCCTGTGCTTAGGGCTACTTTCCCAGTGTCTGTGCTCAGGAATCACTTCCGACGGTACTCAGGAGACCACCAGGAGTGATGGTCTTTATATATTTTATTTTTGTCTTGTTTTGCTTGGGCCATGCACGGTAGGCTGGAGGCTTACTCCTGGCTCTGTGCACAGATATAGCCCCAAGTGCCAGCTGTGGTGCCAGGGATTGAACCTGCTCAGCCTCCTGCAAGACCAGCACCGTCCCTGCCCTGCTGTCTCTCCAGCCCCTCATACGGTTTTCTTCATAACATTTCCTTTTCTCTGGTTCATTTGCATAGTCCACTGTGCAGATGGCGGGCACAATACATTCTCATGGGCTGCCCATGTTACGAAGAAAGCTACTGGGTTTGCAGTTGCATGTTAGACTGAATTTTAAACTGTGTGCAGAGAGGAAATTGGGGGGAGAGTAATCAGCACCCCTCAGGCTGAACTTCCTTAGCTCGGACAATCACAGTAGCTCACAAGGTACTCCCCAGGGGTCCGATCTCAGTTTCACAGGTAAGAGGAGTGAACCACACAGAGGTTGAGTATCTTGCCCACGCCCCACAGAAATTGCCAAGCCAGGATTCTAACCCAGGCAATAAAATAAAAACATGTACGCTGACCCCTTTCTCGCCCCACGGGGAGCGTGGTCTGGTCACTTGTGCCGCGTGGCCTCATGCATCCACTGAAGAGAGGAATACGGGCTGTTGCTTGACTCTAAGAGTATATATAAACTCTGGGAATGGTTTTATTTGTTTAGAAGTAACACATTTTTGCTACGTCTAGAGAGAAATGGGCTGGAGTGATAGCACAGCGGGTAGGATAGCAAGCTCCCCATGGCATATTCGATGTGCCAAAAACAGTAACAACAAGTCTCACAATGGAGATTTTACAGGTGCCCGCTCAAGCAGATCGATGAGCAACAGGATGATAGTGACAGTGATACTAGAGAGAAATAGTAGCATATAGTCTGCAGTCCTCTACAAGTACGCTGTGGCATTTGTATATAATATGGAGATAGATAACATTTTAGTGGATATAGTTTTAATTAAAAACTTACTCCCATACACACAAAAACAGAACAACTTGAAACCACATGTCAAGTGTTTTAGTACAAGGAAAAGTGCCTCTGTCCTACTGTAATCTTCAGCTCTCTCACCAAGGAAGTGTTTTAGAAATTTATATATTTTCTTATTTTTGTCTTGTTTTGTTTGGGCCATGCATGGTGGTGCTTGGGCCTTACTCTTGCCTCTGTCCAAAGAAATCACTCAGGTGGTACTTGATGGACCATATGTAGCACCAGAGAACAAACCTGGGTTGGTAGCGTGCAGAGAAACATCTCACCCACTCCACTAGCTCTTTGGCCCCAAGATTTTTTTCTCTTAAAGGTTGATGAGAGGTTGTTGTGTTTGTTTTTTCCACATGTCCTCCCATTATTTTGGTGGAGGAGGAGATGATTGGGCCACACCAATTGTTGCTCAGGGCTGACTCCTGGCTCTCTGCTCAAGGATCACATCTGACAGTGCTCGGGGGACCTTATCCAGTACCTGTTGGCTACATATAAGGCAGGCGCCTAAACCCCTGAACTATCTTTCCAGCCCCCCTTTTTAAGAGTTCCTTTTTATGAATTTGTCCTAGAAATAATTTCATATCTGTTTCTCTTCCTGTTTTCATGGCTGTATAGTATTTCATCAGAAGGATGTACCCCAATTTATTCAACTTCCATTGATTGTTTATTTCCATTCTTTCCCAAATCTTTCTATTCTACATGATGTTGCAGTAACATCCCTCATCTTTGCATATGTGTGCGCAGATATTTGTAGGACACTAGTTAGGTCACAGGCGGTGCTCACAATGGATCTATGCTGCCCGGCGGCCCTTGCAGCAACTGTACCACCTCCCCTCGCTGCTGTGCTAGCGCTGCCCCCGTCACTGCAGTGCGCAGGGTACTAGCAAGGCTCGGCCTTGACTGGCTGAAAACAGGACAGCGGTGTTTGTATTGCGCCCAGAAGCAGCCAAGCCTTGTGGTGATGCCAGACCTCCTCTCTCACTCCCCAGGTGAACATGAATGACCGGTTTGGGCAGATCATGATTGAAAACCTACGGAGACGGCAGTGTGACCTGGCAGGAGTGGAAACCTGCAAGTCCCTAGAGTCACAGGTCAGCCAGCAGAGACGGGGACACCCCGGGGGCCCTTCCTCAGCAGAGATAGGTGCCCTCCCGCCGCACTGCCGCGGAGGTGGGCCGGGCTCCCCGGGGCCACCAGTGCTTCGTCCTAGAGAAATCCACGCTCTGCTCTGCCACCTTCCCAGGCTGAGTGCCCCTTATGCGCTGAACCGCCCATCAACTCACTGAATGGCGCTTGAAATAGCGTGGGAGGTGAAAGAGTAGTAGAATAAATACTGACGTGTCCCTCCCCTCCAATCTCCAGTACTGCTGATATTTTATCAGTATCTTACTTACCAGCCAGATTCCTGTTGCAGTTGTCGCTGGACTGTTTTAAGGGAAGCCCGAGGCGGTATGTCATTCCCCCCTTAGATGCTGAAGTGTGACTCTACCAATAAAACTTGTATTCGCCCCAAGCTAAGAGTAATACCACTGTTGCCCCCCCCCCTTTTTTTTTTTTTTTTGCTTTTTGGGTCACACCCGGCGATGCACAGGGGTTACTCCTGGCTCTGCACTCAGGAATCACTCCTGGCGGTGCTTAGGGGACCATATGGGATGCTGGGATTCAAACCCGGGTTGGCCGCGTGCAAGGCAAACGCCCTACCCGCTATGCTATCGCTCCAGCCCCTGTTGCCCCTTTTAAACCAGTAGTAACCCTCCATCTCCTCAAATACCCATCCATATTCAGTTTTCTCCGAAGGTTTAAAAAGTTTATAGCCGATATAAGAAGATGGATAAAGTGTTTGAATCGGGAGCCTCCCACCCCCCCATTTGAGAGCCATTAGTTTTGCCTGAAGAGACCCCCCCTCCTGCCAGGCGCCCAGTGTCATGGGTTGTGCCCAGGCCACTTCAATAAGGCCCTTGGCTGTTCTTGATGCTTCGCCGAGTCTCCCTCCCCACCCCCACCCCCTGTGTAAGGATGATGCTCAGTTTAGGGAACTGCAGGGTAAACCGAGGGACCGGGAGAGCGGCCGGAGTGGGCCTAGGAGGGACGGCGTGTGCTCCGCGTCCCGGGGCCCGTCGGCAGCTCTCTGTGGTGTCTCTCTCTCCGCTGCCCGCTTCAGAAAGAACGCCTCCTGGTGAATGGGTGGGAAACGGCCCTGGCGGTGGACATGATGGAATTGTACAGCAGATTGCCACGAGCTGAAGTGAGCAGGTATGGCTGGGGGACTGTCCCCCCTGCTGATTAATTGGGTCGTGAGGGCATTCCGTGAGAGCCTGTACCCTTGGGGGGGAGGCAGAGGGGGGTGATGGGAGGCCGGGAGCTGCACCTGCATTTGGGGGGGGGTCCACTCTCAGCTCTGTGCTCATGGGCTGCTCCCTGCAGTGTTTGAACCCGACAGTGCTGGGGATTGAGCGGGGGTAGGCCACGTGCAAGGCCCCTTACCCCCTGCACGGTCTCTCAGCCCACAAGTCCTAAGGTGTTGAAAGGAAAAGGAAAAAAAAAAAAACCAACCAGACATACTTTAAAACAAGTTAGCCTACTAAGAAGATTAAACCCTGATAGCACCTTGCAGGTAACCCATTAGCCCCTAGCTGAGGGCCCGTGTATGCCAGAACGCACGGCCTTCGTCGGAATAAGCAGGTGCACCTGGAAAATTCCCAGAGCAGCCGGTGCCGTGGAAATTTGAGGGGGTGGGGAAGAATGGAGGCTTCCTCAGGAGGGAAGGGGTTCCGCTCACAGATTTGGGAATCACCTTTGTCTCGTAAAAGAAATTCATGCACGTGCTAAAAAAAATTCTCAAAGCCGTGGCGTATAAGTTAGTTGTAGGTGTACCTTGCAGCCGCTGCCTCCCGCGAGCTGCTGTGAATAAGCAGGCGTGTGTTCTTCGTGTCTGCAAAGACAGATGTGGATGCAGAGATGGCTGTTTGATTAAAGCAGCAGGTTATTACACGTGTTACTTTGTAAACTGCTCTCCGTAAAACTTAGTGATAGATCATGTTTGTCTCTGATAGCGGAACAGGGAGGCGTGCCGTTTCCTCTTTATGGAGCGTGGTCTCATTTTCTTTCTTAAGCTGTGTGGATAGATGGACAATAATAATAAAGCTTAGTGACTGAAAAGTTTTGTGTGTAGCCAGGCATTTAATTGTCCTGTGTAGCTTGATTTTGTGTTAGGGACCATAGCTAGTTTTTCTCAGGGACTACTCCCAGCTCAGTGCTCAGGGAATCACAAAGTATGCCCTCTGGTCCTTTGAGTCCTCTCCCTGGCCCATTTTTTTTCTTTCCATTTCTCTGTTACAATAGTAACAGAAATTGTTCCGAATGGGAGATGTGTGCCTAGAGTAGGTAAAGGACCACACGTGATAGCCTCTCAGTATCTATATTGCAAATTATAATGCCCCAAAGTGGAGAGTATGGGGGAAACTGTCTGCCATGGAGACAGGGGGAGGGCTTAGAAGGGGTGGAGATTATTGGGGACGTTGGTGGTGGAAATTGTGCACTGGTGGAGGGATGGGTGTTCAATCATTGTATGACTGAAACTTAAACATGAAAGCTTGTAGCTATCTCACATGATTCAATAAAAATAAAAAATTAAAATAAAAAAATAGTAACAGAAAAAACATTCCCATGTACATCTGGATAGTGCCAGTGATAGCTTGCCTGCCCGCCCTCCCTCCCTCCCTCCCTCCCTCCCTCCCTCCCTCCCTCCCTCCCTCCCGTCCTTCCTTCCTTCCTTCCTTCCTTCCTTCCTTGCTTCCTTCCTTTCTTCCTTCCTTCCTTCCTTCCTTGCTTCCTTGCTTCCTCTTCCTAACTTCCTGATTTTTGCTTTCTTCTTTCCTTGGGGGCCATGGGGTTACGGGTTTTGTTCTCTTAGAGATAATGGGAAGCACTTTAGGCCTCGCATCTCCACAGAGCTCCAGTAAGAAGTCTCACTTGTAGAAGTGAGAAGTCCCTTGTAGAAGTCTCACTCCTAAATCATGCATGTGTCGCATGTGTCAGAAACTTAAATTTTACAAAACCATCATCTCATTACTTCCCAGATTCTTCCAGAATTTCCCTCTCCCACATGGATATTGGTGTCCCACGGCCAACCACAGTTCCTGAATAGCCCTGCTCTGGCATCCGTGATGGAAATTCTCCAAGTTCCCCCACAGTCCCAGGGCGGAGTTTGTGGCTTGTGTTGGGCCCGAGGGGAAACAGCTTATTCCTCGGCCAGGGGGTTTCGACCCTTCTGCATGTGTAGACCTGCCACTGGCCCTCGGGCTGGCCTCAGAACACCACCGTTCTCCACAGGCGTTTGTCTCTTGTGGCCCCTGGCCATTTGTAGACGGCAAATGTCCGTCAGAGCTGAGTTTCTTAACTGTGGCTCCAAACCCACTTGGCAATTTGATAGGGAGGTCCTGAGAAATCTTGTTATAACAAGAAAACTTGTTACAGGGGCTGGAGCGATAGCACAGCGGGTAGGGCATTTGCCTTGCTCGCGGCTGACCCGGGTTCGATTCCCAGCATCCCATATGGTCCCCCAAACACTGCCAGGAGTAGTTCCTGAGTGCAGAGCCAGGAGTTGACCCCTGAGCATCACTGGGTGTGACCCAAAATGAAAAAAAAAAAAATACAACAAATGGATTTGTATGCCTAGAAACACAGGGCAAAAAAAAATCCTGGTGGCACTGTGCTGGGTAGGCTAGAAGGGAGGGATCCAGAAGCTTCCCCCTCATGTAGTGGGAAATAAAGCAACATCGTAGGGGGGGCGACGAGTGGCCACAGGCAACAGAAAATGAGAACTCGTCCACAGAACCGAGCTTCCCATGGCAGGGTGATGGGGGGAGACGGAGAGAGGGGAGACACAGTAATGGGGGGGGGCAATGGTGTGGGCAAGCTGAGTGCGTGAAACACTGCCGAGGGTATTGTAAACCCCGGTGCCTTTATATATATATATATATATATATATTTTCTCCCCCTCAGGTGAAAGGGGTCACTTAGAGAAGGAAGGTTCCAGGAGCCCTTCCTTAGGCGAGCCTTCAGGAGCCGAGGCGGGCTTCGGCCTGCCCGGGCCAGGCTGCACGGCCCTCCCAGGCTGCGGATGCGTCAGAATTCGTGTCCGCACTTACTGAGGGCTTTTTCCAAACATAAAAAGAGAATTTTCAGATTTGTACATGAAAAGCGCTCTGAGGCAGGCCTGGGGGCTTGGCCAGTGCTGTGCCCCCGGGCACCGTTCCTCCCCCCAGGGTGGGCAGCAGTCAGGCGCACTTCCAGTTTGATGCTCGCACCCCGTGGTCCCTGCAGCAACCCTGGGTGCAGCCCTGGAGGCCTGCAGCGCCACTGGGCTGCCCTGGGCTTATCGGGGTGACCTGGGGGTCTCCGGCGTGCAGGGCCAGAGCTGCCCCACACGCTTGGTTGTCGGAGAACCACCAGTGCAACCGCTGGGACTCCCGAGCACTGTGAGAGAGGCTCCTGTCTCCCGGCACCTCCAGCGGTGCCTGCCCTGGGCCGGGTCTCAAGAGCAGCTCCCGAGGTCGTGGCCTCGCTGGCGGAGCCTGGAGCATCCTGGAGAGTCAGGTGTGGTGGTGTCTTCCCCGGGAAATGGGTCCCGCACAGCGTCTGGGAATACGCGTCAAGGAAGCAAACAGAGCACTTTGTGGGTGATTATTCTCACCTGCGAAGTGGCCCTGGGCTCTGCGTGGCTTGACAGGAGTGAATGTGCCCGTCCAGGCACAGGCACGTGTACGCCAGCCTTTGCAACTGCGTCTAAACAAATGGGAAATGCCAGATGGTTAGTAAGAGGCAGAGTAAATGGTGGGAATATGGACCATTTTAATTTCCTTGATACTTTTTAAGAAAGCATCAAAAAATAATTTCTGCCTGAAATTCAGCAGAAAAAAATATCTTAAGCTGTTTTCATATATTTATGCATGTTTCTGTATTTGCATATTTATATTTTACAGTTACTTCTATTTACTTGAAAGAAATATATGTGTTTGATTAGAAAAAGAAACAGTACATTAGGATAGAGTAATTTATTGTGAAGAGTGTCTGTTTACTATCTCCTCCTTGGCAACAACCAGCACTGTTGCAAGGTTATTTAGTATTTCCCAGAAGTCATCTGCAAATACCAAACAGGTTTTGCCCCACTTTTCCTTTATATAGGTAATGTACTATCCATATTACTTACCAAGTTATTTGCTTTTAAAATTCCATTGTATATTTTAAAGGCTGTTCTGTATTAATACATCTATTTATGTTCTTTTCGTTTGTTTTGATTTTGAGCCACACCTGGCAGTGATCAAGGGTGACGCCTGACTCTGCACTTAGAAGTCACTCCTGGCAGTGATGAGGGGACCATATGGAATGCCAGGGATTTGAACCCAGGTCGACCACATACAAGGCAGATGCCCAACTTACTATACTATCTCTCCATCTCCATACTCTTTATCACATAGTATTAATACATAGTATTAATATATACATTAATACATACTCTTTGTTAATAGTATTGGTTTATTTAATCCAGGGTATCTTGAATTGGTTTTTGTTTTGCTTAAGACCTCTTTTCACCAGAGGGAAAAAAATTTTTCCTGCAAAGATATTTATTTTCTATTTTTAAAAAATGTTTTTTTTTTTAACCTTTTCTGCAGGCAGAAAGAGAAATCTGCATCTTTTGGCAGTTTTATAAGTATTCTAATTGTTATGTAACATGTAATAAGCCTCAAGGCATGTTTGATGAATATTTCAGCAAAATAAACACATTGCCTTAAAGGTGGTCCATCATAAAGTAACTGGTCTCTGACTCATATCATTAAGAACTTCAAAGGCTTGACAAAATATATAAAACCGCTATTGAAAGGCCATGAAATTAGTAAGCAGTTGAGCACAATTCTCAAGAGCGGAAGTAGATTAGCAGCTTCCCACATTCACTCCAGCTATCCCTCAGACGTTATTTTCCAGTTCTTTTTCCCAAGAAATTTTCACCCAACCCTAGATACATAAAATGGGCCTGCAAATCAGATCTGACTTAGTAGTCATAAATTTACTTGAGAACATTTTTGTGCCCCGCCCCACACATTCAGTCATGCCACCTCCAGTAAGTTGTAACCCACAGTTGAAACAGCTAGGATTTAACCTATTTCTTACAGATTGCAGTTACTTGCAATGCATATGCAATTTTTAAAAACAGGTTACATTGGAGCTGGAGTGATAACACAATGGGTAGGGCGTTTGCCTTGCATGTGGCCGACCTGGGTTTGATTCCCAGCATCCCATATGGTCCCCCGAGCACTGCCAGGAGTAATTCCTGAGTGCAGAGCCAGGAGTAACCCTCGAGCATCGCCACACTCCCCTTAGCATTCTCAGTTCTGTAATTCAGGGCCAAGAGTTTGTCATCCTTTTCAATCTTCCTCTCCCTCGTCTTGTTTCTCTGTAAACAACAGATGAGTGAGATCGTTAGTCCTCCTCCCTCTGATTTTCTTCGCTTAACATGATACCCTCCAGGCTTTTTCAAGTTGGAGTGAACTGTTTGATTTCATTTTTTTCTGTAGCTGCATAATATTCCTGCGTGTGTATTTACAGTAATTCCTTCCTCCACCCGTTCATCTGGTGTGGGGCACTTGGGTTGCTTCCATATTCTAGCTCTTGTACTAAATGCATTGAAATAAAGCGTGATTTGTCTTTTCAAGTTAATATTTTCTATTTCTGGAGGTAGATGCCAATAAGTAGAAATGCTAGATCACTTGGAAGCTCTGTGGTGCTGCTTTTTAGGAAATCGCCGTAGTCTCCACAAACATTTAACCAGACAACATTCTCACCAACAGTGAATAAGTTCCTTTTTTGCCACATTCCTGCCTACACTGATTGTTTCCTGCCTGTTTGATTTATGCCATTCTCACTGGTGTGAGGTGATACCTCAGTGTCATCTTGATATGCATTACCTTGATAATAAGTGATGGTGAACACTTTCAGATGCTTGTTGCCTATCCGTGTGTCTGCTTTGGAAAGTGTTCATCTCCTCTCCCCATTTTTTTTTTTTTTTTTTGCTTTTTTGGGTCACAGGGGTTACTTCTGGCTCATGCACTCAGGAATTACTCCTGGCGGTGCTCAGGGGACCCTATGGGATGATGGGAATCCAACTCGGGTCGGCCGTGTGCAAGGTAAACACCCTACCCACTGTGCTATTGCTCCAGCCCCTTCTCTCCCCATTTTTGATGAGATTGTTGCTGTTTTTTTTTGTGGAGTTTTGTTAGATGCTTTATATATCTTGGATATTAGTCCTTGTTTTTTTTGAAGTATTGGGCTGGAGCGATAGCACAGCGGTTGACCTGAGTTTGATTCCTCCGCCCCTCTCAGAGAGCCCGGCAAGCTACCGAGAGTATCAAGCCCACGAGACAGAGCCTGGCAAGCTACTCGTGCGTATTGGATATGCCAAAAACAGTAGCAATAAGTCTCTCAATGAGAGACATTACTGGTGCCTGCTCGAACAAATCGATGAGCAACGGGATGACAGACAGTCCAGTCCATTGTGTGCCAGTATTTTCTCCCATTCTGTAGTGTGTCTTTTTATTTTAGCTTGAATTGCTTTTGCCACATAAGAACTTTTTAATTTGAGGTCCTGTTTTTATTTTTTTGTTTTTGTTATCTTTGCCAATGGAATCAAAGCATTGAAAACACTTCTGAGGTCCAACAGAGTAAGATTTCAAAATCAGGAGATCTAACCAAATCACTCCCCAAAGAAGTTGCACTGTTTTGTAGCACTAGAGGTAAGGCAGGGGAGCACCTTTCCCCAAGGTCCCTGTAAATGTGTCAGCTGTCTTGATCTTTCTCCATCTGAGAGCTGATGCCTTGTACTTTTAATTTACAATTCTCATAAATGAGAGGGGAAATAAATCACTGATCTGTCTTTTAGTTGGCTTTTTAAAGCTGTTATTGATGTGTGACGACTCTTTATATAGCAAGGCAATCTACCCGTTGCCATTTGTATTGCAAACGCTTCTTTCCTCACTTTATCATTGATAATTTGTCTTTGGACTTTGTTGATGGTATTTTTTCTTTCCAGTAAAAATAAAGACTGGAACCACATTGTATGCACATACTGTTCCGTCCTCTGCTTCGGCTAATACCCCTAGTGGTGCGTCACCATCCTTATTTTAAACTGGGTGCATTGACACATGGCTCTGTTTTCACTCTCCCCACAGAATAGAGTCCCTTGAGTTCCTGGACGAGATGGAGCTGCTCGAGCAGCTCATGCAGCATTACTGCCTGTGCTGGGCGACGAAAGGCGGAACTGAATTAGGTACGGCACTGGGCTCTTAGCGATGAGACCTGGAAACGGAGAACATCAGTGTTGGCAAAGAAGGCCTGCCCCTCGGGGCCCCCGAAGGAACTAGAGGGCTGTGTACGTGCATCCCCGAGCGTTTCCAGAGAAGTCGCTCTTACACCCTCTGTTTTCATAGTCCCGAGAGGAGGAGAGCTGTTCAAATAAACCGCAGGTACCAAAACTAACAGACCAACCAACCTACACCCTGGAAAGGACTGCTCTGGAATTTCCTCCATCGGAAGATAAGACCTTGGGAGTCTTATTAATAATCACCCCAATAAAAGCAGCCCGTGTTTGTTTTTTCAGTCAACGTGTAACCAGGCTTAGTCGGTATTAAACAAACAGACGTTATTCCTGACAGCTGTGCAGCCATGCATTGGGTTTCTCCCTCTCCTCCTGTGATTAATGTGCAGTCCTGAAAGGCAGAGTAGGACTTTTGTTGGGGAGAGAATGGATCTGAGCCTCATATTTCTTTTTTTTTCTTCTTTTTGGGTCACACCCAGCATTGCACAGGGGTTACTCCTGGCTCATGCACTCAGGAATCACTCCTGGCAGTGCTTGGGGGACCCTATGGGATGCTGGGAATCGAACCTGGGTTGACCACATGCAAGGCAAACGCCCTACCTGCTGTGCTATCGCTCCAGCCCCTGGGCCTTGTATTTCTTAGCACTTTGGTCTTGATCCGGTTCTTTCTTGACAGACTGCCTCATGTCTCTCTTGCTTCTCCTAGGAGTTACCCTTGAGTGTATCCACAGCCTGTAGAAATGATGCTTAGCTGGGTCTCAGTTCTGGCCTTTCCGCTACTGGAGGCGGCGCCCTGCCCGTGTGTCCAAATAACATAGCCATGGGCCGGCACCCAGGCCAAGCAGCTTGGCAGAGAGGTACACCGTCGCCTTGGTAGAAATTCCAGATTGGCCCTAAGTTATTCATCTTCACCTTCGAATTCTCTTTACAGACTTACCCGGCTATACTGTTCACCCCACAACATGTTTTTTTTTCTCCTTAGATTTGTTTTATATATAAACTTTATTGTGTATTTTTGCATTACCTTTCCTCACCGGTTCTTAAAATCAGTATAATTTTTTTTAAATTTTTTATTCTTTTGCTTTTTGGGTCACACCCGGCAATGCACAGGGGTCATTCCTGGCTCATGCACTCAGGAATTACCCCTGGCGGTGCTCAGGGGACCATATGGGATGCTGGGATTTGAACCCGGGTCGGCTGTGTGCAAGGCAAACGCCCTACCCGCTGTGCTATCACTCCAGCCCCAAAATCAGTATAATTTTTATTAGAGACTTTGGAGACATTCTGAAAAAATATGGTGAATAAAAGAAAAGCCACCGGTATCCCATCATTCTGAGATAGCCTCTAACATCCTTTTTCTTCCACTTTTTCTATTTGTTTTTAGCAGAGTTGATCTCTAAATTTCTGTAATTTGATTACTGATCCTTTCAGTGTAATAGTGTAATTTAGGCACTTGCCTTTGCTATTAGACTCCACAAGTATAATACTAACGGCTGTAAAACTCGAGCATGAAATTCTGGCCAAAGCGCTTTTGCAAACGTAGATTGTAAGCACAAATGAGTTCACTCTGGCTTCGTATAAAATGATGACGGGATGCAAACCGTTTTGCAAACGAGGTTTCATTTTCCCCGTTTCCCACTTGACTGCTTTCCAGTATCAGTACTTGCTTTTGCTGTGGCACTCTGTCTGCTGAAGAACCACATGTGCTTTTGCTCAAAGTTCAGGCGCTTAAAGGATAGACTTTCCGGCCCTGCCTGCAGAGACCCATAAACTCTGAAAGCTTTCTTAATCCCTTTAAACCCCCCCCATAAGCACAGTCTCGCCCCAGTCTCACTGCGTTGTGAAATCTCATCTTGCAAAACAGGAGGCCAGAGCCGAGGCGTTCAGGGTGAGGGCGGTGCCTGGAACCAGGCACGGTGGGCCGGGGGTCCGCACAGTCTCATCCTCCCGCCTGTGTCCTTGGTTCCACACGTGAGTCAGCAGCGCTCCTGTGCTTCCTCCCCTCAGGTTTGAAGGACATCACCTGTTAATCTGTTCAAGACTTGCGTGGAGCCAGAAGCCGAGGATGCCCCTAAGCCTTCCCGGAGTTGACACCTGGAGCCCCCCGAGTGGCGGCGGCCAGGCCTCGTCTCCCGCCCAGTCTCAGAGCTCAGCTGCCGAGGGATCGCGCCGACTCCTGTTGACCTGTGTTTTCAATAAACCTCAGTTGCCAAGTGCCCCCGTGTTGCTCGTCTTTCCCTCCAGTGGGCCAGCGTGTACCCCGCCAGCAGCCTAGAGCAGAGCGCCCGGATCCCAAGTTGCCCTTGTCTTGCCACCTGTGGGTCACGGCCATGCCCCTGGTCCAGTGGGGGTGCTGTGTGCTCATGGGCAGTAGCTCAACTCCTCTGTGGCCTTGCTTTTCTGCCCTTGCCAAACTGGCCTGCTTGGGTCCTCCTATTGGTTGTTCTGGCAAGCTAAATGATGCCCTGAAATGTCTGGACCTATACGTAATAAGTAAGGAAGTTGTGTGTGTGTGTGTGTGTGTGTGGTTCTGGCAAGCTAAGTGATGCCCTGAAATGTCTGGACCTATATGTAATAAGTAAGGAAGTTTAAGGTGTGTGTGTGTGGTGTGTGTGAGTGTGTGTGTGTGTGTGTGTTGTTCTGGCAAGCTAAATGATGCCCTGAAATATCTGGACCTATATGTAATAAGGAAGTTTAGGGTGTGTGTGTGTGTGTGTGTGTGTGTGTGTGTGTGTGTGTGTGTGTGTGGTTCTGGCAAGCTAAGTGATGCCCTGAAATGTCTGGACCTATATGTAATAAGTAAGGAAGTTTAGGGTGTGTGTGTGTCTGTGTGTCTGTGTGTGTGTTGGGGGGACAGGGTATCCATGTTGGCTTAATATGCTTCCAAAGCTGCTTCTAGGAGACAGAGGGTCAGGGGAGGAGGTGGAGTTTGGGGACAGAGCACTGGGAAGCGTGAGACTGCTTTGGAGGTGGATGAAGGGGCCCCGAGCTGAGGAATACAGTGGCCACTCGCTGCCGGAACAGGCAGACACTGTCTCCTCCAGAAGGAACCAGCTTTGTGGACACCTTGACATGTGCTTCAGGAAACTAGATTTCTGACCTTTACAGCCGTCAGAGAATAAATGTGTTATTTCCGGCCACCCTGGTTATTCTTTCTTCGTAAAACAGATGAGTCTTCAGTGTGTACCCTGCGATTCAGAAACTGAGGGTGTATCTATATCTATATTCCCATTCCTAATGAGTCTTTTGCATATGCAGAGTGTAGACGAGGTAACTCCCCAGCCCCTTCCAACCACGCTGGAGAGACCCTTCCGCTGTGCAGGATTTCTACCAGGTGTTGGGAGTGTGCCTGCACCCTAGCAACAAGACACGTCTTTTATTCCCCGAGACAGTGTGAAATGCCAGGATCACCCAGAAATAGTTTCTTGTCAGTGACTTCAAATCTCATGAAGGTTAGGACTGGAGAGATAGTCCAGCAAGTAGGGTGCATTGCTGGGTGTAGCCCAAGTGCCAAAAAAAAAAAAAAAAAAAAAAACCCAACAAGATTAAGTAGATCTCAGGGTTGTACTGATTAACACTAAAAATCACTAACTCGGCACACATGCTGCCTGAGCCCGTGTGTTGCTTGCGCCCACATGCGGTGCCCGAGCACATGTGTCGCCCGCATCTCCCCTCTTGAGATGTGTACTTTCATGCTTTCATGTCTAGTGCCAGGACGTGTGTAGATCTCTCTCCACCCTTGGAGAAGCCCGCATTCTCTCTTGAGCACGTTATTCTTACTATTCCCCCTCTCTTATCCCTTCCTCCTCCCCTCAAAAAGCCTCTAAATAAAATCTTCAAAAAAATAAAAATCACTAACTCATCATTTTATGAAACCCTGGGACCAAGGCATTAGTGAATGCTGAGTTCAAGTAGTAAGTTAAGTACATTTTTCAGAAAACATGTAAGAAAGAACAGGAAAGATCATAGCACGTTGCCATGAATAAGTCCAGGTGTTTCCACTTTGTTGTGGGGCGGTGAGTGAGTCTTGCAGTAATGTTTTGTAATGTTCAGCTTGCAGTCTTTTAAGGCTTCCTAGTTTATCCCTAACTATATTTTCCTTTTTGTACTGTTATAAATAGAAAGGTTTCCTTACTTTCTTTTTGAGTTGTTCATTTTATATATTTTTTTTATTTTTGTTTACCTTTTTTATTGAATCACTGTGAGAGACCCTTAAAAAACTGTTCATGATTGGATTTCAGTCATACAGTGTTCCAACACCCATCCCTCCACCAGTGTACATTTCCCAGCACCCCCACCTCCTACCCTACCCCCTGTCTGCACCTCCCTCTCTCTCTCTCTCTCTCTCTCTCTCTCTCTCTCTCTCTCTCTCTCTCTCTCTCTCTCTCTCTCTCTCTCTCTCTCTCTCTCTCTCACGTCTCTCTCCCCTCCCCCCCTTTTGGGTACTGTGGTTTGCAATACTGATACTGAAAGATTATCAAGAATATCCCTTCACCTGCTTTTAACCCTCAGATCATTCCCAGCTATTATTGTCATACTGGTCTCTTCTCAGAGTGGGGCCTGGTTATTCCTTGGATGGGAGAATTGTTCATTTTTAGCATATAAGAATGCAGCTGATGTACATGTGTTTTGTATGCACCTTTCCTGAATTTGTTTATTCTAATAGATTTTTGGTAGAGTATTTTCTACATATTACATCATGTCATTTTTAAGAATGTTTCTTGTATTCCAGGATAACACCTATAGGCCATAGTTTATGGACCTATTAATATACCTCTTATGGTCATGTACTTTTTAGGTAGTGTCTTTGTGTGACTTTGATGTTCCATTAAAGCAGGTTTCAGAATGAACTAAGACATGCTTCTTCCTCTTGGATTTTCTGGAGGAGTTTGAGAAGAGTTCGTGTAATTCTCTTTTTGGTGGAGTTTTGGGGTGCTTGAGGGGGTGTCTCCCAAGTAGAGCTCAGCCATAATCTGCCTGGTTGTGTGTTTATGTTGGTGCCACTCAGACCCAGTGGTGCTTGGGGACCACGTGGCCACCACGATAGCCACACCCCCTGGTGCCCCGTGACAGTGCTGTACTAAGGATCAAACTAGAGCCTCATGCTGCAAGCTGTGTCTACAGCTCCTAGTGGGTTTTTTTTTGTTGTTGTTGTTGTTGTGTGTGTGTTTAATGTTTTGTAGAATTCACCAGTGAGTTTTGAAACTTCGATAAATGAAACTATCCTGTTCATGTTTTTATAAAATTCGCATCTTAGCTCCATGATGTGGGTGCTTGCCAATTTTGTTTTTGTTGGAAGGTGTTTTGGTATTGATTCCATTCCCGTATAATTACAGGTCTGCTCAGGTTTTTATATCTTTGTAAAAGTCAGTCTTTGTAGCTTAGAGTGTCTAGAAATTTGTTCATTTTATTTGTCTACCCATTTGTGGGTATTCAGTTGTTCAGAGAGTAGTATCCTTTTACTCTTCTTATTTCTGCTCGGTAATGACTTAGTTCTCAGGTTCATTTCCGATTTGAATAATCTGATTTGTGCCTGTGTGGCTGATGATTTTCACTTTACTCTTTACTTTGATTACATTCAATATTTCAACAGAAAACTCACTATTATTATTTGGAATTTCCCCCCAACAATCAGACCTGCCAAAAAGGCATCATTTGATCATTTGTTTCCCATTGCTGAGAATGAAGAGCTATGAGGTTTTGGATTTCTGGTATTTTAGTAATTAAGTCCAGAGAAATTTCTGCCAGAAGTCGCATCACTGCAAACTTGTACCTCTCTTTAGTGGGCCTTATAAATGGCGGTCACCACACTGCCTGCGAAAGGAAAGGCCGAGAGAGAAAAGCCTTTCCCCTCCCGGAGCGGCATGGGGCCGTAGCTTAGTTCACAGTCTACAAGCATTTCTGCAAGAAACCGCTGGGTGCCGAAAGTAGTTAGTGGGCCTCTGGGATCATGGTTTTTTAGGAGAGGAGGAGCCGTTTGTGTGCGGCCACTCAGGGTCACATCTGGGCAGAGAGAGGAGCCGGTAACGTCCCCCATCCCGAGATCTCCCGTGCGTCCCCTCATTACTTTTTTCCCCCCGCCACCAAATCAGGTGTTTTTAGGGGTCCAGATGATGACCCACTGACCTAAATCACTTTCCCAGGGGAGTTCCTCACTGAGGCTGAGTTCAAGCCTGATGCTGTCCGTGTGCAGAGGTGGCCCAGACAGCCTCAGGGCCTGGGGTCCCTGGCCAGGGGAGGAAATCAGGTCTTGCCAATGTTTTACCTTCCCTCACTTCCTTTATGTATTTGACAACATTTCTACTAAAAAGAAGTTCATTGCTTTCTGTCCTTCAGTTCAGTAGTTTCACAATCTTTTGTTCAAACATGGTTTATTTAGATAATATCTTTCTGGGGAAACTCTTAGCAAATCAAACGATTGATGTTTTAACTTCAAGAATAAAAATTAACACAAGAACAATGTAGAAATGCCATTTTGATTCTGCTTAAAACCTTTGTTTTTGTGTATGTGTTTAAAACCTTTTTATAAAAACATTTTATATTTTTATCAGAATATTAACACTTGCACTGTTGAACCTACTTTAAGATTTGTAATGTGTATCTTAGATAATTTTTAACTAGTTTAAGAGCAGCTGACCCAGGTTTCATTCCTCTGCCCCTCTCAGATAACCTGGCAAGCTACCGAGAGTATCTCACCTGCATGGCAGAGCCTGGCAAGCTACCCATGGCATATTTGATATGCCAAAAACAGTAACAACAAGTCTCACAATGGAGACGTTACTGGTGCCCGCTCGAGCAAATAAATGAGCAATGGGATGACAGTGGTACAGTGACACTTATCACTTTCACTTTCATTGTCACAATATAAAGATTTGTCAATGTGATTGAGTTTCTGAAATAATAAGCTTTCGTTTTATTTATTTTTCTGTTCTCTGTTTTATTGGATCTAATCCTTATTTCCTCCCTTCTAACTTTAGGTTGAGTTTTCTCTTTTGTCATTTCTCAAAATGGAAGTTTAGAGGAGATCTTTCCTGTTTGGTGGATAGAGGTAGGGATTGATTCGGGGGTCAGACTTGCTTAGGAACTACTCCAAGCTCTGTGCTTGAGGACTCAACTTTGCAGTGCTCACAACATACTGAGCCAGGCATCAAACTGCGCCCTCTTGCGCGCAGAGCAGGTACTCCGCTCCTCAAGGTACGTCTCTGGCCTCTTTATTTTCAGATGTGCCGTCACAGCTATATAGTTCCCTTCTAGCACTCACTTTGCAGTATTCCATAAGTTTGGGTAGTTGTGTTTCCTTGCCATTTTCCTCAAAACACTTTCTAATTTGTGTGTGTGTGTGTGTGTGTCTTCTGTGATTCTTTGGCTAAGAGCGTTTTGTTAAGTTTGCACATATTTGTGAATTTTCTCTTTTCCTTTCGTTGTGGATTTCCAGTTCCATTTCATTATTGCATGAACAGATAGTTTGTATGATTTCTGACTTAACATTGATGATTAGTTTTGTGTCCTATCGTGTCCTCTGTCTCAGAGAATGTTCTATGTGCAGTTGAGAAAAACACTTTACTGTTTTCTCTCTCTGTTAGGTCCAGTTTGCTTCAGGTGCTCTTCAAGTCACTGTCACTGTCTTCCCGTTGTTCATCGAATTGCTTGAGTGGGCACCAGTAACGTCTCCATCGTGAGACTTGTTGTTACTGTTTTTGGCATATCGAATACGCCATGGGTAGCTTGCCAGGCTCTGCGTGCAAGCGGGATACTCTCGGTAGCTTGCCGGGCTTTCCAAGAAGGGTGGAGGAATCGAACCTGGGTCGGCCTTGTGCAAGGCAAACACCCTACCTGCTGTGCTATCACACCAGCCCTGTACTCTTATTATTGGTCTTCTAGCTGGTAGTTCTTACCAGCAGCTTTTACTCCAGACCTTATCTCAAAGACTGTGTCTTTCACATTGCTTCTACAAGTGCTTATCTTATTTATCTTCGGTGATTTCACTCTCCTCAAATTCTCCACATCTCTAGAGCCAATTAATCTCCTTCCCCTCCTGCCTCTTACATGTTGTTGTTGTTGTTTTTTAAAAAGTCCTGCTTTCTTTCCAAGTGATTCCCCCATTGCACTTGAATTTGTCAGTTAGTGACTGCCTACTTCTCCATGTTCTCTGGATTTTTTTTTCAACCATCATAATTTCTTTATCTCTGTCTCATATTCTCCTGCCAGACTGATTCCATCAGAGGATCAGAGGATCTATCTCTCGCTTCATCTCATCTATGTGACCTTCATTCTCAATCTCCTCTATCTCATGCCGGATGTCCTCCCCCTCCTTGGGCACATCATGCCCGTGATAATTGATTTCTGGAATGCCCCATTGCTTAACAACTGAACACTGAGTTCTTAGCAATGGTTCGGGTGGGACGTGCACAGTCTTATTTTGTCAAAAATCAGCGTTCCAGGCAGCTGGACCTTATCTTGTTGCTAGTCTCCTGGCACTTTGCTTCCCCCAGATTTCATCCCTACAGCCTTGTTAACAGTGTGACAACAGACTTTTCCATGAAGTTTGGAAAATGTTAAGTGGGAAAGCCATGGCATCACCTAACAGAAACAGTTTAATCATTTTTCCCTGTCTGGTCAAGGAATCTTTCCTTACAGATAAGCTTGTACAAGTGTGCATATCTACCCCCCCCCCAAAAAAAAAAAGCTCATCGACTGATTATATATGTCTATTTATTTTTGCTTCACTTGTATCAATTGCCCTTATAGCAACTTTACATTGTACTTTATTTGTATTCTTCTTTATATGAAGAAATAAAGACACATGGAAATTTTGTCATTTGTCCAGAGATCACTGTATCACTGTCATCCCATTGTTTATCCATTTTCTCGAGAGGGCACCAGTAACGTCTCCATTGTGAGACTTGTTGTTACTGTTTTTGGCATATCGAATACCTGATGGTAGCTTACCAGGCTCTGCCGTGCGGGTGAAATACTCTCTGTAGCTTGCCGGGCTCTCCAGGAGGGACGGAGGAATCGAACCTGGGTCAGCCGCATGCAAGGCAAATGCCCTACCCGCTGTGCTATTGCTTCAGCCCGTGTCCAGAGATATTGCCAATAAATGATGGAACGGGACTCAGAATTACTCAGGTTGGATCTAGAAGCAGGCTCTTTCTTTCTCATGGGTGAGGGGGAACAAGTGCACTGTATTAAAACCACAAGCTCACATACACAAGTGCTCTACTTAAAGAGCCCTAAGAGTTGTGCTTTTAATTGCTGTATGATGTATCTCATCTCTCACTGGCCAAAAAACAAACAAACAAAAAACCCACCTTGCCCACTGCTAAGGAGTGCTGATTTTTTTTTTTCATTGAATAGATAGTCTCATTTTCCATTTTGGGTTGGCCCAGATGCTATTTATAAAGAGTTAATCATCTTTAAAAAAAAAACTTAGAGTTTTTAGGCTCCTGAATGTTTAATTGCAGAAATGGTTTTGTTGTTTTGTTTTAAACCCAAGCAGTGGGTATCGAGTAATAAATAATATATCGATTGGTAATAAATAATATATCGATTGGAGACTATTGTCAAAAATCTAGGTTTACTGTCTGTGTTCTCATTTTTTCAGCATGTTGATTTTCAACTTTTTCCCCATTGCTATGTGGTCACATAGTAGCTGCCTGAGTGCCAGGTATCACAACTGCATTCCTGCAGGGAGAGAAAGTTAGATCTTTTCTTTGAAGGTCTCTTTTTGTCAAGAATAAATAATTTCCCTGTGCACTCCAGTCTACTTCCTCCTTTCTTAGTAAGAACTGAGCAGGGTGGCCAGATTGGTACAAGATATCTGGATGGAATTTCATGGAACTAATGCAAGCTTTTCTTCAGTATAACTATGTCCTGTGTAATATTTGAGACATCTTTACACAAAGACCATCTTGTCTTTACCTAAAATCCAATGTGACACGGAAGAGGGGTATCTCTATTTGCCAAATCTGGTCATTTTAAGACTGTGCCTAAAAGCACAGAGCAAGAGTCTCTGGCTTCCCAGCTCTTGTTCAATGATAAACGTGGGGGAAAGCTGGAGACTGTCAGTTCAGCCACCACTCAGCGTGGTGTCATTTGATTGTGTTTCCTCTACTGTGTAGAGCAAATGGCCCGCACGCGACCAGGAAGTTGATAAAATTCAAGGCGGTGTTAAACCATATTTTCATCTTGGAGAATATTACTTCCTTTTGTGCAGGGGAGGTATAGGTGTTCAGGAATAAAATGCCACCTCTCTCGGGATATAGAGTTTTATCCCAATTTACTTTCTTATATCCCTCCTGGTTTCAATTCCTCAAAAGCAATTGAGATAGCGAGAAAACAACATTCACACAGGCAGCAAAATAAATGCTTTGGGGGAGCTGGAACATCCATTTTTTCAAAAAGAGACACAGATGTCCGCATTTCATTTTCTCTGGCAGGTACTAGATGCGGGCACAGATTGGACGCCCTGCAATCCTCGGCACTCAAGCTTAATTTTGTTTTCATAAACTCACAGAGAGCCATGTGCTTAGGAGAGAGACTGCTCTTCCCACAAGGAGGTCTGAGACACGCTGAGCACTGTCACGAATACTCAGGGCTACACTTAGTGCTGGATTTACAGCTGCCACCTGAGGTCCCCCGATGCAGCAAGTGACTTAATACCAGAGTGACATTTGGCGAGTCCAGAAGGCTGCAGTTAGAATGCTTAGCTTCGGGACCCTGGGATACAAGAGTCGAATTTAGAAACTCTGGGAAAAGGAAATGTCTTTCAGAACTGATGGGTTTAAACATCGCTCCTGCCGATAGGACATTTTGGCGTCTGATTTCATGACACCAAAAAGTCTGAGGTCAGAAACTTGGGTGAAGACTTGGAGGACCAATTGAGTAGTCGGGGTCAAAGTGCTTTCAGGCCCAGCCAGGTGGAGCGGGGGCTGAGGTCTCCAAGAGGAAATAAAAGAGGCTTTATTCGAGACAGCACTTCAGAGATAGCAGCTTTGAATGCCCAGTGGACCAGTTCGTACTCCTTCTTTTTTAAAAAAATTTTATTTTAATTAATTAATTAATTAATTCATTTATTTTATTCATTTTTTTATTGAGTCACCATGAGAACAGTTTTAGAATCGAGTCTCAGTCGTACTATGCTCAAACATCCATCCCTTCACCAGTGCACATGTTCCACCACCAGTAACCCCAGCATACACCCCCTCCCACTCCCCCTCTGCCTGTGTGGCAGATGATTTTCACTTTACTCTTTCCTTACTTTGACTACATTCAATTTTCGACAGGAAACTCACTATCACTATTTGGAGTTTTTCCCCCAACAGTCAGACCTGTTGGAATGGCATCATTAGATTGTATGTTTTCTATTGTTGGTAACAAAGAGCATATGATGTTGTACGGTCACGAAAGCGGCCGCCCAGTTTTGGAATTCTGGTATTAAGTCCAGAGGTATTTCTGCCAACAGATGCTGCATTCCGAGATTGGTTTCTGTGGCGCTGGGATCATGGCTGTTCAGGAGCGGAAGAGCTGTTCACGGGCGACCGCTCAGGGTCTCAGTTGGGCAGGAGGCAGGGCCGGTTCTGCCTCCCCCATCGCAAGATTCCCCATGCATCCCGTCCCAGCACTGCAAACTCCTACCTCTCTGTCCAATTGGTTCTGAACAGTGGCGGTTGCCATGCTGTCGCAGGGGGAAAAGGCCGAGGGACAGAAACCCTTCTCCTCCCAGGACTGCACGGGGCCGTAGCTTAGTTCAGAGTCCAGGAGTATATCAGCCAGCAGCTGCTGCACTCTGAGATTGGTTTCTGTGCCTCTGGGATAACGGATGCTCAGGGGGGCACAGTCATTCCTGAGCATATTTTTTGTATATCAGGAAACAGCCACGCGGTTTGGAGATGTCCCAATCCCGCATACCGGAGCCATGTTAGTAGAAGCTCAGTGTCGCCGGGGCTCCATCTGGAGAAGGCATGCTGACTGTACCTTCTCTGTCTGGCACCCCCGTGTTGTTGACCCGTTGTACCCCTTCTTAACCCCCCCCAAGAATCTCCTTACTCTTAGGTAAGAAATTCAACTTTCTATCGTCTACAACATTCTGACACCTTCTATGCCAGGAATGTGGTTCAGCATTAGAGCACTCTGCTTGCATGGGGGAGGCCCTGAGTTTGACCTCTAATATCACGTGGTCCCTTGACCTAGTGTGGGGATAAAAACTCTCCAAGACATCCAAGACATACAGACAGGTCACCATCCTTCTCTCTCACCGCTTGGAAGCTTCTCTTCCTGACCCAGGACACTCCTCTTCACCCTGCTTTCTTCCTTCTCCCTAACCTATTAGGCATGTAGTGGACATAGGGGTTTCTCTGACAGGGTTCTGGGGACCCGTCCATCATGCTAGGTCTGATTTGGGGGTCCTGACAATTCCATGCTCTGTCCAGCAGTGCTGTGCTGCTCGGTGACACCCATTAATGCCTGAGGGCCACCAGAGCTGTACTTGTCCCATACTCGGGGGATCGTGGGATAAAATTGATTTGGACAATCTCATGCATGCAAGATACATGTGTTCCACCCCTTTGAGCTCTCTCCTTCCCCAAGCGCTCAGTGGGTCTTTGGACTTGCCCTACTGACCCAGTCACGAAGCTTAGTTTAAAACGTCACTTCTTCAGAAGAACTCATCACACTATGGAAGTGATGAGTTCCAGTGGGAACTCACTTCCTGCTGCATTGCCTTCCTTGTTATTCACCTCATAAGCATGTGACAGGAACAGATGAAGATGTTACTGGCACCCGCTCAAGCAAATCAATGAAGAATGGGATGACAGTGATACCGTGATACAGTGATTCACCTCACAAATATTTACCCAATACCTCACTCTGTATCAGGAACTTTTCTAGGAATATCATTTTCCTTTGTGTTTTGTTCTTTTTTTTTAATCAAATCACCATTAGATACACAGTTACAGAGCTATTCATGGTTGGGTTTCAGTCACGCAATGTTCCTATACCCGTTCCTCCACCAGTGGACATTTCCCACCCGCCCCCCGGTGTCCCCAGTTTCCCTCCCTCCACCCATCCTTCAACCCCAACAGTCTACCTCTGTGCCTCTTTACAGCATGCAGTTCTTCTGCCGAGAGGTCGTTTCCAACTATTATTATCATAATGGTCCTTTCTCGAACCCAACTGCCTCCCCCTCCCCCAGCACTTGAAGCAGGCTTCCAGCCAGGCACCAATCCTCCTGGCCCTGGTTTCTGCTATTCAGGGGCCATCATTGATGCGCAAAGCAGACATGCTCCCTCACATCCTGGGTGGTTTGATCTGTTGGGGAGACAGGGAAACAAATGAAAAAAATAAGCCAAATAATGATGGTGCTAATCGAGTAGCACTTAATTAGCTACTCGATGACTCAGAAAGTACAATGTGAAAACGATGTAATTATACCTTTATCAGGACTTTTTGACTTAATAGCTACTGAAGGAAAAATAGACTTGGAATCCAGCTGGCTGGGAGTGGGGAAGGACAGAGGGATTTAGGCACTGTAAACAATGACAGTCATCCCAGGAGACTGTGGAGATGACACTTGCTTAACATTTGTCAGTTTATAGATAGTCCAAGGAAGGGGGTGAGGAAGAATGATGCTTCCTATAAAGAGCAATGGGCAGTAATATAGTTCTGTTTATGGGGAGCATCTCAAATGCTGGAGGGAACAGGAAATAGGAGAACTCTTTTGCCCTGTCTCCAAACATGATGTAAGGATCTCGGTAAGCTCAATGTCTGAGAAATCATCTTGCTGGGTCTGCAAATAGAACTTGCTAAACTCAGCGATTGAGTCATAAGGTGATCTGGGAGAGCTCAGGGCTATTGTTCGGGCTTTCCCCACGCATGTTTCCCAATTGTGAATGCCTTTGAATGCTGGAGGTTTGAGTCTGAGGGCAGATCACAGCTTTCAACAGACAGAAGGAAGAGAACTTAGAGGAGTAAAGGGAGGAGGAGGAGGTCTTTGAGTGGAAATGAGGAATATCTAGGTGAAATCAGGCTAAAAGAAGCAGTGCAGTAAATTGTGTGCAGAAAAAAGAGTCACACAGGGCAGCTTTCACCTCGGGCTGGTGACGAGTTGTCATAGATTGCAGAGACTGATGCCCTACTCTACAGCTGGGGAGTGGCTATTTGATTTGCTTTGGCCAAGGGATGATAAGAAATGAGACATAGACGGCACATTTATAGGTGCATGTGTGTTGAGGCTCACCTGCGCTAGATACGTTAGGGAAACAGGTGACCGTGAGAATAAGCCCAGTTCACCTGATGAACGAGAAGATGGAGCAGACATAAGCTGTCCCAGATGATGCTCGTCCAACATGGAGGCCCCAGCCAACTCCGAGCTAAACAAGGTTGTGTACATGAGCCCAGGTGAGAGCAGCTGGACCAGCAAAGCTTCCCAACCAATATTCAGGAGTGTGAGCTAAATTAACAGCAGTTGTTTTAACGACTATGTTTGGGGAGATCGTAGCTCACCAGTACAGGTGGCAGTGTGGGAGGAGGCAGGAAGACAAGTTGTTGGTGGTTTGGTTCCTTCATTTGAGGTTCTTTTGTGCCAGAGTATGTGCAAGGGGTAAAGATTTACCAACACACCCAATAGGCTTAGCCTCTCTGCTTTCAGAGCCCATCCGGTCTGGGTCCTTGCTAGAGAATATCACCAGTTTAGTATCTGGAGGTGAGTCCAGGAAGGTGGCAGGTGCTGGGGAGATGAGCAGTCAGGTTAGCTGGGACCTGATGCCAGGTGAGTGGGACCTGGGATGGGAATGGTGGAAGAGGAAGTAAGAACGCTTCCGCTAATAGAGACTATGTGAAATGGTTGAGGAGTGCGAATAACTAACTGCTTGGCTGGACCAGTGTGTTTCAAGGGGGTGCACATCCCTCGAGGGTGTCAAAAGATGTCCCCAGGGGCTCACAAGGCTGCTTCTAAGGCATCCATCCCTGGTGGAGGTCCTGGTACCCCCAGAAGGACAAAAATGAGCCCCTTCTTCAAAGGGCTCTTGTCCATGAACAGACATACAGTTTATCTGTGGCGTTAAACTTCATGGAGGAAGTGACTTAGGGGAGCATCTACTTTAAAAGCCTTCTGAAGGAATGTGCTTTCAGATCTTCATGTCAGGATATCTGTTTGCTTCCTCCATACCCTCTTCCTGCTTCATAGAAAAGTCCACCAATAGGGATCCTGAGCTCAGAGCCAGGAGTGAGCCCTGAGCACTTCTCTGTGTGTGCTCCGCCCCCTGCCTCCCCCACCCCAACTGAAAAAAATTAAAAATCAGTAAAAAACTTCCCCAACCACTTTTCCAATATGATAATGTGCCATACGGTCTGACTAGAAATATATCAATGATATAGTCTCTCACTTGCCAGCCTTTGTTCAAATCACTTATTTTCTTCTTAAAGTCCAGCCGTTCGTTCTGATCAGAATAGTAGTTTCCATTTATTCTTATCTACAGGGCTGACATTCCAACACCGTGTCTCAAACTTCTAGTAGTATCAAACCCTATGCATGTTGTGCATTTTTTCCCCCACACAGATAATACCGATGATAAAGTTTAACTTAGAAATTTGGCACAGTTTAAGATGAGGACCAGTAACAAAGAACCAAATAGAGGAGTTAGAATAATACAAGGTAATGAAAGTGCTGTGAGTATGGTCTCTCTCTCTCATAATAGCTTATTGTGTATAGTAGCATTTTCAGGCTGGAATTGGCTATGGACCACTGAGACTATAAAAAGGGAAATGACCGGTTAGGGGATTATTCTGTACGTTGGGCTAAGCCATTGCATTTCTCTAGTGCTCACTGATGCCATGTGTCCTTTTCAGGGAATGGTTTCTTCCTGTCTCGGGCCCATTGTAAACTTAGTTCTGGTTTATCCTTGAATTGGATCTGAACAATCTTGTCAGGTCTGTAGCTTAAAAATAGTTTCTCCCAGGTTGTCGCTTGTCATTTCATCCTCCTAACTGAATCAACTTTGTTGCTGTTGCTACTCGTGGTCATGTGACCAGTGCTAACCAATGGCAGGTGAGTAGGGTGATCAGCGTTCCCCTTTGGTCTTCTGTGGCTAAGTGGGTCATGTTCTCTACTTTTTCTGTTGTCTAGCAACCTTGGAAGCCAATTATTTAAAAATGTGGTTTCACAAGATGGAAGCAACTGAATCCTGAGTGACTGCAGACATCCCACGTGTAGCACTCAGGAATAATTCTAAACAACAAAACATCAAACCAAAACCAATCAATGAAGTTAATGTGTTTAGCCAGTGAGACAAAAGGGTATGTGTTAAAACAGCCAGTGCTATCTTAATAAATGAATTGTCATGTACCAAATTCTCCTATACTCCTGTGATGTCTCCAATTGGCACTAATTTTATAAATTGAAGAGACAATTGGCACCGTGACAATGAAAATATCTTTTCATTTATGTAATGAAATATATAAGCCATTATCTTTATCTCCTTCTTAAATATATAAATATTTAATTTTTTTTTGCTTTTTTTTTTGGGTCACACCCAGCGATGCTTAGAGGTTACTCCTGGCTTTGCACTCAGGAATTACTCCTGGCAGTGCTTGGGGGACCATATGGGATGCCGGGGATCGAACCCAGGTCGGCCGCGTGCAAGGCAAACGCCCTACCTGCTGTGCTATCGCTCCGGCTCCATATATATAAATATTTAAATATATATATATATAAACCTTCTCTTATATAAACCATAATTTAAACAGTAGACTTTATACCATACTAAGATAGTGACAATTTATATACTGGTATGCATACTCAGTTATCTTTCTATGCTGTCATATGTTATATTTATTATGTTGTCCAAAACTGTTCCTAAACTTGTTCCAATTGTCTCCCCACCCTCACTTTATGAATTCACATAATTTTGTGGATCTGTGAACATTTAACAAAATCCAATAATTTTTTAAACAATCATAGTATCATCAGCATCCTCACATGATTACTTACATTATCATTATTTCCTAAATTTAAAGTGATGAAATCACATAGACGTTGATCATTTCAATAATGATATTAATGATCACAGATTCTAAAGATTTTTCTTATAGTGTGGCAGGCAATATCCTATGAATTTTATATACACAGTGGCCCTTGAATAAAATATAAGTTTGAACTGCATGGGTCCACTTATCTATTTTTTAATAGATACTTTGAAAAATTTGAAGTATTTTTGATTATGAATAATGTGGCAACTACAACACTCCTTTGGAAAATTGAGATTTTTCTCTTATGGTTTCCTTCACATTGTCTCTGGCTTTCTTTTATAATACAATATTTAATATACATAATATACACAGTATGTGCTGAGTGGCTATGGTAATGATAAGGGCACTCATTAAGTTTTGAAAAATCAAAAGTTAAGCTTAATTTTTACCTGTTTGATTAAAAATATGCAGACTTTTAAAAATAAATACTCTTTTTAATCAGAAATTTCTATAATATGTTGAGTTGAGGTTGCTGTTTTGTTTTTGTTTTCCTGCTGGTGATTGAACCTGGACCTCTAAGTGCAAGGAACATACTCCACAAGGAGCCACATTCTCAGTCCACAATTTTTTCCTTAGATAGTTTGATATTTTAGGTTTTGTAGGACAAAATAATATGACAGGATGTTTAATAATCATTTAAAATATTAAGTTCTTCTTAGTTTTTAGTGAATAAAAACTTGAAAACTGGGGGCTGGAGCGATAGCACAGGTAGGGTGTTTGCCTTGATGTGGCCGACCGGGGTTCGATTCCCAGCATCCCATTTGGTCCTGCCAAGCACCGCCAGGAGTAATTCTTGAGTGCATGAGCCAGGAGTAACCCCTGTGCATCTCCGGGTGTGACCCAAAAAGCAAAAAAACCCCAAAAAACCCCCCAAAAAACCATAAACCAAAAAACTTGAAAACTGTCTACACTTGGCCTATAAGACCTATTCACTGTATCACTATATCACTGTCATCAACTGCTCATTGATTTGTTCAAGTGGGAACTAGTAATGTCTCCATTATGAGACTTGTTGTTACTGTTTTGGGCATATTGAATACTCCACGGGTAGCTTGTCAGGCTCTGCTGTACGTGCAAGATACTCTCGGCAGCTTGCTGGGCTCTCTGAGAGGGGCGGAGGAATCAAACCTGGGTTGGCCTCGTGCAAGGCAAACGCCCTACCCACTGTGCTATTGTTCTAGCCCATAAGACCTATTAGATATTTAAAATTCAAATGACTTATTGAAGTCACTGTACATTTTTGTTGTTTCTATAGTTATCAGCTATTATGATTAATGTGACAAATGCAACACTCCTCATATATAATTCCTTTAACATTTATTTGTGTGCTTCCGAAGGACAAATTCCTAAAAACTTAGAATTTTTTGATTCAGAGTCCATATTTTGTTCTTTGATAAATGTTATTAAAATATTCTTATTTATATTCATACTTATCGAGTATGAACGAGTTTGCTTCATGTATTTATGATTTTATAATATGTGTTATAGTCTATAACAAATAATAACATAATGACACTGGATATTATGAATCTTTTAATTTGTCAGTTTAGTTTGTGAAAAAAAGTGCATCTCATTGATTTCCTTACAGTCATCTGTTTAATTACTATGGCTATAGTATTATTATTACTATGAATATCTTTTCACACAATATTATGAGTTTATTATTAATGAATTTCCTGTTTTTATCTTATGCCTTTATCTCCTTATCCTTTGCTTTATTTATAAGAACTGTCTACTACAGAACAGTAGAGATAGCAATAACTTTTCATTTTATGCAATATTTCCCCCCAGTTTTTGTCATACATTGATTTTGGTAAAAATTTTTCTTTTCTGCATTAGAAGTTCTATACTTTATTTAATTCTGACTGATAGATTTTCTACATAGAAGTTACCTAGGATATACAGAAACATTTTCCTTTTCATGATCACAAAAATATAGACCATTGTTTTGTTTCAGTGATATTGTGATCTCTCTTTTGTACTTAAACCTTTGGTTCATTTAGAATTTATTTTGAGATACAAAATGAGACAAATATTTACCTTTGTTTAAAAAATATCTGATAACAAAATTTTTCCCAACACTATTTATAGACATGTTTAACTTATGATTTTAAAGTCCAGTGTAAATTTACAAATCTACTTGGACTCATTAAAAAAATCCTACCATTTATCACAGAACTGAGTCTTAAGATTCTAGAAAATTATTCACTCCTGGACTTACGAAAAGAATTCTTTGGAAAACAAGGCATGCCTTATCTTTAACTGGAAGCTCTTTTTATCTGATAATGATTTGTGTATCAAAGATAGAATTCTGATTACTTAAGCTGATAGGATTGTTTGCATATCCCCTGAGTCGAAGGATAAAATTATTTAGACTTGGGAAATACAGCTATATGAAAGCTTGTACATTTGATTAGTCTGTCTCTTTATCTGCGCAATCGTGACTGCGGAAATAAAAGTTTGCAGAGTGAGTTGCCAAACCTAAAGAGGTTTTTAAAAAGCAGATTGTAAGATGACATTTCACCAAGTTTGAAAAAGGAGAAGAAATGAGACATTGGCTTTAGTCTCGGGTCCTGGTTGGAGTAGTCCAGCTCCGACACTCCCGGTGGCTGGTCTGCACAGCCTTTTCTCTGGAATGTAGGTCCCTCATCAAATGGGAATGATAATCCATTCGCCTCACACTGTGGGTGGAATGGAGGGTGGTCCATGAAATAAATAAAGCCAGAATCTCCCATGCCTGGAATAAACCATTTGGATACCGGTGTCCTAGGACCTAGTTCAAACCCCCTCTCCATCTCACACTGACTTCTCCCCCTGGGTTTTTGTTTGTTTCTCAGCCAGCTCCCAACAGGGCAGGCCCTTGCTGAGGCGTTGCTCCTGGTTACACCCAGTCCCCTTACTCCTGGTCCTGTTCCCATTCCAGGCCAGCATTACTTCTTATCTTGGCTTTTTTGGGTCACACCTGGCGACGCACAGGGGTTACTTCTGGCTCTGCACTCAAGAATTACTCCTGGTGATGCTCGGGGGACCATATGGGATGCTGGGAATTGAACCTAGGTCAGCCACGTGCAAGGCAAACGCCCTACCCTCTGTACTATCACTCCACTCCCCATTACTTCTTTTCTTGATGTGACCCAGAAAGTCTTGGTCACGCCATTGGTAAGACCACATAGCCCCAAACCTTGGGTCCACCCTATCCTTTGGGTCCTCTCCATGAGTCTTCAAACTAGGGTCCCTTTTCCCTCTATGTTAATAACAAGGCAAGTAAGCTTGGAATTCAAGAGGGTTGTGCTTGCTGTGGGAGTCTCTGACATCGTGACGAGAGGTGGGGAGTTGGCCCAAACTGTGCGTGGTCCCAGAGGCTCGTCATTACAAGGGCCTCGTCAACCCAGGGCAGTTTTTCTGAAGTGCTTTTGTTACTCGCTGCTGAAGGTGACAGTACGCGGTGAGCTCATCTTTTTTCATCTCTTTTCTGGAGAGAAAGATGGGTGAAGGCACGTCCTGGGCACCCTCCCAGCTGCCGGAACAGCTGCCTGTAGTCCTAAAACATTTGCTTGCCTCGAGTTTAGAATTCTAAAATTTGGATAGCAGATGGGGGTACGGTGGGGAAGGGACTGTGTCAGACAGGGCATTTTTTTCCCCGTTTGTGGGCAAGAGTAAGAAGCCCGTTCCCACTGAGCTTGAGAAAGGAAAAGGGCTCTCAAGGCCAGGATAGTTCAGCATGGCTAGACCGAGGGCAGAAGCTGGAGTCAGGAATCTTGTTCCTCCCAGAAGGAGAGCACTGTCTCTCTGTGTGCCTCTGTTCTCTTTGATTCATCCCCCAGGGCAACAAAGAGGGCTACCAGCAGCAGCCCCTCAGCAGTTCCTCCGAGACCACCCCCCTCCCCTTGCCTAAGAAGCTCCAGAAAATTCCACTAGCACTATGTGTCAAGGGCATGGCTTGGGCCCGATGCCCATTCCTGAGCCAGTCTGGATGGCCTGGGAGAGGGAATGTCTGATCGACCGACCTAGGTAAGACACTCAACCCTTGGGGGGTTGAGAAGATGCAATTGCAGGGGTGGATGAGGAGTGGAGCTTGTCCGCTCAGCCCAAACGGTGTGGACCCAGAGGAGAAAACCTGTGAAACCTGACATCCATCCAGGGGAGGTCACAGGAGGGGAGAGAAAATAGGGATGCATTTATGAAAATGAATACTTCCGGATAAACACATACTGTTGGGATCCAGCTAAGGGAGTAGATCTTGGCCTTCATGCACTTATTCAAAATTTATTTTATTCGGCTGTCTCCTTCTCCAGAATATTTTAGTTAATTCATACAATTGAGTTTATTAGAAAATGTTGCTTTCCTCAAAAGCTCAGGGCTATGCTTCATGCCAGTGGCAGGAGAAATCGGTGGTAGTGAGTTAGCGGGGAAAGCTGGTAAATAGGTACAAAAAAGTCAAATGTTAAGGGGAAGAAAAGTGCTAAACATTCAGAATCTTTCTGTGTGTGAGAGAGGCCTCCTCAGTGATGATGGGGGTGAGACCTGGGAAAACCCTGCAGAGGGCTTGATGGTTCAATACTGCAGATCCCGAGGGCCACATCCTGCAGCCTTCAGGGCGCACCTGTAAGTGTTTGTGGAGTAAAGTGTGTGTGTGTGGGGGGGGTGTCAGTGTATGAGATTCTGGGGATGGAGCTCAGGGTCTCACGCACTGCAATCCTGTAAACTGTCTCCCTAGTCCCATGAAACCTGTTCTGAAACTGAGAAAGCAAATCCAGAGAGTTACCCTGAGTGGTGATGTACATGCACAAGGCTTTGGGTCCAAACCGTAGCACTGCATGACCTCAAAAGGGCTGGGAAGGTGGCAGGAGCATGGGGGTGCTCGGGGGGCGGAGGGGGGGCTTGGGGGAGGAGGATGTGTATGGGGTATCAATGACTGACTTCAGGATTTTATTTTCAAAAATGCTGATTTTATCCACACAGAAGTTAGGGTAGAAAGTTTCAAGCAGGTAATAGAATAAATAATACAAGTTCTATGCTTTTCTTTCCTTTTTTTTTTCTGACAGTCTAAAAAGAATTTCTATGGAACAAGTGGAAGAGTTCATTTCTGACTCTAAAGGATCCACAGCTTTTTGTGGGGGAGGGGTTTGGGCCATAGATATCCCAGTACTCAACTCCTACTCCCAGCTCTGTGTTCAGGGGTTATTACTGGTTGAGCTCAGGGGACCATGCAGTGCCAGGAATAGAAGTGGGATGAACTGGATGCATAACAAATGCCTTCATCTGCACCTATTGCTCCAGCCCCAAACTGCAACATTTTAAAGTGATGTTTCAAGAAATGTGAAAATGACAAATCGGGGGACTGGAGAGTAAAGGAGGTAAGTGCAGGAACGAGCCACTTGCTTTGCATGTGGCTGAGATAATCGCAACCCTGGTTTGAATCCCCAGCACCACAGATGGTTCACTGAACACCACCAGGGTTCTCTCCTGATCGTGGAGCCAGGAATAAACCCTGAACACTATCAGGTGTGGTGTTCAGGGAAATGTCTGCTGTTGTTATGCGTCCAGTTCACCCCACTTCTAACAAAACTAACAAAAGAGACTAACCTGCTCATTTTTCATAATAAAAACGTGTCACCATGTTGGTGTTTCCCCAACAGCAGACATTCCTTCTGTCACCCTCACCCCAGTCTCCAGAAACTCCGCCTTTTGGGTCAGAGTGACCTGGCTGATTGCCATCTGATGGTAGAAGCCCAGGTGGGAAGGAGAGAAAAGGGGCCCTTTTTTTGGCTTCCCCATCTCTACCTGGTTATACAGAATCCCAAACGCAGAATCAATTCAACACAAATTTGCGGTGTTCCACTTTGTTGAAATGATATTTGGGCAAGAAGCTGGTTTTATATATCTCATTTATTATTTTTTTTGTTTTTCTTTTTTGGGGGGTCACACCTGACAGTACTCAGGACTTTCTCCTGGTTCTGTGCTCAGTGATCACTCTGAGAAGGACTCAGGGTACAAGGGATTGAACCCCAATCGGCTGCATGTACGACTTCTCTGTACCATCTCTCCAGCCCTCAAGAAGCTAGATTTAGAAGTGGGTGTTTTGGGGCTGGAGCAATAGCACAGCGGGTAGGGTGTTTGCCTTGCACGCAGCCGACCCAGGTTCAATTCCCAGCATCCCATATGGTCCTCTGAGCACTGCCGGGGTGATTCCTGAGTGCAGAGCCAGGAGTAACCCCTGTGCAGTGCCGGGTGTGACCCCCCCAAAAAAAGAAGTGGGTGTTTGGGGCTGTAAATTGCTTAGCCTATTAAAAAGTAATAAAGAAAACAGTAGTTCTAAAGAGGAATGTAGGGGGACAACACCTCACAAATGGTGAGGTGGCTTGGTGGCTGCTTTAAAACTACATGTACCAGGCAATCCAGAAGTTTTTAATAGAGAAATGTAAGAGTCATCTACTGATAATTAGAGTAAGGTGGTATTCGTTTTATATTGTTGTATCATAAATTATCACAATTTAAAAGCTTGAAGAACACTCACCTTCTGCTCTAATTTTATTGTGCAAAATTTACTCATGATGGATACAAGTGGATATAATCAAATGGATATTAAATCTTACCAAATTCTTGTAAATATCCATTGATATTGTGTGATTTTTATGGATATGCATAAATATAATCAATTATTTATGAATGTTGAAACATGCAGGTGCCCTTGGTATTAATACTACTTAGTCAAAATGGTTCTCTTTATGTGCTTTTGCATTTGATTTACCAAAATTTTCTTAAGAAATTTTGCATTTACACTGTGTGTGTTGTTTTTTACTGTTCTGGATATTGAAGTACTATGGACCTTAAAGAATGTTTTAGGACAGTTAAAAACAAAAAAAACTACATGTACCAGGGGCTGGATTGATAGCACAGTTGGAAGGGCATTTGCCTTGCACGAAGCCGACCCGGGTTCAGTTCCCAGCATCCCATATGGTCCCTTGAGCACCTCCCAGGGTAATTTCTGAGTGCAGAGCCAGGAGTAACCCCTGTGCATCAACAGGTGTGACCCCCCCCCAAAAAAAAAAACCACTACATGTACCTTCAGCTTTGCTTATTTCTGAACGTTAAATTGCACCCATTGATCTCTTGTGTGTCTCGGCTCCTTCTCCTTCTGAGGTTCACCCATTGGCTTGTCTGGTCTGTCTTAGTAGAATGGCAAGATAAGCCACAGGACAGGAGAGACTGTTTGCCAAAAGCATAATTGACGAAAGGACTTGTATTCAGAATACAAAGACTACTCTCAGGACTCTATAATTAAAAGAACCAAGGAGCCACTTGTTATAAAATGAACTCAAAGGTTTGCACACACATTTTATTTATGTCTGATCATTTTGCGCACCAGGGATTGAACTCAAAATGATGTGCGGGGCATCATTCTTCAGTTGAGCTACATCCCCTGCTCAAACATTTTAAGGGAAAATGCTGGTGGTACATGAGTACGTGATCAGATGCTCAAATTGGTTGCAATTAATGCAATCAAAATCATGAGAAGGTGTCACTGTCCACCTATTAGAATGTCTATAGTCCAAGTCATGGGCCTTGTTCACTGCTGTGAGAACACAGAAGACTATTTGTCTGTTGCAGGGGGACAGGTACAACTTCTGGAAAACAATCAGTTTTGGAAAAATTAAAAGCCCAGCTACAATTACACTCTGATAACTTAATAAATTAATGAAATTGCATATTATTATATTATAAAAGATAGAATTTCGTTGGGCTGGGGTAATAGCATAGCGGGTAGGGTATTTGCCTTGCACGCGGCTGATCTGGGTTCGATCCTTCCGCCCTTCTCAGAGAGCCCGGCAAGCTACCAAGATTATCCCACCTGCACGGCAGAGCCTGGCAAGCTCCCCATGGCATATTTGATATGCCAGAAACAGTAACAACAAGTCTCACAATGGAGACATTACTGGTGCCTGCTCGAGCAAATCGATGAACAATGCCAGATGATGAACAATGCCTGCTCGAGCAAATCGATGACAGTGCCAGTGACAGAGACAGAGACAGTGATTTTGGGGTTACACCTGATGATGCTCAGAGATTGTTCCTGACTCTGAACTCAGGAATCACTCCTGTTGGTGGTGAGGGGACCATATGGGATGCCGAGGATCGAACCTGGGTTAGCTGGATGCAAGGCAAATGCCTTATCCTCTGTATTCTCTCCCTGGCCCTGTGTTTTACTTGTATAGAAATGTTCATGGCAGCATTACTGGTAATATCCCAACACTGGAAAATATCCATTTGTGGGGAACAGGAAAATAAGGTCTGGAATAATTGTGTAGTGAGACGCTACAGAAGAAATGAACATGCAAACAGCAACTCGGGGCACATATAACTTTCTGATCAAAGAAGACAGATATTAAAAGATCACAGAGGGACCAAGGAGATAGATCAAAGGGCTATCGGGCACGCTCAGCATGCAAGGGGAGCCAAGTTCAATTCCCAGAACCCCATATTTTCCCCCCAGCATGGCCAGGGAGTCCTTATGGCCCCCAGAACCACTATACCCTCAGACCATTGCACCCAGGACCGAGCATTGAACCTCAGTGCTCTCAGAGAAGGGCCAAGTATTACTAGCAGCGCCCTCCAGACCCCCCGAGCCTGAGGAGATTTTTCAAGTGGTAGAACCCCTGCCAGACCTTGAGTTTGGTCTCTCTGATGTCACACATCACACGTCACAAAGTCAGCTGTGACTTTGGAGGTCCCAGAGCACTGAATCTTGGACCTACAGTACTGAGGAGGATGTGGAGGGAGGACCCTGGAACCACCTTCACCCCCAGCACTGCAGAATGTGGCGTGATACACAAAGGGAAACTACAATACGATTTCATTGATTGGCGATTCTGGAGAATTCAAACTCATCCAACATGATGAGTGCATGATTTACGAGAGCAGGAAGTCACCGTGGGGCTCCAAGGCAATCCCTTTGTTGTAGTTACAGTTTCATGGGTGGGTATTCATGTTAAGGCTTACCTATTATGTTCATTAAATTCATGAGTTAAAGTTTTTCAAAACACCTGGCAGTGCTTTTTAGAACATAATAACTGAACGAAATTGCATATTATTATATTAGAAGATAGAACTTCATTTTGTTTTGATTTTTTGTAATTAGGGTCGTGATCTGTGGTGGAAGGTGTGTGGTCCATGGTTTGGACCTATTAGACATTCTAATAGGTGGGCAGTGATACCTTCTAATGATTTTGATTTGCATTAATTACAACTAATTACAACCGGGATATAACTCCTGGTGGTTTCAGGGGACTATGTGGTGTCAGGGACCAAACTTGGGCTTGTAGCGTGCAGTGCATGCACTCCAGCCCTCAGAGTTAGTTAGCTCTCTGGTTCCATCAGTTAAACACATTTTATCTGTGAAATTCATTGACAATCATACCTCAATAAAGCTATTGAAGACAACGCTAGAAGGCAACCAAGTCTCTCAAAATAGATCCCTGGTTTCTGCTGTTAGACAGTTCACCTTTTGTAGAACTATTTTGCCTATTAAGAGCATAAGCTCTGGAGTGAGCAAATCAATTCTGCACCTCACCTCGTGAATGTAGTGTGACTCATGAGGTGTTTGAACTGCTGTTTCCTCATTTGCAAAATGGGAACAATTCCTGACTTGAGGAAATGCTGAAGTACTCAGGACAAGGCCGGTGTGCTATCCATTAACTTCCATTTTTAAAAAATATATAAATTCCAACTAGTAGAATAATAAGAGTCTAGTAAAGGATCCTTGGTTTTCTTTCTTTCTTTCTCTCTCTCTTTTATTTTAAACTGGGTATTCAATATGCCGAAAACAGTAACAAGTCTCACAATGGAGACGTTACTGGGGCCCGCTCAAGCAAATCAATGAACAAAGGGAAGACAGTGCTACAGACAGGGGTAATATTAGTTAACACAACTACGCATGTTTTAGGCAAACAATGTCAGACCTCTTCCAAGCATTTGTTACCTTAGCAAAGAGCCAATGCCTGTCCTTCTACCACAACTTAAAGTTTCCTTCCCCATCCCCCTGACAAAATTCTGATTTTTTTTTTGCAGAAATTCAGAAGCATTTATGTTTTCTTTTTTCTTTTCTATTTACTTATTTATTTACAAAACCGTTCATGATTGGATTTCAGTCATACAGTGTCCCAACACCCATCCCTCCACCAGCGTACATTTCCCAGCACCAGTGTCCCCGGCTTCCCTCCCATCACCCCCTCAGCTTTGCCTGCCTTTATTGCAGGCACTTTTCTTCCCTCCCTCCCTCCCTCCCTCCCTCCCTCCCTCCCTCCCTCCCTCCCTCCCTCCCTCTCTCTCTCTCTCTCTCTCTCTCTCTCTCTCTCTCTCTCTCTCTCTCTCTCTCTCTCTCTCTCCCCCCTCTCCTTTTGGGCATTGTGGTTTGCAATATTGATACTGAAAGTTTATCCAGAATATCCCTTAGCTACTTTTAATCCTCAGCTTTTGTCCAGCCTGATCATTCTCAACTATTATTGTCATACTGGTCTCTTCTCTATCTTACCCACCCTCTGCCCCACGCACACTTGTGGTTAGTTCCAACCATTGAGCAGTCTTCTAACCCCTGTGTTCCCTGGCCATGGATATTATTCTTCTAATATATATATATATAGTATATATGTATACATATATATTATATATATATATATATATATATATATACCACAAGTGAATGCAGTCATTCTATATTGGTCCCCAAACTTCTGATTTTTAAAGGCAGTTTCTAATAGCAGATTTTTGGCGTTTTTTTTCTATGGTGTCAGGAATAAAACCCAAGCAGGTCATTACACATGCATGTCTTTACACACACTCTACCACTGAGCTATATCCCCAGTTCAAAGGCAATTTCTAAATATGCACATGGGTTTATTTATGATACTAAATTGCTACAGCCAGTATCATAAAAACTGAATTTAGCATTGTCTTCTTGGGTATTACAGATCACCTTTAAGGTTTCCTCCGGAGACCAGAGAGATAATGGGGGGGAGGGGAAGGTTGTGTTCAGTACTCATCTGTTCCCGACTAGATTTCCAGACCCACATATGACTCCCCCAAGCAATGCCAGTGTGATCCATGACTACAGAGCCAGGAATAAGTCCTAAGCATTGTCAGGTGTAGCGCCGGCTTTGCTTCCTGTAAAACTCTCTAATCCATGCAGAATGTGTGCTTGTGTGTCTGTCTTCTTCCTGCTTCTGAGATTCACCCAATGGTTAACCAGTCCACGTGACTTATATTTTCCTAAATGCTTCCTCTTTGGCCCCCTTTAAGAAAATTGTCATGTCTATTTTGAGACCTGGAAGATGAGCACCACTTCATACTTCTATATGAGCAAAGTAAAATTGAAAACCAGTGGTAAGTTAATAGATATTTTCAAAAGAAGGCATGCAGATGGACAACAGGCAACAAGGAAAGATCTTCAGCGTAACTAGCCATTAGGGAAATGAAAATCAGTCCCACAATAAGACATCACCCCATACTTGTCAGAATGACTATCATCAAAAAACCATAGAAGTGTAGAGATAGTACAGAGGTTAAGGCACTTGCCTGGCATGCTGCTGACTGCTGTTCCATCCCCAGCACCACATAGGGCTTGAGCACTGCATCCGAGCATCATTCCTCAGCACCACAGGATGTCTGGGGTACTCCCAGGCATTGGAAGCCCAAATTGCATTCCATCCTTGCCTTTGCATTGATTTGCATTGAACTGGCAGCTCCAAAAGAAACAACCACCCAACAAAATAGCACAGCAGGTAGGGCGTTTGCCTTGCACTCAGCTGACCTGGGTTCGATTCCCAGCATCTCATATGGTCCCCTGAGCACATCCAGGGGGTAATTCCTGAGTGCATAGCCAGGAGTAACCCCTGTGCATTGCCAGGTGTGACCCAAAAAGCAAAGAATGAAGGGAAAGATGGTGCTCAGGTGAGCAGGCAGGAAGGTAAAAATGAGGGTCTTTTCCAATCATGAAATTGCCCTGAGCTCCAAGTAATGATACACTGAGAACGACAGCAGAGCTTTATTATTTATTTATTTTATTTTATTTTTTATTTTTTTAAAAATTTATTGAATCACTGTGAGACAGTTAGAAGATTTCATGTTTGGATTACAATCACATAATGATCAAACACCCATCCCACCACCAGTGCACATTCCCCCCCCAATATCCCGGTAATACGCCCCCTTTCCCACCCTCCCCCTGCCTCCATGGCAGACAATATTCCCCATACTCTCTCTCTACTTTTGGGCATCATAGCTTGCAACACAGACACTGAGAGGTCATCATGTTTGGTCCGTTATCTACTTGCGGCACACATCTCCCATCCCAACTGATTCCTCCAGCCATCATTTTCTTAGTGATCCCTTCTCTATTCCAGCTGCCTTCTCCTCTCCGCTCATGAACAGCAGAGCTTTTTAGATGGAGTGAAAGCCACAGTCTGAGAAGAGAGAAGTTCTGCTCTAGGTCTCTGTGATTGTGCACGGAGCCCGGGTCTTGGTTGGCCTGGCTGAACAAGTGATTGCCTTATGTGGTCAGGATCACCGAGAATTTGTTAAGTGGAAAGTTCAGTATCTCTGGAACATCAGGAGCACATGTATCAGCCTGAAATGTTCTCTGCTGCGAGTGATAAAGGTGACCGACTCCCTAGGCCCGAAAAGAACAGACATTGTTTGTTTCAAAGGCTCCCAAACTTCCATGGTTCATGGAGTCCTGACACTAAAAGGAATTCATGATAGTTCTGTTAAGTGATTAGTTCCAAAGAACTTATTATACGCACAATCACCATGTAAAATTATACACCGGCCCAGCTCTATAGATTCACTAAATCTCGGAAGAGATGCAAGTCAAGTAACTAAAATTCATCGGTACCTCTGTAAAATTCATGAATCCCCAGGGGCTAGAGCAATAGTCCAGTGGAGAGGGTGTTTGCCTTGCACTCGGCCAACCCGGGTTTGATTCCCAGCATCCCATAGGTCCCCCCAGCTCCGCCAGGAGTAATTCCTGAGTGCATGAGCCGGGAGTAACCCCATGCATCGCCGGGTGTGACCCAAAAAGAAAGAAAAAAAAATTCATGAGTCCCCAGCTGAAAACTCTAGGGTGCCCTTGGGATGGGAGGGTGGGCCACACCCCCACCCTGCCAAAGTCGGGACAGCCACACCCACACCCCACAGTTGCCTCCATGTCAATGGCCCAACTCCACCGCTTCAAGGCTAATCTCTGCAGATACCAATCTGACAAAAATTCCGGGTACACTGGTTTTAGGCTGAAAACTCTGTGATCTTCTCAGAGTGGGTGTGGGCAGCCTTCCCTGACCCTCTGTGCTCTCAGAAGCCCTGGAAGCTACACCCACATCTTAAGGTCACTGGTGCTGGAATTGGTATTGGAACATTGAATGTCCATCACAATTGTATAATAGACAGCCTTGTTAAACCACGGTGCTTAAATAAAGTGAAAAAAGAATAAAGTAGCTGTTATAGTTAACAATTAAAAAATACCTTATTATGTAAGTTTTTGCAATGTTATATCCATTTACAATATAAGGGGCAATTGATTCATATTTTTAATTCATTTTTATGTACTACAATTACTACAGGTGTTTGCACCTTTGGGCCACTGCACTAATTTTTGTAATTTCCTCCAAGTTACACTCGACATCACCCCACTACCTCTTCCACATTGATCCACATATAGTACTTGCTTTTCACTAGGAAACTTCCATAAAACTAGCTTTACAAAGAGGCCATGCTGTGGGAAAACCTTTGTTTTATGTTGTGCATAATAACTTATTGTATAATCCTTCACAAAAAGTAACATAATAATGTGGTATAATATAACAATGGCGATAATGTAATAACTTTGTTTTGTTTGGGGTTTCATCCAACTGTTCTTCGGGCTTGCTCCTGGATCTGTGCTCAAGGATCATTCCTAGCAGGCTCTGGGGTCCATACGTAGTTTCGGGGATTGAACCCCTTTCAGCAGCGTGAAAGGAAAGTGCCCCACCCTTTGTGCTGTTGTTCCTACCCCATATAATATAATAACTTCCATCACAAAAACAGTGAACTACTTTTAGTGGTGGTGACCACACAAATGCTCACCAGAGCCACACACCTGGTCACAGTGCTTATGTATCTTTACTTGTGGCCCTTCCCCAGCCCTGTACATGTTAGCTCCATCCTATCACACAATGAGTTCTGGTGTGCCAGAGCTTACACCCTGTATAGCCCATGTTTACGTCCCAAATAGTAGAAGCTACCGACACCCACACATTTCATGCACATGGGCAGCACGGGGAATCAAACTTGCAGTCACATGTTTGCAAGGCAGGTGTGTTGTCTCTGAGCCATCCCCGAGGCCCCAAAGCATCACATTCTTGCACATCACAGCCATCAACGAGAGAAAGAACAGAGGAATGGAGTGCCTGGAATAAATATGACCTACTTTGTACACCACCAGGATTTGGGTATGGGACAGCTGACTGTTATCTTCAACTGTAGAGACCTTTTGAATTGTCATTCAAGCAGAGATAAAAATGAAAGACTGTAGTCCCATGAACCAGACTTGGAGTTGGAAAAAATTAAAAATTTGCCCCCAAAATTCTTAAGAAGACACTCTCTCAGAGCTATTTTGGGAGGTATCAGTACCATATTTGGAGAAATCATGCAAACGTTTGTGTGCAGCAGTGGGGTTGTGGGGGGGAATCTCGCCTGAGTAATAATCACTTTTTGGTTCTGAGTTATTCAGTCCAAGCCTGACTTGAACTAGGGAAGGTAAGTCCGGAGAACTTTTTTTTGTGTGTGATTCTTATACATTTTATTTTCATAAAGTAGTTCACAATAGTTCATTACAGATAATATTCAAACTCCCAGCCCACCAGAGAGCATCTTCCCACCACAATAAGAGGGAAGTGTGTGAAAGTTGTTGTATTTTATTCTGGAGCCATTTGAGTCAGTATGTAAGAGAATACAAGAGAGTATGTTAAAACCAAACACATGTGTGCTACTTTAGGTACATCAGTGGGCTAGAGTATAAGAGGTCGTGGCCACGTGTTCCAGGAAATAATGTGTCGCTCTCTCTACTCTCTTCTGGGAGCTTTATTTCATATTCTCTGGATCTTGGCCATTGATGGGATTACATGGTGCTTGGGGGCTGTTTGTGGGTGTGACTGCCAAGTTACTGGAAAACTGGGGATCTGGGTGGAGGAGGCCCAGTCTCGATCCAAGCAGGCTTGGAGATCTCAGCCACAGGTCCCCGCATACCTGGGTTCTTCTGCCGATTCCATCATGGGTGAGGCTCGTCTGAGCATGTGGAGAATGGCCTTGAGCATGGCTGCAGCTGGGTTCTGGAGGTTTTCAACTGCCGGGGTTCTGCTTGGGGCAGGGAGGGAAACTCAACCCACCCCCTCCTCTGAGGTGCCCCAGTAAAGACAGCCTGGCACAGAGTCAGGAAATACAGCCAAGTCTGGAAAACTCAGAGCATGTTGGCCTAGGTACCAGGGAGGACAGACCCCAGATCAGAGATTGGAAGAGGACTTGAAGTTGTCCAACAACTTAAAGGGAACTCCAAATACGGAGAAAGCACAGCATGGCCTTGAGGCTGCGTGACTCATCTAATAAATTGCTTAGGGTTAGAGAGATGAAGGTGGGCCTAGGACTCACAGTGGGACTGGCTGTGGGGTTTCGTGTTTTGCCCTGAGAGCCATGAAAGGTACTTGGGGTTTTAAGTCAGGGAAGTGTCTGATTAGATTGGCAGAGTGGCAACAACCTCAACTACCTTGTGGTAGGACTTGTTCCATGCTCACAAGATGCCTTTCTCTTTCCTCTAGAAACATAGCTAGATGCCGTTCCCAGGCTCTTCTGTGGTCAGGTGAAGCCACATGACTGAGTCCGAGCTCGCCCTGTATGGATGAGAGTGATATTTTCCATTTCTAGCCCTACACCCCAAATCTCCCACACAAGCCTCTGCATTCTCTCACTCCCTGTTGGAGGGCTGTTGGAGAAGCTCCGAGGATCTACATGGTGGAATACCAAGATGAAAGCGGCCTGGATCCCCCAGTCACTGTCCAGGGAAGAACCTATTATGGACTCTGATGTAAGTAAGGAATCAGTGTTGAGCATTTAAGCCATTGAAATGCTGGAGTGATTTGTCTTTCTAGTTAGCCCATTCTCACTATAACAAATCATGTAAAACAGTCATTATTTATTGGGTGACTGATCTGATTTGGTCACTGTGCTTTGGGTTTTTGCTTTTTGGTGGGGTCACACCCGGCGATGTGCAGGGGTTACTCCTGGCTCATGCACTCAGGAACCACTCCTGGTGGTGCTCAGGAGACCATATGGGATGCTAGGAATTGAACCCAGGTCGGCCACGTGCAAGGCAAACACCCTACCCGCTGTGCTATCACTCCAGCCTCTGGTCACTGTGTTAAGTATATGTCTCATGCAGTCCCTACAGTGACGCTGGAGATGAATTCCACCAGGTACCAGGGAGGACAGACCATTTAAATAGAAGTTAAAGTGGAGGCAGGGAAAGCAGTGACAAAGTTAGGGAAATCGTTCCCAAACTGATCCCAAATGTCAACTTGTATGCCCCCCCTCGACCCCCAACATGTAAGGACTGCATTAAAGTTGTATGAGGCAAGGAGAACACCGAGGAGAATTTGAGGCAATCATACAAGCTGATAGTGTCTATCCCTGCATTGGGGAAAATAATCCATTATTCTAAGGCTTCATCGAGGAAATGCATGCACGATGCCCTAGTGGAAGGCTCTGTATCTGTAAAGTATAGAAGCAATGTTTGATTTTTTTTAAGAGACTAAGCAAGAACAAATGACAGAGAAAGCAGGAGACAAGTATTCTGGGAGCAGCACAGAAGTCAGGAGGGAGATGGGAAAGTAAAGGAGTTTCCTTATGTTGCTGTTTTCAGGGACACGGGAGGGAGGGTAAGAGAACATCTTGTGAAATGTGCTGTGGGGATGGGGAGGAGGACGAGAGGTCTGGGGATGAACAATGAGGGTGCAGTCCCTTAGCCTTCGGGGGTGCGGACACTCCACAGAGGCCACTCTGGATCTCTAGCTGGAAGCTGCTGTCAGCAGATTGTCAGCTGTGTCCAGGGGCAGCCACCCCCACCCTGAATCAGACACTGTCCATCCACAGGAACTTGAGCGATTCTTGAACTTCTTTGTGCTTTCTTTTTAATCATCGGAAGATGGTCAAGGAATAGGACAACCCCAATAGGATACTTCTTGTGAAAAATGCAAGTTCTTTCTTTCTTTCTTTCTTTCTTTCTTTCTTTCTTTCTTTCTTTCTTTCTTTCTTTCTTTCTTTCTTTCTTTCTTTCTTTCTTTCTTTCTTTCTTTCTTTCTTTCTCTCTCTTTCTTTCTTTCCTTTCTCTCTTTCTTTCTTTCTTTCTTTCTTTCTTTCTTTCTTTCTTTCTTTCTTTCTTTCTTTCTTTCTTTCTTTCTTTCTTTCTTTCTTTCTTTCTTTCTTTCTTTCTTTCTTCTTTTTTTCTTCTTTTTGGGTCACACCCGGTGATGCACAGAGGTGACTCCTGGCTGATGCACTCAGGAATTACTCCTGGCAGTACTTGGGGGACCATATGGGATGCTGGGAATCGAACCCAGGTGGGACGCATGCAAGGCAGATGCCCTCCCCGCTGTGTTATTGCTCCAGCCCCAAAATGCAGATTTCTTAAGAGCAGTGCTAGAGATATAGTTAGTAGCCAATGAATGGTAGAAATGATGAAGCCCTCTTCTCCCTATACATTATTAACATCTGTGTGCGCCGGTTTACACCTATTCCATAATAGTTATGAGAAAGAGCAGGATCTTTGCCTGTTTCGCTCACTGTTCTATTCCAGCCATTGTTTTAAACGGTGGCACCTTGCAGTGTCTCTTCTCTCTTTCTTGCTTCCCATCCTTTGTCCATCTCCCGATCCATCTGCTTAATTCTGCCAACTATTTATTATCCTATCCATCCACCCACTTATTTATTCATCCACTCATCTCAGAAAGAGCAGGAATATTTTTCTGAGTTGTGAAAAATAGAGTTAGCCTGAAATCGACCACCTAAAGCGTTTTAAAGCAGGTTGTCCAGTGGCCCTAAGTACATTCCCAGGGGCACTAAGCCCATCACCACCCTCCACTTACAGAAAGTTTTCATCTCCTCAAAGAGAAGCCACCTCTATTAATTATTCCCAAACCCCTATCATTTCAACCCCTGGAAATCATTATTTACTTACTGCTTTGGTGAATTCGACTATGATTTGACTGTTTTAGGTTGCTAACATAAGTGGAATTGCATAGGATTTACTCTTTTCTAACTTGGCTCATAAGTTTTGCAATCATAGAAGCTGTGTGAACCTGGTGAAGAATCCTCTTAAACCTCGTTTCCGGGGCCAGAGTGATAGCACAGCGGGTAGGGCGTTTGCCTTGCACTCGGCTGACCCGGGTTCGATCCCCGGCATCCCATATGGTCCCCCAAGCACTGCCAGGAGTAATTCTTGAGTGCAGAGCCAGGAGTAACCCCTGAGCATCGCTGGGTGTGACCCAAAAAGAAAAAAAAAAACAAACCTCGTTTCCTCATCTATAGAATGGTTGGAATAATAGCAACTACTTCAGAGAGTTGTTGGGAAGCTTCGATGAGATGATACTCTAAGGCGTTTTTCCCAGTGGCTGGCCCGTAGAAATAGCTCAATGAATGCTCTTTACAGGGCCAGATATGTGGTTCTAGTGGTAGAGCACATACATACCTGGGTTCCATCCCCCGTGTCAGCACCACGGAGTGAATACCAAGGAGCCCTGCCAGATGTGACCCACAAACATGTTACATATAAATCTATGTTTTGGATTAGTCGGCACTGGCATTGGTTGTGTGAGTCTTACCATCACCATTTTGCATGACATGAACTCAGAGAAGACCCAGCGCCAACCTGGGTCACGGATGCTCCCAGCCTCACCCACACATCCCAGGGCAGAATGCTTGGAGCTGGCAGGTGCAGACAGGCCGAGCCAGTCTCTGCAGTCGACAGAGCCGGTTCAAGGCAAAGATGGGAATAAATTCCCGGGAGCCTGTCCTCCAAGGCCCTGGGCTGGATGGATGACAGTGGTTATGGCCTCTCCGGGGAGGGTCACCTGTGCACATGCTCAGACCCAGTCAGGCTCACAAAAGGGGGTGGTGTGGAGGGCTCAGCTGCAAGGGCATCGTGGGCAAGCCTGCAGAATGAATTTGTTCCAACGTCCCATGTGCAGGCCCAACCTGGAGGGAAGGCTGGCCTGCCTCTGACCCCTTATACCTGGTGGTCTCCTGAGGGCCTGGGGAACTAGGCCTTCCATCCCATTAGGGACCTCAGCTGTGCTCCCCAGAAGACCTAGTTCTATCACCACCTTCTCCTGATTGGCAGAAAGCTCGAAATCCAGGACCATCCCCCTGCCCTGCCCAGCTGAGATAAAAAAAAAAAGAAAGAAAGAAAAAACAAGAAAGATTCCACCTCTGGCCTCCAGGCCTCCTCCCACTTGGCTCTTTTGCTCTCAGGCTCCCTCAGAGAGTCTCTGTGCCTTTAAAAGCGGCCCCAGGCCCCAGAGATAAGAGTGTGCAGGGGAGCAAGTGTCAGCCCAGAGTCCAGCCCAGAGTCCAGCCCAGGAGTGAGCCTCCGCCCCCACCGATGTCTGGCCTGGTGAGCCCCCCAGCTGCCTCCCCCTCTCCCGCCTTGGTGGGGGGGGATCGTGGGGAAGGCACGCTGAGAATTAATCCAAACTGGTGGGGGGCCCGGGGCCTAGGCTTTGGAGCTCTCCACCGGTGTCCTCTCTCCTCCTTGCGCCCCGCAGCCGGCCGCTGCAATGAGTGACCCCGAGCTAGGCAGTGACAGCGACAGCGTGGCGCGCCACTGGCGCAGGTCCTGGTACGAGCAGCTGGTGCAGCCGTGTCTCGTGGAACTGCTGGGCTCTGCCCTCTTCATCTTCATCGGGTGCCTGTCTGTCATCGGGAACGAGGCGGGCCTGGGGCTGCTGCAGCCGGCGCTGGCGCACGGGCTGGCCCTGGGCCTGGTCGTCGCCACGCTGGGGAACATCAGGTGAGGCTGGGCCTGGGCACTTGTGGGGGGGGGAGTGACGTGGTTGGCAGGGACCCCCCCACCTGACCCCCAGCCCCCGGACACATGTCTGGGATGTGGAAAGGGAGTGTGGGCGGGGGGTGGGGGGAGTCAAACCCAGCGCTTCCGCCTAGGAGATCTGGGGTTTTGAGCCATTTTTTTCCAATCCCAAACCTTCCCTTCTAAGAAGAGGGAATATGAGAGTATTTAAAAGTGATTTTTGGGGCTGGAGCAATAGCACAGTGGGTAGGGCGTTTGCCTTGCACGCGGCAGACCCAGGTTCGAATCCCAGCATCTCATATGGTCCCCCGAGCACCACCAGGAGTAATTCCTGAGTGCATGAGCCAGGAGTAATCCCTGAGCATAGCCGGGTGTGACCCAAAAATCCCCCAAAAAAAGTGATTTTTTTTTTTTCTCCAGCCAACACACAGTGAGCTGTCTAGGGGCCAGATCCTGGCTGTAAGCCTCTAACCGTGACTTATTGAACCCTCACAGCGGCCTCGTGCGGTCAGCACTGTAATTGGCCCCTTTCCCCAGTGATGAGAAGATCGTGTTGGTTGTCCAGGGTTCTATGGCTGGGAAGTGGCAGAACCAGAGGGTACATCCCAGCTGCCCCAATACCAACTGCCCAACAGTGCCACCTAAAGGAGGCACAAGAATGAAATGATACCTGGGGCTGGAGCGATAGCACAGCAGGGAGGGCGTTTGCCTTGCACGTGGCCGACCCTGGTTTGTGATTCCCAGCATCCCATAGGGTCCCCTGAGCACCGCCAGGGGTGATTCCTGAGTGCAGAGCCAGGAGTAACCCCTGAGCATCACCAGGTGTGACCCCCCCAAATAAAAAAAGAATGAGATGATGCATGAGCTGAGCAGGTATAAGGCAGAGCTGTGGGATGAAGGGGTGGGGGGTGGGGTGACGGGCAGTGTTCCACTTGGGTGCAAAGGTACCCGCAGTGGACTGGCTATGGTCTTAGACTACCTAGCTGAGCAGACAAGAGGGTCGTGTCAGAGGACCTTCTCCTGTAAGGCACTCCCTTGGGTGGGGGTTCCGTGGGGGTGGTGAGTGGGCTCTCGGGAGAGCCCCCTTCATGACGACTGTCTTGAAGGGCCTTCTGGCAACAGGATCTAGGACATTGGGTCCTGGTTTTAGTCTGTAGCACTGTTGTCCCGTTGTTCATCGATTTACTTGAGCAGGTACCAGTAACGTCTCCATTGTGAGACTTGTTGGTACTGTTTTTGGCATATCAAATACGCCACAGGGAGCTTGCCAGGCTTTGCTGTGCGGGCCGGGTACTCTTGGTAGCTTGCCGGGCTCTCCAAGAGGGATGGAGGAATCGAACCTGGGTTGGCCACGTGCAAGGCAAAATGCCCTACCCACCATGCTATCGCTCCAGAGTTTTAGTCTAAATAATAAAATATCTTCTAGGTGGATGGATCTGGAGAGTGTCATGCTCAGTGAAGTTAGTCCAAAGGAAAGGAAGAATAAACTAATATGCGGGATATAAAGAAACTCAGTAGGGGGCACTGGAGCGATAGCACAGCGGGTAGGGAGTTTGCCTTGCACGTGCCCGACCCGGGTTCGATTCCCAGCATCGCATAGGGTCCCCTGAGCACCGCCAGGAGTAATTCCTGAGTGCAGAGCCAGGAGTAACCCCTGTGCATCGCCAGGTGTGACCCAAAAGCAAACAAAACAAAACAAAACAAAAAACAAACACAAACAAACAAAAACTCAGTAGGGGACTGATTAACAAATGTCCAAAGGAATAGAAACAAAGAGCAGGAGAACTGGCCTGTGGTAGGAAGCTTGTCACTGGGGTGAGAGAGGCGGGGAGGATGTGTTAGGGAAGGGAACACCTGGACATTGGTGGATGGGAAAAGTGCCTCCCACAGAGGCCGGCTGGGGACCGGAAGTGAACACTGTTGAAGAGATTGGTACAAGGGTACAATGTTTCAGGAACATTGTACACCTGAAAGTAATACTGACTGACTTTGTAACTACAATTCACAGTGATTCATTTTTAAAAGTATTACATAGTATATAAAAATTTTATTTTCCTTTTTTTTTTTTTTTTGGTCACACTCGGTGATGCACAGGGGTTACTCCTGGCTCTGCACTCAGGAAGTACTCCTGGCAGTGCCCAGGGGACCCTATGGGATGCTGGGAGTCGAATCCAGATTGACCTCGTGCAAGACAAACATTCTACCTGCTGTGCTACCGCGCCAGCCCCCAAAATTGATTTTCTTTTACTTAACATATTTTCAAAGTTTAATTATGACCATCCAATTCTACTTTTATTTAGTACTAAATAAAGTTCAACAGTTAAAAACAACAACAAAAAGTTGCTTTGAATAAAGAAATTAAGGTACTGTCCCTAGAAAACTAGAATGGAAAAAGAACATTAATACTTCTTTTTAAATGTCTAAAGGAGGTTACAGGTGAAATCACCTCTTTCAATAGGTTTGAAGTTGAGTGAAAGCTTTGTTACTCCTTATTTGGGTGAACAGGCAAGTTGCTATGTGCAGTGGTATAAATGGGCACAGTTATAATACCTGGTATCTCTTGAGTACTATCTACCACTGTAATGCTGTCTGTATGAGTCCATTCAGCACTTCAAGATAGAAGTCACTGAGGAACAGAGAGGTTATGTAACTTGCTCAAGGTCACACAGTTACTCAGTGGCAGAGTCAGCCCTGGAATCCGGGCCAGCTGGCTAAAAGACTAGCTCATATGCATTGCAGGAGACTGCCTAACTGGAATAAATACCCTTATTCACTCATTTGCTTCTTCAAAAAATATTTATTCAGAGTCTACTGTGTACTAGGCACTATCTTTGAAGTTGTTGAATGAATCCGAGATAAGCTACCATATTTCAAGCACCTGACCTGGTATCTGTAGGTCTTCAGTCAATATTTGTCGAGAAAACGGAATGAATAAACTAAGAAATTAATCTGGGTTGTCTTAGTATTAACAAGTGTGGTTAGACTTGAAAACAAGCACAGTGTTCCAGAAAACCCAGCCTTCAGCTGTCTCGTGGCTGAGTCAGGCTATGTTTGGGGCCAGGTGAGCTGGTCGAGGAGAGGCGAAAGGCCAGAGAAGGTTCTAATTCTACCTGTGACCTGTAGCAGGCCATCCCACCCCCAGGACAGTCCTATGCTTTGGCAGGCAGAACCCAGGCTAAACTAGTTCATGGTACGACATTGGGCCCAAGAAGGTTAAACTGTCTCTCTGTAGGTCTGAGCATTGGCAGGTGTTTCGGAGTCCTGCAGAAAATTCCCACAAGATACTACACACAGAACTAGACCCGACGAGTTGGGGCAACTGATCCCAAGATATCAGCGTGTTAGACAAAGTCCTTCTGTCTAGTGCCAAGGTTCACTGTCCAGTCTCAGCTTAATGCCAACTGTCTATTGGGGATAGGGCGACCCATTGGGGGGGTCTTCTAGCTACAGGGATACTGTATCTTTTATATGAGGTCAGGGATCATTTTGCTTCTTATGGAGGGGTTTCCCGTATAAGGACCAGAGAGACTTAGTGGGTAAATCTCTGAGGACTGGCTAGGAGTATCAGGGATGACTCTGGTGCTTGGACTGGCTGATCATTATGCTTTTAAAGCTCTTAACCTGTGGACAACGGGGAAGCTGGCCCACTTCAAACCACCTTTGATGCCAGCTTCAACTTTTATTTTAATCCTTTCCCCTTCACAGCCCAAGCTTCAGACCCAAATTCTCTAACCCACCTCATTTTTTTCCTTCACTTTTGGGCCTCAGCCAGCTGTAGTTAGGGCTTACTCCTGGCTCTGTGGTGAGAGATAACTCCTGGTAGGACTCAGGGGACCATATAAGGTGCCAGGGATGGGATTCAGATTGGTCATACACAAAGCAAGCACCATATGGGTTAAACTATCTCTCTGGACACCCCCAATTCTTTATGCTATAGCCCCTAATATCATTTGGGGGGTTGGAGTCTTGGGCTTCACATCTGGCAATACTGAAGGTTTACTCCTGGCTTTGCACGTAGGAATTACAGTGCTTGGGACCATGTAGGATGCCAGGGATTGAACCGGGGTCAGTCGCATGCAAGTCGAATGCAGCATCCACTAAAACATCACGCCAGCCCCCAATATAATTTTTATACCCAATATTAATCACATGTTCAGATAAAAATTGGGCTTTTATTCAGAGTCTGGTCATTTATAAGAGAAGTCAGAACATCTGTTGGCCTGCTCTATGGGAACCTGTGCTCTCCGTTCTGAGGTGCTGCCAAGTCTCTGAAGGCTGGGAGGAGTTTCAGAGGGTCTCTGGAAGAATATAGGGATGGTCTTACCCTTTGTTACTTTGTTACTCCTGATTTGGGTGAACAGGTAAGCAGCTATGTGCAGTGGTATAAAGGGGCACAGTTATGGGCCGGGATAGTACAGTGGGAAGGGCGTTTGCCTTGCACGTGGCCAACCCGGGTTCGATCCCTGGCATCCCATATGGTCCCCTGAGCACCGCTAGGAATAATTCCTGAGTGCAGAACCAGGTGAGCCCCTGAGCATCGCTGGATGTGACCCAAAAAGCAAAATAAATAGATAGATAAATAAATAAATAAATAAATAAAAAAAATATATTTTTTAAATGGGCACAGTTACAGTACCTGGTTTCTGTTGAGTACTACCTATGGCTATCACGCTGTCTGTGCATGTCCATTCAGCTTCTTTGAGGTAGGAATCACTGAGGGACAGATCCTTGTCCTCGGGGGCCATCCTAGAGCGGTGTAGGAAGGGGTCTGTCCTCATCCCCAACTCACCACCATAGCCCTGGCCCCACCCACTGACCATGCAGGAGAAATGAGTGAGGTCTGGGTCTTTGTTCGACCTAGGCTGGGCCCTCTCATGACTCTGGACTCACGGACAGCCGGGAAGCTGGGTGGACATTTCCTCTTGGGATAGCTGACCTTTGACCTCATGAGTTCCTTTTGCTCTCTTGTTTAACAGTGGTGGACACTTTAACCCTGCGGTGTCCCTGGCAGCTATGCTGATTGGAGGCCTCAAGCTAATGATGCTCCTTCCCTACTGGATCTCCCAGCTGTGCGGGGGGCTGATTGGGGCCGCCTTGGCCAAGGTGGGTGATCCCCAAGGAGCCGGGACGGGTCACCTTGCCTTTAATGGGGCTGCTAGAATGTGTGCGTGAGGAGAAAGTGAAGTCTATCCAACTCTGTCCCCGTTCTCTCCCGTGGGATGAGGTGGGACGTTTTACTGGGGCAGGAACACTCGAAGAATCTTTGATTCCCTCAAACCCACCCTGTTCTGTCTGTGTGTAGACACAACTGTTTCTCACACAGACCGGAAGATTAATTCAGGACGCCAGCTTCTATTTCTGGCCTTGAATCGTTCTGTTTTTACTCAGCCACTCAGGCATTCCTTCACTCATTCTATAAGCGTCTCGTCTCACTGGGTACTTACAGGATGAATGTGGCAATTCTCCTGAACTAATTGTTTGATGTTCTCCAATTTGCCTACCTTTGAACTGAATGACTCCACCTTTAAAAAAGTTGATGTTCAATTTCTGCTTATAATCTTCTCAATTTGAAAGTTACCTTTTAAAAATTCTGTTTTAGGATTTTTATCATTATTCCACCCTTCCTTGTTCACTATGACTTCTTCCTCATCCCTTTTCTTTCTTCTCCCAACCTCTCTGTGTGTGTGTGTGTGTGTGTGTGTGTGTGCTCATGCAAACTCATGAGCACATGTGTTGGGTGCAGGGGTGGTTGTGGGTGTTTGCCTGGCTGGGGCTTGTTCTATAGCTTTAAGTGCTGGTTCAGTGAAGATTTGGGTCTGAACTCCCATTTCTTCCCTGCTCTGGTTTCCCTGTGTTCCCATCTGAGATTCTACCCTAAGTGTGTCAAGAATCTGGTCTCGGGGCTAAAGCAATAGTATAGCGGGGAGGGTGTTTGCCTTGCACGCAGCCGACCCAGGTTCGATTCCCAGCATCCCATATGGTCCCCTGAGCACTGCCAGAGGTGGTTCCTGAGTGCAGAGCCAGGAGTGACCCCTGTGCATTGCTGGGTGTGACTCCCCCCCAAAAAAGAACAACAAAAAGAATCTGGTCTTTTCCTTCCATCTGGATGGGAAATAGTTCCCTGACTCTGGTTCAAATGTGGCAAGCTTGATGTTTCAGCACAACACAACACGCCCTCCTTGCTAAGCACTTTGTGTATGGTCCCTTTGCACCTCCGCTCCTAACAACCCCAAAGAAGCGAGCTTCTCTTCAGAGAGTGCTCCCAGCGGGAGGAGAGCTATTATCACCCTCCCTTTACAGGGCAGGAGGCACAGTGAAATCCACCTCAGCTCAGTCTGTCAGCAGTGGCACAGATTTGGGTTCCAAGTCTAGGAGCATGACTGCTCTGCTGCCTTCCCCCGTGGGAGCTGGGATCAGGCAACACCACCCCATGGCCGACATCCTGCAGAGCTGATGGAATTGAGATGTGAACTCTGGAGACGCAAGAACTCTTCTTGCACATACCTCTGCCCAGGGCACTTGCCCTGGTGTCAGTGAATGACCAGTGGGTCCTGCCTTCAGCGAGCCTCACTTCCCATATGAGGCTCAGAGAGTCAGAGACCTCACATGTGGTAACAGTCGGAGGTGCCAGGATGTGAACCCAGATAGGTCAGACTGTAACTGTATGCCCTTTTAAAGCATTTTGAAGCTCCCTCTCCTCAGTGTCCACTCTCTCCTGCCCTCACTGTGAGGCCGAGTGACTTCTCTCCACAGGCTGTGACTCCCGGGGAGAGGTTCTGGAATGCGTCAGGGGCGGCCTTTGTGACGGTTCAGGAGAACGGGCAGGTGGCAGGGGCTGTGGTGGCGGAGATCATCCTGACCACCGTCCTGATGCTGGCTGTCTGCATGGGCGCTATCAACGCGAAGACACAGAGCCCGCTGGCCCCGTTCTCCATCGGCTTTTCTGTGACGGTGGATATCCTGGCAGGGTGAGCACCATTCATTGAGGGGGGACCGTGTGCACAGCCCTGAGCCCTGGTTGGACTCTGGGGGGTGGGGGGTGGGGTCATGCCAGCAGAGCTGGGGGGATGGGCAGACTCATTCTTCTCTAGGGCCCAGGAAGGGAATGCAAATGGGAAAAATGGGAAGGCCAGGAACTGTGGTATTGAAGAAATTACCTCTAGTCGCCTCTCAATTGCTCCTGGGGGGATGTGGGCCTGAGATTCAACTTCTGATTTTGTTTCTGGGAAGTTAGGAAACTAGGTCTTTTCACTGTCAATAGGACAATCCTGCAGGCTGTGTTTGTTCAGCCAGGGGGCAGGTGGGTTTTAACCACTGACTTACAAAAAGCCTCAAAAAGTACAAATAGCCTCCAAAGTGGGGCTGGAGTGATAGCACAGCGGGTAGGGCGTTTGCCTTGCACACAGCCGACCCGGGTTCAATTCCCAGCATCCCATATGGTCCCCTGAGCACTGCCAGGAGTAACTCCTGAGTGCATGAGCCAGGAGTAACCCCTGTGCATCGCCGGGTGTGACCCAAAAAGGAAAAAAAAAAAAAAAAAGCCTCCAAAGTACAAAAAGCACCCATGGTCTCATTTATGGTGAGCCACTCAGGCCTGGGAAAGGATTCGAGAAACAAGGCCAGGATGGAGATTATTTCTCCTAATTGATATATGAGGAAACCGAGGCTCAGAGAAGACATAACTAATTTACTTGAGATCATCGGGCAGGGGCAAATGAAGTGACAGATCTGGGGCAGGATCCCCAAATTTTTGCTAACTGGGGATTTTGAAAGATCTTGCTAACCTTTCTCTTGAAAGAAGAGTTTGGCTGCTGCCCCAAGCCCCCTCATTCTTAGGGAAGGAAAAATCTGGGGATGCGGGAAAGCCAGTCGAACTATGGCTGTGCTTTGCTGCCCCCTAGTGGCATTCCATTTACTCGCAAGGCAGGGGTTGGGGTGTGGTCTGCAGGATGGGGCAACGGTTCACATTTCAGAAATGAGAAGGTGCCTGGGGAAGTTCTCCTTTAGGAAATAGTGGGACCTTGTCGGGACAACAAGGGCCTCAAGTCGAGAAAGATGAGAGTCAACAATTATCTATCGATATATTAATTATATGGGAGACTCAGACTCTGCATTTTCCTTATTCAACATTCTCATCTTCCTGTCCTGATGGCAACCCCTGAAATAGGAGCTTTTGCCTCAGCAGGAACCTGGGAAGTAAAGTAAGAGGCCCTGCAGCTAGAAATCGGGCAGATGGTTTTGAGTAAAGGCCCTCTCGACTCCAAAGTTTCCAAAGTTAAGAACTGTTTGACATTGCTTTATCCACTTTGTAGAGGACCCAGGTCTGGCTTCCCTTCCTGCCCTCACTGACCAACTAGGCATGGTGCTGCCCAGTAAATGCTTTAGCCGTGTCTTCTTTGGGAACTACCCCCTACTTCACTCCCTGTCACACCCCATGAGTTTCTGGGCCTGATGCAACTAAACCAAGACGGAGAAAGGCACTTGAGGTGAGTGGGGCCTGGCCGGGCTTCTGGTGACTGGCGTGGCTGGGTGTTTGCAGGGGAGCTGTGTCTGGAGCCTGCATGAATCCTGCCCGTGCCTTTGGACCTGCGGTGGTGGCCGGCCACTGGGATTACCACTGGATCTACTGGGTGGGCCCGCTCCTGGCCAGCATGTTCGTAGGAATGCTTGTCAGGTAGGAATGTGGCAAAGGTCATGGTCTGTGTCATAGCACCTAGAGTGCTCAGGACTAAAGTGCTCTGAGCCCTAAGCCCAGAATGCAGATGGCCAGTGAGTACTGGCCCAGAGTGCTCAGGGCTAAAAGGCTACATTTTAACTTGGTGGGACCAGGGAAGAGGAATCCCTCTTGAGAGACAAAGAAGGATTTGTTGCAAATGACAGGAACCCATCTAGGCAGTTTGTGGCAAAAGGTGTTTTCGTGTTTCACACAACAGAAAGGTTCACGGGTAGCTTAGCTTTCAGGTAGGTGCTCAGAGTCTTTCAGACTCGAACTTTCTCACAGGGAATATATCCCACATGTGACTTCATACATGTCTGTTCTCCAATTGAGGCAAGGATGCTAGCCTGGCACTCCAGTTGTACATCTTTGCGGTTAAATAACTACACAGGAAGCAGGACAGTTCTAGGTAAGTCCTGAATCAGATGTTCACTGGTCTGGACTGCCGTAGTATGGCTCATGTCTGTATCTTGAACAGTCACTGTACCTGGGGAGTCAGGCACTCTTACTATGATATGAGCCTTCTATTGGACTAGAGGTGGGCTCAATCTTAAGGTGATCCGGGCCAAGAGTCGGGGAGGCACTGCACATCTCTAAGGGTCCAATCCACATCAAAAACCATGTGGATACTATCTCCAAAAGCACGTCAGTAGATACTATTTGCATCATATATGATGTGAACAGGGCTCTCTCCTTTATCCAGAAGATAGCTGGGTGGATGTGATCAGGAGGACATTATCTACGTGACTGTTTCTCCTTATGGGTCTCAAGAGTCTGTAGAGGCCAGTTCCTTCAGATCACGAAGGGAGTAGTGGCCAGGTTCAGTTCTCTATCACAATTAGTTCTCTGTCTCAGAGAGGACAGGCACGGAGCTGGGCTGATCTACATTGCCTGCATCACTGGCCATCTGCATTCTGGGCTTAGGGCTCAGAGAAAAACATCACTAATAATTTTATGCTGCTTTCAGAATGGCCAAGAGGAGTCTCTTCAGGATAAGGGTTGAAAACCAAACAGGAGACTTTCTCCCTCTCCCTCAGGGGGCTGGTCATTGAGACTGGAAAAGCTCTGGAAGATGTATCTCTGCTTAACGATGGGGGCTGAGACACTGGATCTCCTCCTGAAGGTTCAAAAACCTCACTGAGGGGCTGGAGAGATAGAACAGCGGGTAGGGTGTTTGCCTTGCACGCGGCCGACCCGGGTTCGATTCCCAGCATCCCATATGGTCCCCTGAGCACCGCCAGGAGTGATTCCTGAGTGCATGAGTCAGGAATAACCCCTGTGCATACCCAGGAGTGACCCAAAAAGGAAAACAAAAACCAAAACCTCAACGGGCCATTTTTTTTTTGTAGGTTTTTCATTGGAGATGCAAAAACCCGCATAATCCTAAAGGGAGAATGAAACCAAGATGGTGTCATTCCTGCTGTTCTGGTGCCTTGTTCTGAGACTGCTCCTTGGCTGCAGAAAGGGCCGCTTCTACATTTCTTCCTTGGACCGGTGCCCAGGAGCTGCTGGCTGGCTTCCTGACTTGGGTCCTACTTTTCAGACTGACTGCTGCTAGTCCTGAAGATGGCTGAGCATCTTCAAATGCCTTTGTATTCACCAGAGGCCTCATCCTGGGAATGTGTCACTAGTGCGTCCCAGGAGGTGGCAAAACTAGCCTAACAGAAAATATTTTTCCTTGACAGGGAGGGTCCTAGAGCTTGAGAGTAGTTGGAAGAGATGGCTGTTTATGTTCAGCAGTTCATTTTCCCCCACCTCTTCCTCCCTCCCTGGTTGATTGCTCTGTTGTAGCGAGTCTTCTGTGGCCTAATTTACCTGCTTCCTGAGCTGCCGTTGGACTTTGTAATAAAGAATCTATTACTTCCTTCCATGTGTTCACTAGTTTCCCTTTCACTTCAGAAATGAACTCAACTGGAGGGAAACTCAAATGTCCATGTTGGGTTTCAACTGCCCAGAATCCAGTTAAGCCTCAAGCCTTGTTCAAGATCCAGAATCCAGAGAGGTACTTGGAGTAGTGGTAAAGCCAGATCACCTAGACCCATCTGGGTACTATAATCTCGGGCTCAGAGTCAGTATCCAGTTTGGATTCCAAGTCAGTTCCAGATCAGAGATCTCAAGACCCTGCTGAGAAGCCCAGCACAGAGCCTAGGGGCTAGTTTAGCGCAGAGTATCCAGACATGGATCTCCTGTTTCATTTTGCAAGGATTCCCTAAGTACATATGTAATGTGGCCTGGAACAGGTATATAGGGACAGATTCATTTAGATGGAAGAGATGAGTATAATGATGAGTACAATGAATATGATAAAATAGTTTAAAAGATAACATGATACACTCTGAATTCCACAGGTTACAAGTAGCAAGTGTAAGAATTATCTTTAAGACCTATGGGTCATTTATGTAAGGTGATCATTATGACACCACAAAGAAGCATTAGAGAAATGCAAATCTTAACAATAAAAACTCAGCTATTTAAAAAAAAATGAGCAAAATGATAATCTGAATAAGAATGAAACAAAAAAAGTTCAGTGCAAAATTTAATGAGACTGAGACAATCTACTGAGACTCCCTTCTTCATAATTTGTATGAACTCTCACGTTCTTAGTATCTCACCTCTTGCATCTCTCCCTCAGCAGACTTTCCAATAATTTGAAGACTTTCAGCAATACAGAAAGGAAGTATATCAGTCTCCTATTCTTATGTCAAAACATTTCACCTGGTTTCTTCTACTCCTTTTTACTTCTCTGCAACACTGATGAAGTGGTCCTCAGAGATGGTACATTCTATAACCAAGTCACACTTAGATTCAGGTCACAAGGATTTCTTGACAGGAGCTTTTAGATAATTCTCCAATTCATACCAGCACATCTATATTCTCCATGGGCTTTGTGCTCACATATGCATTCAAGCAACCTTAAGGACAAGTCCTTTCTGGTCCCATTATGCTTCCCAACCCCCTCAATCCTCTGCCTTGTGCTTTAGGCAGTCACCACTCTTGGAACCCAAAGTCATTATTTCCAAGTCTCTAAGCCATCAAGAAACTTGGAGTTGAGACTATGTTCCTTTCAGGGTTTGAAATACAAAGCATTATTTCATTTTTCAAAGTCTAATAACCTTAAATGACTTATAGGAATTGAAAAATTACAAACCCGTTAGTTATTTTCCTTTTGGAGATTTAAACTAATTCCAATGCCTGAAACATTTCAAAGACCTAGAAATATGAGGTCACATATCTGTGGAAGAATTCTGGTGTAACAACACAAAGGAATATTCTGAGTTTTTATTCTTCACTTCAAAAGGGTTGTGGCCATTTACTCAAGAAAAACATAGAAAAAAATACAGGGACTCATATACTAACTCAGAGGAGTTATAATTATTGATGACCTTAGGTAACACTGCAAGTGCATTTTATTAAGTTCATGTAACAGATATAATCTGTCTGAAACTTATCTTATGATTAACTTAGGTTCTCCAAACCCATCCTGTAGTTCTTCATACAGTTCCTGAGTACAGAGTTGGAAAGACATGCTTAACAAGTGGCATGACCACTGACCCATGAAGTTGGAATTACTCCGATTAAAAATGACTTCATGGAAACCAGTGGAACTCATTAAACAGAGTATTAATTGAAAAGTACCACTGCATTTTCTTTGCTCCAGCAGAAAGGTTAGTGACTACACCTACAGATGTGCATTCAAAACTATTCCCAGGACAGCATCAGTCAACTTTTTTCCTTTTTAACTTGGCAATAACAACTACAGGAAGACTGCTACACAGGAATATTGGTGGGCTCACAAAAGATCGCTCCACTAACTTTTAAGAGAGCAGTGCAATGAGCTGGAATGAGACAAAATTTTCTTTAGTTGCAAGGATCAGTTTTTATTACCTTCGTTAGTCCTGTTTCCCTTTAGTTGAAGACCTCTCTCAAATTATGGTAGAAAACCAACAGGAGTCATTTATTATAGACATTTATTTCATATAAAAGTGTTCAAGACATCTAAGTGAACATTAACACAAAACAAGGAATAGACATACATTTATACTTGAATGCATTCAGAGGGCTTATAGCTACACAAGTCAGATACTCTTTGCATTTGAGGCTTCCATTGCTCCCTCATGGTCCAGTCTTATTTGTCATTGGGTACCAGAGTCCACAAAATAGGCTAGTAACACTGCAACTACCGGCCATTAGCTACCAAGTGCTTTGGGGTCAGCCTACTGCTATACACGTCCTGTCATTCGTCCTTTCTCTACTCACTGAGCAAGCTCATGGATGGCTGAAGCATCCTTCTTCCCAATGCTGAATAAGATAAATTCAGCATTGCCTATTCAGATGATGTACGCATGTTCTCCAATTAGTGATAAGCTAGGCTGAGGAGCCTAGTCTTATGATATTCTCCACATCTACAATACACTCAATAGCCTCATAAAACACTGGAACTACAGCAGTCTGTTTTATTTTGATGAGGGCATGCCTCCCAAGTGGTCCTTAGGGGGTCTTTGGGACATTCCTGGCGATTCTTGGCCATCCAGGATGGCAGTTCAATGTAAAGGCCAAAGAATGAAGCACTGCTTGGGTCTTGTGATACCAGAGACCACCAGAGCCACCTTGAAAGCGCTCCAGGGTTACACCTGGTGATGCTTGGGGGTAGTGGGCTATGTGGAGCCAGGGATCAGACTGCTTTGCATGTACCCAACTCTTGTACTATCTTCCTTGACTCCGGAGCAGACTTGATAACCAATTTCAACTTCCCTTTGAAAGGAAGTTAAAAACAAAGAGGCTTTGAGTTACCAAATAACACAAAGTGGCAGTGACAAGACTGAAATTTGTCTCCGCTGGTTTCTAGTCTTATGCTCATTCCATTGTAGCTGACTGCTATTGCTGTGTGTGAAGTATTTCTCTTTTATAAAAGCTAAGTTTTGGGAGCCGGAGAGATAGTACTGGGGTTAAGTCACATACCCTGCATATATCAGACCCTAGTTCAACCTCTGGCATCACATGAACATTGTTGGGAGCAGTCCTGGAGGCCCCCACTGGGGTGGCCCAGGTAATCCTCAGCACCACAGGACCCAAGCAGCACTATAGTATCCTTGGACTCCTGCATTGCCAACACTGGTCTCCTGAGCATTAAAACAAAACAAAACAAAAAACACCTAATATTTTTACACCAGATGAATGAATTAAGTTGTATGCATAATACGATCACTGGTAAGAAGTGGAGGTATTTATGAAAGTAACAAAGCAAGCCCAGGCAGGGAAGACAGGTCAGTTTCTAAAGTGCCTTGCTAAGATGCCAGAGACTAAAATGTCTCTTTACTTATGCCACTTAAAAATAGGTTTTGGCATAATTTTCAAAAAATAAGAGTACTTAATAAAGAAAGATTTCAGGTAGTTGGTTGAGGTGAGTTGTAAGTTTTATTTAGCTTTCTAGAAGTCAAAGAAAGAAAGAATAGGAGTAAGTTATAAAATCACAGTGTAAGATAATTTCTCTGCCGTCTAGAATCAGAACTTTCCTTGGTATTAAGACCTAGATAAAAATCTTTTCTTATGGATTTTCATAAAGGCAGTATTGCATTATATAAAAGATACATAATCTTGAATCTCATAAACCAGCTGATAAAATAATAAACTGATAGTAGTCTTAGTCTAAAATGGTAGACAGAATCTTCCTTTTCTTCAGAACAGAGATAAAGTTCATGAAGTTAATTTTACATATGCCTTGAAAGTCTATTTACAATCTCAAACATTAGTAGAGAAAACCAATTTCTACCTTTGCTTGATCCCAGACATCAAGAAAAAGACTCAAATAGTTTACGTCACTGGAGATGAAATGGATCTTGAATCTCAAAAGAAATCTGAGAGGTAAACCCAAGATATGATTCTAGGCAAATCAGAAAAAATACTTTTATAAGGTGATTTTCTCATGACTGAGACACTGACCTCCGGATAACGGACATGAACGCAACCGGCATTACCTTATGTTGTAATATGTCATTATATATTTCAAGTTCCTTTAGTACAGTCACCATGACCCCCCTTTTTAAACATCATATACTTCCCTGTGCCTAGAACATAGCCTTATACACAACAGTTCTTAATAAATACTTATGAATTAACCACCTAGTTTCCTGAATCATGCTTCAATATAATTATCAATCCTGTATACATATTACTAACCGGTGATTTCTACTGATATGTATCTTCTCTAAAGTTAGAATTCCAGACATTTAGAAAATATAAGCACACACTCACTACACCACACACAGCTTACTGTGATAGGCACGGCTACCAACATGAAACTACAATTACCATTAGAAGCCTATAATTAAGACACACAGAAAATCAGCCAATCAAGATGTGAACAATCACATTTCCAACAACTATAAATCAGACATTTATTAATATTTACCTGAGTCACCTGCCTTCCGACAGGCCATACCCTATTCTGGCACCGTAAGTTGGATTTATTTCCATGATGCCTATTCTCCTTGATACTCTGCTGAACAAGTTTCAAAACAGTAAAACAAACTTGCTGGAAAAATATTAACTCCAGATGTCTTGAAGTAAGAGAGCAACAGGCAAAAGAATAATTTGTATAAAAAGAACAATTTGTACCAGCCTTGACTCTGGGCTTCTTTCTTTCCAAAGTAAAGGCCACCCTAAATACTTAGGTTATATGTACCACTGGGCTCAAACTGAAGCACTGAGGTTAACAAAGAGATTTTTCAGATACACAGGTCTGAGGAAAACGTGAATGGAAAATGAGGGAAAACTGGAGATCTAGATATGATATTTCTGTAACTATTTCAGGTTCACTCAATGAACTGTAAAGTTATGTAAGTTATTTAGTTCTCTAATCCTATATCAGGAATTGGACATATCCGAAAAAAATGGAGCCCTGGAGTACGCACTGACTCAGATGGTCTAAACAGACGTCAAAAGTACACCTACTCTTTCAAATATTAAAGGTTTCAGGTCTCTTGGTTTCTTACCTCACTTTTCCCCAAATGCTCTAAGTTTTAAGAAGCTATATATTATACTGAATTGTGAGGTCAGAAAGCATAAAATACAGCAACATACCAGTTTTGGTATACATAAGAATCTTAGAGTATTGGGGATAACTAAATGTATCTGAAATTCTACTTTACTTTAATGAGCTAACCAGGAGCATGCATCCTATTCAATCTGTGGGAGCATGGTAACTCAGAAGAGTCAGATAAGAGCATTCAGAACAATAAGGTGGCAAGTGTAGGACTTAGGAGAAACAGTAAAAGGAAATAGATTACTTATAGACTGGAGAAGTAGCAGCCAATGGTGTTTCTCTATAGGAATAGAAAAGGTTATTACCAATGACAAAGAGTGATCAATTGCTTCTTATCCATATGGGAGGACAAGACTTTAGTAATCTGATTTCAGTGACAATGCAGGATTCTACCCTAACGATTTGGATCAACTTCTTATCACAAAAAAGTACACCACGACAGACTTCTGAAGCTGAAGTATCTTACATTTGATGTGATTCTGATCAGACTCCTGAAAGTTCTACCCACACATGAAACTCCAAATAAAGTTGTATTCAGGAGCTTAGGTGAAGATAATGAAAAAGAAAAAAAAACTTCAGCTTTAAAAAAATATATATATATACTTGAAAAGAACTCTGAACTACAATGAAGGATCTTGAATGTTTCTGGACTTAGCAATCCAATAGCACTGGCCTCAATATACTGATGCAAGTTGTATGCTGAACACAGACACTATCGCTTCTCCCTTCTCTTAAAGGAGAAATTGATACACAGAGGAGAGGAAGACTGATCGTTCGAGGCAGAGGTGAGAATAGGATCCAAGTCTATAGTGGAATTAAATTCTCAAGCTTATCTTGGGTATTATGCTTTATAGCAAAGAAAAGATTGCTTCCAAGAGTGAGATTAGGGTGAAATGGCTACAGGGATGCTTAGAAAGAGAAATAATCATATCAAAAAGGTTTCCTAAATTCATCAGTTTTACCTTTATGCAGGTTTTCTGGGGAATACACAGGCAGAGGGTGAGGCAGAAGCCTTTCTCTCATATGAACTTCCCGATGTTTGGCAAGAACAGAACTCTTACTGAAACGCTTGCCACATTGGCCACATCCGTAGGGTTTCTCTCCAGTATGCATTCTCCGGTGTTCTCGAAATCGTGTGCAGTTACTGAAACTTTTTTCACAATCAACACATTTATAGAGATTCTCACCAGTGTGGACTCTCCGGTGGGCACTGAAATGAGAACTATTGGTAAAGCTTTTCCCACATTCTCCACACTGATAAGGTTTCTCTCCAGTGTGGGTTCTCTGATGTATAATAAGACTTGAACTCTGACTAAAGCACTTTCCACACTCTTCACATCTGTAGGGTTTCTCTCCTGTGTGTATTCTCTGGTGAGCACCAAAGTTTGAAGAGTCATTGAAGCTTTTCCCACAGTCTAGACATTTAAAAGGTTTTTCTCCTGTGTGGATTCTTTGGTGTCTAATTAAGCTCCTGCTTCTACCAAAACACTTCCCACAGACACTACACTTGTAAGGATTTTCCTTTTGATGGGTAATCCGGCACATAAGACGAGCACTCCTTACATAATTATCTCCATATTTGAGAAGTCTGTAGGGTCTCTTTCCCATGAAAGGCCTCTGATGCACTATAGCTTTCCCTAAGTCTCTAGGCTGAGGCAAAAATCTTCCCTGTCTCATTCCTTGAAGGTTTTCCCATTGTCTTCCTGAGATGCATTCCCTTTTATGATATTTACCTGGATCAGTACTCTGGAAAACAACCCTTTTAGACTTTTCTATGAATGTCCTATGTGACTCCATTTCCTTATATATTACCTGCGTTGCACCTTGCTTGATGCTACTTTCAATTTCAGAATCTGAAAATAGAAAAGGACAATAAAAATTTCACACCACTCAATACAGTAACATAAACATCATGGCCTATAAAGCCTTATGATCCCTATATATTTCAATGGCCTAAGGTACAATGACTCTTCCCTTGATTCATTATACCTTCTTTGTATTTCAGTTGTATGAACAGCTAATAACACGCAGTACTAAGTAGGCCTTCAAAATGTTTTCTAAATTGAATTGTAATTCACATTATTTTCATCAGTATCTTGATTAACACAGAAGAAAATTCCAAGTATTCCTAAGTCCCAAGTTGGGTTGGGGTGGCACTGGCTGTGGAGAGGAGAGTAGCCATCAATTAATTCATTAACTTCTGGAGACAGGAGTGCAGCCAGCAATTAATCCACTAACTTAAGCTTTTTTTTTTTAACCTAGTTATTTTTTTAACCTAGTAATTCTTTTGAAGTGTTCTGATTGGCGCCAACATTATTCTTCTATAAGTGAAAGTGAGAGAAGAATAAATACCTGGCTTACACTGAGCCATAACTTGATAAGGTCTGAAACATTACTTAAAAATTGAGATTCACAAGGGATGGACCTGAAGAACTTTGTTTCCACAGTTACCAAAACCAGGGTTAAAAAAAAATAATTTCAGTCTTCATAGCAAATTTTCTACACAATTATTGCAGATTTACATGTTGAATAAACAAAGCATATGAAGAAAAATGCTAACAGGTTAGGATATAATGGCAAAATCCCTTTATCACTGTATCACTATCATCCCGTTGTTTGTTGATTTACTCGAGCAGGAACTAATAACGATCTATTCCTCCCAGCCCTGAGATTTTAGCAGCCTCTCCTTACTCGTCTTTCCCAATGATTGGAGGCTCTTTCAGGGTCAGAGGAATGAGACCTACTGTTACTGTTTTTGGCATATCAAATACGGCACAGGCAGCTTGCATGGCAAAATCAGAGGAAATTTAATTATGGAACCTTAATAAAGGCCTGTTGGAAGAGAGTGCTTTGAAGAGTTTTATAATAGCCTAGGTCAGAAACATAGATTAAATTACGGTATGGGGCTGGAAAAATAGCACAGCAGGTAGGGCGTTCGCCTTGCATGCAGCCGACCCGGGTTCGATTCCTTATCCCATATTGTCCCCTGAGCACTGCCAGGAGTAATTTCTGAGCACAGAGCCAGCAGTGGCCCCTGTGCATTGCTGGGTGTGAACCAATAAGCAAAAAAAAAAAAAATTAGGATTGTGTAAAAGAGGGGACAGACTATTTATAGCAGTTGAAAAAAAACTTGTCCTTTGTGGGGATATAAATGATAAGGAACAATCTAGAATATCTAATGTTTTAAGCATGACTGATTCATGACAAGATAAAGAGAAGAGCCATGGTGTGAGAAGAAACTGAAACTAGTTTTGAAAAATTTAAGTCTGGATGGCTGTTAAGATGCCCAGGAGGAATACATACAGTGGAGTTTAGAACCAGAAATGTCTTTCATCTTCCTTTTATCTTCCCTATCCACATTCTCATGCATATCACACATAAATGAAATATTCGTTTTGAGCTTGTTAATATATCTACTCCATAGTAGTTTTAGGATACCAAATATTGAATGATCTATATAGAAAAAAAATTGAGGATCAAATCCCAAAGATCAAATCATTTGAACGTATGCTCTTCCCTTGAAAAGAAGCAACTGAGAAAAGGGACTTTATTTATTGTTATATCCTATTTTTTAAATAGCACAAAACATTAATGACATAAATATTAATGAGTGATTTGCCAAACACATTGTTTTTAGCAAATTCCGCTCTCTTCCTTTTTTATAATTACAACCTTTTTTTTTTCTTTTTTTTTGCTTTTTGGGTCACAACCAGCGATGCTCAGGGGTTACTCCTGGTTTGCACTCAGGAATTGCTCCTGGCAGTGCTTGGGGGACCATATGGGATGCCGGGGATCGAACCCAGGTTGGCCGCGTGCAAGGCAAACGCCCTACCCGTTGTGCTATCGCTCCGGCCCCTATAATTACAACCCTTTGATGATGCTTACCACTTGGACTTTGCAGCAGACCTGCAGAATCCTGGAATTCTGACTCTTGTAAAATTTCTTCCTCACTCATTCTCTCACTGCCAGAATCTTCTACTATGGCCTCCTCTGAAGTCTCCTCAGGTTCCCAGACTGAAGGTTCCTGGGACTCAATCTCAATTTCGTCTCTTTCTTGACTTGAGGGTGATGGGACTTCTTCTGGTATGTTGGTGGAAGGGACAGATGTCCGAGAGTTAATCAGGGCATCCATCTCCTTATAGAATGCACAAGATTCTAGTACATGGCCATTTTTCACTTTGCGGTAACTCTTCTGAAGGCTCTTGAACTTTGTGCGGCACTGTTCTGGTGTCCGGAGGTAGCCGCACTCTCGTAGTTGCTCAGCCACAGCCCCATACAATTTGCTCTTCCGATGACAGGCTTGGAGTGCTTCATAAAAATGAGTTTCACGCAGGATATTAAGAAAAGTCTTGGTTTCCTCATAGCCCCAGTGCACGCCTGCCATTCAAGGATAAAGTTCAAACACAAAAGAAAAGGTATAATAGCCTCTATTTATCGCAAAATATGGAAAATAAGTATTCTTAATAATAACAATAGGAACTAAAAATATGCCTTTCAAAATAATGAGGTCTATATGAAAAACCAGTAATATATCATTCAAAGAAATAAATGAAACTAGAAAAGAGGAAGAGACTATGTTTCTTAATAGGAAGACTTTAAACTGTACACATGACAATTATCAAATCAAACTATAAAGCCAAAATTCCAACACGAGCTTTAAATGGAAACTACTAAAGCTAATCTCAGAGTTTACTTGGTAGAGTAAACATGCAAATATTCCATTACTAATTATGTTGTTGATCAAAGACTTCGCTTTATTTTCAAATAGTCAAAGTAGTTAAAATAAATTAGGACACAATGGGAACTGCCCAGCAAATTTCTTACAACTTCTTTTACCAGTATTCCTGGCAGAGCAGAACTATGTTCAAAGTAGTTTTTTTCCTTTGGGGGGGCGGGGGGGAGGAAGGAAATTTTGGGCCACACTTAATGGTACTTGAGGATACTTCTGGGCCTTGACTTAGGGGTCACTCCTTGAAGAGCTTAGGGGACCATGCAATGCCAGGATAGGAGTTGGTCACATATAAAAAGTAGCACCTTAACCCTTATACTATCTCTCACCCCCCACAATAGTTTTTAATGTCATTGAGTTTTTTATATTAGAGATGAAAATGTACTACTTTTTTAGGAGGACAAAATTTTCCAAGACAAGTTAGATACAGTTTAAGTATGTCTTTAGTGTGTTTATTAATCTGTAGTAGGCAAAAGTAGTTTCTATTCTAACTGACTGGGTGATCTCTTCCAATGGTTTCCCATATTTGAGTCAAGATCCAGAAACTCTACCTTCATGAATATGGATTTCCAAATTGTGAGTATTTGTGTGTGTATAATACATTGCCCCACCTTTTTCCTAAGATGTCTCTTATAACAGATTACGAATATACTCCCACCTCTCCTAGCCTGATTTTTCCATTCTAAGAATACATTTTCTTAAGACTGAGCAGAAAAAATTACTGATAACGATGATACCAGGCAATGTTTTACTAGTTTAGAATACAGAATGCCTTCATCTAACCATAACAACCCAGTGAACATTAGTATTAATGCTGGCATTCTCATTCATATTTTAAAGAGATAACTGAAGCTTAGAGTCAGTACTTGGTCTGTCCATTGTTAGAGCATTAACCGGCAGTTTAGTTCATATGTATTTGTCCCCAAATGTGAAAACTAGCTTTCTTCTGTATGGTTATATACTTTTTCATCCTTATCCTTATGTTCAATATCTGTGATTCTTGCATTTTAATATATATCTTTTATAATACGTTAAAAAATACCTCGGTCCTGAGGTTGTAGTAGACGGGGAAGAACATATGTCTTGCACGAAGCTGATCCCAATTCAGTCCCTGGCACCACATGGTCACATAAGCACTTAGTGGTTCTAAGTATCTGATATATCCCTGGAGGTCCCAAGAGCTACCACAAATATATAACCCTGGAGGCCCCCCACCCCTTCCACACACACTGCTAGGGAGCACCTGCTAGTCTCCAAACACTGTGGGACCAGGACAGCCCCACTTCCTCATATCCTAGCACTGAACTATCAGTCAGTTGGCAAGTATCACTGGAAGTGGCCCCTGGACCCTCTAAGCATCACTTGGGAGCCACCCCCCACCTCACCTCCACCCCCACCCCAAACAATATCTAGCAATCTAAGGTTTAGAAAATTGTAATTAGTTATATATTTGGATTTATATCTATAGCCGGTTTATTTGGGGAGGGGGATTGGGAGAAGCACAGCTGGTGGTGCTCAGGGTATCGTATGTGGTACCTGGTATTAAACTGGGATTGGCTACATGCAAGGCAAGTGCCTTAACCCCTGTACTATTTCTCCAATACATACTATTGTTTTTTTTCCCATTGTAGTTGTGTATTTTATGAACTATTTTTATATTTCTAAAATTTAATTTTTTGTTAGGACAGATAGTATACAGGGGTTAAGTTGCTAGTTTTGCATGCCGTGCATGTAATCAACCCATATATATAGTCCCATGAGCATTACCAGAAGTGATCTCTGAGCACAGAGCCCCAAGTCAGAGCTGGACCACCCCCAATTAAAAAAAAATGGTTTAATGTTTTCTACTTTTTCAAAGCTACACAACATTTTTCTGGCTATCCTAGATAATATAATAATGCATCCTTGACTTATTACAGCCAAATATGAATAACTGCTTTATTACTACTTTCAGATGATACTAGATTCTTTTCTTATTTTTTTTCGGGTCACACCTGGCATCACACAGGGGTTACTCCTGGCTCATGCTCTCAGGAATTACTCCTGGGCAGTGCTCGGCGGACCCTACAGGATGCTGGAAACTGAACCCAGGTCAGCCGAGTGCAAAGCAAACACCCTAACCACTGTGCTATTGCTCCAGCCCCAATACTAGATTCTCAGAACCCCTTAACTACATTTATCTTCCCTCGAAACATGACCCAAGTACTCAAAATTCATGCTATACTGTACTTTGTAAAAAAACTTCCAGTTATTCAAATGACAGATACCTTAGAGGACTTTTACTGTGGCTAAACATAGTGATAGTGGCAACACATGTGTGACAAAAGTCCTAGTTTAGATTACTTCAGGTCTACTCCATTTTTCCATAAGCTGCATCATCTTTTTTTGTACCAAAAAAAAAAAGAGACATAATTCTTACCACTCAGGTTCTGAAATAAGACAGGGGCACCACGAGTCTCAGACTTCCTGATAAATTCAAGGCCTATCTCATCACTATCAGATTCTTCTGCAGCTTCGTCCTCTTCCACCAAACTGACCTGTTCTTTAGCACTGATACCAATTCTCTTCATTCTAGGAAGAGACAAAATCTCCTTTGACTTATCAGAAGATGATGCATGGGCTGCAGGGTTCAACAAAGCATCCATGTCCTCAAAGAAGGCACAAGGTTCCAGCAAGTGACCATTTCTCACTTTTCGATAACTCTTCTGGAGACTTTTGAACTTGGTCCGACACTGTTCTGGTGTTCTGAGAAAGCCACATTCACGTAACCATTCAGCCACAGCACCATATACCTGGCTATTTCGGGGACAAGCTTGAAGTGTTTCATAAAAGCGAGACTCTTTGAGAATTGCAAGAAAAGTCTTAGTTTCCTCATAGCTCCAATGCACGCCCGCTATTTTTTCATCTTCTAAACCCCACTGTTGAGGCTCTCGCCATGTTTTCCCAGCATTCCTTGCAGGGATCTGAATAGCATGAACTGATTTTTCATTGATGTAATTACTTCGAAGGATATTTCTTTTATTAGCAGAATGTAGATCTCTAGTCCATGGTTCCTTTCTTTGCTCCAATAGGGTTATCTTGTTAGATGAAGACACTGTGCTTCCTACAGTAAGAGAAGTATTTCATGCCAGACACAGAGGATATTATTGCCTGCCCCAAGCACATGTGATAACATGCTCTCCTGGACTACTTTATATCTAGTCTTTAAAGTCATCTTTCTAAATTCTTGACCTAACAGGGATGCTGGGAATATGAAATAACTTACTAGCTATTAAGTATCCAATGTCCAATACATATTTAGTAAAATTTAGTTTCCTCTAAATATACAGAGAAGTTTTATGCAGTTCTCAAAGAGAAGAAACATCAAATCATTTCTAAAGGAGTAGGGGATAAAGATTTGCCCTTTATGCTTATTGAGGAAAGTATAAAACAATGAAAGTACAAATATCAGTAAGGATGAGAAAGGTATGGTGGTGTGGCAATTCAGCAATGGCTTTTATTCAATTGTGGCTAATGGTTGTTATATAAGAAGGTAAGCTTCTGATGTCTGCCATTTAATTTTTCAAGAGATACAGAAAATCCAGATTTACAAACAAATGTTAAATAAAATACCCACTCAAGGCCAAAATATGTGTACAGATGAGATTCAGCCAATGAACCATTAGCTTGTAACTGATGATAAAATACTGGAGCAAGTTTCTCTGGGCCTAGGTACTTATACGTATAATTTTATGCAAAGGCGCAATGCTAATGCTAAATTCTTAAGGTATAGTCCATAACCTGCTGATGGAAGATTTACTAAAAACTTTAATTCAGCAATTACTGAATACTGTGTGATTCAAGGCAACACTATGTGACAACCACGTTGTATAACAAACTAAGCAAATGGCTGGAATAGTTGTTATTTTGGGAAGACTGTTTTGTTACTGCTCTTTCATCAGTGTAACCTTAAGTTGGTCATTAATTTCAACTTTTTAAACTTCTTTTTAAATAATTATTGGTTTATTCATTTTGACATGGCCCATTTTAAAAATCACCCTCTTTAGGGTCCCTGTAGTGTTTTTCAATAGAACTTTATGTGATGATTGAAATATTCTATAACTGGGTTGTCTAATGCAGCTACTGAACAACTTTATGTGACAACCCCCAGTGAGGAATTAAATTTTTGACATTAATTTTATAAATTTAAATTTACCTAGTCATATGTGGTTGGCAAGGTTAAGTATATTGTGCTCTATTACACAACATAGGCCTAAAACCCTTTTACAAACATAGTCTATGACTTGTACCTCACACATGAATCAAACATTTTCCCCTATTGCTAAAGTAGATGATGTAATCCTTCAAAATGATGTTGTGAAATGGTCATAGCACATCATAGCACTATCATGTGTTCATAGATTTGCTTGAATGGGCAGCAGTAATGCCTCCATTGTGAGACTTGTTGTTACTGTATTTCCAAATTTATACTTGCTTAAAAATCTGTGTTATTTAAAAAACTTGCAGTGTGCTATTGATTACTATGATGATATTACTTTTTTCTTCCAATAAAAAAATTTCATTCACCTACAAATACTATCTGGGAAACTACCATATGTCAGACTATTTACCACCACCAACAAAAAAAATCTAAAAAAGGCCTTGTTACTTTACAAAGCTTTTAGTCTAGTGGATTAAGTTTATATTTAAACAATACAGATATAATACATAAGTTGCACTTTGGATATTTGAAATCATTAAACAAATTTATATCCTTTAAACTGAAAGGAATAATGAGGTAACAGAAAGTGAGTATGATTAGTAGGTGTGGTATGCTACATCAGAGAAATTATTAAATAAATGACTGATCTCTATGGGCTAAACAAATTCCAGTAAGGCCCTTTAGATGTTAACACAATGTTTTAAACATCAGTTGAAACAAATACACTAAAAATCCACTAACCTTTTATTTGAAAAGAAAGAGAATCCTTACCTAGGGAGACTATGTTCCCACCATTCTCCTTCCTAACGTCATGGCCAAGGTCTCTGTGAGCAGGAGGCCGATTCACACTCTTCTTGCAGGAAAAGGTTCTTGCTATATGAACATCTCTCACTGGTCCCTGTAACAACACTAACGGCAATGACTACCAGGACAACCATTTCGAAGGATGAATGAGCATCCATGAAGTACAAATAAGCAGGTCCTAAAGATTTAAAAATCAAGAAATTAAGTGTATGTAACAAGCCTAATGAGGCAGAGTAAACTGTAAAGAGTTCTGAGAGAGAAGATCCAGTAGAGTCTTATTACTCTGGAGACTGGGTCCAGTCTTCTGGAAAAGAAAAAAGAGGGGAAGTCTCTTGGAGGCAGTACGATAGTTAAAGGACAGTGGAGACTAAGGAAATCACTGTGAGCCTAGGAAGGAAGGTCAGGGAACAATTACAACTAACCTGAGACCCAACAGGAAGACACGTGGTTGTTACTTCTTGATCTATGATATTCCACTCATCAGCAGGAGCAGGAAGCCAGGAAGAAGTCTGAGCTGTAAGAAGAGAGAGACACAATTAATTATAGATCTGAGTCTTTTAACTCGTGGTGCTTTTACCATTTTTAATACATGAGTATCAAGGGAATGGAAAGAAAATTCAAAGGGACAGAGTGCCTGCCTTGCATATGTGAGGCCACAAAATTTGAACCCTGATACCACATGGTCCCAAATCACCACTGGGTGGAGCACTGGTGGCACCTGAGTATCACTGCAGAGGACCCTGTCCAAAATAAAAAGTATAAATGAGCATGTAAAAAACAAACAAACAAACAAACAAAAAACCCAACAAACATCAATTAATCATTTTATCAAAGTATTAAAATAATTCTTAAAATCACTGTATTCTAAAAACAAGTGCTTTGGGAGAATAAGTAGATAAAGTAAATATATTATAAAAGGGGCCAGATGAGGATTATGGAGAATGGGAGAACAGATGTGCAGCTGAAAGGGGAGAGCCAATGCTTAACTTCAGATACTGCTTCATTGTGAGACTACGGCCCTGATACAGCCAGAGCTTCTGATTTTTTCAAGTTAAGTCATAAATCTGAACTTTTATGTATAACCAAGTTTCATGTAAAATATTCAAAAGTTTTCAATCTTGAGAACAAAATATTTTTAAGAACCCAAAGTAAACTCTCTTTATAGGCTAAAAATGTTTGATTCGGTATGTGAAATACCATCTGACAATCATTAGTTCTTAAAAGTGAACACTGTTTTAAAGAAAGTGGCATAGACAGGTTATTATGAGCACTTCAGGCAGATACATAGACAGGTTATTATGAGCACTTCAGGCAGATACATTCCTCAAAAGGTACAAGTAAATTATATGTATCTGCATATAGCATAATCTGAGGTATCATACTCTACTACTAGTGAAAACCTGATTCCCAAACTTATGTGACTTACTACCCCCCTTTCAGAAAAATCACAGTGCCTCCCTGGAAATTTCCATTCTTCAAGCAAACAAACAGAAAGTGACCTCCAATGGTACCCAAAGCTACTATTTGCCCTGGGGAACATTTTTTGTTGTTTTTTGCTTTTTGGGTCACACTCGGCGATGCTCAGGGGTTACTCCTGGCTTTGCACTCAGGAATCATTTCTGGCGGTGCTTGGGAGACCATATGGGATGCTGGGAATCGAACCTGGGTTGGCTGTGTGCAAGGCAAACGCCCTACCCACTGTGCTATCACTCCTGCTCCAGCCCTGGGGAACATTTAAGCATCCAATAGGGGCAATAAATATTGCCCACTTTGGGAAACACAGTCTAGATTCAACTCATCTCCCTGTGATATTCTGTTCTCTATACCCTTAATAAGTACTTAGACATAACAATCTTTTCCATTGTTGGAATTCCTTACCAACCCAGAATCGCAAAACTCAAAAGTAACATGAAGTTATTGGACTAAGCTTACCAGCTTAAGTAACTGAAAACATCTAATTCATATGAACAAAGAAATTTTAATGCCACTAAACAGAGTGGAGAAATATTCAGACAGTATGTGCAATACTATAGATATAAATTTCAGAAGGATTAAAGAAGAGAGGGATATACTAGTGAATTTTGCTGTGTGAGTCAGATATATTTGAAGCTTAAAAATAATTGTGACATTATGAGAGAAAAAACCCCCTAATATTTACTAGTATTAGTATGCCTTAGTCCTTCATTTAATCTGAAACTTCCCTCATTTTAATCTACACCGAAAATCATTATTTTACTTCTACTAGATAGCACAGCAGGTAGGGCATTTGCCTTGCACGCACCCAACCCGGGTTCGATTCCTCCGCCCTTCTCCGAGAACCTGGCAAGCTACCGAGAGTATCTCGCCCTCATGGCAGAGCCTGGCAAGCTACTCGTGGCATATTTGATATGCCAAAAACAGTAACAACAAGTCTCACAATGGAGACGTTACTGGTGCCACTCGAGCAAATCGATGAGCAACGGGATGACAGTGATAGTGATACTCTTACTGATGAAGTTTCATAAGTAACTTAAGATATATCATTATAATGAACTTATGAATTCATGATAGATTAAGAATGGAAGAGCTAGGTTTTGGATCCAGGTTGCTACCTCTAAAGCCTTATCTCTTAACCTCTATCCAACGATGATCTTTTTCACATTATTTGCCCATGATCAGACAGTGGGGTAGACACATGCTACTTTAGGCTTGTTGCACCACGGCTGGCTCCCAACAGTTCAGGGGACCGTGCTGTGCCTGTATCTAATTCAGGATTCCTGCATGCAAACCATGACTCCAGTCCTTTAAGCCATCTTCCCGGCCCTCTAAACTCAAGTGTTTTAATTGTGTCAGTGGTGTTCCTTTGATCTCCTTAAGTCACAATATACTTGAGGCTTATGAAGTCTCCCCAAATGTTCATTTTATTCTCAAATATGTACTAAGAGAACCCTAATCAAGCAAATCATCGTATCAGGGCTACAAAATAAAAGTGATTATCTCTGCACTGGCTATGCCTTCTTACCACTCTTGGGTATGGGCTGAAGTTCTCTCTTTCGGTTCAGCTGCTCCTGGTGTTCTAAGTGGAGGCTTCCGGCTTCCTCTTGAGACACCACTCTGGATTGGGTTTCCACTTGCTCTGGAATAAGTTCTACCACTTCCCATGCTGTTCCAATTGGGGCTTGTTTCTCTGAGTGCACAGGACTGTTAACCTGAGATAAAAGTAAATTCCATCATGGACTGAAGACGAAAGGAAGGTCAGACCAACAACAAACTCCCCTGAGAAAGATATCTAAGAAGGAAAGATGTTGTGAGAAGGAATGATAATTCTACTCCCTTCCTTATGACTATGGGTATAAGATTAATATTACCATCCAGAAATCTGGGCACAAGGGAACAGGAGATTCATCTTTATTAATATACAGAGAACAGAAATCTGTCAGGAGTGAAATGCAGAGCCTCCTTGTTATTAGAATAGGTACTGGATCACCAAAGCCATTAGGTTCATAAGGAATTACAAAGAAATAGAAATTATCAGAACACAAAAACAGCCTGTAAATAGATATTTATGCAATCAAATCACATTCAAGGTTCTTGAAAATCTTTCAAGATTTCATGACGTTATGAAAGGGTCTTGAAAAACAACTTGAGCATCATGCAAAGCCACCAATAAATGAAAATCTCTCAGGCAAGCTGAAGAAGGCTGATAAGCATGATGACACTGAGGGTACTTCAGCACATACATTGATATATTAGGTTAGAGAGGTCCTGGATCACTGATGAAGTCATCTGTTGGGGGAAGGAGATGCAGAGAGTGCTCTTTGGGATCAAGCTGCAAAAGTCAAAATCTGAGACGCTTAAGGCATTGTTCTCTCATATCATTTTTAAAAATACATCTATACACATATACAAATAGGTGCTATGCCAACAATTTAAAATACTTAGGTGCATAATAGGTTCATTTTAAGATGCTCTTTCACAAAAGCTCTCCCAAATCCCCGTATTTACTATGAGTTTTTGGTCTCTTTTGCGTAGACTCACAAGATTTTTGCATTCTTGCCATTCATCCCTCTGCAGTGCATCCCTGCCCGTCTGCTTTCCCAGCCTTGATCCCTTTCCTTCTAAACAGCCGAATCTGAAAAATCCCCTCTCACCTGCTGTCTCAGTCTCCCGGTCTCCTTCTCCAGACAGATTACAAGGGCCACCGCCTCCTCTCCACTTTCCGGACACTGCTTCTGCGCCCACGCCTGGATCTTCTTGGGCAAAATGGTGAGAAACTGTTCGATCACCAGCAGCTCGAGGATCTGCTCCTTGGAACGCGTCTCTGGCTTCAGCCAGCGGCAGCAAAGTTCCCAGAGTTTGCTAAACGCTTCGTGCGGTCCGGTCACGTCCTCGTAACTGAACTGCCGGAAGCATTTACGGAAGGTCTCGGCCTCGCAGCTCTCCGACCTTTCCAGAATGGGCTCCGGGGCCCACGCGCGGGGCTCCGCGTCCACCTTCATCAGCAGGCAACCGCCCACCTCCAGGGGCGCGTCCATCTGCGAGGCCAGAGACGCGGCCATGCTCCTGCATGGAAGGGGCCGAGACCTCCCGTCTGGCGGACTCAAAAGCCCACGCAAGGAAGCCGCCCCTCCTCAGAGCCAGTTCTCCTCTGAGCCAATTCTCCTCAGAGCCAGTTCTCCTCAGAGCCGCCCCTCCTCAGAGCCAGTTCTCCTCAGAGCCGCCCCTCCTCAGAGCCAGTTCTCCTCAGAGCCGCCCCTCCTCAGAGCCAGTTCTCCTCTGAGCCAATTCTCCTCAGAGCCAGTTCTCCTCAGAGTCGCCCCTCCTCAGAGCCAGTTCTCCTCAGAGCCAGTTCTCCTCAGAGCTGCCCCTCCTCAGAACTGCCTCTCCTCAGAACCGCCCTCCTCAGAGCCGCTTCTCCTCAGAGCTCGCGGGCTTCGCGTGGTGGGGAAGTGCGGGAAGGTCGGGAGGTTAAAAATAAAAATAATAATAATAATAAAAAACCCCAAACCCCCAAACCAACAACCTCCGAACAAACGACAACAAAAAAAAACGGCCGCGACCGGCGCGCTGATGAGTCACATGGACCCAAGGCCCTTGAAAAGGGGACGGTGCACCCTCAAGTTCAAACGCTCGGCCTCTTCGCCACCCCAAGACCCCCCAGTGGCCTTCCAGGGGGGCGTCTCCCTGTCTCAGCGCAACGAGGCTGGGGGAGACCGAGGGGTCTGAGGAGACGACGGGCAGGTGCCCAGGGCCAGGCCGGGAGGAGGCGTGTCAGGAGCCGCGGGGGCCGCCGCCAGGAGGCGAGGCCGGGGGGCGGGGGTGGGGCCGGATGTGCGCGCCCCGGTGCCCGGCCCGGGTTCGAGGCGGCGCGGCTCGGCCGCCGCGGCGGGTGGTCGCTGCCCGGCGGGGTGGGGGCCGGCGGCGCTGAGCGCTGCCCTGAGGAAAAAGCCGGGCGCGGCGTCGCGGATCAGCTCCCGCCCTTCAGGGGTGACCGGCTGCAGCAGCAGCAGCAGAGGCGGGTGGGGGTGGGGTTTTGGGGGGGGCGCCCGGCAGCCCCCCCGCCGCGAGCGCCGCCGCGTCCGCTCCGCCCGCGGACTGCGCGGGGGGCGCTGGGAGCCGCGGCCACACGCATGCGCCGTGGTGACCGCGCGCCGCCGGGGTCCGAGGAGGGAGACTTCCCGGGCGGCTGGAGGCGCCGGGGGAGAGGAGGGGGCTGCGCGGCGGACTCTCGCGAGAGCGCGCGGCCCCGGGCGCTCGCGGCCGCGGCACCTCGGGAGGGAGGCGGCACGCGGAGGGAGAAGCGCTTCCCCGGGCGGGCGCCGACTGGCTCGGGCCGGGGGTCGCCGAGGGGTGGGGGCTCCCTCCCTCCTTCCCTCCCACTCGGCGTCCCGGAGGCGACTCCGCGGGGCACGGGGCGACGCGCCCAGTAGCTCTCTCTCCGCGGGGGACGGGAGCGGGGACTCCTTCGCCAGGCGGAGGGTTCCGGGACCTCAGAGAGCGGCTGTCGCCCGCGCACGACGGGCGGCGATCAGGGCGCCACGCGCGACCCCCGGCGTGGCCAGCGGGCGCCGCGCTGGGTTTTTGAGCATCTGTGCCACACTCGCTCCCTCCGCCCGGGAGGGCGTCAGGGCAACCCCCTACCCCCCCCTCCACTCGCCTTGAAGGGGTTTTATTTTTTGCGGGGGGGGGGGTAGTGATTGTTTTTGTTTTGCTGCCGGCTCTCTGGAGATGCCGCTGTGTGAAACACGACGTCTTGGAACGTCAGGCCATCCCAACAGGGTCCGTGCGACCAACTCAGCTTCCTCGTCCGGGTGTGTGTGTGTGTGGGGGGGGAGCTGTTCACTTTTTCCAGATGTGTGTGACGCCCCAGGACCATACCCCAACCCCTTCTCTCCTGATGGGGCGCCAGGCGTTCATTCCAGGCACTGGGCGTTGATACAAGCCAGTGGGCAGAGCAGATCCCCGTTCTGCGGGCAACGGAAGTGTTCGCTGTTAGGGCACGGTTCTGGATCTCCGACCGCCGACAAGGACCACGCAGGAATGCAATCAGCAAGCGGGTAGTTTATGAAGCTGGCTAGCCAGGGTCGTGCACACGCACACAGTGACATGCCGGTCCCATGGGCGGGGCAAGGCCCCGACCCAAGGGTGCAGGGGTTACTTATATAGGCCCATGTCGGCCGTTACAGTGAAAGCACGAAAACCCGCACATTCCCTAGCCAATAAGTTCATAATTCGACATGCTTCTCCCTCCAATCTCATTAGACCCATCTGCTTGTCCAGCCTATAGATTTATAGGTCACAATTGCATAAGCGCCTGCACGGGTCCGAGGGCTGAGTCCAGCCCGCAAGGCTAACTGTTTAGATTATACCCTTATATGGTCAGAGCTCAGGAGCCCACCCGTTCCTCTTGGAGAAGGCAGATAGCAGAGGCCTGAGTGGAAAATATATGGTTTTCATTGTCTTTGGCCCCGCCCAGGGCAGTCCTGCCCTAATGTTAGCTAGCCAATTAAAAAACAAAGGGATTTCCGTTTTTTTTTGGCTACACCTTGGGCTGCTCAAGGGCTTACTCCAGGCTCCCTGATCACTCCTGGAGAGCCTCACACCTGGGTTGGCAGCATGCAAGCCCCATAATATTTCTCCTGCCACAAACTTTTCTTTCTCAGTCCCACTAAAAACGTCACCAATGGCTGGAGGGAGATTCAAGGATTGAGCACCTTGCTCGCAGAACGCCTGAGTTGGATTCTTTGCTTGGTGAGCACAGTCGAGTTTGGTGGTTACCATCAAAAACTTCACCTACAAATTCCAGCACCCCAGAGATTGTGAGAACCCGTTTACAGAACTGGAGGGGAGGGAGGATTGAAGATGCTCGAACTGGTGATGAGCAAAAACAAAATCCCCAGCCACTGTTGAGCTGTCTGTCAAGTAAGAGACAGGCTTTAATCAAATGATTCACAACAACTGTATCTGCCACAGGTACTCCCAAGAAGATGAATTTGGTGCTGAGAATCTATGTCTATTAGAGGAATGTAGACTTGGCAGGAGGTTTGGTTCTTCAAAGAAGTAATGCCTAGGTTGAGATCAAGGAATACAAGGAGAAGCTTGTATTCTCCCCAGAAAGAATGTTGGGAATTTAGGGAAGTTGTTACTGCCTGAGGGTATATCAGATTAAGTGGTAAATGGGAATAAAGATGCAAGACCACCTTCTTGTTTTTAAGGGCTCCTTGAGCTTTTTGGTAACTTTTATAGAGGCAAGTACCTCAAGCAACTCAGACATCAGAGTGGTGATCACAAACTCCAAAGCCTGCAAATTCTGTGAGTAGGTAGAGTGTCATTCAGTAGGGAATGGGAGGCACTGTTTTCTCCCTGAAGAAACCATCCAGGTCAAATCCGTCCCCGCTTAAAATGTTGGCTCCATTGAAGCAGGCTTCCTGCCCTCCACAAAACAAACAAATAAAATTCCAAACCACGTTGTGTATGTAACTCGTGTTTAGAGCACCTTATGCATACTAGGTAGTCAACCTCATATGCCTTTGAGCTGTTATTCCCTTGTGTGCACAGTTTCACAGATTTTTAAACACTTTTATGCTCATTTTATAAATCTGTTCTGTTGTCATTATTGGCTTCTGACAGTGTCTCCTACTTGAAGAGCTCCTAGTATCCACTAGCCACCCCTCCATCCTGGAAGCTCTGTCTTCCTTTTGTCCTCTCCATCCTCTTCATATTTTATCTCCTTTCTATCTCCATGGATGTGGCACCATACAATACACAAATATTGACTTACAGGGTCACATTGGGAGGTGCTTAGGTGATCTTGCATTGCTGGGCATTAAATACAGAGGCCTCAAGTTTTACTTTCTCAGGAAAAGTACATGACATTTTTCAGGTTTTAGGAACTGGTCTCCAGATATATCTTGTTCTAAAAGAAACTTGTACCTGGGCTTGAACAAGGTCTGGGTTCATCTGGAGAGCCTCTTAAAGCTCTTGGAAGATATAAGGTCTTGTTCTTCAGTATCTCTTAGGTGTTGGCTTTTAAAATCTTCATGAATTATTTTATTTTTCTTGGTGCTTCTCAATAAAACACATGTATACTCTTTCGAAGGGGGCTCCTTAGCTGTTCTAAAGAACTCTTTGGGTGAGAGTGGGTGGTAACTCTTAGGGAAACTTGACCCAGAAAACATACCTACATTTTCCCATTAGATATAGGAACTGGGGATGTGACTCACATGATCTAGAACATGCCTTGTATGACAGAGCTCTGGGTTTGGTACCTGGCACTGAATAATCTTCATCCCCCAAACTATAAGTGTGATCTTGATGGCCCCAGCACCATCACGAGTGACCCTAAATTTTTGGGGTGGTGGCCCACACCACATTTAAAAAAAAAGAGAATTGAGTCTTATGTTCTTAGATTTCGTGGCCATTCTAATCTTAGTTTCCTTATGCCAACTTTTCTGATGCTAGTTCATTTTGAAGCAAATACCAATCATGAGAATGTTTTGTTAAAAGACAGGGACTCCTGTTGGATTAGTTTTTTTTTTTTAACCTTTTGGGGGGGACACACTCAAGTGGTACTCAGGACCTATTTGCAGCTCTATGCTTGGTGGTAGTGGTGAATGTGGTGGTGGGGTATTTCCTAGTGGTGCTGAGGGGACCCTGTGTTTGCTGGAAATCAAACCTGTGTCTCTGCATGCAAAGCGTGTGCTCATCCTGTCAAGCTCTCTGGCTCTCTAGAGACCTCTTACTTTAAACATAACTTCAACATAAACATACTTCCCAATAGCATCAACAGTTTCTTAGTATCATCTTTTTTAAGCTGTATATTTGCTTGAAAGGTGATTTGCCTTTATAATTACTAGGCAGGTAAAAAGAACATTGAAAAATGAGTGAATAGATCAATGGATGTAGCAGTGATACATGCAGACATCTTAGGGGAATGTTAATCTTATTAAGAGTCAGTCCTCTTAGTTTACACAAACCCATGATCTCCAAAAGAACATTTACACCCATCTCTCTGTGGTAGTATATCTAAATACAACTCATTTTATTAGCTGCTGTCACGGAGCAATGTTTGAGTCACCATTCTTCTGTCCATGGTGCTGATTCACCAGTCATTTAGCCAGCAGCCAGAGGAGCTTATGCATTGCTGTTGGCCACTGGGATTTAATGTAGGAGTAACATGAAAGTGTTCCAATAATTTCTGCTATACTTAAGTCATGCAATTTTTAAAAATAAAGTAAAAGTTAGATGATGCCCTAATAATTTCATCTGTCTCTCATTTCTTTTATATCCTACAGATGCAGTCTCCTTAAACTGGAAAGTAAAAAGTGAATCCCTGAAAAGTGGAAGTGAAAAGATTGAATATATGTATACTGGTGTGTTTATTTTGTACATAGTTTAAGTACTTTCTAATACAATTTCTTAGCCAGGTTACAAACAATTGAAATAAGTTTCCATTGCACAAATTAAAAATTACCTCTCTCGTTGCTTTCTGTAATGATGATCAAGATATCTGACAGAATAATAGCCTCTAATGTCTTCCAGTTCTTTTCACCTCATCAAACAATGTGAGAAATATCAACTTTTCTTGATATGAATATATATTATGCAATATATGTATATATATGTATTTTTCATCATTCCTGTAATAGAATTTATGCTAGGCACTAAAGGGATAGACAGGAACAATATATAACACTTTCATGCAAATCATTAATAAAATTGTAGAAATTATTTATACAATTGTCATCTATTAGAATATATGTTGTAGGGTTATGCATGAGAGGTCCTGGACTACTACTGAGCAATAATCTCTCTGGCTACCAAGAAAAATTTTGTAGAGGAAATTTCAAACTATGTTTTTCAGGAGGAAGGAAGAAAGGTATTTCAAGAGAGGTAGTATCATGAACACACATGGTATGAAGTTAATTGTGCAATGAATTTAGATTTGAAGAAGGAAATGGGAAAAGGGAAGTTGTCTAAACAAGTTGGAGGGAGTTTGTGGTGCAGGCAATTTAAAGAGTTCCCACTGATGTAGGAAGTAAAGGACATTTCTCTGTCTTTGAGAGAAAGAGTTCTCTTCCATATAGTTTTCTGATCCAGAGAAACTATAGAAATAATATGCTGAGAGGGCATTTGATACATACAGATATTTGAGTAAGATTATTTCTGGTAATTCTGTTTGATTTGGCATACAGTAATTTTGAGAACTACATTAAGTATGTGTCTGTTGAGTATCTCTATTAAGGGGTATCTCATCTAATTAGAGATGGGATTGAAGCGATAGCATAGTGGGTAGGCCTTGCATGCAACCGACCCAGGTTCAATTCCTCCATCCCTCTTGGAGGGCCCGGCAAGCTACCAAGATTATCCTGCCCACACAGCAGAGCCTGGCAAACTACCTGTGGTGTATTCAATATGCCAAAAACAGTAACAAGTCTCACAATGGAAATGTTACTGGTGCCCCCTTGAGCAAATCGATGAACAATGGGATGATAGTGCTACAGCAGATAGGGCATTTGCCTTGCACACAATGGACCCAGATATGATACCTAGCAACCCATATGGTCCCCAGAACTGCCCCACGAGTGATCCCTGAGTGCAGAGCCAGGAATGATCCCTGAGCACTGCTGAGTGTGTCCCCCAAGCAAAAATAATTATGTGTTACATAGACAATTGAGTTATACATCAAGGGAGAGGTGAGTGATAGAAATGTAAATTGACACATCATCAGCATATATTTAAAGCCAGCCAGGACTGAGAAGAAGCTCACAGAATTGAAGAACATACCTTGCATGCACAAAGCCCTGAGTTAAATCCCCAATATTTCATGGACTCCTAAGTTCTCTTGCGTATAACCCTGGTGGCTCTCAACAACACAGAGCCCAGCCAACGAGCAACATATTGCCAGGCCAAACACCAAACCATTCAATACACCACTGGGAATGTATTGCCAGAATTGACCCCCAGTTTTCAAGATTTTCTGAAGAGGTACTAAGATGTGACATCACGTTTGATAATAAAAAACACATAGGCAAGGAGCCTAGGAAAGTAGAAAAAGTAGATACATGCTCTAGAGCAGACAATAGAGAGGTAGTATTGGTATGGGTTGAGTTGTCTTATCCCCAAATCTATATATTAAAAATACTAATCACTACTACCTCAGGAAGTGATTGGTATCTTTATGAAAAGGGGAATTTTGAAAAATAGACAATCAGGAAGAACTCTATGTGATTATTGGAGTTATACTACCACAAGGCAACTACCAGAAGCTAGGGAAAAGTCTTGAACAGGCCCCTTTTTTAATCCTTCAACATTGCATGGACCTTCTGGCATCTTATTTCCTGTTTTTTAGATCCCAAACTCTGAAATGATACATTTATGCCAAACCATTCAGTTTATGGTATTTTGCTATAGTCTAAGGTATCCCTAGATCATTAATAAAAGACTATGTCATAGACGACTAAATCACCGAAGAAATAAAAAGAAAACTGTTACATGTCAGAGGAGCCAAGGAAAGCAGGTGTTGCAAGAAGGGGATGGTCAATTTTATTAAAGCCTGATGAGAGATTAAGAAAAAAGAGGATAGAGAAAGGAAGGACTATTATATTAGCATTTGAAAATATGTAGGAATCCTTTCCGTCCCATCTTTCATCATTGAGATTGAATTCGTATTAATTCACCTATGGATGCTACTTTATTTTTAAATTAGTGAATCACTGTGAGGTACAGTTACAAACTTATGAACTTTCATATTTGCATTTCGGTCATACAGTGATCGTTTACCCAACCCTCCACCAGTGCCCATTCTTCTCCAACAATGTTCCCAGTATCCCTCCCACCACCCCCACCCCACCCACCACCACCCCACCCTTGGATGATACTTTTGACTAGTTTATTTCTGGCTATTTGAAGGGACTGGTGTTCTGTCAGGTAGCTTTTATTCTAGTTTTAATGTTTCCTATTTTGCTTGGAAGTTGAAAATAATTCTTCTTCTTTTTTTGGCTTTTTGGGTAACACCTGGCAATGCTCAGGGGTTACTTCTGGGCTCTGCACTCAGGAATTACTCCTGGCAGTGCTCGGGGGATCATATGGGATGCTGGAAATCAAACCTGGTTCAGCTGTGTGTAAGACAAACACCCTACCTGCTGTGATATCATTCCAGCCTTGGAAGTTACAAATTCTTGTGGTAGTATTTCTTTTTTTCTGTCCATGTCACTGCTTTATTTTTAAGAAAGGCAGTTGCTTCACTACCCAACTTGATTTTAATTGGGTGAGTTGAATTTCACTCAAAGAATGACTGTAACTGAGCAAATGCTCTGTTTGTCCAATCAACTCCACTCATCATCCACCAACCGTTGTTTCCAAATCTGAATTTGGTCAATTTTTGATCCAATTCTATTACACAACCAATAATCTTCTGCACATATTCTTAGCTCTTTTCTTTCTGTTGAGAATTCTGGGAGAAGATATGTAGACATGAGTATGTGTTCTTACATCTTGGATTAATCTCTGATATATTGCTTTTTTGGAGTAATATTGATTTTTGTCATCTTTTCATGTTTGTACTCATAAGAATTCATAGGCAAATCTCTTTGTACATTTCCTCTGAACTATGAAATTTGAATCAACACCATCAGTGCAAATTCCCAATAAACGTAGCCCTTGTTGACTTAACAAATAATTTGTTAATTATTTACTATGTACATATCACAACTGATAATATAGATATATAAATACAAGATCTATTATTAATGAACTTATAATTTATTTGTGGAAATGAGTACATGAAGGATGTTAAATAACAATGCAGACTTAAGCAATACGAAGTCTTCATTGATCACAGGTATTTAAGTTGCAAGTGAAAGAGATTTGATTTACAATATACCAAGCTAAAAGTGATTTGATTTTATATATTCTACTATCTGGAACATAGCTTGGCAATATTAGATCTCCAAAAAAATTTTAGAGTAAGAATTTATTATATCATACAGCCGAAATATCCAGGTAATGTTTAGGTTTTCTTACAATTGTATCCAGAGATCCTGGTATTTGATTCCTTCCTTCATTTGATGCTGTTTTCTTCTGCATTGGTCTTATTTTCAGGAACTTCCTTCCATCATATGGTGGCTGGTCTTTTGAAAGAGATACCAGTTTCTTCTCTCTGCGCCATGTGTGTTTGTTTATTTACTTTGTTTTTAAGGCTATGCCCCATGGCACTTAGGGACTACTATTGGCTGAGTACTTGAGGGACCCCTTTGGTACTGGAGCTCAAATTTGGGCCTCTTGCATGTAACGTGTGCACTGAGACCATTGACCTATCTCTCCAACCCTTAGTCCTCCCCCCACTTTTTTCAATAAGTTCAGCCAAAATCCTGGGTTTGACAATTAATGGGTTCATCTATGGATTAATTATTGTGAATGATAGGGAAATGGAATATCTCTCTGATCGACCAGGCCTGGATAAACATGCCTTGGTACTGAGTATCTAATTTGCATGGATAAAGAGTCGGATTTTTTTCTTTTTTGTTTTCCTCTGCAAAAACATCTGGTAGATATCATCATCAGAAGGTGAAATAAAGTGTCCATGTTATATTGGTGTGGCTGGATGTTAGATCCCCTAAAATTCTCATAGAATAACTCTGGTGGGTTTGTCACAGCAAAAAGTCCTCTTCATATCAAGTGGAGAAGGAACAATGAAATTAAGTGGGCAGAAGACTCCCAACTTATCTCATAAAGGGGACAGGGTGGGGTAAATGGGCTAAATAAATAAATAAATAAATAGGCATAGCATCAGGACGGGACTCCGCGCCAGTCTGTTTTCACTCGGGGCGCCCCAGAGGAGGGTGGGTGAGAATCCTCCCTGCCCCAAGGGACCCAGCCTTGGCAGCTGACTTCCACAACCCAACCAATGCCATGCTCCAGGCTTCTTTCCAGACACTTATTATTATAAGACACTTCCTACCCATTTCCATAATTACCACACCATATTTGATGGAGTTCAGACAGTAGACAACAAAACATATAAATATATATACATATATACATGGGGCTGGAGCGATAGCACAGCAGTAGGGTGTTCACCTTTCACGAGGCCGACCCGACCCGTGTTCGATTCCTCCACCCCTCTCAGAGAACCTGGCAAGCTTCTCTGAGGTATTTCATCCAGAGGTTCTGGTCCTGATGCTGTATCACTGTATCACTGTCATCAAGTTGTTGTTGATTTACTTGAGTGGACACCAGTAACGTCTCTATTCCTCCCAGCCCTGAGATTTTAACAACCTCTCCTTACTCATCTTTCCCAATGATTGGAGGCTGTTTCAGGGTCAAGGGAATGAGACCTATTGTTATTGCTTTTAGCATATTGAATACACGTATCAATGTGTATCAATCCTGCACGGCAGAGCCTGGCAAGTTACCCGTGGCGTATTGGATGTGCCAAAAACAGTAACAAGTATGTCTCACAATCGAGAAACGTTACTGGTGCCTGCTCGAATAAATCAATGAGCAACAGGATGACAGTGACAGTGACATATATACATATATGTATATATATGTATATGTGTATATATATGTGTATATATATGCACACACACACACACATATATATAAAATACTTCTTGGAGAACCTGGCAAGCTACCAAGAGAATCCCGCCCTCACAGGCAGAGCCTGGCAAGCTACCCGTGGTATATTCAATATGCTAAAAGCAATAACAATAGGTCTCATTCCCTTGACCCTGAAACAGCCTCCAATCATTGGGAAAGGTGAGTAAGGAGAGGTTGTTAAAATCTCAGGGCTGGGAGGAATAGAGACGTTACTGGTGTCCACTCGAGTAAATCAACAACAACTTGATGACAGTGATACAGTGATACAGCATCAGGACCAGAACCTCTGCATGAAATACCACAAAAATTTCTTGTAGCATATGGTGTAAGTTTTCAAAGAGACTTGGAAACGATATTGCAAATGATGACCTCAAGCAGAAGTGTCTGGGTTTGAGTCTGTGAAACACTTGCTTTCTGCTCTTGGTTCAGGATTGAAATGGGAGAATCCTATATGAGCATATATACGAAAGACAGATCAGCTTCTCAACTTTTTTCTCTGAGTTGACTTTCAGCAAACTTTATCTTGCCACATGGCACATCTACTTATATAAAGATTGATTCAAATCCTGATGTTGGAAACTCTCATCTTTCCCCTTAAGAATACTGTTAGTAAGTGTCTATCTCACAGTGATCCAATAAAAGAAAGAGAAAAAAAAAGAGGATACTGTTAGGTAGAGCCTTCATGTTTTAGGGTATTTTCATTTATATGGCTGGTTATGTGCATATCTTGAATTGAACATATTGGCAGGGATAAATGACAGGCATTAAATCCTACCCAAACTATATGGTCTGAAAATGGGCTGATGCCTCATTTCCCAAGTGAGGTGCTATTTATACCAGTTCTCTGTGGTTGCTGAGAAGACATGCAGCGATATTAATCTACTAGTTTATCATAAGTAGAATCTGCCTAAAACTGAAAATGTACACAGAGGGAAGTGGGTCAAAAAAATGAAAAAGAGCCATGGTATTCTGAAGTCATTTATTTGAGATTTCTTATTGTTTTGCTAATGAAGCTTTTTTTTTGTGAAAAACGTTGCGTGTGACTTAAATCTGCCATTGCCATGGCACCTGAAGCCAGAGCCCCTGGTATCTTGGTTTTTGAGTCAGTGAATTCCTTGTTTTGCTTAAGCCACTTCGAATTAAATTTCTTTCATTTGTAATGCAGCCAATTCTGAGCAATGTACTAAACAGGTATTTTACATTTTAATTCAGTTAAATTGGAAATTGTTGTCTTCATTTTATAGATAAGGAAACAAATTAAAGATTCAGGTAAACTGCATGGATCTTACAAATAGTCAGTAAAAGAGCTAGGATATGGCACAATATTGATCTTGAATCTAAAATGAATACATTTAACTCAAACCTTTGAAAATATTTTCATCTTGGGTTTCTCTGAGAAAACACACACATATGATTCAAAGTCTTCTTTAGAGGTTACCTTTACATTGCCAGATTCTAAAATGTAGTCAGTGAATTATTGGGCTGAATGAAATTGTTGGTACAATCTGTGAACTTGCAGTTTATAGTATTTTGTAATTTTGTTTTCACCGCTATTTTGCTAATGCAGCTTTGTGAGCAAACATAGCCTGTGATTTAAATCTGCTACAGTAATGAAACATGTACTCAAACACACACACAAACACACACACACACTTTCTCAGAACAGTCCACAGCTCTTTGATTAATCACATGTGTAAAGCACAGTGTTTACAGGAACTCAGCAGGTGGCAATTAACATCTTGAAAATTTCTTGGAAACACAACTGGAGTTGCCACTTCAGAGTGAAAATGTGACAACTAGCAAGTGACAACCCCCCTTGGAGACTGAAATGAGTGGAAGTGGGAGTGAGGCTGTTGGGTATACAACAGCTGGTGGGGGCAATTGGGTGTGGTTCACAGACTGCTTGCTAGCCTCCTCCGTTTTTCCACCTTTACTAAGGAAGCCATCTTTGTGTAATGACATGACATAATTGCCTAATAGACAGGCTGTTTAGAGCAATTAAAAATATACAAGGTGAGAGAGGTAGTACAGGGTGAAAGCACTTGCCTTGCCCCATAGCTGATCCTGGATTTATCTTGCATACGGTACCCTGGCCACTGCCAGAAATAAGCCCTGAATACAGTCAAGTGTAGTATATCCCCTCCCCCACAGTCAGACACTGGGGCTACCATTCCTGTTAAAATTTCAATTTTTTTTGGCCACCAAGATGTGATCCCGGGGGCCGCACGTGTGTGCGGCCTCTCTGCAGCTGCACAAACGTGACTCCAGACTCCAGCTAAATTTTTCAGCATGGGCAGCTCCTCGCAGAATGTCTCCAGACTGAGAACTAAGCCATGGCTCCATGCCCACCCAGGAGGGGAAAGGTATTTCTCTCTCTCGCCTCTTCCTTGCCGGGGGTGAAGAGCGTGGTGACCGCCATATTATAACGCCCACTGATGGGGTTTACAAGCTTGCAATGATCCAATATCTGGAAGAAATCTCCCTGGACTTAGAAATCCAAAACCTCATATCTCTTCACAGCAGGTCTGACTCTAGTGGGGTACTCCTAACAATAATAGTGAGGTTTGTATTGAAATATTGAATGTAACCAAAGTAAATAGAAAGTAAAGTGAAATTTATCAGTTACAAGGTGGGGGGGGTGCGGGAGGGCAGGATGGGAGGTATACTGTGTTTTTTTTTTCTTTTTTTGGTGGTGGGATATGGGCACTGGTGAAGGGATGGTTGTTTCAGCATTGTATAACTGAGACTTAAGCCTTAAAGCATTGTAATTTTCTACATGGTGAATCAATAAAATAAAATTCTTAAAAAATAAATAAATAAATAAATAATTTAAAAAATAGAAAAAAATTTCAATTTTTTTCCCCATACCAGTTGATAGACAGTGTTTTAAGTCTGCTAGTGGCAAAACATCACCGCTTTCCTGGGGAACCAGCCTGCTTATATAACTCATGTTATATACCATGTAACTATATAACTTGTTATATACCCCAGTTTGCATGTGCTATCTGATTGATCTGCTCTAGACTTTATTTGCATAAGGGCAGATGGAAGCATCTAAAAACACCATATAAGGGCATGCACAGTCTGATTGGTGGCTCCACAATGATCCCCAATCACATTTGCATACATAGTCAGATGGATTTTTCTGAGGCTCTCATATGGTGTAACCATTCAGATATCCCAAACAACTATGGGATGGGGATACATAATGTCTCTAAAACCAGATCATTAGAGAAGGGCCTCCATTTCTCTACCTGCTTCTGATCCTTCTTGTCCAGCTGGCGCCTCTCTGCCTTCCTGTCTGATATACCAACTTGAACTGTTAAATAAAAGAGCTTTAGTAATTAAGAGCTCCAGTGATCAGTAAGATAATCTCACATGATATCAATAAAAGCCCAGATCAGATCAGCCTCTGCTGTAACAGTAATAGAGGTAAGACTCTTTTGTTCTGAGTGTAGGAAACAAAGCTGTAATATTAGTTAACATCAATATTAACATTAACCCTGTACTATTATATTGTTCATGAGTGTTTAATAATTTATAAATTGCTTTTAATTATTTTCTAATTGCAAAGGCAACAACTAAATCCGTCCTAATTATAAATAACTCAAATAATAGAGTTAAAAGTGACACAAGGTATTCTCACTCCATTGTCTACAGAGGTAGACACTGTTATACTTGTGTGTGAATCCTTCCAGAAATTTACCTCCACAGAGAATTATATCTTGTTTTAACTCTTTTTTTTTTTTTCTTTTTTGGCTCACACCCAGCAACACACAGGGGTTACTTCTGGTTCTGCACTCAGGAATTACTCCTGGTGGTGCTCAGGGGACCATATGGGATTATGGGATGCTGGGAATCGAACCCGGGTCGGCCGCCTGCAAGGCAAACGCCCTACCCACTGTGCTATCGCTCCAGCCCCTTTAACTTTTTACCAATGTAAAAAGAACCGATGGCTTTGTTTAGTGACTTCTAGCTTTTTTACTTACCAATAAATCTATATATCTTGGAAATTTCTCCATGTCAGTAAACTTCTCCTTTGTTACTATACCAATGACATGTATCATATGGATAATGGATGCTTCAAAAGAACTCCTTACAGGTGGGCATTTGAAACAGTTTCCAACTTTTCATTTTCTGAACAAATCTGTAGTGGACTCTTTTGTACATGCATTTATGTACAAAGGTAAATTTTCTTTAGGTTACTTATGTTCTATAGTTTCTCCAATTGATATTAGATTAAAGATTATTACATGTGAAATTATGTTAAAGTCTGCCTACTGGCTACTTAAAAGAAACAAACTGTGAATATGAGCACTTTGGTAGGCTTTGGGTCACACTCAACTGTGCTCAGGGCTCATTCTGGTTTAGGAAACTCCTCACTGGATTTGGGGGACCATACATGGTGCAGGGGATTGAACCTGGATAGACTGTATGCAAGGCAAGTGCCTTACCCTCTTTATTTCTATGTCCTCTTTTTGCATTGTTTTATTTTTGTTAAAAAATGGAATTTAAAAAATTTCCCATAAAGAAATTCAAAGATCTACAAAAGTCTAGTCTCTCTGGTGATTTTTTTCAAAATATTTCCTGGTTTCTCCTGCCCTCAAATGATATCTTTCTTTTTCTTGTAGGAATACAAATATAAAAAGAAAAGTACGAATAAAACCTGCTTATACATTTTAAATTATACATGAAATAGAAAACTCCTACAAACATACAAATTAGTAATAGGAGAGGAGAATTTTTTTAAATTAAGGAAAATATGAATAAGCCTACAAAATGTTGGTTCTATAGTAGAAAATATTGTATTATAGATAATGATTAAGTACATAAGTTAAAGAAAAATCTCTATAGATGTATAGACACTACCTGAATAGACACATAAAGAACATTAAATATAATGAAACACTTTATTATTGAAAAGATATAAAAACCATTAGCAAATGACATAATAGCAAAGTGTTGAAAAGTTTTACATTTTTTTTAAAGAAGCTCCTTTAATGCTTCTTGCAAAACTGGTTTCAAGGCTATTAATTCCCTAAATTGCTGCTAAATTGCAGTCTAAGAAGTTTTGTATTGTCCCTTCAAATCTGAACAATGATATTGCGGATAGACGTTTTTGGTGAAGTGCTCATTTTATTGATTTTTTAAAAACTGTAATCCTCTCTTCTGGTTCGTAGAGTTTGGTCTAGGATTATTGTTGTTATTACTAATTGGACAATACAGGATTGTACTCAGGACTTACCCCTGGCCCTGAGCTCAGGCATCACTTCTGGTAGGGCTAGCCCAGGTGAGATGCATGCACGGCAAGCACTTTACCCTCGGTACTATCTCTCCAACCCCATATAGACTCTTATTTGATAAATCTGATGTGAATCTTAAGAAAACTCCTCAGTGGGTAAGTGCATTCTTTGATATTGCTGTTTTCACTTTTCTGTCTCTGACTTTGTCCTTTGTCATTCTGAGTGTAATGTAACTTGAAGTTTTTCTATCTGGGTCTTTTTTTCTCTGGATCTCTTTGGGCCTCATGGATTTGGGTGACTGCATTTCTCAACTCTGGAAAATTCATATCTATGATTTACTGGACTCATTGAATTTTCCTTCCTACTCTTCAGGGACTCCAGTGATTTTTATATTTTCCCTCTTGAACTCATCCTGTAATTCTCTGGTGTGTTCATTTCTTTGAAAATGATTTTCCATCTTTTGTCTTCTAATGGTTTCCTGAGTCTCATCTTGGATCTTACTGATCTTTTCCTCAGCTGCTGTTACTCTGCTGCTCAGATGTTCTATTTGAGATTTTTTAAAACATTATCTTCTAAATGAAGAAGATTATTCTTCATTTCTGTCATTTATGATTGAACTTTTCTCATTTTAATCAGCGCTGTGTAATCCCACCAATGGCCAACATCCAGAGACTAAAAACAAGCTCCCAGAAGCAAAGTGGCCGCGCGACAGCTTATAGTCTAGTTCTCCCTCTGGGAGAACCTGTCAAACTTCCTGCCCACATGGAGAGCCTCGAAAATTCCCCATGGTGTATTCATATGCCAAAATCAGTTACAATGATGAGTGTCATTCCCCTGACCCTGAAAGAGCCTCCAATATGACACCATTTGAAAGGATGAGTAAAGGGAGGCTTCTATAATCTCAGGGCTAGGACGAATGAGACGCTACTGAGACCCCTCGAGAAATTCAATGATCAACGGGATGATGATGATGATGATGATGATGATGATGATGATGATGATGATGAATTCTCATACTTGTGCTTTGCTGTCTACCTGTACCATTATTTCTTTGAGTTCATTAACCATCACCAACACGGTGGAACTAAGTTATTATTTAAGAGTTTATAGTGCTAATTGTTACTGGTAGAAACTTCCTTCCATCCAGGATTCTTCATTGCGCTTGCTATGCTGAGAGGGTGAGTCTTTGTAGTTAGTGCCACTGAGGTCTCTGAGGGACTAGGTTGGGTGCTGCACTCTTCCTCTCCTGCTACTCTTCACCTAGTGACAAGAGGTATAAGTGTGTGCTGTGAGAGGTGGGATGTATCTCAGTGGTTCAGGAATGATAAATAGAGTTTTTGGCATGAGGTGTGGATGTTGGTCTGGAAAGCTTAGTAAGAGGATAAACTGAGAAGTAGTTGTAGGACAGTGAATATGGTTAAGATTGAGCGTGGATTATTAACATTAATAGCTAATGAGAATATTTATTTTGCATCATTTCATTTATCATCTTTTGGAGCGCTTCTTTTCCCTTTTGTTTTAGGGTCTGGCCTGGTGGTGCTTGGGAATTATTTCTGGTTCTGGTTTTCTAGTAATCAAGGATCACTCCCAGAAAGGCTCAGGAGACCATGAAGTGTCAGGGATAGAACCTAGGAATCACACCTACAAAGCATGTGCTTTAGCTCTTTGAGCTCTCTTTTCGACAAGGAGAATATTTTAGTTTGTTTGGGGGCTTACCCAGTGCTCAGGGGTAAGTCCTGGCTCTGTACTCAGGAATTACTGTTAGCAATGCTAGGGGGACCATATGGGATGCTGGGGATCAAACTAGTTTGGCCATGTTCAAGGCAAGTGCCCTACCTGCTATACTATCACTCTGGCATAGGAATTTTTTTTCTTTTTTGGATCATACCCAGAGCTTCTCAGGGGTTACTCCTGGCTTTGCACTCAGGAATTACTTCTGGCGGTGCTTGGTGGACCATGTGGAATCAAACCCAGGTCTGGAGGGCACGAGGCCTGGATTTAATCCCTGGCACTGCATGGTTCCCCAAGAACCATCAGGACTGACCCCTGAGCATGGAACGAGAGCAGATCCTGGGTTCTGCTTGGCATGGTCCCCAAACCAAAGTTATGATTATGTGTGACTTGTGATTAGGGAAATCCAAGTCAAGATGACAATGAGATATCATCTGACATGAGATCTTATCTCATGTCAGAAAGAATGGCACATGTTAAAAATACTGGTGGCAATCTGCATTGGTAGGGATGTAGTGAAAAAGGAACTCTCATCCACTAGTGTTTCAACCTCTGTGATAAACAATGTAGAAATTTCTCAGTAAACTTAGAATTGAGCTACCATACAACCCAGCAATTCTGCTTCTGTGTTTCCATCCCCAGGATACAAAAACACTCATTCTAAAGGATATAGGCACACCACTATTCATCAAACACTTTGTACAATAGCTGAGATGGAATTAACTTAGGTGTTCAATAGTTTTATCCATGGATTTCGAAGATGTGGTATATATACACAATGGCATACAATGAAATCATACAATTCCCTGCAACTTGGATGGAACTGGAAATTATGTTAAGTGAAATAAACCAGAGGAAAAAGTACAGGATGAATTCACTAGTCTGTAATATATAAAAATAACAGGATGGATGAGTGGATGCAATGCAGTAAAAGGGAGAATCTTTTGTTTGTTTTCTTTTTGGGTAACACTCCGAAATGCACAGAGGTTACTCCTGGCTCTGCACTCAGGAATTACTCCTGGAGGTGCTTGGGAGACCTTATGGAATTCTGGGACTGAACCTGGGTCGGCCACGTGCAAGGCAATGGCCATACTTGCTCTGCTATCGCTCAGCCCCAAAGGGAGAGTCGTTGATCACCCTTGACCCCAAAGGATAGGAAGGAGAAGGACATAGAAGGGAAGAAACCTAGGAAAGAAGAGGCAGATGGGAAGCAATGGGAGTGGGTTGGGGTGGGGGCTCAGTTGTCAAGAGCTTTGGGTACACTGGTGGTGTAGAGTGGAAAGGCTGCCTATCTAAACCACAGAATCAACAGCACTGAAAACATGAGATCCAAGCGACAACAACCAAACTTAAAATTGTGCCTGTCAAGGTGACAGGCTTGGTGCTGGTGGTGGTGGGGGAAGATGCTTGAGAACATGGGTAAAAGGAGATTGACACTGTGGTGGGATTGGTGCTAAAATATTGTAGATCTGAAACCCAATTATCAATAACTTTTAAAATCATAATTCTTTAATAAAATTTTTTAAATGATGATGAAAATAATTGAACTCACATGGTTTTTGTTTGTTTGGTTTTGGGTCACACCCATTAGTGGTCAAGGCTTACTTTGTGCTCCTGCTCAGGGATCACTCCTGGCACGTCCCTGGGGACAATATGGGGGGTTGGGAATAGAATCTGGGTGGGCTGTGTGCAAAGCAAGCGCCCTACCCAGTGAACTGTCTTTCTAGTCCTGAACTTATGATTTTTGTTGCTATAAGCACGCAAAATATAGTTCAAGCCCTTTATAAATTTATTTCTGAAATCAATATATTAGTTTTCTTTAATATGATAAATTAGATTTACCTTCTAATCAATTTGCCTGTTAAGAATTCTGTATACTCTACCCCCAATTGTATTTTTTGTTTTCTTTTATATTTCTTCTTTGTTTTTTTACTCCTTTCCTCATTCTCTTGCATCATGTTGAATTGATTGAGTTTCTTTGATTCATTTTTTTTTCTGTGCTGCTTTTGGAAGTTACAGAGCCTTTTCTATTCTTCAGTGCGTGCCCTAATATTTTAACACATTAAAAAATCATTACTAAATTAGAACACAAATATAAGAATAAAAGATAAACAATACAGAAGAAATAATATAGAAAGTGAAAAAAAAGCAAAAAATCTTTGAATTCCAGACTTCTCATTCTTGTTCTACCCCCTAGAATAATCTTCTTTGATTTTTTAAATCATTATTCCTTTAAATTATTCTGGTTATTCTATAACTTAAATATTATTTTTCTGCTTCTAGAGTTTTGTTTCTCCTTATGTAGATAGTATTTATTGATATTGTATTTGGGAAATTAAAGAATAATCTTATTAGTTTTAATAAGCAAGGAAACTTACAAACAATAGTTTTAATAAGCAAGGGAACTTACAAACAAGGCTTATCTTGGTGGCCACACACACAAAAAAGATTCCACCTCAAAAGAAGAATCAAAAATTCATGGGGCCAAGAGAGATGGTGTGGGGGTAAGGCACACCCTTGCTGGCAACAGATCTTGGTTTGATTCCCAGCACCACACAGTTTCCCCCAAAATTTCTATTTCAGCTCCGTGGATGTTGGTACTTTCTCGACCAACTGGAGGTCGATGGAGCTATAGGGAGTGCATTGGGTTCCAACTTCTAGTGTTATGCTGTTATGCTTTTCCTACATTAAAATTTCTTTCTCATTAGGGCTGGAGCGATAGCACAGCGGGTAAGGCGTTTGCCTCACAATGGAGACATTACTGGTGCCCGCTCGAGCAAATCGATGCACAAAGGGACCACAGTGCTACAGTGCTAGCTCATCAAAAAATGGGAGAGGAGACGAACAAATGTTTTCCTGAGGTGTGCATATGTAGAGTCAATAGACATATGAAAAAGTGTTTATCGTCACTTGTTATAAGGGAAACCCAAATCAAAATTACAAGGATATATATCCTACTAGTGAGAATGGCATACATATATCAAAAAGAATGGAACAACCAGTGTTGGTGGAGTTGGAATGAAAATAGAGCTCTCAATCCTCTGTTGGTGGGAATGTCCTCTGTTCAATTGTACTTTTGGAAGACAGTAAGGAGATTTCTTAAAAGAGTAAACATAGGGCTTCCATAGGACCTAGTGAGTCCACCTCTTCACATCTACTCAATTCCCCCATAAAAATATTAATTCAAAGAGTTATATGGATACCTATAGCACTGTAGCACTGTCATCCTGTTGTTCATTGATTTGCTTGAGCGGGCACCAGTAATATCTCCATTGTGAGACTTGTTGTTACTGTTTATGGCATATCGAGTATGCCACGGGTAGCTTGCCAGGCTCTGCCGTGCAGGCTGGATACTCTCGGTAGCTTGCCAGACTCTCTGAGAGGGACAGAGGAATCGAACCCAGGCCCGCCGCATGCAAGGCAAATGCCCTACCCACTGTGCTATAGCTCCAGCCCACCATAAATAAAACAAAAACATCAAAGTACCAGAACCAACTTAAAAGCTTACATATGTTAATATAACCAATGGGTACTGTCAAGCAGTTTAAGAGAAGCTGCCATTGAAGAAAGTTGAAGTTTTAGTTACGGAAATCTGGACCTCACCTTAACTGTCCAAATACACTCAATTCTTTTAAGGACTTACGTCGATAGTACAGCTCTTGCCCCTGTCCCCGTATTTCAGTTTTAAGACTGGAGAGCCAAAGTGCCAAGCACATGCTTTGAATGCAGGGGTTTTGGTTTCACTCAATCCCAGCACCAAATGGTCTGAGTACTACCACTGGCACAAAGAACAAAGCTTGAGCTACGAGCAGCCTTTGGATCACCAGGTGTGCACCATCATGGCACACCTCCGGCCTCCCACCTGCCCCACCCTACCATCCCATGGCTCAAAGGGCGGGACATTTTGCACTTGGAAATCCCAGGCACCATATAGTCTCCTTCAGAGGCCACTCCTCATACCTAAGGCTGGGCCGGGAGTGTAGCTTGGCAGTAGATCACCCGAACTGTACATGTGATGCCCTGGGCTCAATCAGGAGTGTTCTTGCCCAAGTGAGTGTCCTAGCTGGCTTTAGTGCCTTGGTTTTTCTTTTTTTTTCTTTTTTCTTTTTCTTTTTTTGCTTTTTGGGTCACACCCAGCGATGCACAGGGCTTACTCCTGGCTCTGCACTCAGGAATGACTCCTGGTGGTGCTCAGGAGACCAGATGGGATGCTGGGAATCAAACCCGGGTCGGCCGCGTGCAAGGCAAACACCCTACCCACTGTGCTATAACTCCAGCCACAGTCTCTTGGTTTTCCTAAAGCCAGGATTCTAAACCTAAATTCTGGGTTCCTGGGTTAAGAGTGAAAATCCAGGAGAATAAAAGCGCTGGAATTGCATGCAAATTCAAAAGAGCTAAATTGCCCTGCTCTGTTTTTGTTGTTTTATTTTTCCTTTTTTTTTTTTTTTTTAAGGAAAACCTTTTAAGGGTTTAAGGTACAGTGGTTGAAAATGAATAGCAACCTTCCTGAAGTTGTCCTGAGGTAATAACTGTGTATGGCAATGGGGACAGAACCTAGTACCTCACACAAGTGTATGTCTGCTACCAGTGTGCCACATAGCACTGTCTGTAGCACTGTCATCCCATTGTTCATCGATTTGCTTGAGCGGGCACCAGTAACGTCTCTATGGTGAGACTTGTTGTTACTGTTTTTGGCATATCGAATACGCCACGGGGAGCTTGCCAGGCTCTGCCGTGCGGGTGGGATACTCTCGGTAGCTTGCTGGGCTCTCCGAGAGGGGCGGAGGAATTGAATCCAGGTCTGCCCCATGCAAGGCAAATCTGCTGTGCTACCGCTCCAGCCATGGACAACAATTCAAACTGTATGAAGGAACAGGGAAAGCGGCGATGACTTTTCTCGCTCTGCTTTACGGTCTGGGCTATAAAACTGATTAGGCAGGCTGGTTCCCTTGGGATTTTATTGAGGAAGAAAAGCCGAGATCCTAGAGTATCTCCTAAAAAAGAAACTCATTATTTACAATAGAAAAAATTGGTACCTCAAACATAAAAAATAGTACCTAAAATAACAAACATAAGCTTAGCACAGTGATCAGAGGGTCTTTCTTGCTCACTGTAATGTAAATTCTATGGGTAGAATAGAATTTACTTCAGCCCTCTCAGAACTTATTCGGCCCTCTACCATGAATCCCAAGAAGAATGTGGGGCACATAGCAGATGTTTATTATATTTTGTTGTTTTTTGAGGCAATAGTTGGCATTACTCAGGGCTGAATTCTTGCTTCTGTACTTAGGAATCATTCCTGGTTCTGTCTGAGGGACCATATGGTGTGCAGGGATTTGATCTGGGATGGTTGTGCAGGTGAATGCCTTAACCACGGTGCTATCTCTCTGGCTCCACTCTATTGCTTTTGACTATCCATATTCATTGCTATGTTTGTAAGCTCAACTTCCTAATTTATAATTTGTAAACTGTAACCTTGCTTGTGTTATCTACTTGATCTGTCAGGGACTGAGAGAATTGAACAAACATTTGCAGCTGTGGGTGCTTTTGTCTAATTCTCTTTGTAGTTTCTGCTGCTATAAGAATTTTGGGAGCACTCTTTTTGTTATGTAAATATTTATGATAGATCGTCACTTGGGTTGTTCCTTGATCATCATAAATATGAAACTTTTTTGCCTACGTTAGTCACTTTTTCTGTAATCTAGTGCCACAGCAAATTGTGTGGTTTGGGCTTTCTTATTTGGTTTGTAAGTTCTTAATGTTCTAACTTATGGGCTTACTCACTTATTTCGACAATATATTACTGTATCACTGTGTCACTGTCATCCTATTGCTCATCGATTTGCTCAAGCGGGCACCAGTAACATCTCCATTGAGAGAAGTCTAGACAATAAAAATATATATGGGGCTGGAGCGATAGCACAGTGGCAGGGCATTTACCTTGCACACAGCCGTCCCAGGTTCGATTCCTCTGCCCCTCTCGGAGAGCCTGGCAAGTTACCAAGAGTATCTCGCCTGCAGGGCAGAGCCTGGCAAGCTACCCGTGGTGTATTCTATATGCCAAAAATAGTAACAGCAAGTGTCACAATGGAGATGTTACTGGTGCCCGCTCGAGCAAATTGATGAGCAACGGGATGACAGTTTTTTAAAAGATTTTCCTCTCTTTTCCTGTTTTTCTTTTGTTTTGGGGTCTCACCAGGAGGTGCTCGGGCTTACTCCAGGTTCTCCCTTCAGAATCACTCCTTGTTGGACTTGGGGATAAATGAGTTACTGGGGATTCAATCTGGGGCAGTCATGTGCAAGTGCTCTGCCCACCGGTCTATCTATCCAGCCCCTCTTCTACCTTGCTCTGACAGCTTTCAAGAGATACCTGCCCACTTGGAGACAGTTTCTGTTAGTTATAACTGGACAATGTTCTTTTTACTTCACCTATCAAACTAATATTATACTTTGTAAATTGTACTTCAATTTTCCAGGTTAGAAATTTTCCAGTTATTGTTTATGATGGGTATGAACAGTATTTTAGGACTGCTCATACTGTTTTGTTTTGTGTATTTTTACTCTACCCTTGACCATTTTATCATATTATATGTTTAATGATTTCTTTTTTATCTTTACAAATGTAAATATAATTTTATTTAATATTTTAATTTTAAATTTTATTTTATTTTTACTGAGTCACTGTGATATACAGTTATAAAGCTTTCATGTTTGAGTTTCAGTTATACAATTATCCAACACCCATCCCTGCACCAGTGCATATTTCCCACCACCAATGTCCCCAGTAAACCCCTCACAACCTTTCCCCTCCCTCTGTGGCAGAAAATTTACCCCATACTCTCTCTCTACTTTGGGCTGCTTAACAATTTCTCTAGTAAGAATGTTTCCTGCTCTAAAATTTGAACTTTCTAATACCAAGGATGCACTGCATTCTGTATATTGGATTCAGTTAAAGCAGGATTTTAATTTGGTATTTCTTTACACTCCCTGAAAAGAACATATACTTTTCTAAGCATTGTTAGCATTGCAGGCCTTGCTGAAGATTCAGTAAGGAAGTAACAGATTTTATATTACATCTCATAAAGCACACAACTTGGAAAAAACCTTTTTCTGCATGGGATATAGTAGCTTTATATAGTATATTTGTATATATAGTATACTAGTATATAGTATTCCTTGCATAAGTATAATAGCCTTCAACTTGTATTGATGCTTTTTTTTAATTGAGTCACTGTGAGGTACACAATTACAAAGCTATGTATGGTCAGGTTTCAGGCATACAGTTTTCCTACAACCACCCATCCATCAGTGTACATTTGCCACCAAAAATAACCCCAGTACAAATAACCCCAGTTTCCCTCCCACTGTCTCCAACACCCCAGCCTGACTCTATGGCAGTCACTTTTCTTCTCTCTCTCTCTCTCTCTCTCTCTCTCTCTCTCTCTCTCTGTTTCTCCTTTTGTCCTTTTGGGCATTATGGTTTGCAGGACAGATACTGAGAAGTTATCATGTTTGTTCCTTTACCTACTTCCAGCATGCACTTCTTATCCAGGTAATCATTTCCAACTATTATTGCCATAGTAGTTCCTTCTCCACCGGCACCTGAGGCAAGCTTAAAACTGTGGACCAATATTCCTGGCTCATGTTCTTACTGTCCTTGGGTACTAGTCTCATATTATGTTTTTTTTTATGTCCCACAAATGAATGCACTCATTCTATGTCTGTCCCTCTCCTTCTGCCTCATTTCACTCAGCATAATACGCTCCAGGTACATCCATTTATAAGCTAGTTTCATGACTTCATTTTTCTCCCTAACAACTGCATAGTATTTCGTTGTGTAGATGTACCATAATTCCTTTATCCAGTCTGTTCTTGGTCACTCTAGTTGTTTCCAGATTTTAACTTTTGTGAACAGTGCTGCAATGAACATAAAAGTGCAGATGGCATTTCTGCTGCATGTTTTTGTGCCCCAGGGTATATTCCCAGAAGTGACATTGCTGGTTCATATGGAAGCTCAATTGCAAGGTTTTTTTTTTTTCAAGGAATGCCCATATTGTTTTCCAAAAAGGCTTGACCAATTGGCATTCCCACCAGTAATGAATGAGAGTCCCTTTTCCCCTGCATTGGTGCCAACTCTGGTTGTTCTTGTTCCTTTAGATGTTTGCCAGTCTCTGTAGTGTAAGATGATATCTCATTGTTGTTTTGATTTTCATCTCCCTGAAGATTAACGATGTAGAACATTTTTTCATGTGCCTTTTGTCTTTTTGTATTTCTTCTTTGATGAAGTTCCTGTTTATGTCTTCTCCCCATTTTTTTATGGGGTTTGATTTTTTTCTTCTAAAGTTCTACCAGTGCCTTATTATATCCTAGGTATTAACCCCTGGGTCATGTGGTTTAGATTAACACAGCATGTGATCTATCTTGGAGAATGTCCCAAGTGCATTGGAGAAGAATGTGCATTCGGCTTTTTTGGGGGATGCAGAAAATATCTACTATCTCCCTTTCTCCCATTCTTCCCTTAAATACAGTATTTTCTTGCTGAGATTTAGTCTAGTTGGTCTATCAAGAGGTGACAAGGTGAAGTCTCCAACTACCATTGTATTGCTAGTGATGTCTTTCTTCAAATCTATTAGCTGTTTTTTTTTTTTTTTTTTAGGATTTTTGCTGGTCCCTCATTTGGTGCATATGCATTTAGGAGTGTGAGTTCTTCCTCATGTACAGATCTCTGGGGACATTGGTGGTGGAGAATGTGCACTGATGGAGGGATGGGTGTTTTGTCATTGTATTATTGAAACTCAGACACAAAAGCTTGTAAATGTATCTCACGGTGATTCAATAATAAATAAGAAAAAAAAAACCCTTCACTGTCTCTTATAACATTCTTCAGCCTGAAGTTTATGTTGTCTGATACCAGTATGGCCACCACTGCTTTTTTTGTGGGGGTTGTTTGCTTGAAGAATTGTTTTCCAGCCTTTGATTTTGAGTCTGTGTTTGCTCTGGCTGTTCAAATGTGTTTCTTGCAGGCAGCAGAGTGTTGGGTTCAATTTCTAATCCATCCTGCCACTCTGTGTCTCTTAATTGGTGCATTTAATACTATTTGACATTGAGAGAGATTACTGTTATGTGGTTTTGTGCCAGCTTTCTGCAGGAGTTTGGTGTACTTGTGGGGCTTATCTTGTCTTAAAGTAGTCCATTAAGTTCTTCTTGTAACAGTAGTTTTGAGTCTATGAAGTTCCTGAGTTGTTGTTTATCTGTGAAGTTGTCTATCATTCCTTCAAATCTGAATCAGAGTCTGGCCGGGTAAAGTATTCTTGGTAAGGCATTCATTTTATTGGATTTTTTTCCCCACTATATTCCACCACTGTCTTTGGGCTGGCAGGTTTTGTCTTGGAAGTCTGCTGTAAATTTTTTTTTTCCTTTTTGGGTCACACCCAGCGATGCTCAGGGATTACTCCTGGCTCTACACTCAGGAATTACTCCTGGCAGTGCTTGGGGGACCATATGGGATGCTGGGAATTGAACTCAGGTCAGCCGTGTGCAAGGCAAATGCCCTACCTGCTGTGCTATCACTCTAGCCCCCTGCTGTAAATCTTAAGGATGCTCCTTTGCAAATAATTTCCTTCTTCACTCTTTCTGCTTTCAGTATTCTCTTTCTGTTTTCATCATTCTGATTAGGATGTTTCTTGGATTATTTTTATTTGGATTTCTTTTAGCTGATGCCCTTCGGGCCACCTGGATCTGGGTGCATGCACGCTTCAGCTCTGAGAACTTTTCAGCAATGTTGGCTTTGACAGTTGCTTCTTCATCAGGGTTTTCTTCCTGCGCCACTGTGACCCCAGGGATTCTTGTGTTATTCCTCTTGACTTCACCTTGATGTTTTCTTGTCATCTGTTGGTTTATTTTGAGGTTTTTTCTATTTTTTTATCTTCTGCTGTTATCTAGCGTTTCTCTGCACCTCATCCTGGAGTTCACTGATTCTGTCCTCAGCAGCTGTTACTCTGCTGCTGAGCTCTCCAGTGAGTTCTTCATTTCACCTCTCAAGTTTTTCAGATCTGTCATTTCTGTTTGTATTTTCATTTGTATTTTCATTTCTGCTCTCATTTCCTCTTGTGTTTTACTGGTAGTGAGTTCAATTGTTTCTTTGATCTTCTTATACATCCTTAACAGTTCCATTCTAAATTCTTTATCAGAGAGGTTATAGAGCTCATTATTATTGGTTAGGTCATTTGGGCTAACGACTTCACTCACTAAACCTGGTGGGTTTCTGCATTGCTTTACCATTGCAATCTTTGTACCTTGGAGCTGTTTCTTGTGTGTTGTTGTGTAGTTAGGGAACCTACAGCTAGGATGTCTTTGTATGTTTATAGTGAGTTATGGAGAGGTGAAGAAATGCGAGGCCTGTGTTCACTGGTACCTCTAATATATATAGGATATATATGAAGTGCATCTGCATGGTTTGAGGGTTAGCTTTTAGAGGGACACCATGAAGGGTCATTCCGGTGGTGAAAAGCTGCAGGATCCAGCCACCAGGCTTCCCTTTGTGTGGACTTCAGGTTGGGGAGGGTGCAGATCCCACTGTGGTTCACACATTTGAGTTAAGATGTAAGCTTGGCTTGAAACTTTTAGTTTGGGCTCAAGACATTCCCTCTCTCTCATCTTATTGAGAATTGTCTTCTTCATCCATGCTTTATTGGGCATATTAAATCTCTCTGGACTTTTATATCTAAGCTAGTAAATCACAATTTATCATTATTGGCTTTATATGTGGTAGGAACCAGTAGAACAGGATCCTTTGCTCTTAACCATGGTCTTCAGACAGGACATTTATGTGAATTGGCATCTCCTGATTCATGGGCCTTCAGTCAAACTCCTTGAAGTATCACTAAACTCAAAAGAGACAAAAACTACGAGATATTTTGATCAGCGATTTGATGATCCAGCCTCACTCTCCTCTCTTTCGTTCAGCAGCCACCAAAGATGACCCATGCTTATTGGTTACCAAGATTCCTATGCCATCTTTGCCTGTGAGACCTGCTTGTAAACACATTCCCCAGGAAGTGATGAGTCCTTCCTGAGTCAAGAGAAGAGTGATAAACTTTAGATGGTCTCCTGAACTTTCTTTTTTTTTTAGTGGAGTGGGTAAGACTTTTTTTGCTCTCTCTCTCTCTCTCTCTCTCTCTCTCTTTATTGAATCACTGTGAGAACAGTTACAGGGCCGTCAGGATCAAGTCTCAGTCATACAATCATCAAACACCCATCCCTTCACCAGTGCACATGTTCCACCACCAAGAACCCCAGCATACCCCCCCTCCTACTCTCCTCCTGCCTGTGTGGCAGATGATTTTCACTTTACTCTCTCTTTACTTTGAATACATTCAGTTTTTGACAGAAAACCCACTATTATTATTTGGAGTTCCCCCACCATCCCCACCAACAATCAGACCTGTCGAAATGGCATCATTAGATCATATGTTTTCTATTGCTGATAACAAAGAGCATATAATGTTGCACGGTCTTGAAAGTGGCTGCCCAGTTTTGGGATTCTGGTATTTTAGTAATTATGCCCAGAGGTATTTCTGCGAGCAGCTGCTGCATTCTGAGATTGGTTTGCGTGCCTCTGAAATCATGGCTGTTCATCTCCTGAACTTTCTTTGGACTGAAGGACTTTTGCTACCTCATTCCAGGATGACAACCCATTATTTATATTCCACTATTGCTGCAAGAAGCTGATAATCCTGGTAGGCTGGGGAGGGCAATGGTGCCATAAACACTATTGGACTTGCTTCCACCTTGGAATTGCCCCACAAAGCAGGGACGTAGATCTCATCAATTTTGATTTTCCAAAATTTATCTGAGAGTTCTGCCTTCTATCTCCTCTCCTCTTAATATTTTGTCTGGGGCAGGCAATGAAGCAGTAAGTTCTGTTCTCCAGGACAAGAATTAGTGATTAACTCCAGCTTTCTCATAAACTCCATACCTTCCTCTCACATCTGGAGAAGCTTTATTTTCCCAAAGGGCCCTGGAAAATGATGCCTTTGGTTGATGAATAAAACTCAATGTCCAGATTTCTTCAAGACCTTTGTTCTTGTTATCTCAAAAAAAAAAATGCTTCTGAAACTCAGAAATCCTTTCTCTGAAATGCTTTCCTTTGCTGAGAGTCTCAAAAATTCTAGTTTAAAAATAATAAAAAATCAAGCATTCATGCTCTTCTTTCCCCCTGCATCTACTGTTTTTTTGTTTTGTTTTGTTTTCTTTTATTGAATCACCGTGAGATAGTTACAAGCTTTCGTGTTTGGGTTACAATCAAACACCAATGATCAAACACCCATCCCTTCACCAGTGCACATTCCCCACACCAATATCCCCAGTATACTCCCCCCCTTTCCCACCCTCTCCCTGCCTCCCTGGCAGACAATTTCCCCATACTCTCTCTCTACTTTTGGGCATTATGGTTTGCAATAAAGATACTGCGAGGCCATCACGATTGGTCCTTTATCTACTTTCAGCACACATCTCCCTTCCCGACTGATTCCTCCAACCATCATTGACTTAGTGATCCTTTCTCTATCCCAGCTGTCATCTCCCTCAGCTCATGAGGCAGGTTTCCAATTATGGAGCAGTCTTCCTGGCCCTTGTGTCTACTGTCCTTGGGTGTCAGCCTCATGTAATGTTATTTTATACTCCACAAATGAGTGCAGTCCTTCTATGTCTGTCCCTCTCTTTCTGACTCATTTCACTTAGCATGATACTTTCCATGTCTATCCATTTATAAGTAAATTTCATGACTTCATCCCTCCTAACAGCTGTATAGTATTCCATTTGCATCTACTGTTTTAAAAGCTCTACCTTGGCTTAGAAAGCGTTGCTACCTGCCAAAAAGAGATGACGGATTGGGGATTGGACATCACTGAGGGAAGAAGCATGTTAAAATGAGAGAGATTGGAGAGATGGGTAGTTGGGGGGGTGAGGCACTTGCCTGGCATGCAGCTGATGGTGCTTTGATCCGCAGCTCCACCTGGTTTCCAGAGCACCACCAGGAGCAATCCCTAAGCACAAAACTAGGAGTAACCCCTGAACACTACCAGCTCTGGCCCAATGCTCCCCTCCCCAATCATAAATAAAATAAAATGAGAGAAATGCTACCTAACATTTATATAGTGAAGGGATCCATCAGTAAAATCCTGGGCCTTACCCTGCGATTCCGTTTTCCTAATCGGAGAATCATGTGATGAGACCCAAAGCAAGGTGCTATGAGGAATCCAGGTCATAGCTATTTATTGCATTCTTGCTGTTTAACGTCTTTGTGCTTTGGCACAAGTCTCCTATACTTTTTGAGAGGACCCATTTCTAACCGTGTTTTTACCATGCTTGGCTAATGAGACTGGGCGAACATCACCGTTTCTCTAAACATCAGTTCTCTCACCTGCAAATCAGATGTTAATGTTCAGGTGGCATATTCTACAAGGATTTGCAGGGGATCAAGAGAGGGGTAAATCTGAGTCACTTTAAAAGTATTAGTGAATGGGGCTGGAGAGATAGTACAGCGGGTAGGGCTTTTGCCTTGCACGCGGCCAACCCGGGTTCCATTCCCAGCATCCCATATGGTCCCTCGAGTAATTCCTGAGTGCATGAGCCAGGAGTAACCCCTGTGCATCGCAGGGTGTGACCCAAAAAGCAAAAACAAACAAACAAACAAACAAACAAACAAACAAACAAACAAACAAAACCCCAAAATAAAAGTATTAGTGAAAATATGAAAAGGTGTATCATACTGACGGAAAATGAACAAATGAAGATGTGGGAAGTTTTATTATCTTGACAGGTCCTTCAGGGGCTTCCTGAGGTGGTCATGTTTACTGGCAATGAAGATGGGCACCCTCGCACTCTATTACCTGTTTTCTACTGGGGAAAGAACCCTGTTCCTCAGGTGATACGTATGGGTGTTAATCCAAAAGGTAACAGCAGAGGGCAGCCTGTGCTAAAAAATGACTGCTCTCCTCGGGGTTCCAGAAAGGCAGTGATCTGAATAGACAGTGCACATGAGCTCCCTAGGACTGGAATCTGGGGAGCATCTCCACAGCATAAGGCATTCGTGACAGACACCAACGCATACTTGGTTGAAAAAAATTAAAACTTTACTAGAACCTAGAAAAGATTCCTCACTCTTTACTCTATTATTGCTCATTACTTACTCCCTGAGATCCAGTGAGTAAGGAATAACCATCCCGACTCCTTCGTTTTCTCTGGAGCTCTCTCCTGATTCTAGATTTCCCTCGAACGCCAACCTTTGCCCTCGCTCTTACTTCTCCCAGGAAGATTTTTCCTTTAGAAGAATTTTCTCCTTCACTTTCATTTTTTTTTCAAATTCTCACTCAAATATCATCTCTTGTAGAGGTTTTATCTGCCCTTTTTATTTTATATTTCCTCTCCTCTCACATTCTATAATTCACATTTGAGGTATTCCTGGAACATTCTGTTGGACATCCTGTGGAAATGGCCTCAGTTTCCACTTTCTTCCTCCATCTCAACATTCCCATCTGCCACAGGTTTGCTTCTGCCTGAGAGATCTCAAGACCCCTAAATTAAGGTCATTGAGCTCTCTCTAATCCTAACTGGCTGGGTAGAACTGATATAAAGTGGGGGTGAGGTTTAAGAGGCTTTTGCTGCCATCTGGAAGTACTTGCCTTCTCTTGATACAGCCTTGATGTTTTTCTGACACCCTAATGATAGAGACCCTATTCAAAGTGTGTATCAGAATCAATATTATGAGAAGACAAAATAATCAGCGTAGTATTACCTAAGATGATGAAACATCATAAGGTCTACCTTTTACCATTGATTTAAGTGCATCCTTAGAAAATTGAATATAACAAAAACTCAGGAAACTTTTGGAACTTGTATGCTCTTTATCAACTTTGTGCGATTTTTGGCAGGGAGGGCACACAGGATAGTACTGAGGGCTTCTTCCTGCCTCTGTGCTCTGGGATCACTTCTGAGGGTGTTTGGGAGACCATGTGGTGCCAGAGTCAAACCTGGCTTGACTGTATGTAAGACCTTACCATCTGAACTGTCTCTCTAATGCTTTGTGTGAATCTTTATATGAATACTGTTTTATTGAAAATAGAAAAAAGTTCTGCTGGAGCAATAACACAGCAGGTAGGGCATTTGCCTTTCACGTAGCCAACCCGGGTTCCATTCCTCCATCCCTTTTGGAGAGCCTGGCAAGCTACCGAGAGTATCCTGCCCGCACGGCAGAGCCTGGCAAGCTACTCGTGGAGTATTCGATATGCCAAAAACAGTAACAACAAGTCTTACAATGGAGACATTACTGGTGCCCGCTCGAGCAAATCGATGAACAACGGGATGACAGTGCTACAGTGCTACAGAAAAAAGTTGCTGCATCATCAAGTGTCTAACATAGTCCTATCCTGTAAGAGTAGGGACTTAATACATATTTGTTGAACGAGATATGGTTGAACAAACTTAAGACTCTACTTTTGAAAGATACTGACCCGTGAAGTGATAATAAAATGATTTGGGATCTTTAATAGCTCTTCGTGCTATTCTGAGATTTCATAGTTTTGCATGAGTTCATCTGGGGGGCTTGTATGATCTCAGTCAGACATAGCTAATCTCAGGTAGGTTCATTCATGTATCTGTTCGTTTTGTCCACTGAAGCAGTCTGCAATGAATTGGCGTGGGCTTATTCTTATAGTTATCTCCTGCCTCTGTGAAAGCCTAATCTAGGAATTTTACTAAGCTTTGATTGTGTCATAGTTACTATAATATATTTGGCATAAAAAAATCACGAGAGTGGGATGGAGGAGGTGCTAAGTCACATTAAAATGGGGGAAATGTACTCTGGGAGGGAAGAATATTGGGCCATTTTTGCATCTATCACAATAGGATGATTCAATTGACCATTTAAAAGATAATACAATCTCTACAACAGCATATTAAGTCACCTATTTCTCATTCTATTATGGATTATGTATTTTCACATTAAAAATATGACTCATTGTGGCCAAAGTTAGTACAGTTGGTAGAGTACTTGCCTTGCACATGGCAAAAGTGATTCCTGAGCTCATAGCAAGGAGTAAGTGCTGTCAGTATGGCCCCCGAACCGTGTGTGTGTGTGTGTGTGCATGTGTGTGTGTGAGAGAGAGAGAGTGTGTGTGTGTGAGTGTGTGCGTGTGCATATATATGTATGTGTGTGCCTTTTAAATTAACTGAGCAAGTAACATGCTACTTTTAACAGCATTTTACTTGCTCAGTTAATTTAAAAGGCTTCCTTGACAAGAAGGAGAGCCGGACTCAATTGCAGTCGTTCATCTGGTGTGCACTGGGGACAGGCTGGATATGACTCGGGGTACGGCCTGATAACTTGCTCTGCCAGATGGGGTATTGCAGATGTGCTCCAAGTGGAGGTTTAAAACTGGGGGGCTCTTGTTTTCTCTTTTTGTTGTTTTTTTTTTTGGGTCACACCCAGCGATGCCCAGGGGTTACTCCTGGCTCTGCACTCAGGGACTACTCCTGACAGTGCTCGGGGGACTATATGGGATGCTGGGAATCAAACCTGGGTTGGTGTATGCAAGGCAAATGCCCTACCCACCGTTCTATCACCCCAGCCCTCTTGTTTTCTCTTGCCCTTTTCTCATTGCCATGAAAAGATGCTCAGGAGAATGCGAGACACTGGGTGCAGAGCTGAATGAGCCCGTGAAAGGGGAAAACCAGCAGAGGCCAGTCCAGATCAGTTTATAGCCAGCTGACACAGACATGTAAGCAGGCCCAGCCAAGATAACCAGAGTTGCTTGGCTAGCCCTAAGCTGAACCTCACATGTGTTTGCTAATTGATCCCGTTTGCCTGGTTTCCCCCACCTCTGAAGATCTGTGAGTTTAGTGCAGAGAATTACAGGTCCTCCAGCCCCTGTAAAAGAGGAGCACATTTTAGAACCCAAGCCTCAGGGAGCACCTTTGAGCTGTGTACTGGACCTCTGCATTTGGGAACTTTGTGGGAGCACCCTCTGATGAATTCCTGGTCTTCCTGGATGGTCCTCCGATACATCAGACATCCAATGGTGCAGAGACTGTTTGGTGGTGTTAGAAAAATTTTCATAATTATCAACAAGCTGGCCAGAGCCAGCCCCTGACATCTGATGGAAAGGGTCATGAATGGCAGAAAAGAAAGTTGGCGGCTGCTGCCCAGCGCCTGCCCAAGATGATGGATGGGAAGCCCAGCAGACTGGGAAGGATGGAAATGTTTATGTTTCCAAAGGCAGGACATTTTCTCTCAGGGCACGGGGCTAGTGGAAATAGGGTCAGAACAAATCACTTTACATTTTCTTTCCCTTTTATTTTTTTTTCTTCTGATGTGAAATAACTCCTACTCCCAGGGCATGAGTGCCGAAGGAAACTGTGCCAGCGCTCTACATTTATCCTCTCAGAAAATGTGTCCCTGGAGTTTTAATCTTACGGGACACTGACCTCTCTGAGAATCAGATGAAAGCCATGGACCCACTCCCAGAGCAAAAATACCGAAAATAAAAAATTTGGCCTATATTTTCTCTGAAATTCATTCATGAATCCTAGATGAGAGGGCTCTAGGAGTTAAGAGGAAGATAGAGAGGAAGGAAAAATAGGGAAACAGAACTTGCTGGTGAGGATGGTTGTCAGGAAGAAATGAAGAATGATGTATAGAGTCAGGTTTGCTCAAGAGTTTGAACCAAATATTGTTCTGGTCCCACTCTGCACTGCTTCATTTCTTCCTCACTCTGCACTGGTCCCAGAACCTGTATTTCTGAAATCACTTCGTTGAGTCCATGATGATACTGGTGTATGACTCATTTCACAAGTTTGCCTTTTTCCTGAAGTCTATTTAAGTTTTCTTCAAGATGGTATTCATTGATTGAGTTTATTAATTTTAATGATCAGACATCATTCCCTAGTTTGACTACACCAAACATGCCATAGTTTGTTTATAAGTTACAAATTTTATAATATATATTTAGTCTTGGGCTGGAGTGATAGCACAGCGGGTAGGGCTTTTGCCTTGCACGCAGCTGACCAGGGTTTAATTCTTCTGTCCCTCTCGGAGAGCCTGGCAAGCTACCGAGAGTATCTCGCCTGCATGGCAGAGCCTGGCAAGCTACCTGTGGCATATTCGATATGCCAAAAACAGTAACAACAAGTCTCACAATGGAGACATTACTGGTGCCTGTTTGAGCAAATTGATGCACAATGGGATGACAGTGCTACAGTGCTAATTATTGTAATTAGAGTCTTCTGCTTACAGTATTGCTGGCTCTATAGTTCAGACATGCAATTACCAGACATCTATACCACTGATGTATCCAAGACCCCTGAGCCTTGCCACTGATATCTCCTGTCAGCCTCTTATCACTTCTCCCCATCCAGTTCTCTTCTTACCTAGCCTTTTCATTTCTATAATCTGAGCTAAAGGTTTGCTCAGATTTGGTGCTTTACATTCCCTTGTTATTGTTATTCTATACACCATAGATAAAGATCATCTGGTATTTGTACTTCTTCTGACCTACTTCATTTAATGTGATATCCTACAGTTCCTTCCAAGTTGCAGTGAACAGCATGATTGCATCATTCCTCGTATCTGTATAGTATTCCACTCTATATCTATATCTATATCTATATCTATATCTATATCTATATCTATATCTATATCTATATCTGTATCTATCATCACTTCATTATCCATTCATCTGTCCTGACTTCTTGGTTGATTACATATTCTATCTATTGTTCTTAGTGCATCTATAGCTTTTCTTAATGGTCATTATATAATTTAAAATATATTATATTAATTATATTAATTATATATTATTCATATAATTACAATTTTTTGAGTTCTAACTGAATATGTAAGGTATTTAGAAATTTTCCCAGCACATAAAAAAAGCAGGCTGGAGTGATAGTAGGGCTGGTAGGGCATTTGTCCTGCACAAGGCTGACCTAGGTTCTATCCCTGGTGTCCCGAGTACCACCAGGAGTAATTCCTGAGTGCAGAGCCGGGAGCAAACACTGAGCATCATCTAGTAGCCCCAGAAAGCAAAGGCTCTGTGTACTAGCTGATATTATGTTATGATGGTGATGGTGTGTGCTAGTCATTGAACTAAACATCGAGAGCATTCACTTAATCCAAACTACAAGGACTTTTTCTTTCTTCTCCCTTCACTAGCATTTCTCTAAGGTTTGAGTGTGTTGGAAGTATCATTTCTCTATTGACTATATCTCATTAGTATTAGTTACTCAACAACAGTTTAAAATTGCTTTTCCCTGCATCTTACTGATTCCTAATAATCCTGTTCATTTTTGAGCAGTCCCGACTCAGTTTCAGGAGTTACCTTTCCTGGGTTGCTTCCTCTATACTGACCACTTACTAGTCTTCTCTTGCAGAATCAGAGCTCTTCTTTCTCCCATTCTCAGCGCCAGTGTTTCCTTAAGGGTCCAGAGCCTTGGCCAGAGATTCTAGTCTAAGTATTTAGTAGTCGGGTCTGGGCATGGCACGCTTTAAAAAAGCGTAAGGCAGGGTCAGAGCAATAGTACAGTGGGTAGGGTGTTTTGCTTTGCATGTTTTCCAATCCTGGTTTGATCCCCAGCATCCTCTTTTGGTCTTCTGAGCACTGCCAGGAGTAATTCCTGAGTGCAAAGCTGAGAGTAACCCTTGAACATCGCTGGGTGTGGCCCCCAAACGAAAACAAATGAAAAAAATATTAGGTTGTTACTTAAATAGCCAGGATCAAGGACCAGAATGCTATCCATGGCCTCTCTTCAACTTCTTTCTAGGTCCTTCCTTTGGGCTCCTGAATCTTCTTGGCATTTCCATTTGGTTGTACCTTTGGACTTTTTTTTTTTTTTTTTGCTTTTTGGGTCACACCCAGCGATGCTCAGGGGTCACTCCTGGCTTTGCACTCAGGAATTACTCCTGGCAGTGCTTGGGGGACCATATGGGATGCCGGGAATCGAACCCAGGTTGGTCTCGGTCTTGTGCAAGGCAAACGCCCTACCCACTGTGCTATCGCTCCGGCCCCACCTTTTGACTTTTAATCTCAGTGAGAAAACTGATTCGACTCTTTTATCTCTTTCTCCTATGACCTTCACATTCTTAGAAAAGACCATCATTTTTTTTTCCTTCCAACCCTTCAAGCCAGAAGATTGGGGAGGTAACTTTAATCCCTCCCTTTCCTTTGTCTTTCTTTCCTAAATCAGCTTCCTCCACTTCCATTTCATTACTAAAGTGACCACCGTTTTCTGCTGTGCCTTTTCCATTGCCATGGTCGAATACCCCATTTTTACACTTGAATCCCTTGCACCTCTCCAAAGCCTTCTCCACAGAGCAGCCAGAGTGCACTTTCAGACATGTGAATCAGATGGTTTCCCAAGTATAAAATACTTGATTATACCTCATTAAGTCCTGGGAGCTTTGACACCTGTTGCTCTCTCTATAGGCCCTTCTGTTCCCTTTTCTCGCTTGTCCCCTTTGCTCCTGCTGGTTTGTTCTTTGTTCTAGTCTTCCCCTAGTTCTTGGAACCCTCCCAATTCATTCTCCTTCATCAGAGCTCTTGCTGCTTCCTTTACTTTAAACATTCTTACTTTCTTCTTCACAGAGGCCTTACTCTTCATGCCTCATCCTGTCAATAATCACCTTGACAGAGAGGCTTTCCCTATCTTTGTCTAAAATCATTTTTTTTTTCATCGTCAGTCCATTATTTGCTATTTTGTTGCTTACGGATTTTTTATCTTCTGCTACAGATTAGATTATAAATGACACCAAGGTAGGAACCATGGTTTAATACCAGATTATTATAAACAGAAATTATATCAAGGAATGAATAAATCCACTTGGGAGAGAACTTAAGTGTTTCCTTCATAAATGTGTCATTTTGGGGATAGTACAGTGTGTATGGCTTTTGCTTTGCATGTGGCAGACCTGGGTTCGGTCCCCAGCATCACGTATGGTACCTTGACTGCACCAGAAGTGAGAAGCAGTGGGTGTCAATTTTTCTTTTTTAAAGCATGACATGTTTCTGTTTATTTTAATCTTTGATTTCATAGGTTTGGGCATATAATCATGTACATATTTCATTATATTTACATTTAGCTATTTTTAACATTCATAAATGAGTTAATAGTCATAAATGAAATAAAATAAACTCTTTATTTCCAGGTTCTCATTCTTAGAATATAGAAATATAAAAGCTTCTTATGCATTTATCTTATGCCCTGTGACCTGTTCAGTTCATTGAAAGTAAGGTTTAAACAAATCTATACTACTGTGAACCATTTAAGTTTTTTGTTTTATTTTATATTTTTTATAATATAGGAGCACTGCTATTTATTCAACCATTGATTAAGCTGATTGAATTGGGCATGAACTCCACATTACTTTTTTTTTAAAAAAATTAATTTTATAAGTTAGTTCACAATGTTTGATTACATTCAATATTCAAACACCAACCCCACCACCATTACACAAGCTTTCTGTTTTAAATAAGTGTCTTTAAAAATAATTCCTTTTATTGCATGGGGTAGAACTTCCACCAATATATTTAAGAGATGTGGTGAAAATGAAAGTATTTGTCATGAATTTTTAAAAATCCATGTTTGAAGAGACCAAGCATGAATTTTTCTTTTTCTTTTAATCAAAAATTTTTATTTTATTTATTTATTTTTAAATTATTTTTATCAAAAAATATTGTTCAGTCAACATAGTTAGAATTGTGTTAACGTTTGTGGTATTGCACCCACCACTGCCAAAGTGCCCATGGTCTCTGTTCATCTCTAGTTCCCCTCTTCATCCAACTCCTCATCTCCCCTGACTGAAGTATGGATTTTGACTATACCTAAATCATATCACACCAAAGCCAGAAAGTGGCTTTGTCTCTTCACTGTTCCCCTAACCATGCAGGGAGATAATCATCTTTCTTCCTTGGCTTTGAGGTAGCATGCGCAGAGGCTAGGAGCGAGGCTTCCTTTGCTCAGATCCCAGCCACCACTTCCTGCTGTGTACCTTGGGCGAGATTTTCATCCTCTGGGATGAAATGAGTGGAAATAAGATCAAATGCTTCACAAAGCTGTTTGAAAGGTAAGATAAATAAAAGTTAGGTGCTTAGTACCTGACATATGGGAAGCAACAGGGAAGTCTCTGTTGTTAGGAGATTAAATGAAATAATGTAGATAATATACCAGATGCTCAGTAAAGCTGATCCCCTGTTTTCTGACTCTAAGTTCCTTAGTTGGAGTGATAAGTAGCACTGGGAGGTTATGAAGAGATGCAGCTATCTCCTGCTCCACTCTCTTTTGCTACTCTCTGGCGGCAGCCATTTTTAAACAACTTTGAGTTGTTTTCTGAATAGTAGGCTCTTTACTTCTTGACACACCAACTTTATTTATTTTTTATTTTTATTTTTTTGTTTTTTGGGTCCCACCTGGGGATGCTCAGGGATTACTCCTGGATTTGCACTCAGGAATCACTCCTGGTGGTGCTCAGGGAACAATATGGGATTCTGGGAATCGAACCCGGGTTGGCCGCATGCAAGGCAAATGCCCTTCCCCTCTGTGCTATTGCTCCTGTCTCTTGAAATACCCACTTTAGATGTTATCTGTTCATTTGCAGAATTGGTGGTTGAGTATTTATTTCTCCTCTATTCCCTATCTTTCCTTCCTCTATCTAATGTCACTGAAGACAAAAGAATGCATGCATGGTGCATGATTATATTTCTTTTTGAAATTTCCTTATCACCTTCCATTTTTCCTCTTTACTTGTATTATAAAAATAAAAGAGCCTGGCAAGCTACCGAGAGCATGCTGCCCGCACGGCAGAGCCATGGCGTGTTCAATATGCCAAAAACAGTAGCAACAAGTCTCACAATGGAGACGTTACTGGTGCCCACTCGAGCAAATCGATGAGCAACGGGATGACAGTGATACAGTGATTTGTATCATATGTCTTTATCCTATACACATTTTAAACCCTCTCAATTACTTTAGGAAGTAGCCTTTTGTTTCTCTCCTTGAAACATGCAAATCATTTACTGTTCTCTGTCACACAGGTGTCATAACCAAGAGAATAAAAATAAACAGTCTTTTCTCTTTTGCTCACAGTCTAAGTATGCTCCCTCTGCATTGGCAATCACTACTTGCCTCCCCTTTCCCTTTTCTTTTCTGCCCAGGCTTTTGGCCAGCTTCTTTCTTCTTCTTCTTCTTAACTCCTCTCCCAGTCACGTTCTCTATCAGTATATCTATTTGGTCTTCTCAATAGTCCACTCATGGTAATATTATTATTACTCTATCAGTTGATTTTTGGCTCATTATAAATTAGCATTTTGAAGTGTTCCCATTTACATAGGGCACCCCTAAGATAACTTGATCCACAGTTAAAAGGGCAACTGTTCAAATGCATATATGATTGAGGCGCAGCTCTCGCAGAGAATAGTAAGCGAAGGGCAGCTGATTATAATGAATGGCTTAAATAAGGCATAAATGCTTCAGACATGACAAGAACACAGATGGAAAGAATTGATGATCTATTTCAGTAAAAAAGATATACATCAACAGAGAAACCTTTCCTAAAGTCGTGCCCAGACAAGGTACAGGTCTGAGAAAAGTTGAATCCATATTTAAAAGGCAGTATCCCACTTTGTCAAGAAATAAGTTTCATACAGAATTCATTGAAATACAATTTCAACACCAGACTATCAAGGTGGCCCCAAAGAGTAGGACTTAGGAAAGATTTGAAACATATTATTGGTTGATATCAGATGTTGGACTTATTTCATCTTTCGTATTTATGAATCCGTGTCCCAGCATCACAACCTTGAACCTCTGCCAGAGTCCTTTGTATAATAAGCTGAGGGAATCTATTCAGCTCAACTATGTACTCACTCCGCTCTCATTAAGAATGTGCTTCTTATTAAATTGTATTAACTCCAGGGACTGACTCTAGTTATACTTTCCCCACCTAACTTCAGCACTACTATTAAAAAGAAAAAACTAGATTGTGATTCTTGGTGTTTCTTCATGCAATACATTTAAGCTTTCTCGTTAACTTCTCTTGGTAATTTACTTATTAGAAGTTTCTCTATTAGAAGTATCATTTTGGGTATGTCCTAAAAACTTTGCAGCCTCCAGTGAGAACTGATACTCCAGCTCCTACTAAACTAACTCAACTGCTCCCTTGGCGGTTACATAAACTGGATCCACCAACCCAGTCCCTTTCCCCAATCCCCCTCCTCCCTCCACACCATTTAAAGTACAGGGTCTAGCTAGTTATTCTATTTCATTTCCCTGCAAGTAGGAGGATGCTTTCTTTTCTCTAAGAGATCTGATCTAAGAGAGGGGCACTCCTGTTGTAAAACTCTGCAATGTGGATAGAGGCCTGAGAGAATATATGTAGAAGCATAACCTTAGCTTCGCAAGTGCTCTTTGCTTCTGTATCCACCTCAATCTCAAGAATTGCTGGTCAATATCCCTTTGTCTCCTTAAGAGACATATGTTGACTTCGAGCTGGCTCTGGGATTTTATACATTTTCTAATACGAAATTAATGTCTGATTTATATTGGTTAAAATCACTTAGCAATCCATCATCACAAACTGACTTCTATTGATTTATTTTCTGACAATTCCATTTGCCATTCCTTTAAGTTTTGTTGTAGCGAGTAATATGAAAAACATTGGCTATATGCCCTTGGCTGGAGGTGGGGGAGAGGGAACCTGGGAACATTGGTGGAGGGAGGGGGACACTGGTGGGTGGTGGGACTGGTGTTGGGACATCCTATGCCTGAAATAACTCTATTATAAACAATTTTACTATCACAAATAAAGAGGAAAAGAAAGTATCTTTTTTTTCCCTCTCCTTTTTCTGCCAGGTAACAGGGAGAAATCAAAATGGCTTTGGCTGTTGGCAAAACCTGTGTATTAAAATCAACGTGTTGGGTATTATGACAGAAGAAAGTGGATGGTATAGAGGTCTGAGAGAAATGCTGATTTGGGGAAGAGATCTCTTGTCTGAGCAGGCAGAGGATCTCTGCTTCCGGGTCCGTGGAATGTTTGATATGACAAAAACAGTAACAACAAGTCTCACAATGGAGATGTTACTGGTTCCCGCTTGAGCAAATTGATGAGCAATGGGATGACAGTGATACAATGATATACATATACCTCTCTGAGAGCCCGTCAAGCTACTGAGAGTATCCCGCCCGCACGGGCAGAGCCTGGCAAGCTACCTGTTATGTACTTGATATGCCCAAAACAGTAATGATAGGTCTCATTCCTCTGACCCTGAAAGAGCCTCCAATCGTTGGGAAAGACGAGTAAGGAGAGGTTGCTAAAATCTCAGGGCTGGGAGGAATAGAGACATTACTGGTGCTCGCTCAAGTAAATTGACAAACAATGGGATGACAGTGACAGTGATACAATGATCTCTTGTCCTTAGATAACATCTATTCCCTTTGCATTTTATGTAAATTCTTTATTGACTTTTTGAGCTCACGAGGGCCATCACACACTCCAGTCAGCCTTCAAAGAAGTTCAGTTATCTTACCTGAAACCCATGTTCTGACTTCCACAGACTCATGTTCCCATTATTTTTGATATGTGCCTTTCCCACTGGTATAAGGTGATATTTCATTGTTGTCTTGATTTGGATCACTCACAGTAAGTGATGAGCATTTATTTTCCATGTGCCTGTCATTTGCATTTCCTCTCCCCATTTTTTGATGGGGTTTTTAGGTTCTTTTGTTAATAATTGTGAGAATTTTATATATCCTAGCTACTAACTGTTGGGCATTGTAATAACACCTAACCTTTATCTGATGTATATTTTCTTCCACTCAGCTGTCTTTTATTTTTAGCCCATGTTTCTTTTGCCATACAGAAAATTTTTGGTTTGAAAAACACCAAAATTTTATGTCTAGTGTTTATTTTTATTCTAGTATTTATGTACATATTTATTGGTATGTAAGACTGAGCTCATTTCTCTTCCCCCTAACTGCCATCCTTGTCCCCCCAACTTGGCACTACTTTTGAATTAACTACAAAAGATAAGAACCAACAAATGATGTAAACCGTCACATCATTTCTTGGTTATTTGCTATTTTACGCAGTGACTACATCTCATACACATTCTTTGGGTTTTCACTTTAAGTGCTTTTACACTGCTCCTGCTCTCTCTCCATGGTTGCCATCTTCCTTAAGGATTCATAACTTCTTTTGAGCATAATAGACTTTGTTCTGATGAGTTGGGGATTGCTAGCCCCACTCAAGCTGCTCTTGGCAATCTCCAAGGCTGTACTACAAATGTTTGGGGAATTATGTGGCAGTAGGGAGAGAACTGGGGTTGGCTGCATGCAAGGCATGCTCCTTAACCCTATATTATTTCTCCGGCCCCCAATTTTTGAAATGAATATGAAATATTATATGAAATAAATTTTATATAAAATATAACAAATATTATATGAAATAAATATGAATTAGTTTCTTTTCTTTTTTTTCCAGGATTGGGTCTCAAGTAATAATCAGATCAATTCAGGGGCCAGATACCCATATTTTCTAGGTGGAAGCTATTATAACTTCCATGGAAAGAAATCAGCACAGGACCTCACAAAGGTGACGTGTAGGCAGTCAGTCTTGGGATAACCATTAGCATCAAACCAGGAACTGAGAAAAGCAAGGTTATAGAATGAACTCAGGTTACATGCCTACGTCTGAGACAGGGACCTTGGAACAAGATTCGTGCTTGCCTAGTGGCATCAGATAAAGGAAGCCTCCTGGCTTGTGACCTGCTAGATCAAGGAGTGAGGCTATTCCCAGGAACTAATTCCATGACAAAGAACACTTCATGTCAATTTCTTTTGGTTGCACTGGCAGAAACCCACTTTGAACTCTTTTAACCCCCAAAATTTACAATCAGGTGCACTGGGGATTTTCATTGTTGTTTGTGAAGAGTGCAGAGTTACAACTTGCAAAGGTTATAAGAAGAATCTGTCAAGCCACTGGGAACCCAGAAAGCCACATCTCTCTTGGTTCTCTGCCTCCAGAATATGGTCAGCATGGATGCTTCATGCTTCTTTTTTTTGGGAGGGGGGTTGCCACACCCATGATGTTCAGGGGTTACTCTTGGCTCTACACTAAGGAACTACTCCTGGTGATGCTCGTGGGACCATATGGGATGCCAAGGATCAAACCCAGATCAGACATCTGTAAGGCAATCCCCTTATTCACAGTACTATCTCTACATCCCCATCTTGATGCTTTTTCAAGAGACCATCTCTGCCTACTCTCAAAAGCCTTGGATAACACAGCATTCCCAAGTAACTGTTCAACATTCACAAATCTTCCCAGACTCCCTAGTACCTGTCCCCAACAATATTGACCCAGACATATCTTCTGGGAAGTAGGGCCATGTAGCAAAGTCACACTGACTGAGTCCAGTCCTCAGGAAGGATAGCTCTCAAAGAAGGAAAAGACCAGAGAAGGAAAAGACCTGAGACATTCCTATAGGTCTCTAGTTCAAATTCTAGCTGATTAGATTTGGCAGGGGTGGGGGACTTTAAATAGAATAAGTCACATACTGTTTTTAATGGACAAGAACTTGAAATAATCAAAGTGCCCATCGACAGAGGAGTGGATAAAGAAGTTGTGGTATGCACGTGTACACATATGCACTATGGAATTACTATTCAGCTTTAAGAAAATCTGAAGTTTTGCTTATAATTTTTTAAGAGAGCACAGAGAGCACTGGAGAGGGCTGTTTTAAGCAAAATAAGTCAGAAGGAAAATAACAAATACTGAATGATCATACTCATAGGCAGCATATAAAGAAATGAAGCAAGAGGCTTGCACTTCAAGCCTGTGATCTCCCTTGAACATGTATCTTTCTTGCTTGTCTCTGTGCTTCTCTCCTTATGTTCTCTCTCTCGTTCTGTGTTCTCTCTCTTTCTCTCTCTCTTTTTCACACACACATGATTTTCTCTTTCTCTCCTCTCCCTTCCTTCTAAATAAATTTAAATTTCAATGAAAACCATCTTGCTTCACACACACACACACACACACACACACGAAGCAAGGGAGTAGATACTATATAGTAAATAAACTCTGAGAATATAAAAAAACAACTGAGCCCAGTTGAGGTTACGAAGGGGAGTGGAGGACCACTGGCAAGAAATATGTTTTGGTAATATTGCTTCCCTGAAAATAACATTTATACACTTGCAAACTCCTGTTACCGCAATCAATTAATAATAGCAAAATAGGGGCGGGGAGATAGTGCAGTGCTTAGAGTATCACCAGCAGTTAGGGACTTGGATTCAATCACCAGCACCACGTGGTCTCCTGAGCATCTCTGGATGCAGCCATGGGACTCCTGAGCACCACTAGAGTGACCCAGGTGATCCCCAGCCCCCCTGAACTCCACAGAACCACATCCCTGCCCCCTTGCATTGAACTGCTGCCCTGTTGGCCAGGATTCATGGGTGCCCTCCCCAAGGCCTCTTGAGCACCACTTGGAAAATGGCCCCGCCCCCCAACCATAACTACCTGATAACAAATCCAAGTACTTAAGAATTTTTTAAACGCTGGGGCTGGAGTGATAGCACAGTGGGTAGTGCGTTTGCCTTGCACGTGGCCGACCTGGGTTCGATTCCCAGCATCCCATATGGTCCCCTGAGCACGGCCAGGGGTAATTCCTGAGTGCAGAGCCAGGAGTGACCTTTGTGCATTGCTGGGTGTGACCCAAAAAGCAAAAAAAAAAAAAATTTTTTTTTAAACGAGATAAAATTTAAGTAATGTGAAGAACTATGACATATCATTTTTATCTTAGCAGTTCAATACTTAATTTTATTTTGGGGGCCTGTGGTCCTGGGGGTCAACCCCCACACATTGCTTGGGGACCATGCAGTGAACCCAAGGCTCCAGCATAGAAAGAATGAACGCCAGCCCTTGAGCTGTTTCTCCTGGCCCTGCTTCATGTCTTTATGATCCGTATTTAATTCTAATTGTACTGCGGGGACTCAGGAGCAGAATAAGTTTCAAAACCTAAATTCATACCCAAATTGGGCCCAGTAACTACTGCTTAAACTTCAGAGAGTCTCTAAAGTCAAGAGTCCTTATGGGAGATTGCTGTGAGATTTCATAAGGAAGCTTTCATGACCTGCTTTCCTTTATTGGAGAGAAGGGATTATTTTGTTACTTAATTTCCTTATTAGTAGTGGTGCCTCTAGCATCCTGTTCATCTTGACTTCTCAGTCATCTCTCCAAAAGGAGAACATATGATTCCTTAATACTGAAGTTTTCCTTTTGAGCAACAATCCACAAAGAAAAATAAGAGGCAAATTTCTATGAGTTTTCTCATTTTTTTTTCTTGTTTTGGAGTCACACCTGGCAGTTCTCAGTGGCTATTCCAGGCTTGATGCTCAGGGGTCACACCTCATGGGAGTACATGGTGCTAGGGGTTGAATCTGAGATTCCTGCGTGTAAAGCATGTAGCATAAAAACAGTATGTTGAGCTATCTCTCTGGTCTTGCCTACCTTCCCTCTTACAAAATCCACCGTGTCCTTTCTACATCAAGTATCAAGCATCTATTAGATGCTTAATATTTATTGAGCATCTATTAGATGCTTAATATTTATTGAGCATCTATTAGGTGCCAGGGATTTACACTTTAAAGAGACCTTAGCTGCAGATATTTTATTATCTTGTTTTTCAGGTAACAGATAATTCTTAAAGGGACCATGGACATGTGCTCAGACTTTATAAAGCACTAAAGCATTAATAAGTACAAAACATTTATCAAAGTAATACAGTTATTTCTTTTTGTTTTGGGGAGGGGCACATGTGGCAGTGCTTAGGGCTTTCTCTGGCTCCATGCTCACCACCCACTTCGAGTATGCTCAGAGACCACAGAGAATTCCAGGGATTGAACCTGGGTCAGCAGTGTGCAAGTTTCCTGTCCACTGCGCTATCGCTCTGGCCCCAACAGTGATTAAAAAAAAAATCTAGAAAATCAAAAATAGCCAGAGTGTGAGTATGTTTCTCCTTTTTTGTTAAGCATAGAGTGAACCTTGTTTAGGCTATAATTTTTCAATGCCTTTGAACGGACTCCATTGTTATTTGTCAGATGACAAGGCACACAAGTACATTGTCCACTCTCCTAGCTACATTGATCCCCACCAACCTTGGCTTCGGTTAATTGGATCCCAAACTACGGCGTTCTGTCCTGATATTCAACATGAGGACATTTCTCGGCCGAAATGCTTTGGTGGAGACATAGAATGGAGACGCTGCCGAGAGTATGCGTTAACTGCTGTGTGCTTGGTTCTGGAGTCAGAGGAGAGCTTTCACCTGCTGGGGGAGTTCAATCCCCATTTGTTCAGGGGTTTCCTTCAGCTGAGAAACTCCAGCCATGAACTTCCCCACTCTCCCCGCTGAAAGGGGGAAGGATATTGCAGGAATGGGCTTATTGCCAAATCCCCTGAAAATGTCTATTTACTGTGCTTCACGAAGAGATGTCTATGATTGAATAATGATGCTTGAGTTCTTGACTGCAGTCTGTAGGGGATGCCTCTCTCATTTGCCACCTGAAAAGCTGCAATTACCAAAATTGCTTATAATGCTTCTCTTTAGGAGTTCACATTAGGAATTCCCTCCAGGAAAACTCATTCATGCATTCATGCATGCATGCATTCATTCATTCGTTGCCCCCGTCATGGAGGTGTGAGCCCATTTTATCTCGGCACAAAGAACCTGCTTGCCAAAAAAGATAACTCACATATTTTGATGTTAAAGATCTGCTGATAGACTCAGTGGTGTTCTGGGAAATGGTTGACAATCAGCTTGCTGAAAGAAAAAAAAAATTCAAAGCTCTGATTGTAGTGCTGGCTGATTTCCCTGTTGTTAGGACTCCCGTCATGACTGATTTTAGGCTACCCATGTGATGTCACAAAAGTGGAACTGGGGGAAATAATGTGCAAGGCTCCTCAAAGATCATACAAGCAAGCCAGTTACATATGCTGTACACCAGAGTTCCTTCACCTAGGACTACGTAGTGTCCCGGTGGGCCCGCGGACAATTCCAAAAGGGCCATAGGTGAAACTCACATAAATGGAGCACCGGGGCACGAGACTAGGGAGCCAAGTGGTAGGAAAGGGGGGTGGGAGGCACCAGGGGAGGGGACAGGAGGAGAGAGTTATGTCTGGGAAAAGGTTGAGAAGCAATGTCCTACACCCAAATGTCTCCATTTCTTTGCAAATTCCCCTCCCCCATCCCACACTAACTTACTTACTTCAACATTAGTTTTCTTCTTTCTTCCCATCTCCTCCCTCTTCTGCAACCTGACGCTCAATTCTTTCCTCCATCTCCTTTGGATTTGTTGTATGTAAAAGGCTTCTACTCTCTTTCTGACTGCTGCTTTGGCACTTGAAATTTCAGATTTCTTAGATCGAAACTTCCTCTGAAAGGTTCTACTGAAAATAGAAAATAAAGGACTAAATGTGATAGCCTCTTAGTATCTATATTGCAAACCATTATGCCCCAAAATAGAGAGTATGGGGGAAATTGCCTTGGAGGCGGGGGGGGGAGGGTGGGAGTGGGGAGTTGTATATGGGGGACATTGGTGGTGGAGAGTGTGCTCTGGTGGAGGGATGGGTGTTTGATCATTGTATGAGTGAAATTCAAACATGAAAGTTTTGTAACTGTGTCTCAGGGTGATTCAATAAAAAGAAAAAGAAAAAGGAAATAAAAAGGTTCTACTCACCAACACAAGGTGGAGCAGTCACAGTGCCTTGAAGAGGAGTTGGGGGTTGAGTAAGCTGAACGACAGGCGGTTCAGCAAGTGCACGAACTGGTTGGAGTATCCTAAGGGCACGCCCCAGTTCAGATCTCAGCTTTGCAGCTTACTTACCACATCACCCTGAGTGCATCATTTCTCCTCCTGCCCTTTCTGCTTAACTTGAAATGGAGAGTCTTGCTGAGCTAGTTCATGATTAGATTTGTATTTGCAGAGATCCTAGGGTTGTGATTATCAAGCCATATATGCCATGTGTTTGTTAAGTGAGTAAAACTCACCCCACCAATATTTACTGTAAACCGAGTTAGGACCAGGTATAAGCACTATCCACTGTGGATACTATGGATGGATATAGTTTCTTCTCCTTGTTGTTCATGATATATGGAGAGCAGGGAACGGAGGTAATTCATCTGCAAAAATTGCCTTGACGTAAGAAGAAATGAAATGAGCATTTATGGGCTTGTGACATCTCAATCTAGGTGGTCTGGGTTCAATCCCCACCACTGCATGGCCCCCTAAGCACAAAGCACAAGGCACAAAGTAGCGTCTAAGCACTGCTGGGGTCACTATCACTGTCATCCCATTGCTCATCGATTTGCTCTAGCAGGCACCAGTAACATCTCCATCGTGAGACTTGTTGTTACTGTTTTTGGCATATCGAATACGCCATGGGTAGCTTGCCAGGCTCTGCCGTGTTGGTGGGATACTCTCAGTAGCTTGCCAGGCAGTCTGAGAGGGGCAGAGGAATCAGACCCAGGTCGGCCATGTGCAAAGTGAATGCCGTACCTGTTGCGCTATTGCTCCAGCTCACTGCTGGAGTATGGCCCAAAAATAAAGAAGGAGGATGAGGAGGAGGATGAGAGAAGAAGAAATAGCATTTTCTGGGCATTTTAAGTCATACTACTTATTTATTGGTGACGCTCAAAGATTACTCCATCTGTAGCCAGGAATTACTCCTGAGGGAGATCAGGGGACTATATGAAATGCCAGGGATTAAACTCAGTTTGGCTGTGTGCAAGGCAAGTGCCCTACAGCGATACTATTACTCTTGCCCCTAAGTCAGACTCTTTAAATGTAATTAATATACATTTTCACTTAACATAATTTAGCAATTAGTCAATAGTATCAATTAAAAATTATATTTAAAATTATTAGAAAAACAAATACTATAAGCTTTGGCTATTTATTTTTAATGGACTGTCCACAATTCCTTTGATTATATATTTTCCTGAGGGGACATTCATGCTGAAAGTTAATTTTTTCTTTATATTAGTAAAATTTCAAATATTCACAGACAGTGATCTAATTAAACCTAGGCACCTATCATCCAATTTCAGCAATTATTAGCCAATGACTGATAATTATTTTGACTAATTCATTTCCCCTCTTGCTCCCTTAACTTTGATGATCAGAATAGAACATTTCAGACATAATATTATTCCATCTGCATTTACAGGTGGACAGAGTGGAACTTGTAGAGTTTAAATGATTTGGTCAAGGCCATAGATAAGAAGCAAAGCTGGAACTTGAACCTACATCTGTTACTCTCTAAACCTTATTTTTTCTAACTAGAATGTTAAAATTTGAGGGAGTTACAAGTGCCCCAAATAAGGGAAGAAAGTGGGAGCTCAAAGAGAATCAAAGAGGTCTTTGCAAAAGAAATGGCATTTCAGGCTATTGAATGAAGTTAGGAACTTTGAAAAGAAATGAAAAGCTTGCATTAAGAGCAAAGTCAATTGTAGTTTTGGCTATAGATTTGAAGGGTATTATTGAAAGTGTGACATGCAGTTAACTTGATCAGATTCATTTAGGGTTAGTGGGGGAGCTTTTTAAAATACTTACTACTGGGACCTATTCCAGATCTTCAGAATCTTGCTCCCCAGGGCTTGGGGCCTCCTGATCTATTTTTAACGTGCTGTCCTGGAGTTTCTCACAGAAGCTATGATTTGGGAATCAAATGGATAACAATTGGGTGGAACCAACAGCTGGAATAATCATTCAGTAATTTTATGTTTTGTTTTCATTGTTATATGTTCTAACCCAACCTAGTCCTGAGAGAAATCTCAGCCAGACCACCTGACCCTCCTGGTCAATGACATCGAGTCCCAGAAAAGTCTTTTTTTTTTAACCAATGTGTCTCATATAATATTTTCATTTCTGTTTAAAAACGAACAATTTTTACTTATAAGCTTTCATTTATAATTGAAATTTATTTAAATTACTTATTTATTTAAAAGATTGTTTTTAAAAATAGTTACACCTAAAAATTTTGGAAAGCCAGATGAAAGCCACTGTCACCCCACTCCTAGATGTACTTGCAGCTGGCAGCCAAAATGGGGAAGGAGAGCCTGGCATCAATCTGTTCCTGTCCAGTTCATCAGTCCACGTAGTGGCGAATATCATGAATTCATCTTTACTTATCGCCTAAGCGGTCTGGTGTTTTGTTTTTGTTTTCACCTATTTTAAGGCCGTAACCAGTGGTGCTTAGGAGACCTTGCGGTGCCAGGGATCAAACCTAGGCCTTCTTAATGAAAGCATGCACTCCAGCCCTTTGAGCTTTCTCTTTGGCCCAAGAACTGCTTTTTTTTCCCTTTTGAGTCACGCCTGGCGATGTACAGGGGTTACTCCTGGCTCTGTACTCAGGAATTACCCCTGGCGGTGCTCAGGGGACCATATAGGATGCTGGGAATCCAACCCGGGTCATCCGCGTGCAAGGCAAATGCCCTACCCGCTGTGCTATCGCTCCAGCCCCAAGAACTGCTTATTTTTAAAAAATTAATGACAGCGTACTTTGGGCTTAAGAAATATGACATTTACTCAAATATCATTAACGCACCAGCTTTGCTTATTTTAGAGCACATTTCCGACTCTCATTTTAGCTCCTTAGTTTGGTGCAAGTTATTTTATTTATTCAGCCTTGTTTCATGCTGTTTGCCTCCCCTCTTTTGGCTGTCTACACCCATCAGGGTGGTATCTTCATTCTTCAGCACAACCGAAAATCACCGTGACCCAGGTAGGGAATGTGTGCTGTGATGACTGATGGTTTGATATGGAAACTTCTCAGGACACCGAGTTAACCTTTAAGGAGGGCAGAAAGTATTTACACAGTGGACCTGGCTACTCCTTTCCATTAGTCCAGCTGGAATGGACTTGGAAACGCTGCTCTAGTTATCTCAAGCCCCAATCACTCCTCAGAGAATTGTTCTGTGGAAGACTGATTACTGTAATAGGAGGATGGTTCTTTAATGAAGACGATCAGTAATGCAAGGGTGATTTAATATGAGGTAATATAAATGTTCACATTAATGGATCAAAAGGAGAAAAGCTATAATTTAGATATATGCAAAAGTTATTCCACAAATTTCAAAGTTCAATGTTAATTTAAGACATATGGTTGCTTAACAATAAGTGGACATGTATTTAACATGACAACATATGTAAAATTTGTATACTTTGGCTTGCAGACATTGAAAAAACCCTCTTAACGAACTGGTGTTCTGCTTTTAGTAAAATGTTAAACCATAACCACAGAAGTGAGAAATAAAAAAAATTTCTTTAAAGTAAAAAGTTATTCATGCTTGATTTTCAGGCATACGATGTTTTAACACCAATCCCTTTATGGTGTCCACTTCCCTTCAATGATGCCCCCCTACCACCCCCGATGAAACCCCCTTTCCCTTTGCTTTTTGGTTACATCTGGTGATACACAGGGGTTATTCCTTTGTATGCTCATGCACTCAAGGATTACTCCTGGTGGTGCTTGGAGGACCATATGGGATGCTGGGAATTGAACCCGGGTTGGCCCGCATGCAAGGCAAACGCCCTACCTGCTGTGCTATCGCTCCAGCCCCGAGAGGCACTTTTCTATAATCTTTGGCACTGTGGTTTACAGCATTGTCGTTGATAGGGTTTCATGCATAAGAGTTTGTCACTTTTTCGCGCCCATTCCTTCTCCCTGTTGAATCCTTCGCTCCACCACTGTTGTAGTGCTCTTGTCCCTGTACTATTGTCTTATTCCATCTCTCCCACCTCCCACCCCTCACAGAATGCTTTTGTGAAAACCAATTCCAAAGTGAGGAATAAACTGAGACCGAAAATCACCACTCTTAATATATTTTTTTATTTTATAAGTAGCACTAGTTGACAAGTTAGCAGCAGTTTTAAAAACTGGACATTTCCCCTCTCTTTTTTTCTTGGGCTGAACTTGCTCTCTTTCTGGTTCTTGCTGAACACTTTCACGCTGATCTCCATCAGAACTTCCTCCACTAGTGCTTGGACTATCATCAACTCTTTGTGCCTCAGTAGACAGTTTAGATCCCTCAGTGCTACGGCCACCCCCGGCTGTGTTCCAGCTCTGGCTCCCGAGGCAGCTGCCTGCGGCAACTGCTATGTCCAGCCCCGCATCACGGAAAGTGAAGCCACCACCTAGGGAACTTGCAGAAATGACCTTGGACCCACCGCCCAACTGTAGAGGAACTTATTTCCCTGGCCGGCGCCGACACTGCCCGAACCCCTGTCGCTCTCCCAAACCCGGCCCATCACCCCGCCTTAGACAACGCGCAGCTCACCATGCCAGGCATGGAACTCTACGCGTGATCCTTGCTGGACATTGCCGGCTGTTTTGCAAGATTCGGACAGAATGGTATCAGCGGGGCATGGAGAAACCACAGCGGTGGCTGCAGCGTCACCGCCTGCCCTGTCCGGGCCAAGTTGCAGCGCCGTCGGACATAGAGCCATAGCGGCAGTGCGCACAGTGGGTCATCCACTGTGGGGTGCTGTCAGCCAAACACCGGGTGACCTGGGACTCGGTGCAGGTGTTCGACCTGGCACAGACCCTCCTTGATAGGGTCCTGCTCTGCCAGCTGCTCAACAACCTCTGGGTGCACTCAAAGAGATCAACCTGAGGCCACAGATGTCCCCGCTGCTCCCAGAGACGCAGGGAGGTGCGTGTTTGTCAGTGTGCAGAACATTACAACATGTCACTGCACCAAAAGCTTACGTTCAGTAGACTGGGAACACCTGTAAAGGCAATTAGAGGCCGCCCCAAAGCCTCTGTTCCTCTCGGAGAGCCCTGCAAGCTACCAAGAGTATCCCACTCACACGGCAGAGCCTGGCAAGCTACCCATGGCATACTCGATATGCCAAAAACAGTAACAATGACGGTCCTCATTCCCCTCACCCCAAAAGAGCCCCCAATATGCCATCGGGCTACACTAGTATGGGACAGGGATGAATGGAGACGTTACTGGCGCCCGCTCGAGATGACAGTGACAGTGATACAGTGATAAGTAGCACATGCCATGACAGAAAATTTTTATGTTTTAGAAAAACATAATGAAAATTGAATGCACCCCTCACAAATCCATGCTTTGAAAGATCCAATATAAACAGTTTGATTTTTCTCTAATTTTATTTTCCTTAGCAAATATTAAGAATTGGTACTAGTTTTGGACGGATCATAAAATGAAATTAAAGAATCAGCTTACATACTTAAAACTGTTCACAATTTAAACTGAGCTCACCGAGTTATTTATAGATGCTTTTACTATCTACTGATATGTAACAAATTGTCCCTAGCCTCAATAACTTAAGACAACTGCCATTTTCCTTGATCATAATTCTGCTCTTGATGTAGTTTCTGCCTCCCCACAGCCCCTGGTACATGCTACTTTCTTGTATTCCCAACAGGGAATCCAAACTTTTTCTGATGATGTAGTTCTGGGCTTCTTAGGGCATAAAAAACAGCATCTTCTAGGCACACCTGGCGTAGAAAATCTCCCTGGCATCAGCGGCGCCAGGTTCGGGGGATGTCCTGGGCCCCTCGCCCAGTCAGGGAAGCCCAGGCCATGGGGTAGACAGAAGAGGAAACGAGGGCTGAGCCAGCTGCTGTTGAGTGATCAGTTGCTGTTTATTCCATTCTCTCACGTACCTGTCCCAGTCTCTCTGAGCTCCCCATTCTAGTCTCACACTGCCCCTCACTCCCGTCTCTTCCTCTCGCATCTCTTCCGCTCATCTCTCCGTGCTCCATCACAGCAGTCTGGGCTCTCTCTCCCCCCCACCTCTCTCTCTCTCTCTCTCTCTCTCTCTCTCTCTCTCTCTCCTCTCTGGATTCTGACTCTGAGTCTGATCTCTGGGTTCTGGCTCTGACAGCTTCTCTGGACTCTGACTCTGACTGCTTCTTCCCCAAGGACTCCCTCACTCTCTCTCTCTGCCTCTCCCCACCCATCTCTCCACCCCAACTTGTTCCTCTCCACCTTGCCCTCTGGGCCCATGCTACACCCAGGCTAGTAGCAAAATCAATATAAGAAAGCCCTTCTTGAGGGCCCACCAGGCTCAAAGGAAACATCACCTAGAGGTATTCCAAAGCCCTTCGCATACCTTTTAAGGTGTTTTTCTCCTTTCCTCAGTCCAAAAACTCAATCAACCTCTTAATACTAATTATTTTTGTATGGACATAGTAAGAGATACATTGAGGCTTGTAGGGCAGCTCTCCTGGGAACATCTTGCCACAGACTCAGATTATAGCGCTCAGGCCAGATTAATCATTCCTAACCCTAGCAGAGTTCAAATCTGGTTATTACTTTTGGATCATGATAGCATTTGTCCATGACCAAGCTCTTAACTTATAGTTTAGCATTAGGCACCTTGGCCAGGCCCGTCTCGATGCCAGGGTAGCACATAGCTCACTGCTTGCCATGGGTCCGTCCTGTCCCTCGTCGGGATCCTGCCTTTGGGGGTGCTAGGAAGTAAGGGCAGCTGAGGCTTAGGTCCAGAGAACAGATGCCCAGGAGGAAAATATCGTGTAGAGTCAAATGACTCCCACGGTACAAAAGCATAGCATTTACTACTGTCTTCCTGTGCCCATACAAAAAGGATATTGCTCTGAATAAACTATGCAAAAGACTTAAGGAGAAGAGGAAAACAATATTTACAAGACAACAGAGCACAAAGAAAGAAGTTACAAATAAACACAGAGGGATGGTAGCACTGTGATGGGAGTAACCCAAATAAACCCAAGCTACCTGTGGCAATGTTATCCTACTCTACTGATTAAAAGCAAGTGCAAGTCTAGTCCAGAATCAAAGACAAGATCACACAAAGATGTCGATTTTAGAAGGTATAATTTATTAGCAAAGTAGTCAAGAAGGTGAGCGACAGGGTAGGGCGGGGGCTTGTCAATGAATTTCAGGCAAATCCTGTGAATTAAGAACCAGCTTGAGTTCATCAAGGATCCACCACTGATTCTTCAAGACATGATTCAGTATAAAATAACATAGTATGAGACTGACACCCAAGGACAGTAGAGACAAAGGCCAGGAATGTTTCTCCATAGTTGGAAGCCTGTCTCATGAGCTGGGTAGAAGGCAGCTGGGATAGAGAAGGGGTCACTAAGTCAGTGATGGTTGGAGGGATCATTTGGGATGGGAGACGTGTGTTGACAGTAGATAAAGGACCAAACGTGATAGTCTCTCAGTATCTATATTGCAAACCATAATGCCCCAAAGTAGAGAGAGAGTTGGGGAAAATCGTCAGCCATAGAGGCAGGGGGAGGGTTTGAAAGTGGGGGTGATACTGGGGACAATGGTGGTGGAAAATGTGCACTGGTGAAGGGATGGTGTTCGATCACTGAACGACTGAAATTCAAACACAAAAGCTTTGTAACTGTATCGTAGTGATTCATTAAAAAAAAAAGAGACAAGATTCAATAGTTTTTCCTTGACAGAACTCTCTACCAATGGACCACCAGGTGGGACAACTTGGAAAACACTCTCTAAGACCACCTTTGAAGAAGCACAGGGCTCACACTCCATCTTGCCTCGGAATCGTCCACGCCCGTCTATGTTGGGTGTCCAGCTGTTTTCTTTTACTTTATGACACACACCCTTGATCTTGACTGAGGATCTCTGTGTCTCTCTGGCCGGTGTGCTACTGCTTTCATTGTCCATCTTGCCTGAGTGTCACCCAGGCCTGACTACTCCAGGCATGCAACCTTCTTTTCTTTAAGTTTATAGAGCACCCTCCATTTCTGGGAGCTGTCTGCATCTCAACTTAGGGTGTATAAATCCTTTCGTGTACAAAGCGGAAAAAAAGAAAGTAGGAAACAAATGTTCTCTTCTATTTCTCCATGGAATTTTTCAAATGAAACTTATATGCCTCCCTATTTGTCTTCTCTGAAATTCTTTTCTGTGAGAATAGGTAATGAGCTGGGAAAACCTTGAAAGGATCAGGAGTTTCTTACTCAGGCCATGCAGAAGCATCTGTGGGCAGTGAACTGCCTGGGTACCAAACAGGGAAGTTGTGATGGGTTGAACAGAAAGATGGTAGTATCACATTTTCTCTGGGGGGTACCTCCTCCTTCTGCAGCTCTCTAAGGCATCTGTCATAAATTTTAGGACCACAATTTACTAGACTACTGGAGCGATAGCACAGCGTGTAGGGTGTTTGCCTTGCACACGGCCGACCTAAGTTCAATTCCTCCATCCCTCTTGGAGAGCCTGGCAAGCTACGGAGAATATCCAGCCCCCATGGCAGAGCCTAGCAAGCTCCCTGTGGCATATTCGATATGTTAAAAACAGTAACAAGTCTCACAATGGAGACGTTACTGGTGCCCGCTCAAGGAAATCGATGAACAATGGATGACAGTGCTACCATCATAGATAATATGATTATAATTATAAACCATGCAAATCAACTAAAGAATCATTAGAGAAATTAAGTTTGGTTAAATGATTAATAATGAGAAATACTGAAACCATCATATACCCATAACAATGTTATAAAATTAAACGGAAGCAAAAGTAATATTTTCAATATCAATAATAATTTATGAATGTTGATTTGGCCACTGTCACATAATAAATACTATGTTAGGTCCTGGCTAGTTTTGAAGGTGTCATAGTCCAGGTATAAAGCTCATGAAAATTAGAGTTTAGAGAAGTAGCATACATTAAATGAAGTCCCTGATATAAGAACTTAGAGCATTAGTGAAATATTACTGGCATGAATACTCTGTTGCAAGCAATCCCTAAATGTTAGTGCCTGAAAACAGCAAGCATCTATTGTTCTGATGAAATGTGTTCAGGTTTCTTGGGGAAACACTAGTTTATGGGGTGAACTCAGCTCTTGTCCACTTGTCTCTCATTCTAAATAGGGATGGGAAACTTTCCTCCTGTCAGATGGCAGGAGGTAAAGTCAAACGCGGTAGCACATTTAAAGCCTCTGCATCTTTTACTTAGACTCCTTTGCTCGAAGCAAATAACATGCTCGAATCCAATATCAATGAGGCAAAGATAAATAAATATGAAGCAGGTAGGAAGATATGAAAAATCTGACAATGAATTTCTCAGGAAGTAATAAAACCAAAACCTAATCTAAAGAAGTCGCTCTGTTACCAACCTTAGTGCAGCCCCAAAGCATGAAAACTGGTTCCCCTATGTGGAGCCTTATCTAAGGCTCGATAAGACTCTAATTGGCACCAATGCCAGAGAAGACTGGATACTATCAGAAAAGGAGAAGCCTCAGTGGAAACAAAAAGCTGGCATTAGACTGGGAAGGAAGATTTCCAAAAGTACCATGTCCTTTTTTTTTTCCTTCTTTTTTTTCTCTGCTATTTTGGGTCACACCCAGTGATGCTCAGGGGTTACTCCTGGCTCTGAACTCAGGAATCACTCCTGGAGGTGCTTGCGGGACTATGTGGGATGCTGGGGATTGAACCTGGGTCGGCCACGTGTAAGGCAAACGCCCTCCCCACTGTACTATCACTCCGACCCCAAGTACAAAATTCTTTCCCTTTGACTACAGACTACAGTAGACTCTCATCAACGTAAAGAGCTCAAGTGGGAGTAATTTGAAAAACCCATATAAAGACAACTTTGCAAAAGCAAGCAGCATGAGTCTCTGTTTTAGGGTTGTCTGTATCTCATCTGGAGGTGTGTAATTCCTTTCTTTTACTTCATGAGGTCTCTATCCCCTCAGGAGAAGCCCACACTCTCTCTGGAATGCTACACTCCTGCCCCACACATATTCCCTCTCTCTTTCTCTCCACCCCCTTCTTTCCCACTCTATCTCTCCCCCCTCCTACTCTCTCTGTTTCTCCCCCAACCCACCCCATCAATTTCCTTAAATATTTCTTATATTTCATTGCACTCTTTGTCTCCTCCAGAAACCTGGGCAGAATGCAGAACTGGTTTTCCTTTCCCCCATAAAGAGCAATCCCTTGCTCCAATCCAAGACCGTGCATGACTCCTGGAGAATTTGGATAGTTGGGGAATAAAGCCCTGTGTTTGCAGATCAAGTGGGCCTCAGGTGCATCTTCATGGTTGGAAACTAGTGTCCACACCATACGCCATACAGGCACACAGCAGACTTTCTGGAAGGTTGGTGATGAGGCGGTTCAAGTGCCTGGGATAGCACTGTTGTACATAGACCAAGGTGGATGAAACATGAGGACTGCAGTACTTTCTTTTCTTTTCTTTTCTTTTCTTTTCTTTTCTTTTCTTTTCTTTTCTTTTCTTTTCTTTTCTTTTCTTTTCTTTTCTTTTCTTTTCTTTTCTTTTCTTTTCTTTTCTTTTCTTTTCTTTTCTTTTCTTTTCTTGAATCACCATGAGATACTTACAAGCTTTCATGGTTGGGTTACAATCTCACAATGATCAAACACCCATCCCACAACCAGTGCACATTCTCCACCACCAATATCCGGTGTATAACCCCCCCTTTCCCACCCTCCCCCTGCCTCCATGGCAGACAATATTCTCCATACTCTCTCTCTACTTTTAGGCATTATGGCTTGCAACACAGACACTGAGAGGTCATCATGTTTGGTCCATTATCTATTTTCGCATGCATCTCCCATCTCAACTGGTTCCTCCAGCCATCATTTTCTTAGTGACCCCTTCTCTATTCCATCTGCCTTCTCCCCTCCACTCATGAAGCAGGCTTCCAGCTATGGGCAATCCCCCTGGCCCTTGTATCTACTGTCCTTGGGTGTCAGCCTCATGAGGACTGCAGTACTTTCAAGGCTACTACCTTCCTTGATCCTCACTTCCTCTCTGCCATCGAGGAGAACAACACCAATTCTGTTATGTAGTATAAATAAAGAATTAGAAATGCCATTTTGAAAAACCAAAAGTCAGTCATAAGAGAACTGGAATAAGTACAATGATCATGTCTGGAGGGTCATGAATAAGGATAGTAGTGGAACATTAGCTGAGGAGACAGAGAGATCACCTTAGGACCTTGCTGGTCTTACAAAAGACATATATCTAAGTGTGAAGTTAAGGCATTGAGTCTTCTAAGCACTTTTATGTTTTAATCACTTTTAATACTGATGCGATCAATTTATCTTCCATACAGACATAATTGTGAAACTAAGGAATTGGAAAAAAATAAAAGAGAGAGGAAATGAGAGTGCATTTATGAAGTCATGTCAATAAATGAGACATTTGGATTGGATAAGAGAGTTATGATGAAGATGAAGAGAAATCAGTAAGGTTTCTGAACGTGTTAGAGATATGATTTACATTGGTTATGAGTTAGATTTGAGGTTGAGGGGCAACCCAGGAATGAATTAGATTTCAGACAATTACACCAAGTGAATTTCCCGTACCCAAAATGTGTTAAGGAGAACCTGTCAAAGAAGTATACTTAAGGAAAGTTTACTTTTGGATCTACTTCATTTCATGTATTTGTGAGACAATACTCATAAAATATCTAGGGATAAACTTAACAAGCATTGCAGAGGATCTATTTGAATAAAACTATAAACTTCTATTGAGGATCATAAAAAAGATTTGAATCAACGGACTGTCAAATCTTGTACCTGAAGAGGTAGACTCCAAATTGTAAAAATGTCAATTTTCACTAAATAAATCTATAAATTCGATGCAATTTCAATAAAAATTCAATAGTATCTTTTTCCTGGAACTTGTGCAATTACCAGACACATTCTCTAAAAGAATAGTAATGAGCAACAACTTGCTTTGTCACATATTAAAATAAATTCCAAAACAACAATATTATAAAAGAAAAATACAGAGGAATATATTGATAACTCAAGGTCATAGAATAAAGTACACTAATAGATCTGCAAATAGATATAAAGTTTAGTAATATTACAAGAATAGAATATACAACCGGTGGTAGAAAAGGTAGATGATGGAGCTAAAGGTAAAAAAAAAAAAACTGGACAGGGGTTGGAGCAACAGTATAGTAAGCAAGCATTTGCTTTGCATATGGCCAACCCAGATAGATCCTTGGCACCACTGTGGACCCTAAAACACCAGCTGAAGTGAATCCTGAGCCCTGAGCACAGAGTTTGGAGTAAGCCCTGAATGCTGCTTGATGTGGCCAAAATAAACTAGAAGCAAAACAAAACCTGGATGATTATTTGGAGGAAAAAAAATGTTTTTCACAAGCAAAGCTCAAACTTTCTGTCTTTTTTACCTGCTTTGTATTATAAACAGGTTTTATTTTAGCTGAGTTACTAAGTTGTTATTAATTGACTCTTTAGACATTTTTCCTTTCTAAATTTTATTTTCTTTTGGGACCATATGCAGCTGCACTCAGGGCTTACTGTAGCCTCTGTGTTCAAGGGATCACTCCTGGCAGGGTTTAGGGGACCATACGGGGTGTTGGGATTCAGACCCAGGTCGGCTGGATGCAAGGCAGGGCCTTAACCTCTGTACTATCTCTCTGGTCTCCTTTTCTGGTTTTAAACAATAATGTAAAAGAGACTTTGTATATAACATCATTACCTGTATGTTTGATTCTTCTCTGAGATATGAAATTGATGCCAGAGGGGTTGGGAATGTGGCTCATTTCCATATGTGAGGGGACTGGATTTGCTTTCCAGTACCAACACAACAGATATAGTGTCTGAGTACAGTTTCATCCAATTCCCTGTCTGATCACAGCTGGTCACCGCGGGGGCGGCAACAATGATAACAACACGTGCCTTTGCTTTTGAGTACTGCTCAATGTCCCTTTCAATTCCCAAACCACTTAAGGAAAGTAAGCAGTAAGAAGATAAAACCAAATAAAACAAAATTTAGAAGATGCGTATCACTTGTATCACTTGCCATTCCGTTGTTCATTGATTTGCTCTAGTGGGCACCAGTAATGTCTCCATTCGTCCCTGTTGCATGCTAGTGTAGTCCAATGGCGTCTGCTTGCTCCAGGAACACGAAGAGCTTCAAACTGCTCATTTAGGGTCTTGACAAAGAATTCTGACCATCTCATATAGGTGGGTGGCCACGCAGTCTTTTGATGTCCCGTGGAATCCAGTCGGTAACAACTTTAGTCCAGTGGTTGTCTCTAAATCGCATTAAGTGTCTGGCCCATATGATTTTCAACACCTTGGCAAATGAGACAGCATCCCAGATTCTTGATCATCGACGATGGATGTTGGAACTCCGGATTCCTTCTCTCACTTGAGTGAAGCCTGATACTCCAAGCATAGCTGTTTAGATTCCTCTTTGGGATACCCCAACAGTGAGTGTTCTCATCTTGGTTTCGTAGGACCCACATCTATGAGGAGTATGTTAGTGCAGGAAGTGGTGTAGTTGAAAAGATGTGCCCGGAGCCAGAGGTTCTTTGTCCTCTTAACCACTTCTTTGATGCTCTTGAAGGCATTCCACGCTGCTCTCTTCCTCCTGTGCAGTTCAGGTGCCAGGTTGTTTGTCATGTTTAGTTCTCGACATAGGTACACATAACTGCGGCATTCGAAGATGTTTGTTCTGTGGAGGGCAAATGGGACATCAGGAACTAGTCCGTTATTCATGAACATTGTCTTCATGAGATTCAGCTGCAGTCCAACCTTTCCACACTCACCGTTGAAGTCAGCCAGCATCATGCTGCTTGGTTGATATTTGGTGTTATGAGAACGATGTCATCATCGAAGCGGAGGTGGTGTAGTTGCTGACCGTCTATCTTCACTCCCATTCCTTCCCATTTCAGTTGTCACATGATGTTCTCAAGGGTGGCACTGAAGAGTTTCAGTGAAATGGTGTCGCCCTGCCAAACCCCTCTCTTTACGTCCATGATCACTTCTTTGTAGAATGGTGAGATCCTGGTGGTGAATCTGTAATACAGCTCACGGAGGATCCTGATGTATAAACACACATCATAAACACTTCTTACCCCATTTAAAATATGGGTTAGGTTAATAAAAAATAGAATCATTTTCCACTCTGTAGAATGGTTTGCATCCTTAATATGCGAGATGTGTGTTTCTTCTCTGGTGAAGCCCATGTTCTTTTTAAACACCCCCACCCCTGCTAGATTTTTCTAAGTAAACTTCTTTTCAAAAAGTCAAAACTATTTGACTTGACTAAAATATTAAAAAATATAAATTAAATCTATATAACATAATATAAATGTAAATAAATAAAATATTAATTAAAATATAAAAGCAGTGGCATATGACACAGAAAATAAAAAAGCAGATGAAATGCTCAATAAACTCCCAAGCTGATATTTGGTGGGGAAAATGCCAGCTCCACAAATTTTCTAGACGTTTGGTCAAGGTAAAGAGAGAAAAAAAACAAGCAAGTAATATTAGGAATGATGTAGATTTAGTATGGATGCAGAGGAGATTTTGCATGATAATTTTATATGGCATCTTAGCTAAAGTCAGAGGACAAAGATGACAGAGACAAAACCTGCAAATTATGGGCGCTAGGAAGATAAGAGCACAGACTTGGCCTATGAAAGTCTTTGACTTTGGTCTCTGATACTGTATCACATGGTCCCCCTATGGGCTCCTGAGCACTTTACTGCCCAAGTCTAAACACTTAACCATCAGGCCTGCTTTATTGGGTAGAGCATTGTTGGCTGTGGATTCTTCTAAATGAAAGCCCTGTACATAATGAAAACTACTGATTTTCCTTTATTTTTTTGGGGGGAGGGTCACACCTAGCGATGCATAGGGGTTACTCCTGGCTTTGCCCTCAGGAATTACTCCTGGTGGTGCTCGGGGGACGATATGGGATGTTGGGAGTCGGCCGCATGCAAGGCAAATGCCCTACCCGTTGTACTATCACTCCAGCCCCAAATGATTTCCTTTGTAAGTTGTGTTCATGTTGAAGACAGATATACTCTGACAAAAATTTATTTATTTTTCTGCTTTGAGCCCCAACCCAATGACCTACTTTTAGGAAATACAAACCTTTGAACTGTGGCATCAGCCTTGTAGTAGTGAGACCCATAAGCGGGGCAGCAGACAGTCTGTGAGGACAGCAAAGTTACGCCTGCATCTCTTGCTGGGCACAACTTGGGGAATAGCAGGCGGAATTGAGTTATTAGCTCCATTCTTTGTTTTATTATCTATTTTGTAAATAATGCAAAAACTACAATGATGCAAATATATAGTTGAATTTACATATAATATGTGTATGAATGATAGCGCTCAACAATCTAAAAGTTTATCTCCATCAATCTGAAAACCTCATTGAAATGGACAACGATATCAAGGACAAAACAATTACCAAAACTTTGACCTGAGAAAACCAATAGAAAACTTTTATACAAACAGATATTGTGGACTCCTGGGGAGAGAGAGCAGTACAAGGGTTAGTTAGAGCACATGCCTTGAAGGTGCCAATTCTGGTTTGATCACTGACCATACTTTGCCCCCAGAGCACTGCTGGGGTAGCCCTGGAAGACACAGAATACTACAAGGTAATGGTCCTGGTGGTCCCTGAGCACTTCTGGGGAGTCCCATAGTGGTTTCCAGCACCCACAGGGTCTGAGCAACACCTTATTTTGGGGTCCTTGCATTGAATCTCTGCCTCATCAGGCAGAGAAGCTGGTGGACCAGAGAAATAGTTCAACAGGCTGGAGCTGTATGATTTGCAGAATCACCAGGTGGTCCCCTGAGCACCGCCTGGAGAGACCTCCAAGGGCAGAGCCTGGAGTAGGCCTTGAGCAACACCAGGTATGGCCAAAAAGCTTAAAAAATTAAGTAAAAGAAGAGGAATGAGAAGTTAGAAGTTCTTATGCGAATTTGCCCTTCCTCCGTGTCAGCGCTTCTGTAGCTACTGAGGCAAGTTTTGCCAGTTCTTAGGTAAAAGAACTGCTCGCTCCTATCTTATATTACAGAGCATAGAACAATCTGGGAACACACCAACACTAGTTTGTAATGTGGTTTATTCCTGATATTAGGATAAGAAAAAGCAATCACAGGCAAATATTACTTATAAATGTAGATGCAAAAACCCTAAAAATACAAATAATTTAATCTAGTGGTGTAGTAAAATTTGATCAAGTAAGATTTATCTGAGAAACTCATGTTTTAGAATCAATGTAACTTACTGTTTTTATAGCGTAAGGAAGAAATGTGGGTACTCAGAAGGCAATTTGCAAAACTGCTGTATCTTTATTTTTTTAAATACTAGAAGCAAATATATATACATACATATATGTATAAATATGCATAAAATATTATACTTACTGGTAAATCTTTAGAAACACTATCATTGACATGGGAAACCACACAAAGATGATTGCTTTAACTAAGAAAAATTAGAATTCCAGCAATGCCTAGCAAATGTAATGAGATGAAGATTGTGAGAGATAAATATTGAGCAGAGAGATAAAATTTACAGAATGGTATTAACGGAGACATAAAACACTATTTTCTCTGGTTCCTCTGCTGCCAATTACATGTAAAGAGACATATAAGGAACATACTACATTTATTTTTTTATTTTGATTTTGGGGCCACATCCAGCAATACCCAGGGTTGTACTCCTGGCTGAGCTAGGGATAACTCCTAGTGGGCTGGAGGGTCCATATAGGATACTGAGGGACCAATCAAACCCAAGTTGACTTCATGCAAAGCAAATGACTTACCCATTGTACTATTTCTCCTGCCCCTAGATTTACTTTTTCTACAACTCACATATGTAACTTGTCTCTAAGCACATATACATTATGTAGAACTAGCACAGTTTGTGAAACAAGTTCCTCACTGATAAACTTTATTTCTTTGAGAAATCTTTGATAATTTTTTTTTGTTTTGCTCAGATAAACACTTCTGAGCCTGCCTTTGTGTCACTGAAAGTGAAGGATGCATTTCCAGATCTTGAATTGTTATATTAAAAATAGTCCAGATGTCCTTTAACAGGTGAATGGTTAAACAGACTAAGGGTGTACTCAGGTTTCCAAGGTTTGCTTTGCAAGCCAAACCATGGAAAATATTTTAGCAATAGAAAGAAACAAACTATTTTGACTGGATCTAGGGAATTAGTTGAGTGAAAAAATATAATACTAAAAATTTACATACTCTTTTGGTATCACTTGTATCACTTGTATCACTTGTCATCCCGTTGATCTTCGATTTGCTCGAGTGGGTTCCAGTAACGTCTCCATTTGTTCCTAGTGCAGCCCAATGACATCTGCTTGCTCCAGGCACACGAAGAGCCTCAAATCATTCATTCAGGGATTTGATGAAGAAATCTGACCATCTAGTTGATGGGCGGCCACGAGGTCTTCTGACATCCCATGGAATCCAGTTGGTGACAGCTCTAGTCCAGCGGTCATCTCTGAATCACATTACATGACTGGCCCATCTGATTTTTGATGCCTTGGCAAACAAGACAGCATCCCTGATTCTTGACTGTCGACGTAGGTCAGAACTCCAGATTCCTTCTCTCACTTGAATGATACGTGATACTCCTAGCATAGCTCTTTCGATTCCTCTTTGGGATACCCTAATAGCATTCTTATCCTGCTTGCGTAGGGCCCAGGTCTCTGAGGCATATGTTAGTGCAGGAAGAACGGTGGAAATGAAAAGATGTGCCCAGAGTCAGAGGTTCTTCATTCTCTTAACCACTTCTTCGATGCTCTTGAAGGCATTCCACGATGCTCTCTTCCTCCTGCGCAGCCTGGCACCAAGTCGTTCCTCATGTTGATTTCTCAACCCAGATACACATAGCTGCTGCATTCAGAGATGTTCATTCCATTGAGAGCAAATGGAGCTTCAGGGACCAGTTCGTTTTTCATGAACATGTCTTGTTGAGATTCAGCTGCAATCCGACCTTTCCACACTCGTGGTCAAAGTCGGCCAGCATTTGTGCCACTTGGCTAATGTTTGGTGTTATGAGAACGATGTCATCAGCAAAGCAGAGGTGGTGTAATTGCCGACCGTCTATCTTCACTCCCATTCCTTCCCATTCCAGTCGTCGCATGATGTTCTCGTGGGCGGCACTGAAGAGTTTCAGTGAAATGGTATCACCCTGATGCACCCCTCTCTTTACATGAATGATCACTTCCTTGTAGAATGGTGAGATCCTGGTGGTGATCCACAATACAGCTCGCAGAGGATTTTGATATACTGAGTTTGAACGCCCTGTTTTGCCAGGGCTTCAATGACCGCCTTAGTCTCAACAGAATCAAAGGCCTTCTTTAAGTCGATGAACGTTAGATAGAGCGGCATCTTGAACTCTCGTGAAACTTCAATGAGTTTGGTCACTGTGTGGATATGGTCTATCGTGCTGAATCCCCTTCAGAACCTGGCTTGCTCGAATGGTTGTCTTTCGTCTAGTATTCTGACTATTCTATTCAGGATGACACAAGTGAACAACTTGTAGACAACATACAGCAGGCAGATTGGGTGATAGTTGCCGATGTCGTGGACATCTCCCTTATTGTACAACAAAGCGGTCCTGGTTTTCTACTGAGATGGACCCTTGCATTCAGACAGGTAGCGTGTTGAAGAGCCAAGCCAGTGTATTGATGAGTAGTGGCAGCAGATTCTTCAGGTGTTTGGGTCTGAACTTGTCCAGACCAGGTGCTGTACACGTCTTTACCAACAAAATGACATGTTGGATTTCAGAAGGGAGAATGTTGGGAAAATTTTAGAAATAGTCAAAAGTAAGAAAGGAAAGGTCAGAAGAGTAGGGAGGAAGTGGAATAAGTTTAAGCAACATGGGGTGATTGTCCTGGTGTGGGACTGTTCAGTCCTCTTGACTGTGATCATCTATCTTGTGAATCCAAACCTGATACAATTTTGTAAGATTAAATAATTGTTTCAGCTGTGTGTTTTGGATTTTGGGTTGTACTTAGGGATTACTCTTGGTAGTACTAGGGAAGATCAAGGAAGAGCCTGTCAAGCTCCCCATGGCATATTCCATATGCCAAATACAGTAACAATAATAGGCCTCATTCCCCTGATCCTGAAAAGAGCCTCCAAAAGTTGGGAAAAACAAGCAAGGAGAGGCTGCTAAAATCTCAGGGCTGGACGAATGGAGACGTTACTGGCGCCTGCTCGAATATATCGATGAACAATAGGATGACAGTGGTACAGTGAAATACACGCATATATACATACACTCACACATAAATAGTGTAAGTATGGGAAATTTAATCAGATTAATGGATTGAATCAGTGTCAACATCACAATTATGTTGTAGTATAGTTTTACAACATGATTTTTGGGAAACTGGGTAAATAGTACGTGGGATTTTGGTGTATTACTCCTTCTGTTTTATTTTTTGTTCTGCTGGAGATAAAATCCAGGTCATAAAGCAATCAAGGTGAGTGTCGAGGTATATCCCTGATCCTCAACATGTATTATTTTTTGTTCTTGCATGTATAATAATCTGAAAATATATATAAACATGAAAAAAAATCACTTAAAATGTAAAAGTATATTTATGATGTTCAATTGTTTAATTTTGTTGACTTCATCTCCTAAGCATTTCTTCAGTCCATATTTGTAATGACAATAAAATATAAAAAAGTTCTATCTTCCTCCAAATTAAATCAACAAAAAGCTACTCCCTTTGAACTATTGAATTGGAAAGATTTAAAAGTGATGCATGTCCCACTGTGGGTCAGGGCATAGGAAGTTAAACCTGGGTCGACTGTGTACAAGGCAAATGCCTTACCCAATGTACTGTACTGTAGCCCCTTTATGGAGAGTTTTGAAACTTGGATGATGAAATTGAACTTCCATATGATCCCACAATACCACTTCTGGGAATATATCCCGAGGATGCAAAAAAGCACAGTAGAAATGACATCTGTACATATATATTCATTGCAGCATTGTTCACAACAGCCAAAATCTGGAAACAACCCGATGTTAAAGATGTTAAAGAAACTTTGGTACATCTACACAATGAAATACTATGCAGCTGTTAGGAGAGATGAAGTCATTAAATTTGCTTATAAATGGATAAACATGGAGAGTATCATGCTAAGTGAAATGAGTCAGAAAGAGAGGGACAGGCATAGAAGGACCATACTCATCTGTGGAGTATAGAATAACATCACATGAGACTGACACCCAAGGACAGTATATACAAGGGCCAGGAGGATTGCCCCATAGCTGGAAGACTGCTTCATGAGTGGAGGGGAGAAGGCAGATGGAATAGAGAAGGGATCACTAAGAAAATGATGGCTGGAGGAACCAGTTGAGTTGGTGATGCATGCTGAAAGTAGATAATGGACCAAACATGATGACCTCTCAGTGTCTGTGTTGCAAGCCATAATGCCCAAAAGTAGAGAGAGAGTATGGGGAATATTGTCTGCCATGGAGGCAGGGGGAGGGTGGGAAATGGAGGGCATACCCGGGATATTGGTGGTGGGGAATGTGCACTGGTTGTGGGATGGGTGTTTGATCATTGTGAGATTGTAAACCAAACATGAAAGCTTGTAACTATCTCACAGTGATTCAATTAAAAAAATTAAAAAAAAAAAACTTGGATGACTCTTTTGAGTACTTTCCACTGAAAGTTAGGAAATGACCATTTTGTTCCCCAAGAGATGCATTTGTGCCAGAACAAGACAGAATATGACAGATAATGATGAATGTCAATTGATTATCTTATTTAATACACATACACATACAATTCCACATAAATATACATATTTATAGGGCCAAATGATACAAGCAGCAGTGCTAGGAGGGATATTCCCAGAGATAGTAAGGGGCCACCAGGACCAAATGTGATTGTTTTCAGGGGGCAAGTTGGTACTGGGGATCAAACTCAGGGTCTCAGGGTCTGATCTATGTGATCATGTGTTCAGTCCCTTAAGCTATCTCCTTGGCGCTAAGTATATTATAATTTCAGATTCCTTCTCTTTGCTTACAAAATAGATAATCATGTGTAGTGCTTTGTATTTTTAGCTAAGTAGGCATTAAATCTTTTTATTAAGTCAATTTCTTGTATCTTTAATCTTTTATGTCTTCTGCATTTCATGAAACTGTTGGAAAGATTTTTCCACTTTAATTTTAAGAAGCACCTTTTATTTAAAAAAATTTGAAGCTTAACTTTAGATTTGTTTTGATGTAAGAAGTAAGCTAAAGATCTAGCACTGTTCATTCAAAAGACTAGCTAGCAGTGTCAGTAATTCATAGCTATCTGGCTGAAATGTTGCCTTCTTAATTTTAAATTTTGATGAATTTGATAAATAATTTCTTACAACTTTTTAATAGGAAATTATTATTCCATTTCTTAAAAAAATCCTCCTTGCTCCTGATTTATCATCTTTCACATTGTATTAAAATCAATTTACTATTTTATTTAGGAATTTTGCATTCATCTTAAAGCCATAAAAGTGGTCATTCCGTTTATTTTAATGTGCTTAGTCTTCTGTATGGATAAAGAATTTGGAACCCCTGACCTCATGATAAAATTAAATGTATTCTGTAATGTGGGACTGGAGATATTGGACAGTAGGTAGCATGTTTGCTTTGCATGTGGCCGACCTCCGTTTGCACCTGTCAACACCCCACATGGTACCTGAGCCCACCATGAGTGATTCCTGAGCACAGAGCCAGGGATAAGTCCTAAGCACCACTGGGTGTGTCTTCAAAACAAATATTGGTTGTGTATATGTGTATGTGTCTGTCTGCTTATTTACTTGGAGGAATTACTACAAACGGGCCTTGAGGATACACGGGATTACCCACCCAGCCACAAAAAGAGAAGGATTCCGTATAGTCAGAGGACAAATACTACAAATATTCATCACCTGCTGCAAATTTAGCTGCTTAACACATACTTTTTTTTTCCTCATAAATTCTTCTGTGTAGGGTCTCACCAGGCTGCATCAAAATGCTGGCTCTAGGGCTTTGTTCTTATTAGAGGCTTGACTATGGAAAGATCTTCTAAGCTCCTTAAAGTCATACCAGAATTAATTTCTCTGTGGTTATACTGGAGCAATATCACAGCAGGTAGGGCATTTGCCTTGCATGAGGCCGACCTGGGTTTGGTTCCTCCTTCCCTCTCGGAGAGCCCGGCAAGCTACCAGAATATCCTGCCTGCATGGCAGAGCCTGGCAAGCGACCAAATATTCGATATGCCAAAATCAGTAACAGTCTCGCAATGGACATGTTACTAGTGCCCGCTTGAGCAAATCAATGAACAACGGGATGACAGTGATAACAGTGCAACAGTGGCTATAGGACTTACGACAGTTTGCTACTTCAGACCCAGCAATTGGAGGGTGGGGCGGAGGGGACAGAGAGAGAGAGAGAGAGAGAGAGAGAGAGAGAGAGAGAGAGAGAGAGAGAGAGAGAGAGAGAGAGAGACAGACAGACAGACAGACAGACAGACAGACAGACAGACAGACAGACAGAGACAGAAAGAGTGAGAGAGTACTTATATCTGCATGTTTGAAAGAATAATGGGGTATCTATCCTTATGGGTAGAAGTAAGTCATAGGTCGCAGTTATACTGAATGGGTGATTATAAAAAGGATAAACCATTGGGAGGTGGCATGGAGTTGTGGAAACCGCCTAAATGTCTGCCTCCCAAGTCACACATACCAAGTCTGCACATCTCTACAAAAATTCCATTTTTATACGATATATACTTAAGGAAGAGCTTCTGTAATCAAAACCTGAATTTGCTACTAGGTAAATAGAAGTCGTACTTGAGCTGAACAAATCTAGTCCACCTATCAAATATTTTCCTTACAAACCGTCATCTACAAAATACCAAAAAACCTTAGCAAATATTTGAGAAAATCCAATATCCTAAGAGGCGTCAACTCACCAAAAACACAAAGGCTAACTCCCTAAGTAAAGGCAAAATTAAAGAGTGATGGAAGGAACATAGAATGCTTGCACTCACTTGTGGGATATAAAAAATATGTAGTATGAGAAAAATACCCAAAGACAATAGAAATGAGAGCCAGGAGGACCGATCCATAGTAGTATGCTTGCCACAGTGGGGGTAAGGGGGTGCAGTTAGGACAGAGAAGGGACCACTATGACAATGACAGTTGGAAATGATCACTCTGGACAGAAACTTGGTACTAAAAGGAGGTAAAGTGATATAAATAATACCTTTTCAGTAATAGTACTGCTGAATAAGCAGAGTGCTTAAATGGAAACTGTATCACTGTATCACTGTCATCCTGATTTGCTCTAGTGGGCACCAGTAACGTCTCCATTGTAAGACTTGTTGTTACTGTTTTTGGCATATCGAATATGTCACGGGTAGCTTGTCAGGCTCTGCCATGCGGGGGGAGATACTCTTGGTAGCTTGTCAGGCTCTCCAAGAGGGACGGATGAATAGAACCTGAGTCGGATGTGTGCAAGACAAACGCCCTACCTGCTGTGCTATCATTCCAGCCCAGGGGAAAATATATATATATATATATATATATATATATATATATGTATATATATATATAGAGAGAGAGAGAGAGAGATTGGCACACATACAAATGAACAAGAACAACCAGCAGGGACAACGGGATTGAAGACATGGTATATGCATGGTATGTGGTATATGTGTTGCATATGGTATATAGATTTTGGGGGGATGGTAGTGGAGGATACCTGGGAATACTGATGAAGGGTAATTGACATGGTTAGAGGGATTGGGGCTAAGATGTTATACATCTAAAACTCAACTATCAATAAGTTTGTAAATTATAGTTCTTTAATTTTTATTACTTTATGGAAAAAAGAGAGAAAAGAAAAGGCTGGGGGAGTGGGTGGGGATATTGGTGATGGGAAGTATACACTGGTGGAACGATGGGTGTTAGAACATTGTATGATTGAAACTTAATCATGAACAACTATGTAACTGTGTATCTCATGGTAATTCAATAAAAATATCTTTTAAAAGAGTAATGAAAGGGCATGTTGGCATTTGTATTAGTTCCTCCAAGCTCATTACAACCTACTAAGATGTTAAGAAAAACTAAGTCAGAAACCAAAAAATTTAAAGCACGATTGTAAGACATAATGTGTTTAATGAGTAGACTAAGTAGCTAAAAGGTGAATTCAAAAATTAGAATGTAGGAATTATTTCAGAATATGGAAAAAAAAGCGTAATAAATGCAGAGTATAAGAGACTAAAAACAGGGAAATAGATCTTTAAATGGAAAAATTAGTCAAGTAGGGGCCACCGATGTGCCCTTGTTTTGCATGTGTGAGGCTCTGCATTTGATCCCCAGCACCACACACACACACACACACACACACACACACACACACACACCATACATACATACACACAAATTAACCCAATGGTTGTTGCAAAAGCAAACAGTAGATAATTCAAGGGAAAGAACAATAACAGAAAAAAATAGAAGAAAATTTCGAGCTGAAGATAGCTGAATGCTGAGTTGTATTAATAATAATAAAAAAATCTCCCACTAGACATTCATTAGATAAACTCTAGTATCCAAAAAAAGGTCTTGAAACTTTCCTTCAACAAAGGGAGGAAAAAAGAATCCAAGAAAGAAATATAATTAGATTGGTTCCAGGCTTCTCTGTACAGCATTGAATTCTAGGAGAAAAGAGAGTTAAAGAAATTGAGAGGAAATTATGCTATATCTGACACTCTACTTAGTTAAAACCATTAGTCCTGCATGGGGAAAAATAAGTTTTATATACAAATATTTAGGTATTTAATCGCACAGAGACCTTCCTGACAGTATTGCTTGAAGATGTACTTTAGCAAAATGAAACTGATAACTCAAAGGAAAAGGAAAATGTGGATTCTGAAGAGAGACAGACACACACACACATCACATGACATACTAGAAGTCAGATAATTATTTCTTGTTTTATATAAGACTATCAATGCATAATGCAAACAGGAGGAAAATTTGGAATAAAAATCTTAGCTTCTTTCTGGAAATGGAACTGGAGAAACAGAAGTTTCATTTGAGTTAAAAAGGAAGATACAGAAAGAAAATATAGATAACTACTCCAGTGCAGAGGAAAATAGAATTTGAATTTGTGTCAATTTAAGGATAACTAGTAAAAGAGAACATTCCCACACATACCATGTATAGATGTGTATATATCTATAAACATATGTACAAAATATAGAAAAATTTAATAAAGAAGACAACAATCCTATGAAGTACAAATTTTAAAAGTCAGGAAAATATAAAAATCAAAGAAATGAATATTATAACAAAAATAAAATCAATCATTAGTATTCAGATTAAATGTGCATGAGGTATTTCTACATAAAAATAAAGAAATAATATCTATAATTTTGAGCCTTCTATGTTTTAGGGATTGAGCTAAGCGCTTTAGATAGATGGCTTTATTGAAAGATAATGATAATTATTACATGCCTAAAACTCAACTATCAATAGATCTGTAAAATCAATAAATCTATAAATGATCTGTAAATCACAATTATTTAATTAAACAAAAATTATTTTTAAAAAAGATAATGATAAAAGATAAATTCCGGGCTGGAGCAATAGCACAGTGGGTAGGGCGTTTGCCTTGCATGTGGCTGATCTGGGTTCGATTCCCAGCATCCCATATGGTCCCCTGAGCACCACCAGGGGTGATTCCTGAGTGCATGAGCCAGGAGTAAGCTCTGTGCATCACTGGGTGTGACCCAAAAACCAAAAAAGAAAAAAAAGATAAATCCTGTGATGTTGGTTTTATTTTCACTCTCCTGTTAGAGGTGAGAAGCTTCTGAGAGATAAAGCTGTTTGCATAAAGTGTGAAAGCAACGCTCCAGTTTACGCTCTTTGGCATGGGAGACCAAGCCCATTGATTCTATCCAAGGACTACTCAGCTTGAGCTAAAAAATGTCTCTCATTCTTCAGAAACAAATCAAGGTAGGAAAAATCAAATCAGAGAACAAAGATTTGGAAAGAGACGTACTAGGAAAATGATAATGAAATAAAGCAACAAATGAATAAATAAAGCAATCGAAGTAAAGCAGGACCCAGGGATGTAACTCAACTTGATGTGCCGGGGTCCGAGAGCCTGGCTTTGGTCTCTGACACCCATCAATCCCAAGCACTGCTGGGAGTGGCCCCTATCAAAATAATTATCTCTATTTTGCTTGTTTGGGGGTCACCCCTGGTTGTGCTCAGGACTGACTACTGGTCTGTCCTCAGGTGTCAGCCTCCTAATGGTGCTCAAGGTCTGAAGTACTGGGGACCGAATCCTGGGTTACTGCGGTTACTGCATGCAAGGCAGATGCGCTCCCCACTGAACTCTCTCTCTGACCCTATGAAAATATGTTTTAAAGAATGAATGGAAGTTAGGACCATGATATTCAGCTCACACAGGACATGAATAGGGAAGCTTTGACCATATTTTTTTTTGAGAACAGTAATAAAGCATGAGGGGGACCCCAGAGACCATCAGTACAGCCTGCTGGACCCTGAGTCTTATGCTCCCTAAGAAAAGTCTTGTGGATAGCATGAGATTTTTTTTTTTAATTTTTATTGAGTCACTTGTGGAAAGTTACAAAGTTTTCAGGTTTAAGTCTCAGTTATACAATGCTCGAACACCCATCCCTTCACCAGTGCACATATTTCACCACCAAGAATCACAGTATAGCTCTACCCCGCCCCGCCCCCCACATCCCTAGCCCCGCCCCCTGCCTGTGTAATTGATAGATTTCACTTTACTTTCACTTTACTTTGATTACATTAACTATTTCAACAAAACTCACTATTATTGTTTGGAGTTTCTCCCCCCTAAAGTCTAGCATGAGATGTTTTTTAAAAAGCATTTATTTGAAAAGCTAGAAAAGTGAAGGAACCCAGAACCCAGCTGGGATAAAGTGAAGTGTTTATTTAAGGAAAAGAGAAAACAGCAAAGACAACGATCTTCCACAAGTCCAGGGAGTGGGGGTCCAAAGGGGACCCCCAATGCCATCTTTGTTTTACCTCTTTTCCGGTTTCAGACTTTTCAACTTTCCTGTTCCCTTCCACACTCTCCCAGGTGGGTGTGAGCCTCAGGTCCTGACTCTATTTGGCCACTGTCATGGGTCGTCGTAACCATAAACTCCTGGTGTCAGGTGGTCATGACTTTGATATGCTAAAATCTTATAATGATCATATCATGAGCTCGAGTTCACTCACCTGGGCCTGACCTACACTGGTCATGCCCCTTTGCGGGACATCATCAAACCCTGGTGAAGTTTCTTTTCTTTTTTTTCTCTTTGGGTCACACCTGGCGATGCACAGTAATTACTCCTGGCTCTGCACTCAGGAATTACTCCTGGCAGTGCTTGGGGTACCCTATGGGATGCTGGGAATCAAACCCCGGTCGGCCACATGCAAGGCAAACGCTCTACCCACTGTGCTATCCCTCCAGCCCCGAAGTTTCCTTCTTATCACAAATTTGGACTGATGGCTTGCTTGGAGCCTTGTTACCGGGTAGTCTGTTAACACACTTAGCTTCCAGTCTTCAGTGCTCTCGTGACCTCATACATGCCACTTGCTAGCTACCTCCCTAATGACAGTACCTGTGGGTTTTTTGTTTGTTTGCTTTTATTTTTTAAATTTTTATGGACTGGAGCGATAGCGTAGTGGGTAGGGCATTTGCCTTGCACGTGGCCGACCCGGGTTGAGTCCTCCATCCCTCTCAGAGAGCCTGGCAAGCTACTGAGAGTATCCCGCCTGCCCAGCAGAGCCTGGCAAGCTACCCATGGCATGTTCGATATGCCAAAAATGGTAACAAGTCTCACAATGGAGACATTACTGGTGTCCGCTCGAGCAAATCGATGAACAACAGACGACAGTGCTACAGTGCAGTGCTATTAAATTGCTATGAAATTTACAAAGTTATTCGTGATTGAGTTTCAGTCATACAATGTTCCAACACTAGTGCCATCACCATTGTATATTTCCCACCTCCAATGTCCCCATTCATTCTTTTTTGTTGTTTGTTGTTTTTATTTTTATTTTATTTTTTTTTACAAATTTACAAACTTTTGTGATTATGTTTCAGTCATACAATGATCGAGTACCCATCCCTCCACCAGTGCCCATTGTCCACCACCAATGTTCCCAGTACCCCTCCCACCACCCCGTATTGAAAACCATAACACCCAAAAGGAGAGAGACAGTAAACGGGAATGTACCTGCCACAATATCAGTCATTTCTATTAGAGTGTGTGTATGTGTGTGTGCAGCCATGTATGTGCGTGTGTGTTGTGTGTATGTGCATATCCTTCGGAACTGGTGGCATGAAGAAAGTACGCATGTAGATTGCACAGGTTATTATATCACACTGGTTATTTTTTTTAGTGATAAAACTCTCTTTTAAAATATAAGAAATAAGCATTATCTCTGATGTGTTTAGCAATTTAGCTCTCAGATAGGCCCGTGCTCCTCTAAAATGCAAGGAGCTAGGGAGAGCCGCTATGTCCTGTGTCAGACGAATATAAAGCTCAGCCTTAAAAAATGCAGATAAAATGGGGGATGCCTTTCAAAAGAAGTGTCACCCAGCGCATTCTCTCATCATATTTTGACAAGTCCCTCTTTCCACTGGGGGTGAGGAGAGGGAAATCAGAAGGCAAAGTGTAAGAATGACATGATCGGCCACATGTCTCCTTTTCAAAGCAATGAAATGTTTTCAACCAGCAAGGAAAAAAGGGGGCAAGAAAAAAAACCCAACTCAACTTTTCTTATTTCCTCTGAACTGAGTTGTCTGTCCCTTTGCAGTTGCTATGACAACAGCAGCTCTCCTCCTCCTTCATTTGGATCTATCTCCAAACTGAGAACAATGAATGTAAAAGATCAGAAAATGGGGGAAAGCAAGTAGGCATTCAAGGCATTAGAATTATTTACCCTAGAGAAGAGAATGCTAAGAGGTGGCAATTATATTGTTCTGGGCTATTAAAGGTTACTACTACATAAGTAGTTCTCTGCTTGGGACCAAGATAAAATCAGATTTATTTCAACTGGAGGGAAATAGCTTTAGGGAGGAAAAAAAGTCCCTGACAGAAAGTTCAGTGGGACTGCTTTTCCTCTAAGAGAAGGCACCACCGGAGTTTTATGCTCTGCAGAGATCATTATTTTCCCCCAGAAAAGTTCTTCATTAGCGACTCAAAATGCCATTCCAATCACAACAAACAATAGGCACATGACAAGCGCTCCGAGTACCGCTCCAAGCCACAAAATATTTATCATTTTGCTCAATCTTTACAATAATCCTGTAAGGGAGAAATTATTACGCTCCCCCTTTTCCATACAGGAACATGGAGATTTGGAAAGATTAGTAATTTGTTGCAGCCACATGGCTGATGAATGGCAGGATCAGGGCTTAAACTCCAGAAGTATATGTTCTTTTTTTTTTTTTTTTTGCTTTTTTGGGTCACACCCAGTGATGCTCAGGAGTTCCTCCTGGCTCTGCACTCAAGAATTACTCCTGGCGGTGCTTGGGGGACCCTATGGGATGCCAGGGATCGAACCTGGGTCAGCCGTGTGCAAGGCATATGCTTTACATGCTGTACTATCACTCCAGCCCTATGGAAGTACGTGTTCTTTACCAGTGATGGCTTCTCCTGAAATAAGCATCACCTCATAAGTGCTACTTGCTAGCTACTTCCCTAACAAAGTATCCTTTTTTTTTATGTTGGTGTGTGTGTGTGTGTGTGTGTGTGTGTGTGTGTGTGTGTACGTATGCGTGTGCTCTGTGTGTGTGCTCTTGAAATGGTTCCCATTGTGTTGGGACATTGGGAGGAATTCTGTACAAAACCCGAACAGGTGTGAGTTGTAACATCATTGATCCTTTCACATTGATCCTTCCAGTGAGTCGTTCTTTAACTGCCATCTGCTGAATTCTTACGACTCACCAACAGTGGAGTAGCAGGACGGACCCGGCCTCACGGAACGTGCCATGTGAGAAACCACAGGCATAAATAAACAAAGGAGATTAATTCCAGGTACTAGTCAATGCTGTGAAGGGAATAAAATGTAATTCTGAGCATTGCCTTTTGTTTGGCCTGGACGCGGCACCTCCCCCCCCCCCCCCGCCCCAGGCCTGTACAGCAGTAAATATTCCAGATGAAGGAACATGGTGGCTTGGTGTAGGGGAGAAGCAACGGAGATGGAGAAAAATGGGAAGACTGGTGGAGTAATAGGAAGCAGGCCTGCTGATGGATTGGACTTATGGGGCCTAATTGGAAGAGAGAAATCTAGGGTCTCCTCCAGTTATGTCCTGAGCCCAGAGACCCAGGAACTGAATGTTTATTTGGGGAGGAGGGAGGTGTTTGGAGGTTGTAAATCATGCTAGATTTGACAGCCTACAAGAGATGAATACAAGGCGAGAGGAAATCGAGTTAGAAAGCTGACTCCCCTTCCCTGGGGTGTCAATGCGTCCTTTAGGAGATAAGCAATGCCCCCCCCCCCATCCCAACTCTGATCCTACAGAAATAAAGCCCAGAGCTAAGGGCCTGGGTGTGCTAGACTCCAGTATCTTCTACATTTAACTCAACAAGATCAGAGACGAAGAAAATAGTCCGATTTTGTGGAAAGTAAATTAAACTGCCCAAGAATGGACGTTCCTGGGAGCCAGAGTGAGTTCCCTGAATAGTCCTGGGGAGCATCCTCAGGCCCAAGCCAGGTGTCTGCCCCGCAGCTGGAGAAGACAGAGAAGGAACATCACAGCAAGCTGTGAAGGGAGCTGGCTGAAGCTCCCAGCAGAGGGTGGGACCTTGGAAGAGAGACCTCATGATTCTTACTGTTTTCTTTCCCGGCGGCCCAGAGGTTTGGTTCTCTTCCTCCTTCCAAATTCAGTGTCTATGTGTCCCTGACAAGGTTTGGAAAGACCTGAAGCTGGAAGAATACCTTGCTTTAAATTTGCTTCTTGCTATCTTCCCACAGGCTGATGAAAGTGTGAATCCTTGGAAGTAATCTGGAGCCAAATGAACGGAAACATTTTATTTTATTTAGTTTTGAAAAAAAAAAGAAATGGCATGAAAGGAGAAGGAAAAGATGAAAAGAAAGTTCTCTTCCTTTTATGGGGGATTGGGAGTATGAGCAGCGGATAGCGGGGGTGCACACCCCACCCTCCAACCGTTAAGGCACTTTTCCAGCTGAGATGGGGTACAACCCAGGGGAAATAATCTGACTTCGTGATCTGTAATTAAATGGAGAGTGTCAAGTCTCCCACAGGACCACTGCTTACAGGGAAGCAGGAGAGATCTTTGCTTGCAGCATTATTGGTGGAAAAGTAAAATGAACTCTGTTTTGATGGAGTTTCCTGGAGCCAGCGAAACAATCTGCGAAGGGTGTTGTCTCCAAGACTTGCTGTGTTTATTCTATTGAACCATATTCTATTAAGCCGATCGAAAGGTAGAATCTTGGTATCTAGCTTATGAGAAGGGGCAGGGAGAGAGAGGGAGAGGAGTATTAGGGGGAGAGAAAAAGAAGGAGGGAGGGAGGGAAAGAGAAGAGAAGAGAGAGAGAGAGATGCTAATATGAACAAACAATTCTTCAAGGCCAATTCTACACACCAATCCACAACCTGGATACAATTCTGAAACATTGTATCTGGGGCAAGCTCTTGTTTTGGAGGAGTGAAGTTTACAGTTCCATTGAGTCTTACTGCTGTTGCTGCTGCAAAGGAGCAGCCCTAGGCAGGTACCCGAGCGAATGGGACTGTGCTCCTGTTAAAATTGCCTTGACGAAGCAAACAGGCTGGATGTGGCCCATGACTTCCATTTGCCAGTTCCTACTTTCAAGCATGGTTCTTTCACCTCCCGCGGCACCAGAGTCATGTGGGAGCCTTGCAGTATTGGACTGGCTGGTCTCCTCTTGAAGTTCTGAGTGGGGTCTGGAGTGGAGCCCAGACTTCGGTGCTTTTAAGAGACTCCCCCGGTAGTGTGGAGTGCAACTGGGGAATAGGAATACGGAACTTAAGAATTGTGGTTTTTTCACTTGGTTACATAATAGAATTCTGACGCTCTCTCTCTCGGTCTCTCCTTCTGGCTCTCTCTCTCTCTCTCTCTTTCCCTCTCTCTCTCACTGTGTGTGTATGTGTGTGTGTGTGTGTTTGTAATACTTAAATCTAGCACTTAGAGATGCTGGCTTAATTTGGTTTAGGGATCAGAACTTTGTTGGGGGAGGATTTCCCAAGCAAGGAGGATGCCAGGGCCTCACTCCCAGCAGTCCTTATCTCACTGGGCTAGACAGTCCGATGCTAGACCCCAAAGCCGGACCCCAGCTGTACTGGGGGCTCCCAGGCTCACATCCTGCAGTGTTGTTTGGGGAAGGGAACATAATCCTGGGAATAAAATTTTACATCTCGTGAATGCAAAACATGCACTCCAGCCCCGTGGGGCTATCTCTCCGCCCCAAGTTCAGAATCTTAAAAACTCCTGCTGTGAGTCTACTATAAAATCAAAGAGGAAAACCATGAGTCTAGAGTGTGAGACAAATAGACATTTCACTACAGTGTGATAATTGTCTGGCAGGAGTAATTCTGGCACTTAACTTATTATTTCCTGGTTAAACACCTTAGTAGCTAGGACTTACTGTATGTTAGACCAGGGATCTGCATGTTTCTTGTATTAAATCCCATGCTTGAATGGCAATCTCTAATGTAAGCACATTTAATATCCCTCAGTTGAGGAAACTGAGGCATAGAAAACTAAGTGGGATAAAGAAGATGAAGAAATTTCAGTAAAACTACTAGAACAGGGGCCATTTTTGTTGGGACTTAAAGGATATAGGCGTAAGAGAGCCGGGTTCATGTGGGATGCAGGTAAAATGTGAAGTGTGTCAATGAGGAGGGTATCCTAGGAATAGCGTGTGCAAAGCAAGAAGGTGAGAGACGGCCAGACATTGATTGGAGAGTACAAGTAAGGGCCTGGAATGGAGAGCACGTGGTGTACTTGGAGATCCCAATGAATGCTTTGTGAAAATGCAGTGCAGGACTGAAGAGATGGTACTAGGGTTAAAGGTGCAGAGGACATGGCTCTATACCAGGCACCTGAACACTGCTGGGTGTGGTTCCAGAGCACCTGAGAACATCTGGGAGAATTGGTTGGTCCCTAGTATAGCATAGCATAGCATAGCACAGCATAGCATAGCATAGCACAGCACAGCACAGCACAGCACAGCACAGCACAGCACAGCATAGCATAGCATAGCATAGCATAGCATAGCATAGCATAGCATAACATAGCATAGCACAGCACAGCATCCTTGGAAACTAGCACTCAACCATTTGGCCCATTTGGCCAAGAATCACTGGAAGTGGCCCCTATATTCCCTGAAAAATGCTTGAGAACCTCCCCTGAATGCAATAAAAATAGTTTTAGAGAGCTACTAACCATGGGCCCACACTCTAACAATATTGCATTATGCACTTACAGGCATATGACTTAAGTGGTAGAGCACATACCAGATCCTGAGTTCAGTCTCCGATGGCTGCCAGAGAAGTGTTGGGTGGATCCTAGTAGCTCCCGAATGCCCCTAGATCTGAACACTGCACACACACTCACCACGGCCCTGTACCGGCTGGCCAAGCACCAATGAGAGTGATTTTGCCCTACTTTATGGAAAAACTTAAGAGAATATATACATCAGTGTTCTTACACACACACACACACACACACACATGCATGCACACACACACAAATACACACTCATCCCAAAACCAAAACCAAAAGACCAAAACACCTAATACCAAATGGGCACAAGGAAAATTTGGAGGTGACAGATTATTGCTTTCATTATGGTGATAGACATATATCTAAACTCATTAAATTAAATACATAAGCTATGTAAAATTTTGGTATATCTACTTTATCTTACTATAACTTTTTAAAAATGTTTTTTCCCCTCAATGAATGTTGAATTATACAGTTGTTTTTCAGGAGTGAGTGAAAGGGAATAAAACGGGAGTTCAGAGTGAAGATCATGGGGCTGGAGTGATAACACAGCAGGCAGGGTGTTTGCCTTGCATGCAGCCAACCCGGGTTCGATTCCCAGAATGGTCCCCTGAGCACTGCCAGGAGTGATTCGTGAGTGCAGAGCCAGGATGTGACCCCTGAGTATCGCCAGGGTGTGACGCTAAAAGCAAAAACAAAAAAGAGTGAAGATAATTCCTGTTGCAATCTTGAAGGCAAGCAAAACTTTGTGGCCAAGAGGAGTGAGGAGATTAAGGGAAGGGCTTATTTAATTTAATTTATTTTTATATTTTTTAAATTTTTATTTTATTGAATCACTGTGAAAAAAAATACAAAGCTTTCAGGTTTAAGTCTCAGTCATATAATGAGTAAACCCCCATCCCTTCACCAGTGCACGTTCCACCACCAAGAACCCTAGTATACTCCCCTCCCATCCACCCTCCACCTAAGTAGCTAAAGATATTCACTTTATTCTCTCTATACTTTGAATACATTAAATATTTCAATAGAGAACTCACTATTATTGTTTAGAATTTTCCCCCAACTATCAGGCCTGCTGAAAAGGCATCATTTAATAATTTCTTTTCATTGCTGAGAATGAAGACTCTATGAGCTCTATGAGGTTTTGGATTTCTGATATTTCAGCTCAGTTCACATTCTAGATGCATTTATGTAAGAAGCTGCTCTGGGTGCCAAAATGGGTTAGAAGACCTCTCGGATCATAGTCTTTTGAAGCAGAGGGTCTGTTTTGTGCGCGGCAGCTCCGGATCTTATCTGAGTGGAGAGCTTGCCGGTAACGGCCCCCATCCCATGATCACCTACAAGCCATGTCACTGCTAACTCATACCTCTGGGTTGGGAGTCTTAGGAGGTGGCTATTGCCACGTGGGTGTTGGGTGTTTTTAGCCTACTAAATGTTTTGTTAGGTGTTAGGTGTTTTTAGCCTACTAAATGTTTCGTGTTTAAAAACAGCCCTTCCTAGATAAGGGCTGTTTTTAAACACGAAACATTTAGTAGGCTAACTACTAAGTGAAGAGAGCAGGGAGAAAAATTGAACCTCATGGGGGTTGGGGAACAAAAGGATGAAGGATGTGAGGGATGCAACAGGGTCTTTGAAAAGAAAGCATATTAGGTACAATATTTGAGGAACTGTCAGGAATCAGATCTCCTTCTCCAGAAGGAGAAGGATGGGAGGGATGCTGACATTTAGTAGGTGAGTATTCAAGAAAAGTGGGGGATGTTTTGTCTGAAACTTTTTTTTTTTGCTTTGGGATGCATAGTGCTCAGGGACTAATCCTAGCTTGTCCTTGGGGGTCACGCCTGGTGGTGCTCAGAGGAACCACACAATGCTGAAGATTGAACCCGGGACTCTTGTGTACAGAACATGCATGCCACCCTGCTGAGCCTTATCTGCAGCCCCTCGGTTGTGTGTGTTCAGGTTGTCAGGAGCAGAGTTCTACCCAGGCTTGCTCAAGAGAGTTTGTCTATTAGAATTGCATGCCAAAACCTAAATGCAGGAGCTTGGAATGACAAAAGTTTTCCATTTATTAAATATTGATAACCTAGAGATAGGGATCTCACAACTGCTCAAGGAAATGATAAAGAATTTAAGCCTTCTCTAGCTGCCTGCCTCTCCACCTTGGGGTGCAGCTTTTGTCATCACTGTCATGTGCTAGTCACTGTTCCTCAGCTAGGAAGGAAAAGAAAATGGTACATGTTAGCTGAGTCATATAGGAAGTTGATGCTTTTGGGACCACTAGGCCCCACTCAGAATCCCACCCAGGGATGCTCAACGGACCATGAAATACAGGAGGTGTTGCACCTGCTAGCCATGTGCTCTATTACTTGACCTATTCCCTTGGCATTTTCCCTTTTAAATACATTCGTCCTCCCCCCCCTCCACCATTAGACCTCATATTTGTCTACCATTTTAGCTCATTAACCAGAACAGGTCACACAGTTTCACAAGCCTAAGGGTTAGTTTTGTTGTTGGGTGTTTTTTTTTTTGCTTTATAGTTCATACCCATATATGAGTGAAGCAATATATAACTGTCATTTCCTATTTCACTTAGAATTAGCACCTTAAAAATCAATCCATTTTGTACTTCCCCCCCAAAAAAAAGCCAATTTTCACCTTTTTCAATAGAGTAGTATTCTATTGAATATATATTGATATATATTTATATATATGTCTACCATGGGATGGAGTGATAGCATAGCAGGTAGGGCATTTGCCTTGCATGTGGCTGACCCGGGTTTGATTCCTCCACCCCTCTCGGAGAGCCCAACAAGCTACCAAAAGTATCCTACCCACACGGCAGAGCCTGGCGAGCTACCCGTGGTGTATTAGATATGCCAAAAACAGTAATAACAAGTCTCACAATGAAAACGTTACTGACCCCACTCGAGCAAATCCATGAACAATGGGACTACAGTGCAGTGTTATATATACCATAGCTACATTATTCAGTCATCTGTTAATGAGATTTAGGCTGATTCCTTGTTTTGGCTCTTGTTGCTAATACAGACTTGTAATAATACAGAGCAATCTATTTAAAATGACAAATTTAATCACACTAGAGGCCTGTCGATAACCTGCTATTGCCCTTCAAATAACGGGTTAAAATCTATGTTGATAGTATGTGTTGGTGTTCAGAATAGTTGACAACTCTCCCCAGCAGAGGATTCTATATCTCTGCCTCCTGAATGCCAAGCATGTGACTCGCATGAGACCCTTCATGCAAGAGAGTTATATCCTACCTTCTTGAACAAAAAGTGACCCTTGGTTTTCTCTGGGGTAATGAGATGGAGACCAAAACAATGTGTGCTGCTTCTAAGTAGAGTTTTAAAAGCCAGAAAAATAGCTCATTTCTCTCTGTCCTTCCTTTATCACTGCCATTAGCCCAGATAAAAGTTGATCCATCAGACACGAAGGCAATGTGGAGACAAACCCCACCATAGACATTTAACATGAGTTGAAAATAGATTGCTCCTTTAATCTATTGATATTTATTACTATGCCAAAAACAGTAACAACAAGTCTCACAATGGAGACATTACTGGTGCCCACTCAAGCAAATTGATGAGCAACAGGATGACAGCGATACAGCAAAAAATATTACTGTCTGTACAGGTCTGAATGATTGAATGATTTGGTCCAGCTTCTCCAGCCTTATCTCTCAAATATTTCCCCCCTGGCTTGATTAACTCCTATTTTTCTTCTGGACTCTGACTTAAATGTTGCTTCCATGGAAGAGTCTCCTGACTCACCTCCTCCTCTCTCACCTCCTAATACTGATTTAGATCACCTATTATTTTATCCCATAACACCTTTTTCATTTTCTTCATATCACTCAAACACAGTCTGTAGCATTTCTGAATGTGATTATCTCCTTTTTTACAGGCGAAGTTAAGTTCAGGGGGGGATAGTAGTTCTTGATTATATCCTCATGCGTGGTACACAATAAACCTTCAATTAACTCCATTTTTTTTTATCACATAAACAATTCTAAGTCCAAATCACAGGTGAGCTCATATTCCAGAAACAATCTTCTGAAGCAAAGGTGAGGGAAGAGATGGAAAGCAAGAAATGGAAGCTATGCAAATAGAAACAGAGAGGGCAGTGCAGCAGGAATACCAGAAGGCAAAAGTTCACAGGAAATAGAACCTCTGAAAAGGTGCGAAACACTGATTCTACAGCTGCTGAAGGTTCTTATGCTAAGCTCCCATCTTTCCTGCTTTTTCCTCTTTCCTCATTTTGTAATTTCTCATTTCCGTAACTTGCTGAACGCCTTCTAGCGGTTGGGTGTTCTCAGGGATGCGGTTAATAAATGAATGAATTCCTCGCTTCATAAGCTTACCTGGGTAGGGCAGAGAAAAATAAACCCAGTAATTATTAGGGCAGGGAGATAGAATTCAAAATAGAAATTCAGAGTTCTTGAAAATTTTACATTTTCTCAGCACCTTCTTATCTTTATCTTTGATTATGCTTGCCCAAATTTTACGCATTCGTCAAGGCCTTTAGTGCTTTATTTGGAAGATCAAAAATCCTGTGATGACAGAGAATTTTTGTATTAAGCTGACAGCGGTCATGGATGCTGCGACCCAAGGTCACTCAAAATAATGGTATTTCTGTCAAGGTCCTTCTTGCCCTTCTGTGAGGTGTTATCAGTTTGTTCAAGGGGGATGTTATTAATATACACTGGGGTGGGAAGAGCTGAGGTGTGGGTGTGGCACTAACAGCATCCGAATGCTTCATCACTATCTCCTATTAAATTCCCCAAGCCAGCCATTCCTTCTCCCTGCCTCTATATATTGATGGAACGATATGCCTTTAGAATATTCTACCTTATCTTGTGTGTTCATGTTTTTCTCTTACTTTCCTATAAGCTCCTGGAGGCAAGAACCATGTCTGATTCATCTTTTTATCCTCCCCCTGGCTTAGCAGAGGTCCTGTCACAGAGAATCTATTTACTCAATAAATGTTCCCAGAATTGAATTGTGGGGGATACGGTGGCTCCCTCGGGCACTATTAAATCAGGTCCATTCTTTCTTAACACCATCAAAAAATATTGTCATTGATTCAGAGAATCCATTTCCATAATTTTATCTATCAAAAATTTAAAAAATTATCAAAGTACTAGAGACACAAGGTAACTAGTAATTGAAGAACAGGGCAGGTTTGCAGCAAACTTGCTCCCTGTCTGCAGTCCCCATTCCGAGGCAACTTCTTAACAATTTCTGTTGCCACCAGATTCTGAATAATTCACTCAGATCTCTCTTTGGGGATTTAATCATCGTTAGCTCCATTCCTTTTTCTTTTTAAGATGAGAACTTAAGCTGGACATACAAACCCTTTCGCTCTGCCCACCTCTTGGTAGCTGGTATAATTGTTTTTCATTCTCAAAGCACTACTTTTGTCACTTGATATGATACTATTTCTAGATTATTCCTTCTTCCTTTCCTAATGAATCAGTTTCCCCCCCCCCCGACATTCTATGTAAGAAGAGGTCATGACTGTTTCATTTTTCTCTCCTGTCTTGGATTGTCTTTCCATTCCTCCTTTCTGGGTGCTCCCTTTAACTCTCCTGGTGCCAAGAGACTTAACAACTGCATTCTAATGCAATCCATTTGCTCTTGGACAGTAGGCTGACACTCAAAGTTGAATACAAACTGGTGTTCTTGTTATTCCCATGACATAACTATTGTTCACGGACCGAGGAGGGAGCTAGGACGACGCTTTCTTTTCCGCAGGTTTGAGCACTGAACTCTGGGGCAGGGAACCGTCTCTCCATCTGGCACGTGCAAGATTCTAGCTACAATCTCTCCACCACACCCTCCCGCCTCAGCTCAGCACATACGAGGGGTATCTCCCTCACAACCCCAGAGTAACACAGAGCTGGGCCAAATGGACCCAAGCACTGACCTCACTCCTAGGTCAAGCAATCCAGGGAGTAGCCTTCCTCATTGTTGAGGACGACCCCTATAAAATAGAGTCACAGCCTTGGTCATTCAAATAAGAATGCTAAACGCCATAAAGACTAAAAGATCCTAGGGGGTAAGATGTTAGCTCAACAGTAGAGCATTTTTGCCCTACATGTATGAAATCCTGGGTCAGATGCCCCGGCACAAGACAAAGCAAAAATATGAAATGGTTTGAATTTGGGCAAAAGGATAAGCACATATGGGAGATCAAGATTTGATCCCTGGCACCACAATCCCCTGAACACAACCGAGAATGATCCTTGAGCACGAAGCTGGGAGCAGCATGAAAATTGTTGTGTGTGGCCCCCACAAACACACATAGCACTGCACTGTAGCACCGTCGTTCAGTTGTTCATTGATTTGCTCAAGCGGGCACCAGTAACGTCTCCATTGTGAGACTTGTTGTTACTGTTTTTGGCATATCGAATATGCCACAGGTAGCTTGCCAGGCTCTGCCGTGTGGGCGAAATACTCTCGGTAGCTTGTTGGGCTCTCCTAGAGGGACAGAGGAATCAAACCCAGGTCAGTCACATGCAAGGCAAATGTCCTACCTGCTGTGCTATCGCTCTAGCCCTATATCTACATCGGTTCCCTAAAATCAAGCCATATATAATTACTTTCATAAATACTTTTTTGAAGACTGAATTTTCTAATTGACACTTTATGGTTGCCCAAAACATGACGTTCCTTTATTATGCCTTCAACTCTGCTGATCTCTCAATTAAATCATTGCAGAGTGTATCTCTTTGGTATAACCTCTTGTTCAAGACCTCTTGAACAGAATGAGATCTGGGCAGATTGGAGGTACTCTGGGCAACTTTGAACCATATAAAGTCACAAAACATAAAGTTCAAGACTTTTAACTCCTCCAATTGTGAAATTTTGGTTTAGGTTTTGTCCCACACCCCGTTTCAGGGCTTACTCCTGGTTTTACCTTTAGGGGGTCATTCTTGGTGGGGCTTGGGGGACCATATGGGCTGCCGGGTGTGGGGGTGGGGGTCAAACCTGGGTTGACTATAATCATGGCAAGTTCCATACCTGCCGTACTGTTTCTCCAACCCCCCAAATTAATTTTTTTTAAATATGATTTTCTGGAGTTTGTGGAAAGTACAGCCAGAACTGCAGCATGGTCTCCTGAGCATCCCAGAGGTCTGGAGGTACCCAGTATCACTGGATGTGACCCTGGAGGCCTCCAGCATCTCTGGGTGACTCAGGTAATCCCCTGCACCAAACAACCTGCTTGAACAGTACCCACCATCAGGCACTTGGGTTGAACTGCTGGCCTAGTTGGCTGAGAATCACTGGTTGGCCGAGAATGTGTGTGTGTGTGTGTGTACAGACATAACTATGTATATATACCAAAATTTTGTACATATATGAAATTTTTCTAAGGGTGATTATGGCTCAGAATTTTTCCAGGTTCTGAATGGTCTTGAGGTGACCTCTCTGTTTCATCTAAGAACTTCTTCTTGTTTTCAATTTTGTGCTTTTATTTTCTCCACAATAAAATGGGGACATGGAATTTTAAATGAATCACAGGAGGAATGACTAGGGAGTAATATTTTTTAGCCTTTATTTTTGTAAAAATATTAGTATAGCCAATTCTTTGTATCCTGTAGCTGTTTACATTCTTAAATTCAGCTGACAATGGATGGGAATTATGTACCATGTAGTTAGGTCTCGGAAGATATTGAAACTGTACATATTTTTCTCTTGTTATTATTCTCTACCCACTATAATATAAGAACTATTTACATAGCATTCACAATGCATTATGTACTGTAAGTAATCTAGAAATGGTTTAAAATATTCAGGAGAATGTGAAAATGTTAGTTCTATGCAGAAACTATACTGTTTTCTATGAGGAGTTCTTCTATGAGTTCAAGTGTCTGCAGATTTTGGTATTTGAGAGATGGAACCAATCCCCCTTGGATACCAAGTGACAACTGTAAACAAAATCTACGTACAAAATTCTACATACAAGAGCTATGTATAAAGTTGCTAATTATAAATGAGTAAAATTAACTTTGAAGAAATCTCCCCGGGAATACCAGAGGGCTGGTGTTATGAACATGTCATTTTAAATTCTGTGGTAGTGTTATTGAGGCTCCCTTAAAATTTTGTTCTTTCCCCAAGTACGCAAAATCACGCATGACAGGAAAGGAAATTTAGAGCAGCTAAGGCCAAGTTACATGTTTCAACTTTAAAACCTGTGTAGTTTATTGTGATTTTCTTATTCTTAATATATGTTTTCCTCTTATATTGGGGACAGTAATGCAATAATATACCATTTATTGAGTGATTAACTTCTGTGCCAGACACTAATTTTTGCTAGTACATAGAATTCATTTTAATTTACAAATTCTTTTATGTGTATAGTTATGTGAGTTGGAGGAGTGTATAGGTATTTACTTTTGTGTTTAATTTTTTTTTATTAATTTTTTAATTTCATAAGTTACTTCAAAATATTTGATTACATTTAATATTCAAACACCAATCCTACCACCATTACACCTTCCCACCACCAAACTTGGGATGTTTTGATCCCAAACCCCAATCCCATCCCAAAACACAACGAAAGAATATATTTTGTATGGTCTGTTATGAAGAACTGCTGAGCATACTTACAAAAAAGTGTTGATATAGAAAACAGTGTGAAGATTGTTCTATTTTGGCAGGAGCCATTAAGACATTCTATAGAATACCACTAACATGTTGTTAAAGTTTGGGTGATGTGAGCTTTGGTATATATCTGAAAACGTGTATATATGCATATCATGAATCACAGAATCATGAATCACGAAATCCCATTAATCGTCGATTACTCGAGCGGGCTCAGTAACCTCTCCATTCATCCTTTCCCTGAGATCTTAGAAGTCCCTCTGGACTCGGCTCTCCCGAAGATGTCACACTGGAGGCTCTTTCAGGGTCAGGGGAATGAGATCCAGCTTGTTACTGGATTTAGCATATGAATATACCATGGGAAGCTTGCAAGGCTGTCCCATGTGGGCAGGAAACTCTCAGAAGTTTGCTAGTTTCTCCCAGAGGGAGAAGTAGGCTACAAGATATGTGCCGAGCGCTTCTGAGAACTTGCTTTTAAGTCTCTCTGGATGTTGGCCGTTGATGGGATTACACACACCTGGGTTCCTCTGCCCGTACCTTCATGCGTGAGGCCTGTCCTCATGCATATATATACATATATCCCTCTATGATTTGTTGCCTCCTGTCTGAACCCCATCAATATGGTGTGGTAATTATGGAAAATGGGTAGGGAGTGTCTTATGAGGTATCATTCAGCCGCTTTCGCGGCCGTGTGGTCCAGGAATATGTTCACTCATATGTGAAGCTCGGCCCGAGTGTGTGGAAAGTGGACTGGAGTGTGGCGGCGGTTGGGTGCCAGGGCTTGGAGGGCTCTCACCCACACCCTTCTGGGGCGCCCTGAGTGAAAACAGCCTGGCGCGGAGTCAGTGGGGCCTCATTTTATGCTCCCTTTCGGGAGAAGCAGCGTGAATTCTCTTGTGTTTAATTTTATATTTGTAATTTTTCCTATTTTACAGGGGCCATATATTGGTGCTGGGGGGCGTGGGTGTTGTGTCACTCTTTGGCAGTGTTCCATCTGGCGGTGCAAGGTGGTTGATTCAGAGCCTTGACCCAGTGCTGTGGTACTTGGACTTGGCATTACCTTGGGCCCACCAGGGCCACACCCAGAAGTGCTTGTGTGGGTGGGTTATGTGGTACTGGGGATCAAACTGAGGGTCTCACACAAGTGAGATATATGTTCTACTACTCGAGCTATCTCTCTGGGCCTTGTTGTATGTTTTGTTGTTGCTGTTTGGGGGCCAACCCCCAGAGATGTCAAGTGTAACTCCTGGTTCTACACTCAGGAATTACTCCTGAAGGTGCTCCAGGGTCATAGGGGATACTGGTGGTCAAACTCAGGTCAGCCTCTTGCAAGGAACTGTACTATTTTTCCAGCCCTGTAATTTTGTATTTTTAAAAGAGAATATGTTCTTCCTCACCCACCACAACCCAAAATTATGTAAGCCTTGAACCCTCCAACAAAGCTTGAATTTGCTTTGCCTAGCTTCCGTTTATTGTTTCTCTCTCCCTTTAGACTTGATTGCTTGGTTGTTCTGTGCCTTCCTCATCACTCATGACTCAGAACATAGAAGAGAGGTACTCAGTTTAAGTAGATAAGGTAAACTAGTTTGGAATAGCCTTTTCCGGAAATTTCTCAACTCCCAAACCAATCCAGTCTCCACTATATGAATTCAACATTGCTTTATTCCCTGTGACAAGTTTTTAGGAGTGCCTGGTAGTGCTTCCAAGGCCCTCTAGGTTACCATACTTATTTCTTAATCTCTTCTGCTTTTTTTCTACCAACAGGGTTCGTTATCAAACTCATCATCATCATCATCATCATCATCATCATCATCATCATCATCATCATCATCCCGTTGATCATCAATTTTCTTGAGTGGTCTCAGCAATGTCTCCATTTGTCCTAGCCCTGAGATTTTAGCAGCCTCTCTTTACTTGCCCTTCCCAACAATGCTGCATTGGAGGCTCTTTCAGGGTCGGGGGAATGAGACCCATCATTGTTACTGGTTTTGGCATATGAATACGCCACGGGGAGCTTGCCAGGTTCTGTCCAGGAACTTGGTTTTATAGTTTCTGGATGTTGGCCATTGATGGGATTACAGGGCACCAGGGGCAGTCCCTGGGTGTGACCGCCTAGCTACTGGAAAAATGTGGAATCTGGGCAGAAAAGGCCCAGTCCTGATCTGAGCAGGCTTGGAGATCTCAGCCCCGGGTCCCACACATCTGGGTTCCTCTGACGGTTCCTTCATGCGTGAGGCTCATCCGAAAGTGTGGAGAGGGGCCTTGAGCTGTGGCTGGGATCTGGAGGTCTTTGGCTGTTGGGGCTCTGCTCGGGGCAGGGAGGGAAACTCAACCCGCGCCCTCCGAGAGGCCCCGGTGAAGAGTGCCAGATGAGGGGGCAAGAGACTGCCATTATTAAACCTTATTTTCCCCAATCTAATTTGCAATATTTTAATTTTACCTTCTTAATAAATTTCAGCTCTGACTTCTTAGGGTTCCAGTTTCCTCTCCAAGTGTGGGAGCCTGAACCTGAATCCTAGTCCCAGGGACACGCATGATAATCTCAGGCCGGTCTCCTTGGCATTGACTGCCTCGTTATCTATTCTAAGGAGTGTTTTCTGTAGAGATTCAAACCTAAAGAACTTGTTTGGATTGCTTACTATTTCTTGGTAATTGAACTACCTCTTCAAATGTTTGTTAGATCCTGTGTGCTGTGTTCTGTGCTTAAGAGAGCGAAACAAGTTATTCTTGACCAGAGTTTTTAGTCTAGATTGTCTAGAGGAGAGAGACACACCCAAAGAGGAAAAAAAACAGACAAACATATCAATCACAAGTCATGGGAAGTGCTCCAAAGACAAAACCTAAAGATGCGAGAGGAGTAGAGGAAATGTGTTCTAGAAAGAACACAGGCTTCTCCAGCATGGGCAAAAGCAATCAATGATATAGAGACAAGCAAGCAAGGTCTGTGTTTAAGTGAGAACACGGGCTTGAAGAACAAGCCCTGGATGGCATTTGGGGGGAGTGTTTACACAATTCTTCCAAATGTTTTTTTTTTCTGGAATTTTCCATAAATATAAATGAACCTGGCTATTGTCACAGGAAAGCCTTGCACTGTGTTGATAGTCTTTTTAAACTCTCAGATTCTTCTGTAGCTTTATTTTCTGAGGGATCTATGCTTCTCTGGGTGGGGCCTTGGTTTTTTTGCACAATGCTTGGCCCATAATAAATGTTATTTATTTGCTGATCAAATGTACTATTCTGATTTATAAAAAAGAACAAAATATTCAGAAGTCCTAGAACTTTAATCTTTTGTTGCTGTTTTTGTTTTGTTTTGTTTTGTTTTGGGATCACATCCTACAGTGCTCAGGACTTATTCCTGGTTTTGCACTCAGGAATTAATTCTGGAAACCAGAGATTAGGGGACTATGTGGGGTGCTGGGGATTGGACCAGGTTGACCACATGCAAGGGAAACACCCTACCTATCTCTAAGCACCCTACTATCTCTCTGGTTCCAGAAATTTGATTTCTAATGAATTTTTAAAAGTATTCAAGGCACTAAGCTTTGAGCCTTATACATGGAAAGCACGTGATCCAGTACTGAGCTACTTCCCCAATTCCTGAAACCTTAAATATCAATAATAACCAAGAAGTTATATAGTTTTAGTTTGCAACACTCTCAACCTGACCCCACACCTTCCAGATCATGAGGAAACAAACACTGATTTTCAGAACCTTTGACAAGAAAGCCAGAAATAACATGTCCCGGTGATATCAGCAGTGTCAGTGGCCATGTTCCACATGATTAGGGGCTACTCCAAGCCCTGGACTTAGGGTCACTCCAGTAGCTGCTCGGGGGACCTGGCAGTGCCAGGGGCTGGACTTAGCCCCCCCTGCATGCGAAGCATGCACTTCAGCCCGTTGACATATCTCTCTCACCCCATCCATAAAAGCATTTTTATGATGTAGCTATGAATTCACAACCTGACTCCAGGACATGCAAGAAGTGTTACTCTCCTCTATTGTTTTCAGCTCTATACATACGGAACTAGCAACTTATCTAGCCAGTGGGAAGCTTTAGATTATCTTTAGTGGAGCATTACCTTGCTGACCCAGCATGCAAACAGCAAACAATGGCTGCAATATTTGGTGTGTGTGTGTGTGTGTGTGTATGTGTTTCCTTCTTATCGTAGTTGACGTATTTTACCTGTAATAGGCAGAGCCTGGAAAGTTACCCGTGGCATACTTAATATGCCAAAAACAGTAATGACGACAGTCCTCATTCCCCTGATCCTGAAAGAGCCCCCTATACACCATCGGGCTACATCTAGCATGCGACAGGGATGAATGGAGACGTTACTGGAGCAAATTGATGAATGCGATGACAGTGACAGTGATACAGGGAATAGGCCCACATAGAGCTTTGGATTGGTAAATTCAGCTTCCACTTATAGTTTCACCAGAGTTGAAAGCCTGGGATTCTCACACTGTCCTTACCCATAAGCCCTGCCAAGTCTTTCAGGCTCTGTGAGGGTATGAGCTAGTAATCCTAACACTGCTGATTCCATTTCTTTCCATTTATGATGAAATCTTCTCTTAATGTTTTCCCCTTTTATCCATCACCTCTGGGCTTTCTCATCCCCTCTACCCTTTTCTTGGTGATCTTAATTTTCATGTACACCGGGGAGCTATGTTCTCCAATGGAAACTTAGATGTACAGCTCTGAAAATTTTTGGAATAAAGAGAAAATAAACACTACTATCACCTTAGACCAAAAGAGTTCTGATTCCAAAGCACAAAATATACTCTTGTTCTTCAATACATGAATATCTCAATTTGTGGTCCAATCACATTGGTAAATTGGAATATACTTTCTCCGGGCATCAAACTGTTAGTGTCATTACTGTTCTTATTATTTTATAACCTCTTGTCATTCATGGAGAATCAGTCCAGGGGTTTTCTTTTGTTTGTTTGTTTGCTTGTTTCTGATTTAGTGTGATTCCTGGTGCTATAGAGCCTGACTGTATTTCCTGCATGGGGTTCACAGATTAGGAAGTCGAACAAAGAGTTTTGAATTACAACAGTTCTCTCCCTAGTTTATCTTGTAAGGACAAGGTGCCAAATAGACCCCGTGTCACAGCCTGGACCTTCTGCAGAGACAGGAAGTTATCAAAACCTGCTGCCTTGCTGTTTTGTGGCCAATGAGTTTCTCCCTCTAGAATCTTCGTGTTCCCTTTGGCTTGGAAAAATGAACTGGCTTTGCAGGGGGCCCCAACTCTGCTTACTAATTCTTCCATGTGCTACATCTCTGTGGCAATAGTCTTGTTAATAATACCATTCTAGAACTCAATATTGTGTAGAACTCTCCACAACTTTCTGTAGCTATTGGGGAGGTAACCCCTGAATCTTCTTACTACATCAGTAAGGTGATCTTTGTTGATTAAGAAACCCCTTTGCAAACATAACAGCCACAGAACTTTACAGGTAAACATCTTTAGAGTTCGAAGGAATGTTCCAGAATCTTTCTTTTAGCATTAAATTGGCCTTTCATCAGAATACCCCTTACTAGTCAGAAATTTTCCTATTCCAAGGCAGCGCAATCTAATTGTCTCTGTAAAATAGACCCGATTACACTAATGAACCTCTCTCTAGAGGGGAGATTTATCCTAATTTGGGTATCATTACTGCACCTAGCTTGAGCAAACATCTATTGGATGCCAGGTACTGAAGACTCACAGAAAGATTTGCAAGGAATTCAAGTAGTTTACAGAGAAAATAGAAACAAACTTTTATAATACAAGGTGATAAAATATGGATAAAAGACTCTGGTAGTCTATCAGAAGAGCCAATAGAAAATTCATAGAAGAGATGACATTTGATCTGGGTTGTGAAGGACACATAAATATTTTCTAGGTAGGTATGAGAGAGGGGGCATTCCAGGAGGCAGAACAGCTGGTACAAGGCATAAGGACAGAACTTGGCTCCTTCCTTGTTGTGAGGTGTTGTGTTTGTCTGCACCAGTGTGCACTGGGAACAAGGGGGACCTGATTGCAGCTGATTTTTAAGGAATTTTTATTTAATGTCATCTTGGTTGATAATGCTAAATAAGTGTCAGGTGCATAGAATCATCATTGTACATTTGTATGCACAACATTGTGAATACTCTAGTGTTAATCTGTCAGTGCAATTGATCCCCTTTCCCCATGTCATCCATCCTCCAACGTCCTTCCCTTATGGCAATAATCAGTCTGTTTTCTGTATTTAAGGCTTTGTTTTGCTTTGCTTTTGTTGAATCCCCTTTTCTGTCTATAAGGGCACTTATTCCTGCTTTGGGACACTGTAAACAGTCTGAATCCAAGATTTTTAATTGGAATGATATCAGTCAGAGGTACTTTCCTTCCAGCCAATTTGATGCCTTGGTTAATTAATTTTCTGTATAACATAGAAAAACTATTTTCAAAAAGAAAATGCTAACAACCAAAATAAGTTTTGTTTAGATTCATTCTTTTCCTTTAAAGTTTGAATTATTTATCAGGTATTGTTTGCACTGAATTATTTTTTTATTTCCACTAGGGTGCTAGAGATAGCACCCTACCCGCTGTGCTATCTCTCCAGCCCTCCACTTACTTTTTAAAAAACAATTTCATTGAATCAAGCGTGAGATAGTTACAAGCTTTCATGTTTGGGTTACAATCACACAATGATCAAACACCCATCCCTCCACAAGTGCACATTCCCCACCACCAATCACTGCCACTGTCACTGTCATCCCGTTGCTCATTGATTTGTTCAAGTGGGCACCAGTAACGACTTATTGTTACTGTCCTTGGCATATCCAATACGCACGGGTAGCTTGCCAAGGTTCTGCCGTGCGGGCTCCATACTTTCAGTAGCTTGCTGGGCTCTCTGAGAGGGGCGGAGGAATCTAACACGGGTTGGCTGCGTGAAAGGCGAAAGCCCAACCACTGTGCTACCACTCCAGACCCACCAATATCCCGGGTATACCCCCCTTTCCCACCCTCCCTCTGCCTCCATGACAGACAATATTCCCCATACTCTCTCTCTACTTTTGGGCGTTATGTCTTACAACACAGACACTGAGAGGTCATCATGTTTGGTCCATTATCTACTTTCGGCACACACCTCTCATCCTGACTGATTTTCCAGCCATCATTTTCTCAGTGATCCCTTCTCTATTCCAGCTGCCTTCTCCCCTCCGCTCAAGAAGCAGGCTTCCTTCCAGCTACAGGGCAATCCTCCTGGCCTTTTTATCTACTGTCCTTGGGTGTCAGCCTCATGTGATATTATTCTATACTCCACAAATGAGTGCAGTTCTTCTATGTCTGTCCCTCTCTTTCTAATTCATTTCACTTAGCATGATACTCTCCATGTCTATATATTTAGAAGCAAATTTCATGACTTCATCTCTCCTAACAGCTGCATAGTATCCCATTGTGTAGATGTACCAAAGTTTCTTTAACCAGTCATCTATTCTAGGACACTTGGGTTGTTTCCATATTTTGGCTATTGTGAACAGTGGTGCAATGAACATATAGGTACAGATGTCATTTCTACTGTGCTTTTTTGCATCCTCAGGATATATTCCCAAAAGTGGTATTGCAGGGTCATATGGAAGGTAAATTTCTAATTTTTGAAGGACTGTCCATATTGTTTTCCAGAAAGGTTGGACCAGTTGGCATTCCCACCAACAGTGAAAGAGCGTCCCTTTTTCCCCATGCCAGCACTGGTTGCTTTTGTTCTTTTGAATGTGTGTTTGCTCTGAATTTTATTTGATCATGATTTCTACTTTTATAATAGTAATAGTTTCTATCAAGTCTTTTTTCCCTTGGTTAAATTTTATGAATATAATTTTTAAGGATGATTCCCTAATTTGTATACTTTTCAAAAAATGTGTGATCCTCTAATTTCCAAGATTTGTGGCATGTATGGGCTGGAGCTATAGTGCAGCTGGTAAGGCATTCGCCTTGCATGCAGCTGACCCAGGTTCGATTCCTCAGCCCTCTCAGAGAGCCCGGCAAGCTACCGAGAGTATCTCGCCCACATGGCAGAGCCTGGCAAGCTACCCATGGTGTAATCGATATGCCAAAAACAGTAACAAGTTGTCTCACGATGGGGACGTTATTGGTGCCTGCTCTAGCAAATCGATGAGCAATGGGATGACAGTGACAGTGGCATGCATTTTTATGTACTTTCTTATTTAGTGTTTATTATTGATGCCAGTAACTTAAAAAATCAACCCATCATGAACTGAATTAAAATAATGATGCCGTTTATTTCTTATTCATGGGAAACTGAAAACTTGTGCACAGATGTGTGTGTAAAGAGGAAAAAATTTTTTAAAGGAAAAGAGGGAGAAAAGTAAGAGGTGTTCGAGAGAGAAAGACAGGAAGAGAAATGGAATAAAAGGAAGAGGAAAGAGATATAAGTGCTGGGGGAGAAGGCAGTGGGGATAGAGAAGTACCTCTAGGGCAAGGATAGCTGCAAACAATCACTCTGGCTAAGAACTGTGTAATGAAAATAGGTAAAGGACCAAGCATGATAGCCTCTAAGTAACTATATTGCAAAACATAATGCCCCAAAGGAAGGAGAGAGGGAGGGAGAGAGAGAGAGAGAGAGAGAGAGAGAGAGAGAGAGAGAGAAGAAAAGGCTGGCTGGAGGGGGATAGGGTGATGAGAGGGATACAGAGAACATTGGTGGTGGGAAATGTACACAGGTGGAAGGAACAGCTTTTAAACTGTGTACCTGATGGTGATTCAATTTAAAAAAATAGAGGAAAGAGACAAAAATCAGAGAGCAAAAAAATATACAGAGGAAGACATAGATGGATGTGAGACTAGATAATGTCCTCAGTTACAAGTTGAGTGTAAACTCTGATTCAAGGCTTATCCATACCCCAATTTAGGATGTACAATTCCTTTCATTCTACTGCTTTTTGAATGGGGGTTGGGCCACCCCTGACTGTGCTCAGGGTTCACTTCTTGCTCTGTGCTCAGGAATTCCTCTTGGCAGTGCTCCGAGGACCATATGTGGTGTTGGGGACTGAATCCAGGTTAGCTGCATGCAAGGCAGATGCTTTACACACTGTACTACTGCTTTAATCTTAGCTGTACTCGTTGTGTTGAGGGGCTGATATAGGGGATGATTCAAACTTGGGACAGTTGCATGCACTTCTTTTATTTTACTTCATGCAGTTCCCTCTTCCTTTTCTCTTCCCTTTCAACATTTCCTAAATAAAATTTTGTTGCTTCACACTGGAAATAGAAATGTGAGGTGATTTTATCTAATTATAAATGTCTGTCAAATAAAGCTCCTGTGGCCCTCTTATTAACAAGGTGTGTGCCTGTGTATGACCCCAGGTGAGTGTCCTTGATCTCTTGCCATCTGAGTTTCTGTACCTTCACAATGGAGACACAATAACTATATTTTAAGGTGGTTATGATAAGTAAGGCTGGAGCGATAGCACAGCAGGTAGGGCATTTGCCTTGCACGTGGCTGATCCGGGTTTGATTCTGCCATCCCTCTCGGAGAGTCCGACAAGCTACCGAGAGTATCCTGCCCGCACAGCAGAGCCTGGCAAGCTCCCAGTGGCATATTCTATATGCCAAAAACAATAACAACAAGTCTCACAATGGAGACGTTACTGGTGCCGGCTCGAGCAAATCAATGAGCAACGGGATGACAGTGATACAGTGATACATGATAAGTAAATATATTATGATAGTATGTTTTTACTTTGTATTTAGATTTTAATTCCATTTCAATGGACTTTGTGTCTGTTGTATGATTAGAAATAACTTAATTATAACTCTATAATAGGTAATTCTTCCACAACACCATTTATTGAACAAGTTCTCTTGCCTTCAACAATAAGAATGTTCATCTTTATCATACACTGATTGGTGATCTGTCTACTTCTGGGCTTTCAAATTGGGTTCTATTATTCCATTGTTCTATCGCTGAGATAGCATCAGATTGTTTTATTATTGTAGCTTCATAACATGTTACAGTACAAGTTCCCTTATCATTATGCTTCTATTTCAAGATTTCTATTTCAAGATTTTCTTGCCTATTCTTAGGAATTCCTTTTTCTCCCCAGATGAAATTTCTTAACACATTACTAAGTTCCAAAACTCTTGGGAGTCAATTCTAAGTGCATAAGATTCTATATGGATTCAGGGACTGTCTTAACCAGATGGGGCTGCTACAAGAAAATATAATAGACTTAGTGACCTTAACCATAGAAATTTATTGATTATACATCTGGAAACTGGATGTTAAAGATGAGGTGGCAGTATGGGTGGGTCCTGGGGAGAGATCTTCCTGGCTATATTTCTGCTGTATCTCCTTCCTCCACCTTCTTCCCACCCCTGTCCCCTCTATAGTGGAGAGAATGAGATCTTTAGTGACATTCTCCTCTCTTTCTTTTTAAGAAATTAATTCCATCATAGGGCTGGAGTGATAGCACTGTGGTAGGGCATTCGCCTTCCACGCAGCCGACCCATGTTCGATTCCTCTACCCCTCTCGGAGAGCCCGGCAAGCTACCGAGAGTATGGAGCCCACATGGCAAAGCCTGGCAAGCTACCTGTGGCATATTGGATATGCCAAAAACAGTAACAAGAAGTCTCACAATGAGAGACGTTACTGGTGCCCGATTGAACAAATTACATCATGAGGGCCCCATGCTCAGGACTTCACCGAATTCTAATTACCTTCCAAAGTTCCCACTTTCAAATGCCATGACATTAGGGATTAGGATTTCAACACATATATATTCTATAATATGTTCTATTCAGGGACAATTGGCAGCTCCTTAAAATAAGCTATTTTTCTATTAGGAGAATAGCAGTTTTTTAAAATTTATTCATGTTCTCCTTTTTTGTCTTTTATTATTTTCTCTTTTCTAAAAATATTTTTCTTTTTTCCTTTTTAGCCGCCATGAAAGGACAAAGTCATTCATGATTTGGTTTCAGGTATATGGTCTGACACTGATTCCTTTCCCGTGTCTACTTCCCTCCATTAATGCCCCCACCCCTATTTAATTTCCACCCACCAGTCTGCTTCTACGAGAAGTTTTTTTTTTTAAGTAAGGATTTTCCTCTATGGTTTACAGTACTGTTTCTTAAAGAGTTCCATACATAATACTTTCCCACCTTACAGCACCACCGCCTCCTCTCAGTTGAATGCTTTGCTCCACCATAAACATTGCCCCATCCTTGTCCTAGTCCCCAGTGCCCCCTGTATGGCACATTTCCTACTGAATAGCAGTTCTCAGGCCTTTAAAAAATTTTTTTTAAACACTGAGATTTTTTATCTTTTTTTTGCTCTTTGGGTCACATCCGGTGTTGCACAGGGGTTACTGATGGACCATGGACCATGATGGACTCAGGAATTACTCCTGGCAGTTAATCCTGGCCCATGCACTTAGGAATTACTCCTGGCAGTGCTCAGGGGACCATATGGGAATTGAATCTGGGCCAGCCATGTGCAAGGCAAACGCCCTACCTGCTGTGCTATTGCTCCAGCCCCAACACTGAGATTCTTAATGAAATGATTCCTGGGTGATGTGTAAGAGGTGTAGCCTTCATTTTGCTTTCCTGTGAGGTATTACACACTGCTTAAGTGGAACCAGTTTTCTTCCTTTACCTGCACTCAAGACACGTAGCAACTGTTGGAGTTGCTTATGAGAACAAGATGGTCTTCCTCCAGGAAGCTTTTGTTTTAGACAAAGGGAAGATGGTTGTCTCAGGACCAGACATGTCACAGCATTCTATATGGACTCTTGCTCCAGGTCTCGAGGAACAAGGATCACGTATGGGAATGGAGTCATAGTAACTTACGGATGGCCTTAAGTTGAGTTAGGGTGACCTCCAACAATAAAGAGTTAATCATATCAAATCCAAGAGAGAGTCTAGTTGGAAACGTAAACTCCACAACAGCAGCTAAGCACAGAGGAGCAATGAGGTATGTCCTGGAACACAGGGAGATTTTTATGTGTTTGATTTTGGGCCACACTCAGTAGTGCTCAGGATTGATTCCTGGCTCCACATCCATGGGATCCCTCCTGGCAGGGCTTGTGGGACCAGATGGGAGGCAGGAGAATTTAACGTGGGTCTTTTTCATGCAAGGCAAGACCCCTACCCACTGTACTATTGCTCTGGCCTCATAGGAAAATTTTTTCGTAGCGACATTATGGAGAAATAAGATGGAAGAGGGTCTGGTGCCTTCCATTGTGGATGTTAATGCCATGAAGGTTACCAGCCAGTGGCCGCAGAATAAATAAGTAACATAAACAAAATTAGAACTGACATTTGCTTAGTGCCAGAGATTAAATTTGGTTCTCTTCAGAGATATTACCTTGCACACACACACACATATGCACACACACACACACACACACACATTTTGACCGTCTATTTCTTCTATAACACCTTCCGCTCTTTCTCTGCCCTCTCTTTTTATCTTTGTCCAACTTTCCACTCCTTATCACTTCCTTATGGCTTTGGGTGACCATGAGGCTGTGAATTTCCTGTAGTAAGGGACAGTCCATAACATAAAGGAGAAGCAACTTTTTCCTTTCTAAAAAAAAAATTCTCATGCTCTATCCTTGCACAGATCATTCAGCATGAAAGCTTTGAGTCATCGGTAACATCAGACTTTTCCACAAATGACAGTTAACATGAAAATAAGCTTTGTAACCTGGAATAACAAACAAGCTCATTGCCTCTCCTCTCATGCAATGTCTTGTATGAGTTGAGACCATCCATCTAGATTCAAGCAGATGGTGTAATTTTCTTGTCCTTCCTCATGCTATAGCTCGCTCTGGGGACGAGGGGCTGTCATTTTGACTGGGCTCTTTGCTCTAACTTGACACTTGATAGAACAACTGTAATTAACATGACAGGGTGGCACAAAGGAAAAGAAACATGGAGGTACATTTTTATTTATAGGAAAACTCAACAATCAACTTAAATTTCCTCTAAGTACCTGGTAGCGCTGCAGCACTGTCCTCCCGTTGTTCATGGATTTGCTCGAGCAGACACCAGTAACATCTCCATGGTGAGACTTGTTGTTACTGTTTTTGGCATATCGAATATGCCACAGGTAGCTTGCCAGGCTCTGCTGTACGGGCGGGATACTCGCCGGGCTCTTGGAGAGGGACAGAGGAATTGAACCCGGGTCGGCCGCCTGCAAGGCAAATGCCCTACCTGCTGTGCTATCGCTCCAGCCCACAAATTACTATTTCAGGTTGGGATTGCTGAGTTGAGCTCCTGAACTTTGCCTTATGGGACACGGTCTTTAGAGCAACAGGAATTGTTAAGGAAGGAAAATGCAACATGGTAAATGTGATAAGAAAAATGTTCACAAAATGTGCTGGCAATAGATTGCACTTCTACAGAGAGAATATTTGCACTACCTATGGCAGATAAAACTACAATGAGCTGTCACAAAGGATGAGCAGTATACTAATATCAAGCAAGAAAAATGCAGAGAGGTATGAGTTAATCAAAATAAGATACTAGTCCACCCCTTAGCAGATTAGCAAAATTAAAAATGAGAGGGAAGGGGGCCAGAGCAATAGTCCAGTGGGTAGGGCATTTGCCCTGAGCATATCTGACCTGGGTTCAATCCCTGGCACTCCATTCCCCAAGCCTGCCAGGACTAATCCTGAGCACAGATCCAGGAGTAAGCCCTGAGCACCACCAGGTATGACCCCAAATCAAAAACTAAAAAATGAGAGGAAGAAATTAGCTTCTTTTGGTGGGGAGGGGGGGCATTGGAGCTTAAAGTCCATTGTTTAGCAAGAGATTTTGGTACACAGGGGATTGATGAGAGGACATTTTAAGAAAGATACATTTCTTGCACCTACTTAGTGTTCATTTGTGTATATACACCATACCTTCATTACCCATACCTGGGTTGATTCCATATTCTAGCTGTTGTATGAAGTGCTGCAATCAATAATGGTGTGTATATGTCCTTTTCAATAAATGTTTTTGTGTCTTGAAGGCAGAGATCAAGAAGTGAAGTTACTGGGGTGTATGACAGATCTATTTTTACTTTTTATCAAAAATTTTAATAGGGAATTTGTATTCTTATATGCCATTGGTGGAAAGAAGAATTATCCTCTCCACCAGTGTAATTTTGCGGTCATAATCAGGTCATTATTCTTTTGGGGGGTGTTTGGAGCCATATCTAGTGGTTCTCAGAGCTTCTGACTCTGTGTTCAGGGATCACTTCTGGCATTGTTTAGCACCCTTGTCTGATGCTGAGGATTGAACCCTGACTGATCACAAAAAGGGCAAGTGCCTTGCTCACTGTACTGTCTCTTCATCCCACGTGTTATGCTATTCACTTGGGAATATAAATATAATTGTTTGTTTTGATCTGCTCTATTTTGGTAATTTATCTTATATAAAAATGATTTGTTGCGGTAATACAACGTAAACAATTCAGTTAAGTTGTTGACTTAATTATTCCTTCTATGTTATGGAATATTAAGGGCCAATGAAAGAATGTTAATTATATTTTTATCAATCAGAAAGCAAGTTGCATGAGAAACTATATCAAATTATTTTTTTGCAAAATGATAGAACTATGTACATATGTATTTGTAACCATTTTCAAGAGTATGAAGAATGAAAGGATATACTTTAAGATATTTAAATGAGGATAAATAGTTAAAAGTTACACTCTATGATGTCAAACTGATAATCTTATTTATTTTCATTTTTAAAACATAAGTCACACCTGGCAGGGCCCTGGGAAAACATGCAAAGTCAGGGATCAAACTCAGGGCTTTGTACATGTTCCAAACTGACCCTAATTTCTAATCTTAGGAGTAATGAAAATAGAAAAGGAGATAGGATATGTGGACTTATTTTTTTTCTTTATGAACTTTCCTCTTGAAAACTGATTTTCATAATATCTTTGGGGAGGGTAGAGTAGAAGTATTTTATCCTATCTGACCTACTAAATCAAAGCAAGATCCTTGAACAGTATGCATAAGACAAATATCAGAGGGCAGTGAAAGGTAGAGAGAAGACAAGCTGGTGAAGGACCAAGGAACTGGAAGTGGGTGAGATCAGCTGGTTTTATATTTTACCTTAGATCCAAGACTTGGAGGTGAAGAAGGTGACCATCAATGGAGAGCTGGAGTGATAGCACAGCGGGTAGGGCATCTGTCTTGCACTCGGCCGATGACCCGGATTTGATTCCCAGCATCCCATATGGTCCCCTGAGCGCCGCCAGGAGTAATCCCTGAGTGCAGAGCCAGGAGTAACACCTGTGCATTGCCGGGTGTGACCCAAAAACCAAAAAGAAAAAAAAGAAAAAAATTCCAATGGGAGCAGACATCAGGATGGTTCCCAAATAAGCCTGGTCTCCTGTTTTAAGGACCAGTAAAATAAGAACATCGAATGAAATAGAACTTTTGGTAACTGTGTATTCAAAAAGTGTGGGGGTGTACCACATACATTCGGTGGTCATGAACCGCTTCCCCACCCCGGCCCACTGCTGCTGAGATGCATGAAGGAGGGATCAGGGCTGCCAAGTTGGCTGGTGACCAGTCGCCATTTATTCTAATCTCTATCTCCATTTCAGACTCACACTCCTCTCATCCTAGTCTTTCATACACCCCATCAGTTTCACTCTCTCCATCCAGTTTCACTCTCTTAGCTAGGAACTAAGGGAAACTGAGGCTTAAATTAAGTAAATAGGACAGATGCCCAGGAGTAAATATTTTTCGGAGTCAATTAACTTCCAACTTATAAAAGGATAGCATTAACTATCTTCCTGTATCTACACAAAAAGGACATTGCTCTCAAGTTAAGTATCCAAAGGACATAAGGGAAAGAGAAAAGCAAAGTTTCATTTACAAATACAAAATCCAGAGTGGACATAAATCAAAGAAAGGATCTGGGAAAACCAGGAAAGAATGAGTACAGGGGAGAAAAATATGAAAATGCAATGGACATTACTCTTCTTGAACTTTCTAAATGATTTTTGATAGATGAAGAAAATTATAACTTTTTAAAATATTGTCTAAAATAGGTATAGCAAATATTTAAAACAATTAAACTAAAATGATTTTAAAAAGCTAAGGATTCATATTACTCTTTTTTTTTTTGCTTTTATAGGTCACACCTAGCAATTCTCAGGGGTTACTCCTGGCTCTGCACTCAGGAATTACTCCTGGTGGTGCTTGGGGGGGGGTATCATTGGGGTTGCCAGGGATTGAACCCGGGTTAGCTGCATGCAAGGGAAATGCCCTACCCACTGTGCTATCACTCGGGCCCCCTCATATCACCCTTAAACTGGCAAGACTACAACTACAGAATGTGAAGTCTAGAGTGGCTAGGGTTAGGATGTTGCTCAGTTATAGAGCCCTTACCTTGTGTGTGGGAAGCCCTAGATTTGATCCACAAAGTCAGGGAACATAAATGTTTACAATATTAGCATGTGGCAAATCATCTACTACAATACAAAACGTAACCAATGCAATCATATACACCTAAAACTATTTGTAACTTAACATGGAATTTGGTTATTTTATTTTTGAGTGATATTTGACAGTGTCCAGTCAGGGATTACTCCTGATTCTGTGCTCAGGGAACACTCCTGGTGGGCTCAGGGAAAAGCAAGTGCTGTACTCACTACACTATTTCTCCAACCCCCCTCAAAGTGGAATTCTTAAGTAAAATGTAGGAAGAGAGAGAAAATAAAAAAGAAAACAGAAGTACCAACTGAGAGAACAAACAAGAAACAATATTAACAAGAACCAAATATTTAATTATATCGATGTAAATGTAAATGATCCAAATACATTACTGAAAGAATGAATGACAGAGCATATTAAAAAACATGACCCAATTTAATGCTGCCAACCAGAGCTTCGCTTCAAACTAATGATGTTGGTAGATTGAAAATGAAAGGTTGGAAAAGCTGTATCATAACAAACATTAATTAAGGGAAAGCAGGAATGGTTATATCAATATCAAATAAAGTAACTTTCAGAGCAAAGAAAACTGCCAGAGACAAAGCAAGTCATTGCACAATAAAGTTTTTAAAAATGCTCTATTTGGCACAAGACACCATATTTTTTAAAAAAATTATTGTTTTCATTACTTTAGTTTTTAGGTTAGTCCTGGTAGCGTTCATGGGCTAGTTCTGACACTGGGCTTGGTGGGGGGAGGGTCACTCTGGGACGTGTTTATGGGACCATGTTATGCTGAAGATTGACCATAGGTCTCTCATGTTTTCATGTTCTCTGATATGTTGAATCATATCAGATCAGATCATATCAGGTCAGGCCCTGAAAACACTGCAGTCTTAAACATGTAAACATAAAACAGCTGATCTGAAAAATAAGGGAAATAAATACCAATTGAATTAAATGATAGTTTTATAAAGTGAAATGTTCAAAATTCCTCTCGGTAATTGAAAAGAAAAAACTAGAAAGGAAATTAACAAGAATACTAAACAGGGGCTGGAGCGATAGCATAGCAGGTAGGGTGTTTGCCTTACACACGGCTGACCCGGGTTCGATTCCCAGCATCCCATATGGTCCCCTGAACACCACCAGGGTTAATTTCTGAGTGCAGAGCCAGGAGTATCCCCTGAGCATGGCCAGGTGTGACCCAAAGAAATAATTTTTTTTTAAAAAAAGAATACTAAACAACTCAGCACCATTGGTCAATAGATAATCAATAGTTAACCAACCTTTTTATTTATTTTTAAATTTGTTTTTATTTTATAAAGTAGCTCACAATATTTGGTTACATTTAATATTCAAACACCAATCCCACCGCCTCACACCTTCCCACCACCATATTTCGGGTGTTCTCATCCCGAACCTCAAACCCCAAAGCAGAACTGAAATAATATATTTAATATTGTTTGTTATGAAAAACGCCGAAAATGCTACAAAAAAATAGTATGCTTAGAGGAAAGAGTGTGAAGATTGTTGTGTTCACCCAGGGACCAGTAAGCCCTTCTATAAGAGATCACTAACATGTTGTTAAAGGTTGAGTCTTGTGTGCTTTTCATGTATGTATCTGCAAAAAAAAAAAATGTATATTTTCCCTCTAAGATTGGTTTCCTCCTACTTAGAATCCTATCAAGTGTGGTGCTGTAGTCTTGGAGTATGGGTGGGGTGTGTGGTTTGAAGTATCCAGGAATAGATTCACTGATGGGTCAGGCTCTGCCTAAGCATGTGGAGAGTGGCCATGAGCATAGTGATGATTGGGTTCTGGAGGTTGTCAGCTGCCGGGGCTGGGGCTGGGTCCTTTGGGGCGGGGAGGGGTCTTACCCGCCCCACTCGGGGCACCCCAAGTGAAACATCCTGGCACAAGGTCCAGCGGCAGGGTTACGGCGAGTGTCATGTCGCCATAACCCTTCTGGGAGAGAAGGGACCTGGGATCTGGATGGTGGCCAGTGATGAGATTATCTGGCATCAGCCTGAGTGGGCGTATGGGCGTGACTGCTGAGTTGCCAGAGACAGCGGGTATGGGCAGAGGAGTCCGTTTCCCATCCCATTGAACCCAGAGTTCTCAGTCACAAAGTCACGCACACCTGACTTTTTTTTGGAGATTCACTCATGGGTGTGGTTCGGCCCGAGCCTGTGAATCAACATTTTTAGACTGTAACTTCCAAGGACTGGAGAATACACATTCTTTTAAAGAGCCCATGCAATTTGTTTAATGTATCGTAGACCATAAAACAAACCTCAACAACTTTCTATGATTTACAATAGAATAATACTAGACACCAACTTAATGATCAAAATTTTAGTTGCACAATGACAAGGACAGAAAATTAAAGGCATACAGTTATCAGAAAGGAATAAATCAGTTGTTGGCAGAAGACATGATTGTCTACATACACATTCCTAAAGAATCTACAAACACAAACTAAACACAAGAACTAAGGTGTGAACAATCAGTTTCTTATTATAAGATAAAATTTTAAAATAATTATCTTTGTATGGTCTAGCAATAAGCCTATAAGATTGAAATTAAAACTTAATATGATACCATTTAATCTTGCTGTAAACCAAAGTATGAAGGTAGTCTTGAAAAGGAACTTGAGCAATTGAGTTGCAAGTCTAATATTAAAATATTTAAGATAAATATTTAAGTACCAATCCAATAAAATATAGTTTCAGTCTGCTGAAAATTACACAATGTTGACAGAAATAAAAGATTTAAATGTAAGCAAATGTTGAGACATACCATATTCATTGATTGAAAGCCTCAACATGATAAAGGCTTATAACACAGTAAAGATGTTGATTTTCTACAAATTCACAAGAATGTCATTATTTTTATCAAAATCCCAGCTGACATTTAGAGACAATAGGCAAGATTATTCTAAAATTTACATAGAGGGAAAAAGGCTTAAGAATGGCAAAAAAATGTGAAGAATAGTGAGATAAATAATTTGTCTTTTTTGAACCTTGTTCCAGAATTGCAGTCACCAAGACTGCATAGTATTAACTAAGGAGAAGAACTTAAAGAAGTTATAATTTTGATGTTAATAATTTAAAAATAATAACTTATCAAAAATGATGTTATCATGGATCAATGTTTTGTCAAATACAATAGAAGTAAATGTTTAGAAAATAAAATTTAAAACAAAGACATCCCTAGAGTTTTTTCATTGTCAGGTCCCACAGACATAACATTTTTAGAAAAATTTTAAAATCATGAATCTGTTTCTACTATTTGTTGTGGATTTGGGGCTGGTACCAGTTCATGGAGCAACTCCCAGTAGTACTGCTATAGGATCAGGCTTGTGAACACTCTGTTGATCAGGGGCTTCAAAGTACGGAAAAAGGATACTCAGAATCCTTGAGAAATTTTAAGGAAATCTGAAAATCCAAAATTAGTTTCATAATTAGACTAGATCGAGATTATGATAATGCAACTAGAGCATTTTTGTAGTAAACCCAGCATTTAATCGGAATCAATGGCAGTGAATTATATCAGTAGTTACTGTAGTCTTCATTGTTACAGATTTGTATTAAAAAGAATGCCAGTTTTATTTATAAATGTTCTTTATGTCATATTAGAAATAAGTATTTTCATTAAATCCTAAGCCTGGATGTAAGTTATGCTTACATTAAGAATGTAAGAATTATTATTTTGCGTGAAGGAATGGGATGAACACATAAAATATATTTGCTGGAAATGAAGGTATGATGGTAGTGTTGAAAAGGCACTAAAGCAATTGAGTTGCAAGTCCAATATTAAAAAGATTTTTCAAAATGTAAAACGGGCTGGAGCGATAGCACAGCAGGTGGGGCGTTTGCCTTGCATGTGGCTGACCCGGGTTTGATTCCCGGCATCCCATATGGTCCCCTGAGCACCGCCAGGGGTAATTCCTGAGTACAAAGCCAGGAGTAACCCCTGTGCATCACCCGGTGTGACTCAAAAAGCAAAACATAAAACAATACTCCTTAGAATTTTTTGTTTTGGAGAAGCGAGTTGTATTAAAGAGCTAGTTGATTTAAAATATAACACCATTTTTTTTACTCAAAAGAATGCTGGTAAGATATGCTTAATGAAATATGAGAAAATGGAAATTTTCTTGGGAATGACTGAAGTCAACCTATCCAAGTGAACTTTCCTTCCTAAGAAAAGCAACGGATGGCATTTGTAACATGATAAAGTTCATCTTCAAGGAGAAAATTAGATTTTTAAAAAACTTGTGATGCTGGCATGACTTTGACAGTTTTCCAATTTTAAAAGACAGTTCTGATGAAATTGGTGGTATTAGCAGATGCAATTTTTTAATGTTGTCTAATGAAATGTGTCAGCATTTGAAAGCTCTGAATAACTCAATGGACCAATATCTACAAAATCATGCAGGTAAAAGATACATCAAACTGAATGATCAATCGATATATTTTAATGAAGCAGACTATGAAGAGTTCATTGACATGATTTTAGATTCTAAATTGCAAATAACCTCTTTTTCCTTTTCTTCAGATAACATTTAAGAAAATGATAACTTGGCATTATTTTGTTTGTGCCAAAATATTTCTTTTATTATCTTATTTCGGGACTGGAACAATAGCACAGCGGGTAGGGCATTTGCCTTGCACATTGCTGATCCGGGTTCGATTCCTCTGTCCCTCATGGCAGAGCCCAGCAAGCTACAGAGAGTATTCTTCCTGCACAGCAGAGCCTGGCAAGCTATCCGAGGCATATTCGATATGCCAAAAGCAGTAACAACAAGTCTCACAATGGATATATTACTGTTCAAACAAATTCACTTGAGCAATGGGATGATGGTGCTACAGTGCTATCTTATTTCATAATAGTATTTATCTTATATTACTATGTAATATGCTCAGACTTCACTGTATCACTGTCATCCCATTGCTCATTGATTTGCTCGAGCAGGCACCAGTAACATCTCCATTGTGAGACTTATTCTTTCTGTTTTTGGCATATCGAATCCGCCATGGGGAGCTTGCCAGGCTCTCCCGTGCGGGCGAGATACTCTCAGTAGCTTGCCGGGCTTTCCAAAATGGGCGGAGGAATCGAACCCAGGTCGGCCACATGCAAGGCGAATACCCTACCCACTGCACTGTTGCTCCAGCCCACCATGTAATATGATGATAGTTGTTTTTAACACTATTTACACAGTGTAAATTAACACATAGCTATAATTAATATTTTCAATTCATATTTCAAAGTGGCAAAATTTGTTAATTATTGTCCAGGCAAACTGACGTCTTTGAAGATTGTCAAGAATAACACTGGAGAACTCCCGTCCCAGCCTGCCTGTTTATTTACCAGGCCATGAGCTGCAGATGACAGAGCCAAGGATATGGAAGCAGGTTTCTGAATTAAAGGAGAACCACACAAAAGAGACATCCAAATCACAATGGATTGTTCTGTAAATGAAAAAATAAACCTGCATCGTGCAATGCTCCCTGGGCTCAGAGCTAGTTTATAGACCATGGCCTCATGTAGTCTGTCTGACATGAACACACTCAGATCTGTGCTTTACGGAGATCATCTTGGCAGCAGTGAAAGTGTTATCAGACTCAAGTTCAGGTGCTTACTGCTCAAAGCCAATTACTTGAGAGACAAATATTGGTGCAGGAAAAAAAACTTATTTATTGAAGTTTTAGGAGCCTCAGAAGATTGTTGCTTCTCAAAAACTGTCACTGTCACTGTCATCCCGTTGCTCATCGATTTGCTCAAGCGGGCACCAGTAACGTCTCCATTGTGAGACTTGTTGTTACTGTTTTTGGCATATCGAATATGCCACGGGGAGCTTGCCAGGCTCTGCCATAGAGGTGGGATACTCTCGGTAGCTTGCCGTGCTCTCTGAGAGGGACGGAGGAATTGAACCTGGGTTGGCCTTGTGCAAGGCGAACACTCTACTGCTGTGCTATCTATCACTCCAGCCAGGTTCTTCTCAAAAACAAAAAACAAAAATCCTTCCTTTCAGACTAAGGTTTTGGGTTTATATAGGGGTGGTTGAGAAAATAAGTTAGAAAAATAACAACAACAGCAAAATGGGTTATGGGTCAGACAGAGAGAAGAGGTCCAAACTCAACACAGACTGACTGGTAGCGATGGTTTAATTAATTTGGGGCATGGTGGTCTGTGTGTTGTAAGCCTTTGAGATAATATTGTTAAACAACATCTCCCTGCAGGAGTCTACATGACAGACTTCAGGGTGTTCTGCTTCCTGAGAAGTTGGAAGTTCTGATATTTGCCCTTTTCTATCCACCTGTGACTAAACCTGGTTTAACACTAAAAAGATGATTTATGGGAACATCTCTATAATTTTTTTCTTTTTTCCATGAATTTTACTTTGTTAAGGTCTCATGAGTTACAAAGTTATTCATAGTTGGATTTTTGATGTACAGCGTTCCATTACTGATCCCACCACCTTATCAATTTCCCTCCCCCAGAGTCCCCAGGTTCCCTCTCCTGCACATCCCCCACCCCCAGGCTCAGCCTGCTATCTTGATAGGCACCTTTTAAAGTTTGGTTATTTAAGTTTGGGTCTTGTGGTTTCGGTATTGTTGATTTTGTGGTTTGGATATTCAACTCTATCATTCATTAACACCACCAATGTACCTGAATCCCTTTGACCTCTGCCCCCTTTGCTTCTCATCTAACTCTTCTCCCCTTCCCTGAACTCTGTTTCTTTACTTCTCTTCCCTATACTCTGGGGCCAAACGTGATCTAGGTCCCTTTAAACCTTGCATATTCTCATCCACTTATTCTAAATACCATATCTAAATGACGTCATCCTGTGTTTGTCCTTCTTCTGACTTGCGGAACTTAACATGATATCTTTCAGGTCCATCCATGTTGCAGCAAATTGCAGTATTTCATTATTCATTACAGCTGTATAGTATTTCATTGTGTCTATATACCACATCTTCATGATCCAAAACCATTTTTTGAATTTTGAAGCACTCCTGGCTATATTTAAGGGTTACTCCTGGTTTTGTGCTCTTGGAGGTGACTGGGAGATTGCATATGATGCCAGAGATCTAATCAGACTGAAAGGCAAGCATCTAAACTCCTGCACATCTCTCCATCCCTGGAAACATCTCTAGTATTGGGAGATAGCACTCAAACCAAGGGGAGTGAGAAGTTTTAAGAAGCACATGTGGAGTGTTAAGATGGTGCCTATAATGCTTGCTTGCTTGTAAAAGCTAAGATAGAGTGGGGATAAACATTCAGGAGGTGACTGGAAATAGGAAAATGAATTCTGAAGTAGATTTAGTTGTCCTATTTAGGATCTGAACTAAGACAATGGTAAAGGGCTAAGGGGAGGAAGGAACAGATACAAGATGTTTCAAAGACAGCTGTTTGTGGTTGCCAGCTGTGGGGACAAGAGGAGAAGTCTGTTTTTGTTTTTTTTTTCTTTTTGGGTCACATCCAACAATGCTCAGAGGTTACTACTGACTCTGCACTCAGGAATTACTCCTGGCAGTGCTCAGGGGACCATGCAGAATGCTGGGAACCAAATCAGAGTCAGCTGTGTGCTAGGCAAACACCCTGCCTTCTGTATTATCACTCCAATTCCGAGGAGGAGAAGTCTTAAGAAGTCGAGTTTTAATCTTTAGGGAAATGGTGGTTATTTATGAGATTGCTAATGCAGGGTGCCAAGAAATTTTGTGGTTCAAATGGAAAGAAAACAACAAATTTTATTTTAAACATTTGAGTATGCATTGCCTTTGGATCATCCAGTTAAGAATGGCAAATACTTAACTCTTAATCTGGATTGTGCATTAATTTCTGCACCCAACACAGTACATCTATTTATGACACTACAAACTTATGAAGAGAAAACTTTCATTATTGCTGCCTTTTTTTTTTTGCTTCTTGGGTCACACCTGGAGATGCACAGGGGTTATTCCTGGCTCATGCACTCAGGAATTACTCCTGGAGGTGCTCGGGGGACCATATGGGATGCTGAGAATCAAACCCAGATTGGTTGCATGCAAGGCAAATGCCCTACCCACTGTGCTATCACTCCAACCCCTTATTGCTGCTTTTAAAGTCAGGCAAACTGAAGCACAGACGTGAAGCTAAAATGGAACAGGGACATGTTCCTCACGAAAACATAGATTCTTGTGCAGTCACAGCTAAGTTTAATGGTGACTACCTCTTATTATTCCTTTGAGCAGAGATCTGCATGCTTATACCAAGACCATTTCCTGTGACATCCTACTTTTTAATGTGACAGTAAGACCATATCACTCTTCCAACTTGGACCAGGTGGAGCACACTCAGATCTATGTTCATACACAAAACCCAAAAATGTCTGTGAACACAATTATCTGAATTCTGAGACATCCTACTATCCCTCTGCCCCTGATTCGCCCAGGTACAGCAGTACTGGTGAACATCAGTCAATTTCCTGTGGGGAATTACACAGAATTGGACTTGTCCACATGAAATTGTGCAATTTTCCACCCCTTAAAACCATTGTTGCTGCTGCCTTCTGAGAGTTATTAGCTGGGTGGAGCACTCCCCATGCTTGTCTTCCTTATGTTCAAACATGAATTCCTCCTCTTTAATATACTTGGTGGGGTGGGGGTGGGGATGGAGTTCTGGCCTCATGCCAACTTCTATTTCTTTTCTTTCTTTCTTTCTTTCTTTCTTTCTTTCTTTCTTTCTTTCTTTCTTTCTTTCTTTCTTTCTTTCTTTCTTTCTTTCTTTCTTTCTTTCTTTCTTTCTTTCTTTCTTTTTTTTTTGCTTTTTGAGTCACATCCAGTGATGCACAAGGGTTACTCCTGGATTATGCACTCAGAAATTACTCCTGGCGGTGCTCAGGGGACCATATGGGATGGGATGCTGGGAATTGAACCTGGGTCGGCTGCATGTAAGGCAAATGCCCTACCCGCTGTGCTATCATTCCAGCCCCCAACTTCTATTTCTTGAGAGTCAAAAAACCTGGTGTTGTAAAAAAGTGATTTGTCTAAATGGTCACCCAGCTACTAAGTGACAGATGTGTGACTGAGACCCAAGGATTCAGGTTCCTGTGCCCAAGCTCTCAGACAATCTGCTATTCTACCTCTTGAGGCTCAATAAAATCCATTGCTAGTCTGAGTTTGGGGTACCGAGAGAGCTCTGGGTTATGCCGGACATATCACCTGGCATAGCTGCAAACCCATCACAAAGTCACTTCTCTTAGAGGAAAACTTTCCCTCTCTCTGGCCACCTCTGGAGCCTCAGGATTTGAGTCAACTCTACTAAAGTTCTCCACTGGGTGGCCCCTCTGAAGGTGTGGTGTCTCCTCTTAGAAGTCCCTCCTTATTGTGGAATATAACATAATAGGAGACTAACACCTAAGGATAGTAGAGATAAGGGCCAGGAGGATAGCTCCACGGCTTGGAAGTTGATCTCAAGTACTGGGGGAAAAGGCAGCTGGGATAGAAAAGAGACCACTATGTAAATGATAGGTGGAGGGCTTGCTCAGGATGGGAGACGAGTGCTGAAAGTAGACTATGGACCAAACATAATGACCGCTTAGTACCTGTATTGCAAACCATAACACCAGAAGGAGAGAGAAAGAGGGAATGTGCCTGCCATAGATGCTGGGTGTGGGGGTGTGTGGGGGTGGGGGCGAAGGAGTGGGGGTGGCGGGAGGGATACTGGAAACATTGGTGATGGAGAATGGGCATGGGTGGAGGGACGGATACTCGAACATTGTATGACTGAAACATACTCATGCAAGTTTGTAACTCTGTAACTGTATCTCATGGTGATTCATTAAAATAATTTTTTTTATTTTTTATTTTTAATTTTATTGAATCACCATGTGGAGGGTTACATAGTTCTCAGGATTATGTCAGTTATACAATACTCAAACACCCTTCCCTTCACCAGTGCCCATCTTCCATCACCAACCCCCCCAGTATACCTGCCGCCCCCTCCCACCTCCCCAGTCCCCCCCCTTGTAGGTGATAAGTTTCACTTCGTTTACACTTTATCTTGATAACATTCCATGTTTCAACACACAACTCACTACCGTTGCTGGGGTTTCCCCCCAAAAAGAAAAAGACAGTCCTATTGCCAAGGAGGCATTTGATAGTTCTCCATTGCTAAGAATATAGAGATATTAAATCCCGCTGTTTGTTACATAACTTTTCTTTTTCCCCCCTTGCCCCGCGCCACGCCTGTTTAGTAATCGCCACGCTGCCTGACAAAGGGAAAAAAACCGAAAAGGATGGTTATTTCCTGTCATCAGCCGGTGTGGGGCTCTGGCTTAGGTGATAGTCTAGTAGAGTGTCTGCAAGCAGTTTCTGGAACCAAAGGTATTGTGCTGGTATCGGCTCTGGCTCGATATTCCACCAGCGTCCCGCTGTTCCATGTACATAATTTTTCCCCTTATATCCCATTCCCACACCACCAGGTCTGTTTGCTTAATGGACATCACACTATGGTTGACGCCACGCCGCGTTTCTTCCCGAGAAAGAAGGATATTTCTTCTCAGCCGGCGTGGGGATATAGCTTAGTTCAGTCTAGAGAGATGGCTACCCTTTTGATTGCCTTCAATACTTCAGCAAAAGACTTACTATTCTTGTTAGGATCTCCCACAAAAGTCCGATCCGTTAAAAAGGAACCATTACATATTGCTGATGCTAAGATGACATAAGGTTACGTGGCCGCTGCCTCGGCCGCGCGGTTTTGGGTTACTGTATAAAGTCCAGGGAAAGTACAACCAGAAATAACATCACTACAAACTTTTACCCTTTTATGGTGCTCATAAGATGGAGAAACCTAGAGAGAGGCTTGGCGTCTCCATTTTGCGCTCAGAAAGCCGTGGACCCTGCGCTGTGTTCGGGAGGAAGGGGTTGAGAGAGAGAGGTTAAAAGAATTGGGGAATGCCCGGTTTCCACTCTTGCAGCCCGCCATGGGGTCTCCGATCCCGTGCCGGAATTAGTTCAGTGGGCTGCTTGGAGTCCAAGGGCGCCCTTTTGGGCTCTTCCATCCTGCTCGATCCGCAGCCGGGCCCAAAGGCTAAAATAATTTTTTTTTAAAGTCCCTCTTTAAAGGAGAATCCTGCTGTCACAAGCCTGGCTCCGTAGACCACATCTTTAAAACAAACATGACTGTAAAAAGGATAAAGGCTCTTCACCAGAGTTTTCCAAGGAACTGCAAACATTCAGGTGTGCTGAGTTGGTTTCTATATTCCGGATGTATCATGGCAGAGCGCGTTGCCTGGCTGCAGGGGGCATCACCACTCATGCTCGAGCTGCTTTGTGTGCTGACTTACCTCATTTCCACTGGTTTCATCACTTTCCTGTTTGCCTGTGACCGGCCTTTTGAGTTGCTGTGTCAATATTTGGCCTCGCTTTTTATGTTAACTTGGTAATGATTAGGTGCTCCATTCTGTCCTCACCTCATCAAACAGGACTGGGAGTGTCAATTATGCGAGGAGAGGGAGGGGAGGAAGGCCGCCTCTCAGAGGCTCATATTCTAAGCACTTCAGTGGGACGCATCTGCAGATCACTGCGAGGTGGGAGTCGGCATGAACACCCACCTCTCCCTGAGCTTGGCCTTATAAGGCAAGTAAAAAGATCTTTCCCAAGAGTTTAGTGTGACCTCAAATTCCCCCCAACCCCAGCCTTTCTTAGAGTCAGGTAGACATCCATAGGGGATATGTTTCAAAATGTACCTCAGCCGCCTTGATTTATGGCCCAATTGAACCAAAGATCACCAGTTCCTTCAGAGTCCGTATAAAATGGACAGATGTGAATTGCTAGGATGTCTCCTTGAAACAAGAGCCTCATTCCTTTCAGATTTGGATCCACGAGGAGCCCTTTTTCTATCTCCCACGTTCCTTGAAGGCACGTTTTGGGGAGTAATTATTTGTTTTGGAGAGTAACTATTTGATTTGAGCCCTGGGTGTTCCTAAGGCTTTCTGCCCGCTGGACTCAGTTTAGTTCTGTGAAATAGAAATAAAGTCGATGTGGACATTATAAACATCAGGTATCCAGGAGAAAAGGAATGACATCTTGTTTTAAGAGAGGTGTGGGCAGGATTAAAAGGCAATCTGGGGGGGGGGGGGGCTGGAGCGATAGTACAGCAGGTAGGGTGTTTGCCTTGCATGGACCCACCCAGGTTCAATCCCCGGCATCCCATATGGTCCTCCAGCACTGCTGGGAGTGGTTCCTGAGTGCATGAGCCAGGAGTAACCCCTGTGTAATGCTGGGTGTGACCCAATAAGAAAAAAATGAACCAACCTGTGTTGGTAAAGCACCAAGGAATAGCAACAGTGGCACCATTACTACCCTGAGGCCACTGAGGAGGAAACAGTGTTTGAAAGAACCTGAAAGAACTTGAAAAAACTCTAGACGTGGTAGAGGACTATCTTGGCGGGAGTGGCAGTGGTAGGTGGGCCAGAGCAGAGCCCGGCTGGAGGCTGGGAGTAGGGGCTCACCTTCTCTATTTTCCCATCGTCTGAGCTTTCATTGACTGTTGCTTACATCCAAGAGGCAAAGACTGAGATTTTCCTGGTGATTTAGTGTGCTGAGTTCACTCCCCTGTTTGGAAATGGAACAGAACAGTGAACAATGTCGCATGGAATCAGCACCACAATTCTGGCCAAAATTATGCTAGAAAACCCAAATTTTATAGGTGTTACCCCGGGAGTTCATGGTAAAAGAGAAAATAAGAGTCAGAAGCAACTAGGTTACATTGCCCAAATAAACTACTTCCACCCCTTCTAGAACTGCTGCACCTGCCCTTCTCCTGCCATGCATGAGGGCTCAGGTCCATGTGGTCCTTCCAAAGCCCACACTAACAGTGCTCTACTTTCTGAAGATTTCTAAAGGGCACATGAAGGGATCTCAGGGATAAGGACAGAAGGAAATGCTGCACACGCTTTTCACTGCTTCACTTTGTTTTTTTGTTATGTTTTGTTTTTGCTTTTTGGGTCACATCCAGCGATGCTCAGGGGTTACTCCTGGCTCTTCACTCAGGAATTACCCCTGGTGGTGCTCAGGGGACCATATGGGATGCTGGGATTAGAACCCGGGTCGGCTGCGTGCAAGGCAAGCGCCCTACCCGCTGTGCTATCGCTCCAGCCCCTTATTTTTGATTCTTGTGTCATACTTCACAGTGTCCAGGCCATCTTTATGGCTCTGTACTTAGAAATGACTCCTGGCAAGGTTCCGGGGACCCTATATGGTGCTGGGGTTGGCTGCATGCACAAGTCTCTGTATGATCTCTCAGTACCACTCTTTTTTCAATTCCTTCTTCTCTTCTTTGAATTTCTCTCTCCACTAGTTGACTTTACTCATTCGGAGGAGCCTCACTTATGAAGGAACTAGCAGAGGAACCCAGGTGTGTGGGACCCGGGCCCGAGATCTCCAAGGCTGTGCAGATCGGGACTGGGCCTCTTCCACTCAGACCCCCGATTTTCCAGTAGCTAGGCAGTCACACCCAGAAACTGCCCCTGGTGCCATGTAATCCAATCAAAGACCAACATCCAGAGGCTATAAGACAAAGCTCCGCATTGCCACCATGTGACATCTAATAGCCTAGTTCTCCCTCTTGGAGAACCTGACAAGCTACCGAGAGTCTATTACCTGCTCAGGAAGCCTGACAAGCTCCCCGTGGCATATTCATATCCCAAATACAGTAACAGATATATACATACCTCTCAGAGAGCCCAGCAAGCTACTGAGAATATCTAGCCTGCACGAGCAGAGCCTGGCAAGCTATCCGTGGCGTATTCAATATGCCAAAAACAGTAACAATAGGTGGGAATGCCGACTGGTTCAGCCCTTTTGGAAAACAATATGGACGCTTCTCAAAAAATTAGGAATTGAGCTTTCATTTGACCCAGCAATACCACTGCTGGGAATATGTCCCGGAGAAGCAAAAAAGTATAGTCGAAATGACATCTGTACTTATATGTTCATCGCAGCACTGTTTACAATAGCCAGAATCTGGAAAAAACCCTAGTGCCCTAGAACAGATGACTGGTTAAAGAAACTTTGGTACATCTATACAATGGGATACTACGCAGCTGTTCAAAAAGATGAAGTCATGAACTTTGCATTTAAGTGGATCAACATGGAAAGTATCATGCTAAGTGAAATGAGTCAGAGAGAGATAGACATAGAAAGATTGCATTCATCTGTAGAATATAAAATAACAGAGTAGGAGACTAACACCAAGAATAGTAGAAATAAGTACCAGGAGGTTGGCTCCATGGATTGGAAGCTGGCCTAACATGATGGGGGGAAAGGCAGCTCAGATAGAGAAGGGAACACCAAATAAAATGTGGTTGGATATCCTGCGTGGGAAGGGAGATGCATGCTGAAAGTAGACTAGAGACTGAACACTATGGCCACTCAATACTTCTATTGCAAACCACAACACCCAAAAGGAGAGAGAGATAACAAAAAGGAATACCCTGCCACAGAAGTGGGGTAGGGTGGGGAGGGATGTGATTGGGGGGTAGGAGGGATACTGTGTTCATTGGTGATGGAGAATGGACACTAGTGGAGGGATGGATTCTGGAACATTGTGTGAGGGAAACACAAGCACGAACATGTGTAAATCTGTAACTGTACCCTCACGGTGATTCACTAATTAAAAAATAAATATATATTTTATAAAACAGTAACAATAGGTCTCATTACCCTGACCCTGAAAGAACCTCCAATCATTGGGAAAGACAAGTAAGAAGAGGCTGCTAAAATTTCAGGGCTGAGTGTACTAGAGACATTACTGGTGCCTGCTTGAGTAAATCAATGAACAACGGGATGACAGTGATACAGAGATACTAGATGACTTAACATAAAATTTCTTCTTTCCTTATCTTGACTCAAAATATAGTCAGTCGTTCCTTTTTGGGGGCCATACCCAGTGGTACTTGGAGTTACTCCAGCACACTGCTCAGGGGCCTATGTGACGCTGGGAAGCAAACCCAGGGCTTCTACATGCAAAGCACATGCTCCAGCCCTTTGAGCTATCTTCCCATCCTCATTTTTTTTTCTTAACCAAGACTTTATATTTCACTTTGTTAGCCAAAACGGCTATTAAAGTAAGTTTTTATTAAAAGATAGGTCAACTCTTTTCTTGAGGGGAATTCTGAATTCAATTTTAAAGAAATTCCTCTTTTCCTTCACATAATTTCTCCATTAAAAAAATGACAATGTTGAAAGTCAGGCAGAATGACTCACCCATGGTCAGATAGGATTTGACTTTGATTTTCTAAATCTATGTCTTGCTCTCTCTCTCTCTCCCTCTCTCATCCTGTACCACTTTCTTTTCTGTATCCTCTTTTTTGAGAAAAAAAAAAAACCTGCTCTTCCCTTAATACCATATGCTTGACTTTTCTTTAATCTTGTACAGTTCAGCTCTGCAAATAAAGAAACTAACACCTTGGTGAGATCATTAATTTTCAGAAGCATTTATTTCAGTGACTCCAAACATAATTGCTAAAAATAAGGACATCCCCTGCAAGACACAGTTAAAATCAACTCATGTTGTGGTCAGTCTTCCCAGAGGCATGAAGGTGTGCTGAGAATGTAAGTATTTTAACAGCCTTAATAAATACCCCCAGGCACGGTCATGCAGTAAATCATGACATTTCACAGGTACCCTTCAATGTTCTGAGTTAAAAGCAGGTGATCAGATGTCTGGTGATGTTCAGAAAGGCCCAGATTTTCCCACAAGGAGGAACATACATTGTTCCCCATAAATGCAGGAGTGTGTAAGGAGAGAGGGAGAATTCAGACCTCACATCACTGGCATTTCAGAAACCCCTAAATCTATTCTTAGTGGATGAAGCCTTCCATGACTGTTGGTAATGTTCTTTAGCATCTAAGAAGAGATGGCACAATTAGTACAAGTTCAGAGTCTAAAAGAGATCAGTAGTATTTTAATGGCACATCAGTAAGTGGTGCAGTTTCTATTCTCCCTGGTTAGATAGATATTCTTCCTGGTTAGATAGATAGATAGATAGTTTCATTCACAGTTCTAATTTCTAAAAGGTGTGGGCAAGAAACATATGTACTTGAGCAAACAATTGTTTATGGTATCTTTCCTCCATTTTCCCTTTGCTTTCATTCTCTCTCCTTTCAATTCTTGGACCTTCCTGTCTTAGGTCCAACCCAGACTGGCATTTTTTTCTCTTTGTAGAGATCAGGTTTGCATCACTTCTAATCCTATCATTGGGCTGGTAATATGGATCACGAAAACATTCAGGAACAGATTTCTAAGGGAGTCATGTAATGTTCTACAATTCAACTTGAGTAGAGAAACTGAATCTACTTTTTTGTTCTTCCTCTTTGGGTTCCTGGCATTTCTTCCATCAGTTGCTTAAAACCCATATGGAGATTAAAAAGGTATGACAAGTGTCATGTTTCAGTTTTCAGTGGATGGTTGGTGGGGAGTCTTAACAATTGACATGAGGAGTAGAATGTGGGAATGTGTGTGTGTGTGTGTGTGTGTGTGTGTGTGTGTGTGTGTGTAGCAAAATAGTTTTTATTGAAGTTTATTTTGGGAGATGTGAGGGGAGAAAAAGGAAGAATTTTGTGATCAAAGAGAACACAGGCTTCTCCAGAGTGGAAATAGGCAAGCAAAGAAACAGAGAGACAAGCAAGTGAGATACACATTCAAGTAAGAACATGGGCTTGAAGAGCAAGGTAGCACTGTAGCACTGTAGTCCCATTGTTCATCGATTTGCTCGAGCAGGCACCAGTAACGTCTCCATTGTGAAACTTGTTACTGTTTTTGGCATAACGAATAGGCCATGGGTTTCTTGCCAGGCTCTGCCGTGCAGGTGGAGTACTCTCGGTACCTTGCTGGGCTCTCCGAGAGGGACAGAGGAATCGAACCCAGGTCTGCCATGTGTAAAGCGAATGTCCTACCTGCTGTGCTATCACTCCAATCCAAGAGCAAGGTATGGAAGAGATATTATTGATGGGATCTCTAAGATCAAGGTCAGCTCTTTCAAACAGGTTTTATCAGCTAGAAAACTTTATTATTGGAGGAAATGGGTTGTCTTTAACTTCAGATCCAGCACCTCGATTTTGTCGTCACTAGTGAGTTTGACAGGTATGGGCCCTAGATTTGTAATATCAGCAGAATTTTAGCTGGTGCCCTCAGACTCAGCCTGGTGAAGAGAGAGTGAAAAGATTTACCCTAGACAGCGTAACAGCACAGATATTCATTGGAACTAGAATAAACAAAATTTTGTTTTGGTTAAACACACACACACATATGTATCTCCTCTCCAGTTTTCTCAGTGACTTAAAAGACACAATTTATTTATTTATTTATTTTTTACTGAATCACCGTGAGATAGAGCTACAAAGATTTCATGTCTGAATTTCAATCATGCAACGATCAAATACCCAGCTCTCCACAGTATACATTTCCCACCACCAATGCCCCCAGTATCCCTCCTGCACACCCCTACCCCATCCCTCCCCCTGCCTCTGTGGCAGACAATTTCCTTCTTACTCTCCCTCTCTACTTTTGGGCATTATGGCTTGCAATACAGATACTGAAAGGCCATCGTGTTTGGTCCTTTATCTACTTTCAGCACACATCTCCCATCCCGCGCGATCCCTCCAACCCTCATTGACTTAGTGATCCCTTCTCTATCCCAACTGTCTTCTCCCCCCAGGTCATGAGGCAGGCTTCCAATCATGGAGCAATCTTCCTGGCCCTTGTCTCTACTCTCCTTCATTGTTAGTAAAAGACACACTTTAAAGGTGAGGTCATATCAGGTCTAGATCAACTTCCCTCAAGACAGGTCTTTTCCTCACTCACAGTCACTAGAGAGGAGGACAATGTACGGAATGGAACAGAGTATGTTTCACTGACTCTGTTCCATGTCCTGAGCCCAGCACCAGTTTCGGCATCAGTCCTGGAGAGCAGTTTCCACCAACATTGGCAGCTTTTTACTTACATACCTCTGTGTGTTTTCCTGAAGCCACAGGACGGCCTCGAAGAGCAGGAAGATTAAGAAACCCCATGGTAACCCTTGATAGATCGAGATGGAAGACAATGCATTGAGATCCCATCTTCCTGTTCTAGGGAGGAAAGTTCTCTTCTGAGCAGCACTGCTCCTCAGAGGGTCACCGGTGGGCTGAGCCCCAGTAACCTACAGCGTTAGCCATCCTAGAAATGTTCTTTTTGATGATTACTGCTCCCCTGCTTTGCTCTCATCACAACCTCTTAGAAGTGATGAGCAGGTGCATGGATTCCTATGTTTTGTTTTGGTTTATAAAAAAATTTCACTGAGAGAATGATAGGTATTAGAAAGCTCATTAGGGGACTAGGAAAGTAAGTCTTTACTCCAGAATAAAAGTCCCAAAGGCTGGAGCGATATAGCACAGTGGGTAGGACATTTTCCTTGCATGTGGCTGACCCAGGTTCAATTCCCGGCATCCCATATGGTCCCCCAAGCACCGCCAGGAGTAATGCTTGAATGCAAAGCCAGGAGTAACCTCTGTGCATCGCTGGGTGTGACTCAAAAAGAAGAAAAATGTCCCAAAATTAAAGACTAAGTCTTCTGTCTTATTTTGTTTCTGGGGACACCCACTGGCTTACTCCTGGCTCTGTGCTTAGGGTTCACTCCTAGAGGTGTGTGGGTGACCATACATGGTGATAAAGATTGAACCAGGGTTGGCCGTGTGCTAAGCAAGCAACTATACCCCTTGTACTATTTCTCTCAAGTCTTGTGTTTTATCCAGAGTCATACACAGGATATCTACATGACTGATGTCAGGGAGTCAGGCCTTGAGTCAAAATGGAACAGGTAGGAATTGTTCAAAATATTGCTGACATGCCTTTCTCTCTTCTTTTTTTTGGTTCAGATGTTACTGTCATCCACAGATACGTTTTCTGTTCAGCATCTGGACCTTTTCCTGGGGGAAAGGAATCCTGCTGAGACATCTTAGCAGGGCAAGTACTAGAACTCATTTCCCATTGTCGTTGAGAGATTTATGTCCTGTACCTCCTGGCTTCCTCTGTACTGATTTTGTGCATGGGAACAAGACATCTGTTAAACAGTGGCATTTTATATCAGTCACTTCTTAGACTCAAAATGGAGATTTTTTTCTACCCAACACTTCTCGTCCCCTTCCTGTTGCTTCTGGGGATTATATTCCAAATAAACTCTCTGACCACAAGTCCTCAAATAGCTATTGTTTGAGGGGGAGTGTAAGCGAAGGTACTAGATGATGTTTAGTATGTCAAATGTTAGACACTGAAACCTTAGTGGAAATCTAATTGTTTTTTTCCTCCCCTTATCTTACTTTTCACCTTGAGCCAAGGGACCATGTGACAAGTTCAGGGGGAAGTAAAAAAAAAATAGTGATAGAGGTGTTAATGCTACCTTGAGAAGAGCTTGAGATATCAAAAAGAAGAAAAAAACAAGAAGCATATTACAGAGTCAAGTTTACTTGAATTCTGAAATAAGTGCTAACAGCAGCTATATTGAGACTTTGCCAATTATGGGAATTATTAAAGTTTTTAGATCTTAACTAGTCATATGAGGTTAAAAATAATATATTTATATTTTAATTAATTTTTTAAACTATAGTTGGAACAGAACTTTTTTTTGGTCTTAATTAGCATTGCTTTTTTTCTCCCCATCTTCCACAAATTCTTAACAAGCTGTTTGATGATAGGTTTTTGGGTCTTGCTCTCTCTTAATGATTATGATCAATGTTATCATGTGGCCATGAAAATATCTCTAAACTAATCCTAACTATAGTATGGCAAATTGAAAGCACTATGTCATTTTTGTCTCTCCATTTTTTTGTGTGGTAAACATTGGAATGTTTGGTAATTCCCCATGTAATACAGGTCTTGCAGAGAAGCTGGCATTGAGATTGACAGAGAAAATTGGTACGCTGCTTTGAAGGGTACTCTAACAATTTCTATCAAGATTTAAGATGAGCCTATTCAATGTGGCTGTATTTCAAGAAAATCTGTCCTGCAAATATGTTTACATGAGGTCCCAAATATTATGCTCAAGTGAATATATGTGCATACATGTGCTTGTGAGTCTATGCATAAAAACGACTACCTCTCCAAAATGGAGACTTAATAAAGACATTAGGTTCTTTCTGAGCCAAATCCTAGAGAAACTGTAAAAAAGGAAATAAAGATTTGTGGATCTTGACTTTAACCAAGACTATGGAAATCATATGAAAGGGAAAGAGGTTCAGATATCACAGATGGCAGGTAGACAGGGGGAAAATTTCAAAAATGATCATTCTTTATGCTATTGCCAGGCAAGGAAATGGGACTTTAGTTCAGTGCTGGTCTGAGGCAGTGAAAACAATCTGTCAGAGATGGATCTCTGTTAGGAGTAACATGCTGAGGACAAATTTCACAGGTGAGCTGGTTGATTCTAAAATAATCCATATCGAGAAAATGCTCTACATCACTAATCATCAGGGAGATGCAGATCAAAACAACAATGAGATATCATCTCACACAACAGAAACTGACCCACATTCAGAAAAACAAAAGCAGCCAGTGTTGGCTTGGATGTGGGGAGAAAGGGACTCTCCTTCACTGTTGGTGGGAATTCTGACTGCTTCAGTCCTTTTGGAAAACAATATGGACGATTCTCAAAAAATAAGAAATTGAGCTCCCATTTGACCCAACAATACCACTCCTGGGAATATATCCCAGAGAGGCAAAAAGGTATAGTAGAACTGACATCTGCACTTGTATGTTCATTGCAGCACTGTTTACAATAGCCAAAATCTGGAAAAACATGGAGTGCCCAAAAACAGATGAATAGTTAAAGAAACTTTGGTACATCTACACAATGGAATACTATGCAGCTGTTACAAAAGATGAAGTCATGAACTTTGCATATAAGTGGATCAACATGGAAAGTATCATGTTGAATGAAATGAGTCAGAAAGAGACAGACATAGAAAGATTGTACTCATCTGTGGAATATAAAGTAGCAGAATGGGAGACTAACACCCAAGAGTGGTAGAGATAAGAACCAGGAAGTCTGCCCCACCTCTTGGAAACTGGCCTCACATGCTGGGGGAAAAGGCAGCAGAGATAGAGAAGGGAACACCTAGTAGAGAATGTTGGGAGGACCCATTTGGGTTGAAAGCTGAGTGCCGAAAATAGACTATAGACCAAACATGATGGCCACTCAATACCTCTATTGCAAACCACAACATCCAACAGAAAAGAGAACAAAAGGGAATGCCCTGCCGCAGAGGCTGGGTGGGGTTGTGGGTGTTGGGGTGGTGGTGGTGGGAGGGATACTGGAAACATTGGTGGAGAATGGGCACTGGTGGAGTGATGTAAACGAAATGCAAACATGAAAGTTCATAAGTTTGTAACTGTACCTCATGGTGATTCACTAATAAAAATTTAAAAAATAAATAAATAAAATAAAATAATCCCTGTGGAGTGGTATCTTTGGAATTCAGCATGGTCTATGGCCTAAAATCTGGTCCATTCATAGGAGAGGAAAAAGTGCAGAAAGGAAGAAAGTTGTTACCAGTTGTTAGATCAGGTTCTCTGACCTGATGTAGTAAACCTAACTTTCCATGAGAAGCACAAACTAGGTTCAATAATTTTGCCATTAACCTTCTGTGCTCTCCCCCTTTACCTAACACAGTCAAGCTATCCAGGGAACTTGCTTTGCAAACTACTTATCTTGGTTTAATCTTCAACATCCCATATGGTCCCCTAATCTGCAGGGAGTAATCCCTGAACACAGCATCAGGGGTAACCCTGAGCATCACTGGGTGTGACCCAAAACCAATATACATACATACATTTATATGTATAGATAATATGTACATATACATGCATATATGCAGTACTCATAGAGAAAATTAAGAAGAACCAAATTAAGTAATCTGTTCCAAAATAAATGGAAAGAATGAATAGACAAAAAGTTTAAAAGTTAAAATAAGGAAAACATACATTGAGAGATATAAGCATAGATCTTAGGAACAGAAAATAAGTTTAGGAAGTTTTGAAGACCGTCTTAGAGAGTTGATTCCTGAAAGAAAACGGAATTGTCAAAAAATGGAAAACATACAGTTAAAGGATAAGTCAGGTACTAGAATTCATACATTTAAAGAACAAGTAGGTGAACGGAAAGATTTGGTGGATGAACTCTCTTAGAAAACATTTGGGAGGGTTGATCTTTGGAAGAAACGAGAAAATGAAAGTTAAGAAGTAGAATTCCCATAGGAGTCTCAGAAGGGGAAAGAGAATAAATGAAGACGAAGCAGTAATTTTCCAGAATTAAAATGGAAGGGTTGTTTCGTCAAACAGTTGGGACCTTCTTGGTACCATGTTCCTGGGCTGTCACCAAGAGAGTCTAATCCAAGGTGGCACTCCAGGCCACGGAGGGATTCCTGAGTATATTCAAACATGGTAATTTATTATTATTTATTTACAAGAAGCAGATTGTCTTTTGACCTTTCTATTCCTTCGGGGCTAGTTCTGAGCTATTGTTGTAATAGTTTTCAGCACAGAGGAAGAATACGAAATGTGTAGCAATTTCCAACTCAATGCCTCCTGGCCAGATTTTGATGGATAAAGGGATGCAAATGAGACACAAGACCCTTGTTAAGCATTATTCCCCTTGATCACCCCATTCACTCACCAAGCATCCCGGCAGCAGCTGCAGATTTTAACACCAGTTCCTCGTTCCTCGCTGCAATTTCCTTCTGAGGTTATTTTCCTCATATCTGCCTTCTTTTCTCGTCTCAATTTTGCCACTCTGTTTTTTCTGATGACCTTTCCCCCGGCTGCAGCTTCTTTCTGCATTCCTCTTTGGTACCTTCTCCCCTTCAATATTTCCTAATTGATTAATCAATTCATCCACCCATTCATCTATTGAACCATAAATCTGAGCACCTACTATATTCCAGGCACCACGGAAAGTTTTAGGGGCACCGTGAACAAAGCAGAATAAATGTACTTGGACCCACTCTAGTGAGGGGTACAGAAAAGAAGCCAATTCAGTGAGCCAAGATAAAAAGAACACGTTTAACTACTTAAAAAATGTAATCAAGACCTTGTGTCTGTTAGAGTGATGAGTAGGACAAGTTCTGGATGAAGAGACAGAGAGAGAGAGAGAGAGAGAGAGAGAGAGAGAGAGAGAGAGGGAGGTCAAGGTAAGTTTGAATAGGTGACAGTGATATCTGAATGATGGGGCAGAGTCATTTACATGATATCTGATGGAAAAGCATTCAGATAGATGTAAAATCATGTGTAAATACCCTCAGGTTCAAATAGCATATTCTTCTACTATATCTTTCCTCCCTCCTAATTTCTGTAGTTAGCACTGTCCTCCCGTTGTTCATCCATTTCCTAGAGCAGGCACCAGTAACATCTCCATAACAACGTGAGACTTGTTGTTATTGTTTTTGGCATATTGGATATGCCACAGGTAGCTTGCCAGGCTCTGCTGTATGGGTGGGGTGCTCTCGGTAGCTTGCCAGGCTCTCTGAGAGAGACAGAGGAATTGAACCTGGGTCGGCCACATGCAAGGCAAATGCCTTACCGTTGTGCTATCCCTCCAGTCCATTTCTGTAGTAAAATCCAGAATCAATGGTCAACACATTTATTAGAAAGAAACCTTATTCTCCCAATCCTAATTCTCTACAATCTGTTTTTTGTTGCCATTGCTAGATAGAAACAGTTTCCACGCTGCTTGAAGTCATCTTGATTTCATTCTCCCTTGATTTCACGTTAGAACCCTGTCTCATAGGTGACAGTGTTGTGAGAAGGAGAATGAAAGAGAGGTTAAACTTGATCTTTCTCCAGTATATGGATACCTGTGACTCAGTGGCTTTCTCTGTGAGGAAGAGTCTTTATTAGAGTACATGAAGCAAGTTGGGGAAAACTGTGAGAATGGAAAACCCTTTTAGTCTCTGTAGAGTGCACATCCTATGTGTTTCTCATTTCTCTGTGTCCATCATAGCCATCCCTCTTTCTGATACCTGCATATGATTCCATACGCAGTTTCCCCCTTGATCGTCTTATGGCTGCCTAGTTTCAATTACTCAGGCTGAAATACATTAACTTATTGGTCCTATAGTCTTCCTTTTTATTTTTTTATAATGCGTATCCATTTCTCATGGTCTCTTGGTGGATAGAGTGTATTTTTCTATCTCCTGGCCTTGTGCCTTGTGACTCTGTCTTTTGAGACGGAGGATGCAGGGAGATGATCAGAATGTGCTTATGTAGCTGGGCCAAGCCCCAAGCATTCCTGTCATTAACTGTCGGATGGAAAAGTTCTCAGACTCTAATGCATTCCAGAAAAAAAAAAGAGACAAGTTCAGCACACCTGCATCCAATCTAGTCTGCAATGGTCAAAACTCAGCTGACCTCTAGATGTCAGAGACAGAAATTAATTAAATATAACATAAATATAGCTCAATAAATATTCATCGAATGAATACACAGGGCTTATACCAAAATTGCTTGTTTATTGGTTTGTCTGTGAGGTTCCTGGGGTCAGTAGCATTGACAATTTTGCATTCTCAGAGCCACCTGTGATCTCGGCAAGTGGTGGGCACTCCTGAATCCTTCTTGAAATAGGCCTGAGCATTCTTTCAGAGTCTCTAGCTTTGGCTTCCACGTGTTGGAATCAGCAAGAACTCAAGGTAGATCCCTGCTAAATTCTTTAGAATTTCAGATTTGAGATCTCTTGGATGCTAATTGTATGATCTCTTTGTTTTTTTCATTTTATGGAATCACCGTGAGATTCAGTTACAAAGCTTTCATGTTTGAGTTTCAGTCATAAGATGATCCAATACTCATCCATTCACCAGTGCCCATTCTCCACCACCAAAATCCCCAGCATCTCTCCCTCATCCCAACCCTTCCTCTGCCTGTGTGGCAGACAATTTCCACAATACTCTCTCTTTCTATTTTGATGACATTCAATATTTTGACACCAGTCCCACCATTATTATTTGGAATTTTTCTGCCACCACTCAAACCTGCCAAAAAGGCAACGCTGGACAATTTATTTTGTATTGCTTGTTATGAATAGCATAAGATGTGCAGCCACGTGCTCCTGGAATTCTAAAATTTTAGATAATTAGGGCCTGGAGAGATCTCTGCAGAGAGCTGCTCAGTCCCGAGATTTCTTTTGTGCGTATGATCTCTTTCTTAACATCGTGGACTTATTTAGTGTATTCTCTGCTTTGAGTGGCCATCGGTGAGGGCTATCAGGCAAGACAGATTCCTGGACTCCGAGGTACCCAGGTCCTGCCGGAGAGTGGTCTCTGAGGGTCTGCATAGTGATGAGAGCAATCTGATGCCTGCTCATCACAGAGAATGTGCTAGACAGCTACATTCCCACTTATGGTTGATGACAGCAGTAATGCTGCCTGATTCACAGATCCCCAGAGCCTTCCCATTGTGTAGTAAAGTACCCGTGTTGGACTTGACTTTGTCTGAATATCTATCGCTGGCCTTGAGGATTTCAAAGGGGAATTGATTCACATTGACTTTGTTAGGCAGACAAAGCTCAGGGTGATGATTCCAAGCGGGATCTCTATATAGAGGAAGCTAAAATTTACCTGCATGAGACAGACACATTTTTTTCACCAGCACAACATCTTTTCTTTCTGCTTCTAGTAATAGCACCCGCTTTTTCTTTAGGAAAATTTCCTTCTCTTCACGGGGCATGCTGTCTTGGTGGGGGTGCTAAAGATGGTGCCTGCCTTTATTTGGATAGCTGCTAAACCAAAAGCAAGGAGAAGGACTTGAATATAAGTGGTTTATTTGGGGAATGATTTTCAAAAACAGCAGGAAGAAAATGGGGGAAGTGAGAGTAGGAAGGGGACATAAGCCAATATAGAATAGTGAGTGGCGTGAACACTATGGGCAAGGAGAAGGAGACTTGTCCGAGGGCCACCTGAACTTGAGACTTGATTCAGAATCCCCCCTCTGGTGGCTGGAGAGATGGGAAATTTAAATGTTGAGTTCCATTCCTGTTGTTTGAGAGTAGAAGACAGTCAGGATCTTGAGATGAATAATCTTGTTTCTGCGCAAAAAAAAAGAAGAAAGTTCACCAAGATTGCAGACAAATTCAGTCACCAGGGGAGATGAGGGGAAGCAAAGACAATTGCTTGGTGTCGCTTCCTCCTTTGACCAGGAAGTTCCTAGACCCCAGATTCTCTCCTTTGAATGTTGAGAAGACGGTGATGAGGAGTGGAAAATAATGAGAATCTGCTCATCCCCACGGTGAGGTCCAGCTGACTGGTCATCAGCTCCTGCCACTAACTTGTCCAGGGTAGCTCCAATTCACATTTTTTGCCATATTGTTTTTTTTTCCCTTTAGCTTTCTGAATGTTTAAATAAATATTTAAAAACATTTTCCTACTCATTGAACTAAAGCTGATTTCTGCAGCTTGCAAACCAAACATCCTGACAGAGGCTAGGCTTATTTCATTGGCGGAGTCTGTCCAAATAGCCTTTCACATGGTTTGAAATGAAGAGACATGGTAAGTTTCAAGCTCCTGGCCAGATATCAGGACAAGGAAATTTTGCTTGAATTTGTTGAAATCTACAGGGTCTTATTCTAGGGTCCATACTTCAAGTACTCAGCTTCCAATTCATTCTACTTCTTACCCTTAACTGGGCTGGAGCAATAGTGCAGCTGGTAGGGTGCTCACCTTGCACGTGGCTGACCCAGGTTCGATTACTCCGCCCCTCTCAGAGAGCACAGCAAGCTACCAAGAGTATCTCGCCCGCATGGCAGAGCCTGGCAAGCTACCCGTGGTATAATCGATATGCCAAAAACAGTAACAACAAGTCTTACAATGGAGACGTTACTGGTGCCCGCTCGAGCGAATCGGTGAGCAACGAAAGACATACAGACTCTTAACTAATGGTGAGTTTCTACCATTGCTTTCGGAGAGGTATAGACAGTATGGTATGGTGTGGTGTGGTCTAATAGAAGGGTAACATAGTATGGCAAGAAGGCTAAGAACATAGTCCCTAGAGCCAAACAAGCCATGTTCATATCCCTTCTGCCATTTATTCCTTTTGTGACTTGTTTTCTTTCATTGTAAATGTAAATAATAACAGTACCTAGTTCACAGTGCTACCTAGATTAAGTGGGGTAGCAAGGTTGCTGACACATGGCAGCATTATGTCAAGACAAGCTGTTATTTTGCCTAAAGACCACAGACCTTTTGAGCTTACAGTTTCCTGTGGATCTTTTGGGCTCACAGTGGTGCTTCCTTTGCCTTGTAAAAAGTATGGCCAGTAAGTTAGGCTCCTCTCCCTGGACTTGGCACGGTTTTTGCATCGTAGGAAAAAGGACGTGCATTTCCTTGTCACCAACTGTGACCCGATCATCATCTCTGAGGGGCAGGACAACATCCCTGAGGGATAGGTGTTGTTATTGCCATTTTATAGGCCAGAAAGGTAGAGGTCTGAGAAGTTAAGTAGCTTGATCTAGGTCACTCTGCTAGTCAAGAGGCAGAATGACCAGATCTGGTTAATTCTAGAGCTTGCATTATTACCACTGTGTACATGTCTAACGGTAAACCCAAAATGAGTAGGGTTCCCCCCCCACCAGGTTCCCCACTGGACTGCCCAGTAACTGTCCTCATTATTTCTGTGGTCTTCATACAGGAAAGTTTGGTGCAGTACTCAGCTGGGTGGATCTTTATCTCTGCTTCTTTTGCTTTGTCAGTATTTTTTCACTTAGTCCCTGAAGAAGATAGATGGCAATACTCCATGAGTACTATTTAGCATCTGGCTTGAATGTGACAAAGGAGGCTGCAAAGCTTGGTAGTTCAGCTACGGACTCAGCGTAGGACCACTGGGGCCTCAAATCTTTGCTTTTTTATCTTCTGACGGGCATCTTACAGGTTGCAGGATCCAACAAGTTCCAATCCCTTCATCTGAAAGAGAGTCAAGGAAATGATAACTGGCAACTCAGATGTTTGGACACCTTAAGAAAAATAAATACTAGTAAAAAAATTCACAGCATCTTCTTAAAAACTTGAATAGTGGGGCTGGAGCGATAGCACAGTGGGTAGGGCGCTTGCCTTACACATGGTCGACCCGGGTTCGATTCCCACGATTCCCAGCATCCCATATGGTCCCCCAAGCACCGCCAGGAGTAATTCCTGAGTGCAGAGCCAGGAGTAACCCCTGAGCATCGCCAGGTGTGACTCAAAAAGCAAAATCAAAACAAAACAAAACAAAAAAAACCAACAAAACTTAAATAGTGTTCTAGAGAGATAGTGCAGAAGATGCAGCATATTCCAAACCCCTAAGTGTCACTAGGTGTAGCTCTGGAAAACACCAACCACCCCCCAGGATGGCCCAGGTAACCCCCAGAACTTGGGGCCTGAGCAGTACCACATCCTCCGGATTTCCTATTGAATTTCTGGCTCAGCTGGTTGAGAATACCTTGGATATTCAATACCCTGAACCTCTCTGGGGAGCTCTGCCACCAAAACAACAAACAATCATCAAACTTAAATAGGGGAATAATTTCTAGTCTCACAGAACTGTAAACCTAGACAAAGAAAAAGAAACACATGTGACTACATTTAAAAAAATAATCACTCCAGGGGCTAGAGAGATACTATAGGGAAAATGTCTTGCATGCAACTGACCCCAGTTCAAGTCCTGGCACTGCATATAGTCCCCTGAGCACAGCCAAGACTAATCCCTGAGCACATTGAGCATGGCTGTGGCCCCCAACCCAAATTCTGGATGTAATTTGAGAAGAAACAGATAATCCATTCAATTAGAAAATGGTTAATGGGTGATGGATTAGCAGAAGCTAACAGAAGTTCCCTTTGCACAAAGGATCTTCAAATGGCCAATGAGTATCCAAAAGAATGCTCAAGGAAATGCAAATAATAGTGAAATGAAATAACACTTTTAAAATCCATCCAATTGGGAAAAAAATCTTGAAAAAGAGGAAATATCTCAAGCTGACAAAAATGTGAGGAAATAAATACTTAAAAAAATATATATATACTGGGAATATGAAAAGTGATAGAAAGTAATGTTAGAAATAATGTATCTGTTAAAAATAAAACATAAAAGAAAAAAAGTAAAAATAAAACGTAATTTGTACCTAACACACTTGCATTTAAGAATAATCTCTTTAGAATAACATTTCTATATTAAAATATAAGTTCAAGGATGTTTATTGTAACTTTTTTGGGGGTAATTGGAAACCAACCTGAATACTCCTCAACATATGACTGGTTGAATAAATAGTTTTATACTTATTATAGAATATACTGCAGTCATAAAGAATAAATAAAAACTAAGGCATGTCCATATGATGGAGAACTATTTGACAATAAATATCATTCAGTTGATATACACAGCAGCTTCAATGAATCTCAAAGGCATCATGTGAAAGAAGCCAGTCTCAAAATGTTGCACAGTTTATTTTGTATATAATTTTCCAAATAACACAACCATCACCTCAGAAAACAGATTAGTGGTTGCCAGGGAATAGGGTTGGGAGAAAGGTGACTGCAAAAGGGAAGAGAAATTTTTGAGGCAACAAAAATATTGCATATTCTTGTGGTGGTGAGTATATGAATACACACACAGAGGATAAAATATATTGAACATTATTTCCCTAAAAGTAGTAACTTTTTTATATAAAATATATTTTAAATATAAGCTACAGCAGCAGTAACAACAACAGCAGTAAGATAAAAAGTAGTAACTCTCGAGGATTTTAGGTCTTTCTACCTGGAAGGGTCTTCATGATATATTCCCAGAGAAGGAAGATGTAGTGTCACTTTGTAAGAACAAATGCCCTAAACATCAATTTGTATACAAATTCATGCCCTTTTATGTTTCTGGCAGTCTAAGGAAGAGGTAGATATACACATTCCAGGCTGCTCATTATCCTGGAAAAGTAGGAATGGAAAGGAGGCCTTAACAAACCAAATAATTTGCATTATTTCACTAGAACATTGAATAAATACCGTCTTTTAAATTAAAACAAGAGGGGCTGGAACAGTAACACAGCAGGTAGGGTGTTTGCCTTGCATGCGGGTAACCCAGGTTCGATTCCCAGCATCCCAGATGGTCCCCCGAGCACCCCAGGAGTAATTCCTGAGTGCAGAGCCAGGAGGAGCCCCTGTGCATCGCCAGGTGTGACCCAAAATGATAAAAAATAATTAAAATAAGAAAATGAGACAGTTATACAGTGAAGAAAATGTCACTGTCACTGTCATCCCGTTGCTCATCAATTTGCTCGAGCGGACACCAGTAACGTCTCCATCGTGAGAATTGTTGTTACTGTTTTTGGCATATTGAATATGCCACGTGTAGCTTGCCAGACTCTACTGTGTGGGCGAGATACTCTTGGTAGCTTGCCAGGGTCTCTGAGAGGGGCGGAGGGAAGAAAATGAGAAAAAAATAACAATAACGGAAAATCAAGCAGTAGAGGAAAGTCAGAAAGAAGACTTGCAGAAAAGATGACAAGAAAGGTTGGATAGAAAACAATTTGTCAGAAGAATGGTTGCAGGACTCAGCAGTCGGGAGCCTGCAGTAGTCTCCGGAGTTCTCCAGGCTGGGAGCCCAGTGCTGTAGGGAAGGAGAGCACCATTGACCTGAGGCGAGGCATAAGCTGTCTTGCAAGGGTGGAAATTTGGATTCATTTCTAGGATGCAAGCCAGTTCCTCTGATTCGCCTTTGTTTCTTCTGAGTGTCCTTTTGTTTATCCACACTTCCATCACCCATTAGCCAGTTGCTAAATGCCTATTCTGTTCGGAGGATTGGGAAAAAAAAGTCTCATCTTCTGTGTTTCCTTCAGAACATAATGCAATCCAAAGTAACACCTACTTTTTTGGTATGCATATTTTATTTATTTATTTATTTGCTTTTTGAGTCACACCTGGCGATACACAGGGGTTACTCCTGGCTCTGCACTCAGGAATCACTCCTGGCGGTGCTCAGGGGACCATATGGGATGCTGGGAATCGAACCCGGGTCGACCGTGTGCAAAGCAAACGCCCTACCTGCTGTGCTATCGCTCCAGCCCCGGTATGCATATTTTTATTTTTTTATTTTATTTTATTTTTTTAAACTTTTTATTAAATCACCATGTGGAAAGTTACAAAGTTCTCAAGTTTATATGTCAGTTATACAATATTCAAACACCCATCCCTTCACCAGTGCCCATATTCCACCACCAGAAACCCCAGTATACCCCCGCCCCCTCCCCCTACCCCCTACTGTATAACTAATGAATTTCACTTCATTTTTTCTTTACCTTGATTACATTCCATAATTCAACACAAAACTCAATATAGTTGTTGGAGTTTCCAACCAAGAGAGACAGACCTACTACATTTGATAATTAGTTTTTCATTGCTGGAAATGAAAAGATATGTACCCCCACTGCTACAAGTACATAACTCTCTCTCTCTCTCTTTTTTTTCCTTTTTCCTTTTCCCTTTTTTTTTTCCTTTTTCCCCTTCATCCCCCTTCCTGCGCCTCATAGTATGGTGTACGCCACGCCGCATCGGCCAGCGTGGGGCTTTTGCTTAGTTCACAGTCCAGAGAAGTGGCTGCTACATTAAAAACCTTCAGTATTTCAACAAAAACTTACTGTTATTATTTGGAGTTTCCCCCCCAAGTCAGACCTGTTCAAATGGAACCGTTTCACATTGCTGACAATTATAAATGTTAAGTTGCGTGGACGCTGCTGCGTCCGCGCGGTTTTGGATTTCTGTAAAAAGTCCAGGGAAAATTCTGCCAGAAATTACATAGCCCAGGTCACAGTCTCAGTGCATTGCTGTAAGAAGTCTCTGAATTCAAAGTCTTTAGGCGCAGAGTGTCCGATTCGTGCTCAGCGGCTCCGGATTTATCTGGGCCGAGGGCGTGCCGGTTACGCCCCCTTCCCATGAGTTCCTGGGAGCCCCAAAAGTAAAAACCGAATACCTGTGGGTTTGGAGTCACAGAAGATGGCGCCTGCCACGTGGGTGCCAGGCCGCTGCTTTCCGTGCAGGAAGACAGGGTGGGGAGGAAAAAAATCCACCCCCGGCAGCACAGAGTTGTAGCCCAGTTCAGTGTCCCAGTGCATCGCTATCGGATGCTGCGCTGGATGCCCGAATGTGTTACATCTCTGGAATCAAAGTCTTTAGGCGCAGAGGGTCCCCGGTATGCATATTTTTAAAGACTATCACTGTACCACTGTCATCCCCTTGCTCATGGATTTGCTTGAGAGGGCACCAGTAACGTCTTCATTGTGAGATTTGTTGTTACTGTTTTTGGCATATCGAATACGCCACGGGGAGCTTGCCAGGCTCTGCCATGTGGGCGAGATACTCTCGGTAGCTTGCCGGGCTCTCCGAGAAGGGCAGAGGAATCGAACCCAGGTCGGCCAAGTGCAAGGCCAACGCCCTACCCACTGTGCTTGTAAATAGAAATAATCAGGATTCTTTTCTAAAATTTTATGTCTGACAAAAACTGCAGCAAAAGGACACGAGGGTGCTCTTGGGAAGGTGGGAGGCACCGGCCCCTCCCACCGCCAAGATGTGATCCTGGGGGCCGCACGCGTGTGCGGCCTCTCCGCAGCTGCACGAGCGTGAATCCAGACCCAGCAAAACCTCTTTCGGCATCGGCAACTCCTCGCAGAATGTCTCCGGCCTGAGAACTAAGCCTTGGCCCCGTGCCCGCCCAGGAGGGGAAAGGTATTTCTCTCTCTCTCGCCTCTTTCTCTCCGGGGATGAAGGGCGCGGTTTGGATTTTCAAGCCTGCAATGATCCAATATCTGGAAGAAATCTCCCTGGACTTAGTTGTTAAAGTACTAAAATTCAAAACCACGCAGCCGCTAGTGCGGCCGTGCGACCTCATTTGTCTTCACAGTAGGTCTGAATCTAGTGGGGTACTCCTAACAACAATAGTGAGGTTTGTGTTGAAATATTGAATTTAACCAAGGTAAACAGAAAGTAAAATGAAACTTATCAGTTACAAGGCGGGGGGGTGGGGGCGGGATGGGAGGTGTATGTGTTGTTTTCTTTTTTTTTGGTGGTGGTATATGGGCGCTGGTGAAGGGATGGTTGTTTCAGCATTGTATAACTGAGACCTAAGCCTGAAAGCATTGTAATTTTCCACATGGTGATTTAATAAAATAAAATTTTTATTTAAAAAAAAATTTATGTCTGAGGCTAGTCCTGGATCAGTCCTTTACCAATACATGTATTGACAGTTTGACCTAGAAACCACCAGGGGTTGTCAGAAAGGGTCTCTGGGCTTAGTGACTTTGCAGTCATTCCCTTACTTCAGGAACAGCCAGAGTGTCTCCTCATGGTTCCCTCACAGTTTGACTACAGGGATATTTCATACTCTTTAGTAACAAGGTTTTACTGGCATCAAATTACTTGCTTCAAATTCTAGCTTGGTCCCTTACTGGCAGTTTACTGTTGGACAAGTTTTATCACCTCCCTGGAAGCCTCAGCTTTCTCAACTCTAAACCAAGCGTGAAGATAAATTTGTAAATAGACAAAAAAGCACTTGAGTAATGTCTGCTCACCGTGTACCTTACCATTGACATTATTACCGCTGGTCTTGATAATGATGAGGCATAGAGTAGCATTGGTTAGAGGAGTGTATTGCATTGTTCTGAGCCGTAGAAGACAGTAAACAACTTGTAAAATAGCATTTCACTTCTTTTTTTAACTGTGTGTGTAGGTGTATATGTTCAAGTATGAACATTTGAAAAAGTTAAAAAGTTTGAGGGGCTGGAGCAATAGCACAGCGGATAGGGCGTTTGCCTTGCACACGGCCGACCTGGGTTCAATTCCTAGCATCCCATACGGTCCCCAGAGCACCGCCAGGAGTAATTCCTGAGTAGATGAGACAGGAGTAACCGCTGTGCATCATCGCCGGGTGTGACCCAAAAAGCAAAATAAATAAATAAATAAATAAAATAAAAGAGGTTTGGGAGATGGGTGGGGTAGATCTTTGAGGAATGAATTTTGGTAGAGGACTAAAAGGAAATGTTTATTATTTTATATTCTTCTACACTACTACCCTTGGTGGAAGGCCCGGGGTTCTGGGTATAAAGAGGCAGACGGGGCACAGCCGCAGGCAGGCAAGAGGATTCTGGGGCTCAGATTTCTGCCCAGGGCAGGTTAGGATTTCTTCTCCTGTGGTACCAGCCCAGGATGGCTTATCTCCTGCCTTCCTGACCTCTCCTGACTCCAGCTAGCCCTAACCCTGATTCTGGGTGTCCCAAGACCACGTGGTCTTAGGCTGGAAGCTAGGCCCCAGGAAACTTTTATAATCTTTAGGATATTTGTGGACTAGAGCGATAGCAAAGTGAGTAGGGTGTTTGCTTTGCATGCGGCCGACCCCAGTTCGAGTCCTCCATCCTTCTCCGAGAGCCCAGCAAGCTACCGAGAGTATCCCACCCGCATGGCAGAGACTGGCAAGCTCCCCGTGGCATATTCGATATGCCAAAAACAGTAACAAGTCTCACAATGGAGACATTACTGGTGACCGCTCGAACAAATTGATGAACAGTGGGACGATAGTGCTACAGTGCTACACTACTATAAAATTTACCACCGGCATTACTTTTTTATAATCTAAAAATAAAAGTAAACAAAAGTAATGAATAAACCTTAAAATGAAGGTAAGACCAATCACAGGATCGCTTTCCATTCTATATTGCAGAAAAATTACTATTTTTCCATTGTTGTTGGTTATATGAGCGTCACAGAGGCAGCTGTAAAACGTACAAGTTTTGTTTCATAATATTAAAGCTGTTCCTGGGATTGTTGATCCTAATGTGAAGGTGAGATTTGTGCGATATAGATCCATGAGTCCAGTCCAATAAATCACTCTGCTGGTTGTAGCATTAGAAATTCAGAGACAGCAGATGCAACTCTCAATGGATCTATGGCTCCCCAGACACCACAAGTCCTAATCTCCATTGCCCACAACCTCGATGGTCTGAGCTCACAGAATTTGGAGCTGGATATTGCTCTCCTCATGTCTCTTTCTTCTGCATTAGATCTGCTCATCCATCTCAGACTACTCGAGATTGCAATGGAAAATAGAGTCAGGATCTTTTTTTGTCTATTGGAAAATCTGTAAACATCTATCATAATGTAGACACAGAAAAATGATATTGAAGGCATGGGATAGGGATACCAATGGTGAGCAGATCGTTGGAAAAAAGCTCAAAGTGAGAGGAACTATTTAATCCATTTTCTTAGATTGGAATCCAGGTAGAGATGGACTCATAAATAGACTCATAAATGAACTCATAAAGATTCATAAAATGGTATTTCTCATACCAAATAGACTGAGATGAAGTTACAAACCAACATTTTACTATTCTTAAGAGGACAGGCAAAAATCATTACAGTGATCAGAATTATTCATTATAGTCCTCAAATGCCCTTATGTGCACAAAGGTGTATGGAAAAATGGAAAAAGATATTGGATGTACTGAGAGTAGAGAGTTAATTCAAGAACAGTATGATTTTAGAAAAAGGCCATCTCAAATCAAATCAGAGTTGCAACCTCAGTGATTTGACCATAAGCATATTGGCAAAACTCTGGAACCCCATCACGAACATCTTTGGAACTGTGTATCTCATGTAGATTCAGTAAAAAAAAAAAAGGTGGGGGAGGGGAATCATGATGTCCAGAGTGTGGGTATTTGCAGGGGTGCAGGGGTGGGAGGAGCTTCTAATAAAAAAACCATCCAGAATAGAATTCATAATCAGAAGGTGTAGAATGAGTTAAATCTGTAAAGAATAAACTCCTTTTTAAAAAGTTTTAATCGAATCACTGTGTGATACAGCTACAAAGCTTTCATGATTGAGTTTCAGTCATACAATGATCAAACGCCCGTCCCTCCACCAGCGCCCATTTTCCGCCACCAATGTTCCCAGTAACACTCTCCCCCACCCCCACCCAGGCCCACCCCCTGATTCTGTGGCAGGCACCTTCCTTCTTACTCTCTCTCTACTTCGGGGCATTATTTAATTCCATACATTTATTTTTTAGATATTAGTAAATATCTTCTACATATTCTTGGATTGAGGTGTTTCCTAAGAGTGCTTGATGGTTAACATCAAACCACTCTTTCGTTCTTTACTTCCAAACCTCTTTTTAAATTTTCTATTAAATCTATGCTTGGTTGGTTGATTGGTTGGTTAGTTTTGGGGGACCACACCCAGCAGTACTTAGGGGCTTCCTCCCAGCAGTTCTCAGAGACTGTACAGTGCTGGGGAGCATCCAAGCTCTTCTACACATAAGACATATATTTTAGACTATTTATTTATATCCTCACCTGGGAATTTCATTGCTGGATTTTTTTTTTTCTTGAGGCGGGGGAGCAAGTCACATCTGGCTGTGCTCAGGGCTTACTCTTGGCTCTGAGCTTATGGACCAACTCCTGGTAGGGCTCAGGGGACCATAAAACCATATGGGGAACCAAGATCGATCCCAGGCCTGCCGCATGCAAGTGCTTTGCAGGCTGTACTACCTCTCTAGTCCCAAATTTTCATTTAAGGAAATCTTGTGCTCTTTTCTATAGAGGCTGTATCAATTTAAAGAGACACCAACAGTATGCAAGAATTCCCTTTACTTGAGAGAGAGAACAAATTGGAATGTCCCGCCACAGAGGCTGGGTGGGGCGGGGGGTGGGGATTGGGGGTGGGAGGGATACTGTGTTCATTGGTAGTGGAGAATGGACACTGATGGAGGGATGGGCTCTCGAACATTGCATGAGGGAAAAACAAGCACGTGAAGGTTTGAATCTGTAACTGTACCCTCACCGTGACTCACTTAAAAAAAAAAGAATTCCCTTTACTTCACATCTTTAATACTTGTTTTCCAGTCTCTTGAATGTAGGCTTTTCTCACTGGAATGAGTTGATACCTCATGGTTTTCATTTGCATTTCTTTTTAGCTGTTGTTGTTTCTGGGTCATACTCAGGGATGCTCAGGACTTACTCCTGACTCTACACTCAGGGACCACTTCTAGCAGGACTTGGGAGACTATATGGGATGCAGGAGATGGAGCCCAGGTGGTCAGCCTCGTGCAAGGCAAGCGAGCACCTTACTCACTGTACTATCTTGCTGGTCTTTGAAATAATTTATATAATATGAGGAAATTAAAAAGTAAAAAATATTTCTTATTTTTTTTGTTAATCAGTCTGCCATAATTCTGATTTTTATATAGATTTGTGAAATATTTTAATTCATTGTGGTGTAGAAAAAGCTTGCACTTTCCATTTTGAGGAAGTTATTCCCTCAAAATATATATACATCATAATTTATTATACACACATACATGTACATATATCTATAAAGGCTGAGGATAGTGTTTAGACTAATGCTTGATTATTATAGGCATCAATGTATATAAAGCACATGAAAATGCTTTATAAACTATGGTACTAATGTATCTAACTTGCTCTGAATCTAATCTAGATGATCCTTCCTTCTGATATCTGGCAGGATTTATGAGACATTTGACTTGGTGAGGTTAAAGAATTAGACAAATGATTTTGAAATGAGCAGGAATTTTAGTTGTTTTTCCAATGAACAGCAGTAGAAAAAAGGAATTTCTCATTTTTATAAAAATTATAATCTTAAACTAAGTGGCTAAAGACAAGGAAGACAGTCTGAGGATTTAGCCAGGGAGCTAAATCCTTCATCAGGGACCAGGCAGTCTGTGACAGAGGCAGAAATATTGCTTTTACTTTTCTCAGAAAGCATCAATTTCTTCCTAGTGAAACCTGTGCTTTGTTATTATTGATGTCTCAAGAGAGTCACTTTTGATAAGGCTTATTCTCTTTCATGGCTCACCCCTATGGGCTACTTTAGAGAAAAACTAATTCCTGATCAATAAAACAAAGTTATATTCCTACATGTTTGGTCTAGACTCAACATGAATTAGTGGGATTCAGTGCCAAATTATATATAAAAAACTTAGAAAAATAAGATATCCCCTAGTAAATATATTTTTAGCTCATTTAACCTGATCACTTCTAAGACCCCTTTGTGCCTTAGCTTTCAAGGCTTCCTGAATTGGTATGTGTGTTAATAGTGTAAAATAATATGTGTAAACACTCATTGTTAGCTATTATGTCACAGACATAATAGACGTTGCAACAATAAAAATGAATTTTAAAATGAGTGTTATCATCTCGGTAGACAATAGCAGAGTATTGTTATTATGCTGAACCAAGTATAGTTGAGAAGTATGTAAGAAAATGAAAAATTTTTGACTTTCCCAGTTTTGTTCCTGTAATTTAGGTATATGTCCAATAGGTGGTGATGGTGGGCTACATTAATTTGGTCATTAATTAGTTGCAGAGCATGCTAATAAGAAAAAAATTAACGTTATAATTCACTATGAAAGTTAACTTGGTATCCAGGCCTCTGAAGACCAAATCAAATTGCCTGGTATGGGAAGAAGTTGGATATTTTCAGCATGTCAACAGCATATAAATTCATATTGCAGGGAGGCGGGATGATTAATGATAAACCTGGGGCTTCAAGGGTCTTGGTATATGTTGGAATAAATAGTTGAAAATTGTAAGGTAAGGAAGACTACATTCCATTTAAAAATATCTTCTAAAACTTAATTTAAAAACGTGAATGCAACACATACATTTTTTTTTCACTAAGGTAATACTGCAGGTTGTTTTATTTATTTATTTTTTTCATTTTGGGTCACACCCAGCAATGCACAGGGGTTACTCCTGGTTCTGCACTCAGGAATTACTCCTGGCGGTGCTCGGGGGACCATATGGGATGCTGGGAATCGAACCCAGGTTCGCCCCGTTCAAGGCAAACGCCCTACCCACTGTTCTATTGCTCCAGGCCCTACCGCACTTATTTTAACAAAGAATAGTAGTCAGTTCCAGCCTCCACCTTACCTCTGAGTCCCGTTCCTAAGAGATGACCATTTCGACTTTTTGAAACCTGTACTTTCATTTTTTGTAGATTATATACTTTTATTGTCATTTCTTTTTAAATTAATTGGGTGGCAGGGGTTTGTGGGGACGGGGTGGGGGTGAGAGTGGGGGAAGGGGCTACCACGCAATGCTAAGGGACCCTGGAAACTATTCCCAGTGATATTCGACCAAGTCGGCCAGATGGTTCAGTGCCAATACCTGGAGATCTGGCACTGCTCAGACCCAGTGACCCGGAGCCTCCGGGGCTATAACTGGCAGGGTTTGGGGGCCTACTCGGTGCCAGGCATTGAACTTGGGTGACTCGCATGCACCCCCAACCCCTGAGCCTTCTCCCAAACCCTTGCCATCTGTTAGTTTTTAAAAGAACTTTAATTTAAAAAGTGTGTTTGACTTCCTGCTACGGAACATGGGAATTTAGCTTTTTGACAGAATTCCACTCCCCCACCTTTGGGCCCTCCCTGCCCCCTCCTCTCACTCTTTCAATCGAGTTATCTTAAAGCTTTATGTTAAGTACCATTTTCATTATGATCATGAAAATAATATTCTCAGGTGAACCATAAGGTGCCTCATGAATACGAGTTTCTTTCTAATTTTGAAGGAGTTAATAAATGTCTCTTGTTATTTGCTTAGCTTTCTGTACATTTTAGCTTTCCAAATCACACATTAAACCCTAGCACTCATTAAATATGCTATCTAAACTTTCATACATGTGTAAGAGAGAGAGACAGAGACAGAGACAGAGAGAGGGATGGAGAGATGAAGAGACAGAAAGTCAGAGATAGGGCCAGGGACAGAGAGACAGAGGGTAACAGATAGAGACAGGGCGGCTTCTGGAATTCTCTAAGCTCCAGCTCTAGACCATCTATACAGCTACTACCCTATACCATTGCTATAATCCTGGAAAATTTCTTGACTTCTTTTGAATCACCTGTTTTCTAGATTTTATGTCTTCCTTTTTTCTTGCTGTATTCCCTTTTATGACTCTGAGAAAATGTGAAAGGGAAATAATTTTCTTGAGATCCTGAATATATAAGAGTGAATTTTACCCACTCTCACAAGTTTCTAGTTTGACTAAAGATTCTGGCTTGGGAATTATTCCTCCTGAGACTTCTATTCTAAGGTATTCACATATGTGAGGTATCCACTCTACGGCTAAGATAGATTCCCAGGTACTGAAACCTAGAAATCACTGCACCTTCTATATAACTCACTTTCCTTCCTTAGAAGGGTCTTCTCTTTATATGTTATTTTGAAATGGCGCTAGGCGGTGCTTTCTTTGATGTGGGTCTTTATTCCTTGAACTGGGCACTAGGTGCATACTGTGATCTCAAGTTCTTCTGTTTGCCAAAAATATACTGCTAAAGCTCAAGTTCTTCTGTTTGCCAAAAATATACAATTTTTTCTCACAAAATCCTCTCGCCTTTTTAGAAATGAGGTCAGGTGAAAATTTCCATTTTTTTCCAGGTTGATGTGCACTCATGCCAACAACATACAGGCACAAATATGCAACCCTACAAACCCATAATTTTGGTTTTTGGACCACACCTTGCTCTGTGCTTTAGAGTCACTCTTGGCAGTGCTTGGAGACCATATGGTGTGGGCATCAAAACTGAAAGCCTTGAGCTATTTTTCAGGCCCCCAAAGCATATATTTTTCTCTCTCAAACTGTGCTCAGGAGGTTCTGAAACCCCACACGAACTCCAGCTGGACTGGTAGTTCAATAGAAAGACCCGGAGATGCAGCGCTCCTCTGATTCTGTGCGTGGTGGGTCATTCAAATCAAGGGTTTGGGGTCCTCCAGTGCTGCACTACGTGATGCTCGGTTCTTGGGGGACCACGTAAGCCTATGACTTGGACGTGGGGGTGGATGGTAGGCGTACTCCGGGCATTGGTGGAAGAAAGTAGGCATTCTGGTGGTGGGTGTGGTATTGGCAAGATGGATGCATGAAACTATCATTAACTAATGTAAATTATGGCACCCCCAAAAAAAGAGTGGGGAAAAGAATAAAAATGGATCTGCTTTGTTAAAAGAACAAGAAAAGATAAGAAGAAAAAAGAAAAGGAAAGGAAAAGAAGAGAGAAGAAAAGAGAAACGGGGGATCTGGCTCATTCTGAGAGACAATACGGTGAGTAACTTCCTTGTTGAGCATGTGAGCATGTAGCTGACCCAGGCTCGATTCCCGATACTCCCCGGTGATTCCCCAAGCCCTGCCCCTAGTGATCCCTGAGCACAGAACCAGAAGTAAACCCTGAGCACTGCTTGGTGTGTTCCAACCGCCACCAGCTCCATCCACCCCTCCAAACTAGCAGATCTGGAAGCATTCTCTTTGCATGAGGCACACGCTCTCCTTCGCTTTCCAGTTTTTCTCGTTTGCATTTCTTCCCAGACGAGAGGTTTTTGTACCATTGTTCCTGTGCTCTTCACACCATGTTCACAGTTTATCTCTGGAACTGAGACCAGGCAATTGGGAGGATTTTGCAGCTGTGTCGAAGTTTCCTGTAAACTTTCTAACTCTTCCATAGCCTTGTCTTTGTTTCTGGTTTGTGGATTTTTTCTTGGTGAATTCCTTAGTAGCATTCACACGTACTATCTCTGGTTCTGACTTTGGTCCTGTTTAAAAATCACTGCATTTTCCTACTCCCGGCAACCTTCAGTAGGAAAAATATTGAGTTCAGCTCTTCAGTGTCTGGGTTGAATCTGCCATGGACCACAGTTTAAACGAAGAATATTGAAGAGAGGACTCAATCAAATCTAGGGCCCTACAGTTGGACACCCAGGGGATAATCCTGAGCCAAGAATACACTGGTTCTTGCTATACTGATGCTGTAAAGCAAACTTACCTGGAAAATTCATCTCAAATGAGATCCTAGGTAATTTTGATAGGATTGGACAGAAGAGCTCAGGGGACACAACTCATATGGTCAAAAAAGGAATTGGGTTGCTGATCAGGCTTTTGCTGGGGTGAGCAAAGAAAGACCCTTTGTCAACTGATAAAGGCTGATTGTGAGAGTCGGTGAGTACGAAGAACAACTCTGCCAAATCTCTGAGAAACTCGTTGCTATTGTTACCTGGCAATCCAGGTTGACAGGGCATAATAACATTATAGACACTTTTCTATTTTAAAAATGTCACATTTTCACAGAAAACTGTTATATTTATGCCAGAAACAGATTGGCAGGGATCTTTAAAATCATTGGGTCTAATCACCCAAATTTTTGCAGCACATTTTACAGTACCTACTATAAAATACAGAGAATCTCACAGTGTGTTTTTAAAAATACTGAGACACATCAATTGTTCAAAAGTTGAAATAACCATTACCAGAGATAACTGTGATGCCATTTTTATATTCCTTTCTTTAAGGATCTTTTTTATGCAGACGTATATATGTATTACTATTTATTTTATACCAAAAAATCTCTATACTTAAGCTTGCATTTTGTTCTTATTCTTATGATGCTTATTTTCTCATGTTAGTAAATAGTCTTTAAAGATAAAAGTTTTAACATTGTGTATGTCATCATTTAGATCTAACATAACATGGTTATATCTGTATAGTTAGATATTTATATCATTTTTACTTTTCCACTGAAAATTAATGAGGAGATATTGTAAGTCTTTGAATTTCTGGTAATTATTTTTTATTATAGCCTTTAATCCTTTCTTTATTTACATTTAATCTTGTTTAATTGGAGTAACTTTTACAAGATCTTGTAATTTGATTTACAAATTAGAGGTACAATTTCATATCTCTTCAAGATGCACCTTACCACATCATTTCTGCAATCCAAGTACTGGTAACCCTTTCACCAACATTCACTGGCGCCCTCAAACTTTTCTCTTCTTTTCCATCCCCTACTTTGGTAACTTCTACTTTTTGGTCAGAGTCCAAGTGTTTATTTTCATTTGTCTTCATTAGTTCTCTTGCTTAACATCTTTGTAGCTCATGTCTAAGTAAAATCATCCAATATTTGAAAATATTTTTCTATTCTGACTTACGTCCCTGAGCATGATGCCCTCCAGTTTCATGCATGTTTCAGAAGGCGAGACTTTCCTTATAGCTTATTTGTACTCTATTGTATATATACTTCCGATGTTTGTTATCTACTCATCTGTCATTGAACACTTAAATTGTTTCCAGATCTGATTATTGTAAATAGTGTTTTAATGAGCAGAGGTGTGAATTGGTATGTTGTGTGTGTGTATGAGTGCATTTGGGAATAGACACCTTTAATTTTATTAAAAATAAAAGTAATTTATTTTTGATATTTTGAATATCCATACTGTTTCCAATAGAAACTGGAGCTAACAACTTATCTTCCTACGAATAGTGTATAAGGATCATTTTTCTTTACATCCCTGCCAGCTCTTGTTGTTCCTAATCTTTTAGACAAAGATTATTCTAACAGATACAAGATGATATCTCATTGTTTTAATTTGGATTTCTTTGACGATAGTATAATGAAAAAAATTTTAATATTACTTTATTTCCTTCCATCTATATATCTTTTTCAATGAATTGCTTAGTCTGCTTTTCTCCCCATTGTTAATAGAGTTGCTTAATATTTTTGTTGTTTGAGTTTTGTTAATTCCTTCTGTATTTGGGTTATTGGCTCTTTATTAGATAAGCAGTGTATGAATAGTTTCTTCCATTCAGTAGAATATCTTTTCATTTAATGAGAATTTTAATATTTGTTTAGATTAAATTTCTTTTAAAAATGGAGTTAATGAACTTTTTTGGGTGCTAAAAATTTTGTTTAGTGCATTTACTTAGATTTTCTAAAGTAGATATATGCAAATAATGAGAAATGCTGCCACTTCCTTTTCAACAATTATATTCTTTATTTATATATGTTTCTTGTCTTATTGCATTGGCTAGATATGTCAGCATAATTTTAAATAATTAGGGTCGTAGCAGGCATATTGCTTTGTTTCAATTTTTAATGAGAAAGTCGCTAGTGTTACAGCAATGAATTTCAGATGCTTATAATTTATTTAGCAATTTTGTATTTATATTCATAAATGAAATTGTAGTTTTCCTCTTCCATGCTTTTTTTTTATCAAGATTTGTGATAGGGTTACGCTTGCTTTGTAAAACATAATGTTTCTCTTTTGCAGAGACATTTCCAGTGTTTGGAGGAGATAGCAATTTTCACCAAGGAAATATGCTGGATATTGACAGGCCAGTTGGGTGGCTTTCTTTTAAGGACGCAGACAGAAGATACATAATTGATTTCCCACATTCAGCTCAAACTGGTTATCCTGTCAGGAAGCTGGCATGTAAAATGTGTGCAATTGCTTCAATTACAAGAATTGACGCATTTAGACAATTCACCCTCCTCTGTTTGTGATGCTGCTTCTGCCTCCAAGTTTGAGGATGTCAGAGTCCAATTTAGCCAGTTCCAGTGTGAAGGAGCTTTCGATGAGTCATTGCTGGCCCTGTTGCTGCCTCCGTGCCAATGTCAGTTGTTATCCAGGTAGGGAGAAAGGTCTTGCTCCCACTTCCTGTACACTTTTGCTGGCTCCTTGCTTTGAGGACCTGCCACGCTATTTATGGGAAAGGAACTCAACAGTTAAAACTCACCTTTTAGAACTTACTTTTTCTTCTTTTGGCTTTTTGGGTCATATCTGATGATGCTCAGGGGTTACTCCTGGCTCTGCCCTCAGGAATTACTCCTGATAGTGCTCAGGGGACCATATGGGATGCTGGGATTCGAACCAGGGTTGGCCGCGTGCAAGGCAAACGCCCTACACGCTGTGCTATCACTCCAGCCCCCAGAGCTATATCCTTTCTTTGTGGACTGACTTTCTGCGTTTTCTCCTCCAGTGATTCTTACCACTTTTCCAGCTATACACTACACTTATCCCTGGAACATGCTTTTCATTGTCTGAAAAATTAGTAATCTGTTAATTTCAACTTCTCTTTCCTTTTTAAAATACAGACACCATTTTCTCTTATTGCTTTCCCAATCCCTCTAGATTGAAGTGACTCCCCCTCCTAAACCCCTATCACAGCACCTACATCATGGAACGAGTTATTATTGCATTACCCCTGGGTCTTTCCCTAGGTACGTTAAAGGCAGAGACTACAAGAACCCTATCTGCTGTGTATCTTGCACTTAGCCAATTTCTTAAAATACAAAATATATTAGTTAATCATAAGAACACCAAAGGAAACTGATAAAGCACCAATAATGAAACCTTAATAGAGTGATATCATAATATCTGATGTAATCAGAATTATACTTCTTAAAATGTTAGCAGAGGGCAGAGGGCCTGGAGATAGGTCCATGATAGATTATCTGCCTTGCAGCCAGGAGACTAGACTTTGATCCCCAGTGTCACCCTACATGTGGATGCTATCCCACTGGCACTTGCATTTGTATCTTTGGCACAATGTAGGTAAGAGTGTGCAATTTCTTGTGAGCACTGCAACCAAAGGCATGCATGAATACCACAACTAAATTATGCTACAACAAATAAAAATAAGAAGTGTGTGTGTGCAACCAAGTGTGCATAGTCCCAAGTTGTTGCACGGGAAAAATTATTTACTCTACATTCATCTGATAAGGGATTAATATTCAAAATATATAAGGCACTTTGCAAGAAAAGAAATATACAGCCCTGTCAAAATATGGGGAGAAGAGATGAACAGAAACTTCCTCAAAGAAGAAATGCAAATGGCCAAAAGGCACATGAAAAAGTGCTCTACATCACTAATTTTCAGGGAGATACACAAATATATACATATATACACATTATATAATATGTATATATGTATATAAATGTATGTCCATTGAACTGAGCGATAGCATAGTAGGTAGGGCATTTGCTTTGCACGCAGCCAACCAGCGTTTGATTCCTCCATCCCTCTCGAAGAGCTTGGCAAGCTTCTGAGAGTATCCCACCTGCATGGCAGAGCCTAGCAAGCTACCTATGACATATTCAATATGCCAAAAACAGTAACAAGTCTCATAATAGAGACATTACTGGTGCCCACTTGAGCAAATCTATGGACAATGGGATGGCAGTGCTACAGTGTTACAAAACAAAACAATAATGAGTTATAATCTCACAACACAGAAACTGGCACACTTCAAAAAGTATAACAATGCTGGTCTGGATGTGGAGGGAAAGGTACTCTCGTTTACTGCTGGTGGAAAGGCCAATTGGTCCAGCTTTTCTGGAAACTAAAATGGACATTCCTCAAAAAACTCGAAATCAAACTTCCATATGACCCAGCTGGGAATATGCCTTAGAGACCTAAAAACACAATGCAGAAAGCCATCTGCCTTCTTATGTTCACTGCAGCACTGTTCACAATAGCCAGAATCTGGAAACAACCCGAGAGCCCAAGAACAGAGTGGATAAAGAAACTATGGCTCATCTACACAACGGAATGCTAAATGGCTGTTATGAAAAATGAAGTCATGAAATTTGCTTATATGTGGATGGACATAGAGAATATCATGCTAAGGGCAAGCAGTGAGAGGGAGAGAAATGAGTGCAAACAGAGAATGATTGCACTCATTTTCAGGTTGTAAAAAAAATGTAGTATGCAAATAATACCCAAAGACAGTGGAAGTAAGGGACAGGAGGACTAGTCCATGGTAGGAAGCATGCCACCAAGGGGGAGGGGGAAGGTACCACCATGATAATGATAGTTGGAAATGATCACTCTGGACACAGAGTACTGAAAGGTGGAAAGTGATATGCATGATACTCTCAGTAACAGTATTGCAAGCCACAGTGCCTAAAGGGAAAATTTGAGAGAGAGACAGAGAGACAGAGAGAGGAGAGAGAGAGAGAGAGAGAGAGAGAGAGAGAGAGAGAGAGAGAGAGAAAGAGAGACAGACAGACAGACAGACAGACAGAAAGACAGAAAGACAGAGATGAGAGAGAGGAGAAAAGCGTCTTTCATAGAAGCAGGCTGTGGGGGTATGGTGGGGGGAGGTGGGCAGGTAGGAGGGAAACTGAGGACATTGGTGGTGGGAAATGTGAACTGGTGAAGGGATGGGTGTTGAAACATTGTATGACTGAGACCCAATCATGAACAACCTTGTAAATGAATTGAATCTCACGGGTGATTCAATTAAAAAAAAATCCCCAGTCGTTGCAACAATTATAAAGGGAAGGTAGAAAAATTAAATATAAAATTCAGCAATCTCTAAGACATAAAGAAAGACAACTAAATCAATTACAAAAGCAATGCATGAAAAATGAGAAGTTCAACAAAAAAGAGAATTAAGAAAAACGAAGGCTAAAACCAAAGAGTACAACAACTCAATCGCAAAGATCAATAATAGCCAAGATAAATAATTGTGAAATAAACAAATGGATAATTTGAAATTATTCAATCAGAAAAAAAACAGAAAAAAGAATGAGAAAGTTTGAAGGAACTCAATAAATTGTATGTGATATCATTGAAAAAACCATATACCTATAATTATAGCTATATCTAGCCACCTACCTTTCTATCTATATATGAATTCCAGAAGAAAAGAAAGAGAAATAAACAGAAAGTCTATTTATTTAAAGCCATAATGACTGAAAACACCTCAAACTCAGGGTTCAAAGAGGACATCTGGAGGCTACCAAAACAGACTGAAGCTGGAAGGGCTACATCAAAACACATTGAAATAAACTGACAAAAACTCAAAGAAAAATCTATAATTTTGAATACAGTAAAGTAAGTTTGGCAGAGTCCTGCCACTGCACCTGGCTGTCTTCATGGGGGCCCCTTAGAGGGGGGCGGGTTGAGTTTCCCTCCCCACCCCAAGCATAGCCCCGGCAGCTGAAGATCCCCAGAACCCAGCCACAGCCATGCCAAGGCCCCTTGTCCACACGTGGACGAACCTCACGCATGAAAGAACTGGTAGAGAAACCCAAGTATGTGGGACCCGGCACTGAGATCTCCAAGCCTGCTCAGATTGGGACTGGGCCTCCTTCACCCAGACCCCCCATTTTCCAGAAGCTTGGTAGCCACATCAGAGGACTCTCCCTGGCACTGTATAATCTCATTAAGGGCCAAGATCCAGACACTATAAAACAAAACTCCTGGAAACACACGGCCGAGACCTCTTTTTTTTTTTTTTTTTTTTTGCTTTTTGGGTCATACCTGGCAATGCACAAGGGTTGCTCCTAGCGCTGCACTCAGAATCACTCCTGGCGGTGCTCAGGGGACCATATGGGATGCTAGGAATCAAACTCAGGTAGGCTGTGTGTAAGGCAAATGCCCTACCCACTGTGCTATCATTCCAGCCTCGGCCACAAACTCTTATTGTCTAGTTCTCCCTCTCAGAGAACCCGCAAGCTACTGAGACCATCCTGCCCACACAGCAGAGCATGGCCAGCTCCCCATGATGTATTCAATATGCCAAAAACAGTAATAATGATGGGTCTCATTCCCCTGACCCTGAAAGAGCTTCCAATGCAGCATCGTTGGGAAGGACAAGTAAAAAGAGGCTGCTAAATTCTCAGGGCTAGGACGAATGGAGACATTACTGGTGCCTGCTCGAGCAAATCGATGAACAACGGGATGACAGTGATACGGTGATATAATGAAAGTAAGTATGATTTATTGTATACAAAGGGATCCCCATATACTTAGGAGTGGATTTCTCAAAGAAACTTTGTAGGGCAGAGGAACGGGATGATGAATTCAAAATCTTGAAACGAAAAAATAAAATTAATTAAGAACATTATAACAAAGTTGTCCTTCACAAACTAAGGAGAACTAAAGACTTTCTGAACAAATAAAGACTAAGGAAGTTCATCATTAAGAGACTTAGAAGAAATTATAAAGGGAATTCTTTAAGTAGAAATCTTGGGGGCTGGAGCGATAGCACAGCAGGTAGGGCACCTGCCTTGCACGTGTCGGACCTGGGTTCAATTCCCAGCATCCTATATGGTCCCCTGAGCACTGCCAGGAGTGATTCCTGAGTGCAGAGCCAGGAATAATCCCTATGCATCAGCAGTGTGACCCAAAAAGAAAAAAAAAAAGAAAGAAAACAGAAAAGATATGTAAAAGGTGCCAATTACCATAAAAAGATTATGTAAAAGATATTATAAAATTCACAAGGAAGAGTAATGCTCAGGGCTTCCTGCTGGCCCTGAGCTCAGGGATCACTTCTGGTGGACTCAGGGGACCCTGAAGGGGGCTAGGGTTCAAATCTGGGTCAGACACATGTAAAAGAAGAGTCTTACCTGCTACTTTATCTCTTCTTCCCAAGGGAAGGTAAATTTATGGTCAGTCATATTCTTTAACATTATAACAACATGCTTTATAACTTATAATGTGAGCTTAAAAGTTATTAAATCAAATGCATTAAAATAACTATAATAATTTGTTATTGGATACATTACTAGAACAAAGGCTAAAGGTTCATGCAGACAGTTCAATAAAGTCAGAAAAACATTTGACAAAATTCTGCCATCATTAATGATAAAAACAATTGTGTTTAGCAGGAATATACCTCAGTAAAATGAAGGTCATATGTGATAACTCTAAGTTAATTATTCTTAATGTTCAAAGCTTAAAATGGAAAATCTTTTCCTAGAAGACCAGAAACAAGCTAGTTATGACCATTTTCACCACTCTTATTTAAGTTTGCCTAATTGCTCTAGCAATTCTATGTAGAATATAATATAAAAAGATATGAGGTAATTAGTACGTACATAAAATTACATACCTTTAGTAAAACTGAAAAAGATTCTTTTACCCATTTACAATTTGAACTGTATGTATATATGGTTATATATGTATATATGTGAGTCTATATATATAAACTGTCACTGTCATCCCGTTGCTCATCAATTTGTTCGAGCGGGGACCAGTAATGTCTCTCATTGAGAGACTTATTGTTGCTGTTTTTGGCATATCCAATATGCACGGATAGCTTGCCAGGCTCTGCCGTGCAGATTCCATACTCTCAGTAGCTTGCCGGGCTCTCTGAGAGGGGTGGAAGAATCGAACACAGGTCGGCCACGTGAAAGGCGAAAGCCCAACCGCTGTGCTATTGCTCCAGCCCTATATATAAACTATCTAAAATAAAACAAACTGAAATTTAAGAAAAAACTGAAACACAATGTGGGCTGGAAAGTTAGTATAGTAGGAAAGGCACCTGCTTTGCCTTAACCAGATAGATGCTGATTCTATTCCATAGAGTGATCCCCAACACTGAGGTAAGTAGGAGTAACTCTGAGAACCTTCAGTGGTCCAACTGCTCTTAACCCAAACTGAAACAATGTACAAAGTATAATTTTTTACAAGCACGAGGTATTAATATATTGAGGTAACATAATAATTTGGCATCAGTGATTAGGTGCTACTATGAGGGGAATTTGTCTGCACTACTTAATTGATGAATTTACAAGAGTCAGTCCTGGTAAATGGCATTTGAGTTCGTCATCCTGGGGTTCACAGGGTATAAGCCCAGTGTACACTATTTCTCTTTCTGCTTATGATGAATTAAATATGTTTTCCTTTAAATGTGAAGTAATTGAGTTTCAGAGAGGTTAGATCATTTGCCCAAGTTCAGACAATCAGCGAATACTTAAGCTAAACTTCAAATATATACTGGAATTGTGGAAAGATTTTGGGAATTGATCTCACAAGGCTTGAGTCCAAGATTTGGTTCTTTTATTTACTAGTTCTGTGGTTTGGAAGCACATCTTTTAAGTCCCTGAGTCTTGATTTACCATCCATCAAAGAGGATAAAATATTTACCTCATAGAGTTGTGAGAATTCTAAACAGTTTTGCTCTTTAACAGACTGTGCACATTAGCTGTCTACTTTACCATGTATCATTTTCTAAAGCCCCAAAGAAATGAATTACCAGAATATTAGTTACTTTGGTTCCTTTGTTTTTCATCCTATTTTGGAAAGAATCAGGATTCTGTGTAATTCTCAAGATACCAAGTGCTGGTTCTTCCATGACTTGGGGAAATTAAATTGCTCAATCTCTCAAAACTTATTTACCTAGTCTAAAATGGGGTCAGTAGTAAATTCTATGTCCCAGGGTTGCTTATGAGGGCTAAATGAGATAATACACATATTTTTTTAAATTAAGGCACTTTGATTTGCAATACTGTTTTTGTTTTTAATTTTGGGGACCACACCCAGTGATGCTCAGTAGTTACTATTGGTCCTGTGCTCAGGAATCACTCTTGGCAGTGCTTTGGAGACCATATGGAGTGCTAGGGATTGAACCCAGGTTGTCCTCATGCAAGGCAAGTGCCTTACCTGCTATACTATCACTTCAATCCCTGCCTTACAATACTGTTGATACTGATGTTTCAGGAATATCATGTTGCTATACCACACCCATCTCTGGGAATTCCTCCAGGGCTGTCTCTATGTTCTCTCACACCTAGCCCCCATACTTAGCAAACTCAGTTATATGCAGACATTAAGAGTTTGTTATCATTGGCCAATTTTTATTCCCTTGCTATGTTTCTTTTTATTTTACATGAGAGAGATGATTTGGTAATTGTTCTCCCTTTGACATTCTTTTCTCAGCTCTAAAACCTTACCATTTAATTCAAGTTGCAGCATACCACAGGATTTCAACTTTTCTAATATTTGAATACTATTCCATTGGCAAGTTTTAGGGACATGAACCAAATCACTTGTATCACTTGTATCACTTGTCGTCCCGTTGCTCATTGATTTGCTCGAGTAAGACCAAATACTGCAAAAAATATATAGGCGTGATTAAATTCCTGGATAACCAAACATCCTGGGAAAAATATGGAAGATTTTTCTCTCCCTGAAATTAGATTATAGTATAGTAGTCAAAACTGTGTGGTCATGGAATAAAGGCAGACTCTGTAGCAAAGGAATAGATTTGAGGGCTGGAGTGATAGTATAGTGGTTAGAACACTTGTCTTACACGCAGCCGACCTGGGTTCGATTCCCAGCATCCCATATGGTCCCCCAAGCACTGCCAGGAATAATTCCAGATTGCAAAGCCAGGAGTAATCCCTGAGCATCGCCAGAATGACCCCAAAAAGCAAAAAATAAAAAAAAAAGAGAGAGAGAGAACAGAATTGAAAGCCCAGAGATAAACCCTAAGGTATAGGGACAGATTATTTATGACAAAGGAATCACGTGCGTGAAGTGGAGCAAGGAAAGAGTCTTCAACAAATTGTGCTGGAAAACTGGTTAGCCTCATGCAAAGAAATGAATCTGGACCCCTTTTCCACACCCTACACAAAAGTTAATTTAAGATGTATTAAATTTCCTGGTACCATAACAAAACCTATTAAAAAATGGGAAAAAAAAACCAAGCAGAACTCTCCATGATACTGACTGCAGAAATATCTTCAATGGTTAAGTGCCATTGACTGAGAAAAAAGCCAAAAAATAACAACTGAGAGCACAGCAAACTAAAAAGTTTCTGCACTACAAAATAATTGATGACTAGAATAAAAAGAAACCCTACTGGGTGAGAGAAATAATCACTTGCCACACATCTGATGAAATGCTAATATCTAAGGTTTACAAGCACTCACCAAAGTTAAAAACATCAAACAACTTATCAGACATTAGGGAGAGAATATTCACTTCTTTAAAGAATACATACAGATAGTGGATAGATATATGAAAGAAACATTGTTTGTTACTTATGATCAAAGGAATGAGCACAGATTAAAATGACAATGAGATACAAATCACACCATTGAGACTGAAACACATTGAAAAGCTTGGAAACAGCTAATGCTGGTGTGCATGTGGTGAAAATGAAACTCACTCAATGTGGTGGGAATGTGGTTCAGCTTCTGTGGAAAAAATATGAAGACTCCTCAAAATATTACGACTTAAACTTCTATATGATGCAGCAATCCTATTTCTTGGCATCTACCATATGAGCCCCAAGATATTAATTCATAAAGATATTTTCACTTCTACATGCGTTGAAGGGCTGGAGCGATAGCACAGTGGGTAGGGCGTTTGCCTTGCATGTGGCTGACCTGGGTTTGATTCCTTCATCCCTCTCGGAGAACCCGGCAAGCTACCTAGAGTATCCCGCCTGCATGGCAGAGCCTGGCAAGCTCCCTGTGGTGTATTTGATATGCCAAAAACAATAACAACAAGTCTCACAATGGAGACGTTACTGGTGCCCGCGCAAGCAAATCCATGAGCAAAGGGATGACAGTGGTGACAGTGGTGGTTGTGACATGCATTGAAGTGCTGTTCACAATAGCCAATATCTGGAAAGAACCCAAGTATACAAGAACAAATGAGTGGATAAGGAAACTGTGGTATGCCCTTATTCTCGCAAAGTAGGTACACTTAACAATAAAGTGTCTTCCTTAAGTCCCACCTTATGCTTTATACACTTCATAAAGTACTTTAGTATGGCCTAAATAATTTTTATTCTTAATTTAATTTTTGACATTGATATTATTATATTTCTGGTTGATGGAAAATTTTTGACCATTGCTCAAAAATTTTACTAATTCCTACAGAGTCACCTTCCAGAACTCATTCATTCCTAGTAATAGTTTACTTAGAGTCCACATAAGCCCAGTTCTAGAGAATTAAGGAGAATTTAGAGTCTCCCAGGAAAGATGGTAGGAATAAGTGAAGTTCACCTGTAGTCTCTAAGAAATAGCTGAGAGGTCAGCTTCTGAAAAAGTTCAGTGCAGAGAGCAAGCTGGGGAATATTAGTTTCATGAGAATGCTGAGAAAGTTATTGAACCAGTGAAGCTGAGAGCACAATAGCCCTATTAAATGACCTTTTCTCTCCTCTCACGTTTACGTGCTATGACCCACACGTCGCTGAATGGTCCATGAGTTTCCATATAGCATTTTGCAGATACATACCTGGCCATCAACCCTGCTCCATAAACCCCACAACTGGGTAAGGTCATACTTGAAATGGAACACTTTAAGGGATTGCTAAATGACTTTTTCTACATTATTCAAAGCCACTAGGTCCAGCTTTACATGTGGATTTTCTAAGGTATTATCAGTATGTCTGCACCTATGCCCCACCCCTCGCATCTCTGCTAATAGGTCTTGGGTGTCTTCTATCTTAAAAATCTTTAAATAGGGGCTGGAGCGATAGCACAGCGGGTAGGGCATTTGCCTTGCACATGGCCAACCCAGGTTCAATTCCCAGCATCCCATATGGTCCCCTGAGCACCGCTGGGGTAATTCCTAAATGCAGAGCTAGGACTGACCCCTGTTCATCGCCGGCTGTGGCCCAAAAAGCAAAAAAAAAAAATCTTTAAATATTGTTTGGTGTCAGCAGTAAGCAAAGTTGAGGCCTTTCTGTCTGAGAGTTCAGAGAGCTTATCACCTTGTCAAGACCTCCCAACTACTCAGTGGGGCAGAATGCATTTAATTGGGTCCACAGAAAAGGGGTGGGAGCTTGATTCACTGAATCCATGAATGATGGCGTGAAAGCACCTTAAGAAAGGCCAGACACTGGCGTTGGAGTCTGGATGCCACCCCGACTCATAACTTATTGGGATTTTGCACAAGTAAAAGAATCCCAATACTTGTACTGCCTTCACAGTTGGTGTGTTGTTATTTGCATGTGTGCTACTGGGGGTCAAACCCATGTCTCAAACCCAGTCAACTTATGTCTAAGGCAGGCACTAAGCCATATCGCTGGCCCCTATAAAGTCTTGTGTTTTTTTTGGGGGGGTGTCATACTCCTGGCACTGCACTCAGGAATCACTCATGGTGGTGCTTGGGGACCATATGAGATGCTGGGAATCGGACTCAGGTTGGCCATGTGCAAGGCAAATGCTCTACCCGCTGTGCTATCACTCCAGCCCCTATAAAGTCTTTTTTATATAAAAGGATAGTGCACATTTCATCTGTTCTTGATCACTTAGAACTACTTGAACCATCAAATTAGTAGTCAGGATTCAGACCAGAAAACCCAAGTCGTCTGGCTTCAGAGCCCTTTAATCAATAGGAGCATAAAGTATGAGGAGTGCTGGGGAAATGTACACTGAGATGGGCTGCAGACAGGGGTTGCAGTGTGCATGGCCATGAAATACATCAATGGAAAATATATATTGAGTTTTTGCTAAATACCAAGCAGTTTCTTAAAGACGTTCAGTTTGCCTTCAAAATAATTATTTTACATAAAGCCATTGGTAATGCAGTTTTAGAGACAGGAAACCTGAACCGTGGGGATGTTAAATGACTTGCTCAGTGTCACACAGAGGGTAAGTGGAGGCAAGGGATTCAGTTTAGGGTTCTACTAAAACCATCATTCTAGATTTCATCTCTAAGACTCTTCAGAGCCGAGTTTCTCAGTCTCAGTTTTACTGATTTCTCATGCTAGATCATTCTTTGTGATGGGGCATAATAGAGGATATTAATGAAATAGACTCTTAGAGGATGGTAGCACTTCCCAAAACAAATGGCTCCAGGTGTTTCTAAATATTCCCTGAGGGTGAGAAAGGGTACAAAGTTGACCTGAAGCTTTGCTTAGCCATTTACCAGCTGTGTGACATCTGTAAAGTTACATAACCTCTCTGAGCCTCAGTCACCTCACACACATATATGTATATATATATACACATATATGTATATATGTATATGTGCATATATACATACATATACATATATACATATATATATAAAAGGATGTCATCCTGTTGCTCATCAATTTGTTACAACAGGCACCAGTAACGTCTCTCATTGTGAGACTTAATCTTACTGTTTTTGGCATATAGAATACGCCACGGGTAGCTTGCCAGGCTCTGCCGTGTGGGCGCGATACTCTCAGTAGGTTGCTGGGCTCTCCGAGAGGGGCGGAGGAATCAAACACGGGTCGGCTGCATGAAAGGCGAATGCCCTACCGCTGTGCTATCGCTCCAGCCCATCTATAAGGATGAGGATGAAAAAATAAAATGAGGCATGTGAAGTTCCCGAACACAGTGAGTGTTCTCTACCACCTTCTTGTGTTGACACATCACTTGGCATCAAGATAGAAACTTCTTACACATTGTCTGTGCACATGCTGTTTTGGTGAACCTGGAGAAAAGCTGAGTTTATGACCCCCTTTCCGATCCTGACATTAAGAACCACCGATGAGAGAGATAAGCCTCCCCAGTTAGGAAAATCTCCCTTTCCATGGAAGGAGTAAGGAGCATTAAGAGGTGAGAAAATTATTTTTTCTAAAGCTGCTTCCTTCTGTAAAATGGACATCCACTCTCGTTCATAGAAGCTGGAGCAGTAGACTCACTCCCCTATTTAACAGAGCCTTGATGACATACTAGGAACTGCTGTTTTTTTTTTTTTGTCAGAGTTTGTGTTACTCATAACAATGTTGTGATTATCCTGGCAGCATAATGATTTTCAGTAAAGGCCCTAATTTGTTTGTGTCCCGTGACCTTTGTACTTTTGCCCTGTAGTCATTCCTGCTGTACCTTTGCCCCATATTCATCCCTCTCACGATGACTCTGAGATTTGTCACGCAGTTGTTATCACCAGTGGGGACGCTAACAGAATGGATGCAAGCAGAGACCTAGTGTGCTAGGATTTGTCCTTCGTTCCTCTTGAAATCTGCGTTGGTCCCCGTGTAAGCCCAGGTCCACTGACCTGGAGGGGGGTGAGACCTTTTTAACCCAGACGCCTCTGGTTCTCCTATGTGACAGCCAATTCCAGACAATTGGCAGCTGACTTTAGATGCACAAATGAGACCAGAAGAATTTCCAAAATGTGCTCTGATTGTCAACCTATAAAAACGAATTAGGAAATGGTTGTTGGGGGGGTCTAGAACATAGATCAAGCAGGAGAGCACATACCTAGCATGTTTGAGGCCCCAAGTTCCATCTGGAACTACAGATACCCCTCCCATCCCTGCCCACCCAGGGACAGCCCCTACTATGGAGAAGGAATGGTTTCTGCTTTAAGCAACTGTGTTTGGGAGTACTTTACTAAGGATAGCACTGTAGCACTGTAGCACTGTTGTCCCATTGTTCATCGATTTGCTCAAATGGGCACCAGTAATGTATGTCTCCGTTGTGAGGCTTGTTGTTACTGTTTTTGGCATATCAAATACACCGTGGGTAGCTTGCCAGGCTCTGCCGTGCAGGCAGGATACTTAGGTAGCTTTCTGGGCTCTCCGAGAGGGACAAAGGAATCGAACCCAGGTTGACTACGTGCAAGGCAAACGCCCTACCCACTGTGCTATAGCTCCAGCCCACTGAGGATACAGGGGAAAAAAATTAAACAATCCCCTGTTACAAATCTAGACACAAAAGAGGAAAGGTAAATTTCTGTGACCTCCTGCCACTGAATTATTTCATTTTAGAATCCACACTGCTGTAGCATGTTTGGGAGTCAGATCTAGATGGAAAATAATGGTACAAGGGGATCTTAGTCTCTGGGGTACTGTCCAGTCAGAGCTGAGAGAAGCAGTCAGGTGACAGAGTCTGTTTCAGTCTGTTCGTCTTCTACCCGTTCCCCTTATTTTAATACACTCTGAATGAGGATTGAGGGGTTGTCCTCACAGGTAGCAAGAAGCATGTGCCTGGGGTCCATAAACTTCAGGGCCAATAAGTTTGCAGACCTGAGGCAGGAAACAGAAAGGTGTGGGTTGTGCAACTCATGATTTCTGGTTTACCTTTGAGTACTGCACATCTCCTGCCACACTTATTAATTTTCACCTCTCCCCAGCCTGTTGGCTGTCCGGAAACGCTTGTTTCCCAAAGACAGAACCCCCTTCCCTTTCATTTTGGGTTACTCTAGAAGATGGAGTGCCTTCTGGTCCAGTTATTTCCCCAGATGGGCTCCAGTGCTCAAAGAGGAGTGGACAGATTCATATTCATTACATCTCCACACGTGATCACGTGACCGGACTTAATGAGGGTGCTGTGCCCTTGATGCACACTCCCTTTTCTCTCTCATTTGCAATGAAGATGTGGGATCCAGCTTTACAGATGACATTTATAGATACATTTGTTTCCTTCTTGCTTTTGCACTTGTCCACCTGCTAAGTACTCACCTGATAAATATTAGGTCCACCTCATAAATATTAGGTGCACTCCTTCTCTTCTGTTTGTACACCAGCTTGATCAAAACACGCCAGGTTTAGGTTGGAATTTAACCTAAGGATGAGGTGGGGACATCACATTTTGGCCTCATTTCAGGGTCCCATTCTGGGAAAATGGGCTCTTCCTTTGTACTTAGTGCTGACCTCAATTTTAACTCAATATTCTACATTGCAATGTAATTCTTTGTGTGCCTATTTCTCTTCCAGACTATTAAGTTTCCCGAGGCTTTAAAATAGTATCTTTTTGTCGCTGTCTCCCTATTACCTAACCCGGGGTCTACACAGCACAGCATGGGCAGATAAGATGTATTTCTTGAATGAAGATGTCTGTGTTTCAATGCAGCCCTTCTCCTTCTTGATTATAGGGCATTGAGCAGGTAACCTTTCTGAGATTTAATTTTCCCAACTAGGAAATGAAGACAATCGCACCTATCTGATAGGCTCCTTGCAAAAAAAGAAATGAAATAAAATGTCTAAACATCTTTGGGACTTTGGCAAACACGAAAGGAACATTAGTTTCCTTCTTTTCACGCTAACCCCTCCGTAAGAGGGGGTTACAGGCAGTGCTCAATGAAAGGTACCAGATCTCTGGACTGGTGCTGCTTCATTTACATGCATCCATCCTGCCAATAAGTGACTCTGGGGCCTGCTTTTCTCTTTTCCTGAAACAGTGCCCTGACCTTGCCCACGTGTTGTCGCCGAGATTAATGGCCACAGAACCACTAGGGCTGGAACAGGCTAGCTTTTCTGGGATTTTCTTTTGAGTTTGTAATCTTAACCGTCATCCCCTTGGCTGCAAAGATTATTAAGCATTCCACAAGGCAAGCATTCTCTCTAAAATGGTTCTGAAGCAGCCATGATTGAGGAAAGCCACTTACCCTGCATTGCACTCCTGCTTCCTTGCCTGATCTCTAGCCAAGAGTTATCCCTGACCTTGGCAAAGAGGAGGCAGCTTGCCTCGTTCCAAGCTCAATTATCAGGAGATAACCTCTGAAAGTTGGTTAAATAGAATTTCTTTTCCTATTTCTTTTTTCTTTCTCCCTTTTTTTTTTTTAACTTAACAGAAAAAAGGCTTTGCTGCTGGATACAGCAAGGACAAATATGTACAATGATAGGGGAAGAGTTTTCAGTTTTGTGAAGGGAAGAGATTGCATATCAGCCTGTAGAGGAAGACACTCGGCCTGTCAGACAGAACTTCAAAAGCGTCACTCCAGAGATTTGCTCAAAGGCCGCATGGCCTGTTGGTTAGTGAGTTATGCAAGGATTGCTTTTATCCTTATAAATAATTTAACTTTTCTTTCACTCTTTCCTTCTTTCAAAGACAACTGTTTCTAGAACTGCACCTTTTCTCTGGAATCCGAGCAATTTTCCTCATTCTTCCCGGAGCCTGTATGAAGGTAAGCAAAATAAGTTTTCTCTCTGCCTATCACAACCTCCTTCAATTGGACACTTTTAGGAAATTCTTCCACCATAATTTCTGCTTTTGTAATCCCCTCCCTTCTCTCTCCTTGTGCTTGGATCTCAAGTCTCTTTATCATTTAATAATAATATTTATTTTTCCTCCTGTTGTGTTCACATTTTGTTAAAAATGTTAATTCCATAAACATTGAACCACACTTTTTAATCATCCACTATGCTAAAAGATGGTGATATGCAGGGGAAACATTCCCAGGAGGAACTCATTACATGAGCCCTAAAGATTATAAATTGTCTATTGTTTGTTCTATTTATATATTAATCTATTTATTGTTCATCTAGATAAAGAGATGCTTTATATTTTACATGCATACATATTCTTTTTAAAAATATTTATTTATTTTTTATTTTTTAATGAATCACCGTGAGGTACAGATTTGCAAACTTTCGTGCTTATATTTCTGTCATACAATGTTTGAGTTCCCATCCCTCCACCAGTGCCCATTCTCCACCACCAATGAGCCCAGTATCCGTCCCACCACCCCACCCCCACCCCCTACCCACCCCGCCTCTATAGCAGGACATTCGCTTTTGCTCTCTCTCTCACTCCACTTTTGGGTGTTTGTGGTTTGCAATAGAGGCATTGAGTGGCCATCATTCGGTCTATAGTCTACTTTTGGTGTGCATCTCCCATCCCGGGAGGGCCCTCCAAGGACCCTTTACTTGGTGGTCCCTTCTCTACCTGAGCTACATGCACACATATTCTATGTGCCTATAATCTCATCTGTGAAGAGTTCTATGTTAAATCGGGATAGAAAAATATAAAGTCTCTGTATCTTGTGTGCCTGGCACAATTTCTCTTTTGTTACAGAGCAGGTACATGATATTTGTTTCAACAGTGAATGTATGGAAGACAGGAGACCCTACCTCCCTTTGTGCTCCTAAGATGATGTATTCTTATTGGAGAACTATGTTCACTAGTTATACCTTCATTATATTCTGTGCAGATAATGCACTTGGACATTTAAAAAATGACTGTAAGTTCTGTAAAATAACTTTGAGGAAGGATAAGAAAGGCCTCTTTTAGATGAATTCTCAAAGCATACTTAGGGAGGCTGGCAGACCTTCACACTTGAACCATAAAGAACGGCTTCATCATTCACAAGGCTCAGATTAAATTATGTTGAGCAAAAATGTTCATTCTTAATAAGGGACCTTTTAGTGGTACATGTTTTAAAATGGAGTGAGGAGAGTCTTTCTGTTCAGCTGTGTCAAAAAGCCGAAAGTAGGTCAAGACATTCTTAGAATGTGAATTTTCATAGTGTCCATATGCCTAGAAGTGAGAATGAGCCCTAGATTATGGTCTAGAGGAGAAATCAAGTTTTCTAATGGAACTTGCTTTTTTACATTGTCCATAGTGGGAACAGTAACATTGAAAAGGCCCAGAAGATTTTTTTAAATAGGAAAAATTCTATATCAGAGAGAAATCAAGGAAAAGTGCTATTTGCCTGCCAGAATGAGGTCTTTCTACAAGATAGAACAGGAGCTTCCCTCAATTTGTACCAAACTCAAATTCCAAATGAAAATAAACTCATTGTTAAGTATTTAAATTTATTTTAATATTATAGAAAAATGTCATATTAGTGCAAAACATGTGCATACTCTTTATTCAGATTAATTTGCCATTAGCTTTTACCACATTTGCTTTATTTTTTCTACTTTCACTTTCTGTCCTCTTTTTATCATCTATCTACCTTTGCAGGAATATACTCAAGCATCTTAAATACAACTATGAATGAGCATTAGGATTATGGGTCATTTCATTTATTTACTTGTCTACATCCGTAATCTGAAGGTCTATATTTTACTTGGGTAGTTAAATTTTTTAATTGTGTCTTGCCAAAGTCTTTACTACCAAAAAGATTGGAGAGAGTTGTGCAAATGTTGATTCAGTCAGAGACGCTGAGATAAGGAACGCGAGAGAGAGAGAGAGAGAGAGAGAGAGAGAGAGAGAGAGAGAGAGAGAGAGAGAGAGAGAGAGAGAAATTGTTATATTTCATGCAGGGCCACTAGACTGGCTCAGATCCTGTGACAAAAGACAGAGTGTCCTAAGGTCTCCTTTTATTGATCATGGTACCAATAAAGGGCGCAATACAGTGACATCATCAAAAGAAGTTACAGACAGAACATTGAGGCAGCAAAACATGTATTGTTTCCTTGGGTCTGCAGGCCAGTAGATTTTGGCCTCCAGGGGAAAAAGATACAAAACCAAAACCCAAACCTTTCTTGGGCTACAAGTATTTGGATTTGCATCCCAAAGACTAGTCTATGCTAAAGCCTGGAATCTACATCCCATATCCTAGGCTGGGCTTGAGCCCGGAATCTACAGGTCAAAGATCAGGCTGGGCTCACACCTGAGATCTGCATGTCAAAGACCAGCCAGGCTTCTGTGAGAAAACAAAAACTGCCCCTTTCCATATACTGAACTTTATGAGATTATTTACTGAAGGCAGCTTAAAGGAAAAACATGTCCAGCTTCATCCAAACCAGTCAGGACACAGGAGAAATCTCGCCCATTTTCATGGGTCCTTATGTTCCTGCCCGTTGTACGGTACAGTCTACAACGGGCAGGAACATAATGCCTGATGGCTCAGTCCAGCCCCAAACAGAGAATAACTCAGCAGAAGTGAATTTCGGCATCAAGAGTGTATGTTTTAACTATAATCGAAGGTGCAGTTGAACTTCTGGCAATTTTATGATGCTTGGTGGTTTGGGAAAAAAGCAGAGATAGAACTGAAAATATCAATGCAAAGAGCTGTTTTGGTTTAAGATCCATTAATCCCACTATTAGGATTTTCCACTCCTTCATGAGGGCAGCTGCCTACCTTTATGGCTTAAAACCCAACTAGGGCTCATGTGGAGTCCCCAAGATCCTTCCTTGTGCTCTTTGTGAGTCCCCAAGATCCATTCTCTTGATCTTTGTCAATTCTGCTCCTATCTTCATTGTGCCCACTTCCACAGTTAAGCTCTTACTTTCTAAGGCTGTCACAGAGAAAACCAATGCTGTTGTAGAAATACCTCCACGTCCCCCCCTATTAATGCCTTTGTAGTCATCTCCATGTACTTCTAAACTTCCTTCCTTTCTGTTTCAACATGTCTTAGAGTTGGACTTCCTTGGGTATGGTGAAATGCATGTCTGTCCCTGACTTCAAATCACTCCATCCTTTTTGATTTATAAAATATATTCACATATGTTGTGTGGGATGTTGACAGGAACACAATGGTCTTCTCTTAGCGGCATCAGGCAGCCAAAGAAAGGGATAATTCAAGATGCCTAGAGACCAACAATCCAAGGGTGAACAGTTTAGGGGGGATGCAGCCAGCTTTAGAAACTGATTGCAGAATACAGCTTGGCTTCGAAACCAAGGGTACAATCACTGGTAATTTCCAGAAACAACAACTCTGAAAAGGGGTTTTTTTTTTAGCAACGAATTTATGTGATAGCCAACAAAAGTCTTTTAGAAAGATCTCTCTTTTTTTTTTTCCTTCCCTAGCTGACAATTTCTACACAGAATCTGCCTCAGTGGACTACTACTAACTTAAAAAAAAATTCCATTTGAATTTATAAAGGATGTCCTAAAGATGATTGGAATATGGTGGTTGCTCATTCAGATGGCAAGCTTGCCAGCAAATGGGAAATAAAGGCACACAGGATTTCTTTTAGTGGGATGGCTATGAAGACCATCTACGACGTTGTGACAAATCAGTATTTCTCAGCCAGAATGTGAAGAGTGGAGAAGCCATATGCTTGAACACAATGTCATTATTTTGAGACGCGTGTCCTTTCAAATTGATTTCTATCATTGAAAAATAAAGATAACTTATTCTCAGTTGTAAATAAATAATCTTTGACTCAAATAATCTTTCTTCCTTTGACACAGAATTCTTTGACCTCCAGATTCTGCAGCTGTGGTTAAAGAACTGAAACACAGGACTTCGGGTCTCATGGATCTGCACAAGAAACTAGCTGGAACTAAAGTGAAGCTGTTGCTGAAAGAGCCAAAAACCTTGGTACAGACATTTTATTTTTGAGTAGAGAAGGCTGGTTTAAAGGGAGCATGAACTGATCCTTCCAAATTCCCAGAGAGTGAAGGTTACATGAGGCATTCATTGGCCAGAGGTATTTATTCCAGCTGCCAGGCAACAGTTACTAATCCAAAAGTGCTTCTGAAAGAGAGGCCAGAACCCATGTTAATGAAGGCTGATTGCCTCAGAATTGTTGGGTTAATTAGCAGCTTTGCTGGTAGCCCATGTGTACAAGATCAGCAACAAATTATGTTGAGTCATAATTAAGTAATTTCATTCTTTTATTCAATTCAACTAGCATTTCTTGCACCTAGTAAGTAAGCCCTGGGCAGATGCAATGTAAGAAAAGAAATAAAAACATACATCAAGTAATAAGAGTTCTAGGCAGGTAGAAGAGATCGTCCTAGAAAAGGTTTTAAAGGAGCAAATCTTCATAGTCTCTGGCTTACAGGATTCAAGGGAAGCAAATGCATATCTAGGATATCCCTATTGGTAACAATTCCTCTGGTTGCAATTGACAGAAAATCAATTTTTTTTTCTTTTTGGGTCACACCTGGCAATGCACAGGGGTCACTCCTGGCTTTGCACTCAGGAATTACTCCTGGTGGTGCTCGGGGGATCATATGGGATGCTGGGAATTGAACCCGGGTTGGCCACGTGCAAGGCAAACGCCCTGCCCGCTGTGCTATCTCTCCGGCCCTGACAGAAAATCAATTCTAATTAGTCCCAAACACCAGTTAATAAGCAATAAACAAACAAAGAAAAAGGAAATAGAATGACTTCATTGACTACAACATTCCATGGGTTATCTGATATTATGAATGGCTGAGAGTTGTTGGTTTTGTTTTCTTCCGTACATGGTTTATTCTCACCCATTCTTATCACTTGAACTTGAATATCCTTATGACCACCAAAGCCGAGAAGATTCAGGAAGTTTCTTTTGTTGCTATTTCTTTTTTTAAATTGGGGGTGAAGGTGGGGGTTTTGAGCCAAACTCTGTGGTGCTCAAGAGCTAATCTTGGCTCTGTGGTCAGAAATAACCCCATGGTGCTGTTTGGGGGACTATAACCAGTGCCAGATTAGAACCAAGGTTGGCACGTGCCTTAACCTCTATACTATCTCTGACTACATTAGAAATGATGACAAAAATGCACTAATTTTTATTAACATATCATGCAATATAATAAAATGCAATATAATAAAAATGCACACTTTTTTTAAAGATTTAGTGAAAATTAAATAATTTTCACTAAAATTAACTAATTTTCACTAATCTGCCACAGGAACGATAGCTGAACAACCCTGCCATTATCCTTTTGGGTCCATCATCATATGCATGTGAAAGCATGAATCTCATGGGTTGCTCCCAAGCAAGGACTGAGCTCTGTGGAGCAATGGCAGGTCCATTGCTTCAAGATGGGGACACCTCTGACAGTTGGCTTTGACTCAGGAACACCCTATTGGCATGGTCCATCATGTCTTGGGATTATGTTGCCAAACGTGTCCCTTTCTGCCCAGTTTCCCAGTCTTCTCTTTCTCTTTCACAATGAGTCTTGCATCTTGATCTGAAGGCTCTCCTCACACCCTGAAGTGTTCTCCTCTTCATTGCCTTCACAAGTGTTTTCTCTGGTGATGTTCTCAGACATCTCTTCTTAATTTAGTGTCTGCTTCTGGGAGGCACGGAACTAACATAAGGGGTGATCTCAGGACGAGCAAGTAGAAAAATAAATACAACGAGTCAGAGATGGGAGAAAAACCAACGGGAGATGCTTCAATGAGCAGAGAGGCAAATCATCCTGAGGTCTCTTTAGAGATATCATGGGTCATGCGCAGAACTTTCTTGGGACACTATGTTGCTTTTCTGCTGTTTTCCCACCCATTGGGATGAAGGCCATCTGCAATAATTAGCTCTCTCACACTATCATGTTGCAAGGGAAGGTCCTAAGTGTCAATGAAAGCCTCCAGGAGGAAGAGAAATGAAACTGGGACCTGGGAATTGCCTTTCATGGTTGTATGCAAACTCAGGGGGGCAAAAGGGCTATGGCGCAAACCATTGACCACATCTGCCACTTGTGTCACTTGTAGTCCCGTTGATCTTCGATTTGCTCGAGTGGGCGCCAGTAGCGTCTTCATTTGTCCCACTGTCACGTGCTAGTGCAGCCCAATGATATCTGCTTGCTCCAGGAACAGGAAGAGCCTCAAATCCTTTATTCAGGGATTTGATGAAGAAATCTGACCATCTAGTTGGAAGGCAGCCACGCGGTCCTCTGACATCCTGTGGAATCCAGTAACAGCTCTAGTCCAGCAGTCGTCTCTGAATCGCATTACATGACCGGCCCATCTGATTTTTGATGTCTTGGCAAACGAGACAGCGTCCCTGATTTTTGACTGTCGAAGGAGGTCAGAACTCCGGATTCCTTCTCTCACTTGAGTGAGACATGATAGTCCCAGCATAGCTCTTTCGATTCCTCTTTGGGATACCCTAATAGCGTTCTCATCCTGTTTGCGTAGGGCCCAGGTCTCTGAGGCATATGTTATTGCAGGAAGAACGGTGTGTGTGTGTTTTCAATTCCACATCTGCCACAATTGGTAAAAATAAACAAAGGCCCCCAGTATCTTACAATATCTTTAAGGATACCAATTCCAGAAATTTCTCTTTCTCAAATTGAAATTGGGAATGTATCTGATTGGCCATTTCTCCAGGTTTACCTACACTGAGAAGAGGGTGAGGGGATTCACTCTCTAAAAAATACGTTGACAGATGAAAATCCTGTGACTACTCCTAGTCTTAAGCTTAAAAGATGGAGGAAGGTTTTAGATAGCATCAGTTTTCAGCCTCCAATCAGGAGGTGCAGATAAGTCAGTGCCTCTTTCACATATTCTTAGGAGTCAAGTTCATTTAGATTCACAGTAGGTAAAATAACTAGATGTCACTTACTGGTGGGGAAGCAGCCTATCAATTCCTCCATGCTGAGCTTTTTGGAAAAAAAAAAGATTATTAAATCACTGTGATTTATACAGTTGTTAAAACACCATGATTTACTCCATGATTTATGATATTGTGGCACTGATCCTATCACCCTTGTCAATTTCTCACCACCAAAGTTTCCAAGTTCCCTCCCAAATCCCCACCACCCAGCCTCCCCTCTTAACAGGGACCTTTCTAAGTTAGGCGGCTAGAGTTTGGGTCTCTTGATTCAGTGTTGTTGACTCTGTGGTTTGGATGTCTGGTCTATCATTCCTTAACACTGCCTTTGTGCCTGAAGTTCCTGAACTGGCCCCCCCATTGGTTCTCATCCATCTCTTCTCCCATTCCTTCCACCCTTTCTTTCTTTTCCTACATATATTCTCAGGCTGAGGTTGATCTGGGCACTCCCATCTTTAAAAACATTGGATTCTCTCATCCTGTTATTCTTATTACCACTTACAAGGACCTTGTGTTTATTCTTCTTCCTCTGACTTACTTTATTTAATATAATGTCTTCCAGTTCTACCCATGTTGCTGCAAACTGCATGATTTTATCATTCCTTATAACTGTGTAGTATTCCATTGTCTATATATAACACATCTCCATGGTCCACTTATCTGTTGTTGGACATCCAGACTGATTCCAAATCTTAGCTTTTGTACTGAGTTCTTTGATGAATAATGATGTACATATGTTCTTTTCGACATCTTATAGCTTACTTCTCCCTCTAAGAGAACCTGGCAAACTACCGAGAGTTTCCCGTCCACATGGGAGAGCCTCGCAAACTCCCCGTGGTGTATTCATATGCCAAAACCAATAACAAGCTGGGTCTCATTCCCCTGACACTGAAAGAGCCTCCAATGTGGCATTGTTGGGAAGAACAAGTAGAGAGAGGCTTCTAAAATCTCAGGGCTAAGACGAATGGAGACGTTACTGAGACCGCTTGAGAAATTTGACGATCAACGGAATGATGATGATGATGATGATGACGATGACAACGATGATATATTCTTTTGAATGAATGTTTTTCTGTCCTGGGGATAGATATCCAAAAGTGAAATTGCTGGGTCATGTGGGAGCTCATTTCTAATTTACTGAGTTTCCCTCCATATTGTTTTCCACTGGGGTTAGACCAGAAAACCTTTCTACCAGCAGTTCCTTTTTCACCATATCCCTGCCAAAAGAGATTATTCCCAGCATTTTTGATATGAATCATTCTCACTGGCATAAGACAATACCTTATTGTCATCTTGATTTAGATTTCCCCAATAATAAGTGATGATGAATATTTTTTCAGGTACCTGTTGGCCATCCATTGGTCTTCCTCAGTGAGTGTCTATTCATTTCCTTTTCCCCTTTTTGATGGTTTTTTTTTTTAGATATTCTGCCGTTATTGATCTTTTTGAGTACTTGATAGATCCTGGATATCAACCTTTTCTCTGATGTGTTGAGAGCTAATAATTTCTCCCACTCCAGGCTGAGCTTTTATTAGCTGGTCCTGCGTTGGCTGGGTTCTCTTCAGATTAGCGTTTGGTGGACTGCAGCTGCTGCCAGCCTCTTCCCATTGCTGGAAAAGGGCTGACAGCACTGAGGATGTTGTTCTCCACCCGCTCTCCACACTTCCCTTCAGTGAGGAGCACAGGCCATGTTTGTGTTTGGTTTGGGAAGCGGCCTCCGCGCTGGCACCCTGCAGTAGAGAAGCAGGACAAGTATACAATTAGCAATTAACAGCTCTATCTCTACGCCTATAGAAGAGACATAATTAGCTGATTCCATCTGTTACTGATACCTGCTGAAGTCAGCCATTCACACCTCAGCCAGATATTACCTTGGTGAGTGGGAGGGTCTGAAAAGGAAACATTTCAAAAATAACTCAGGTTTTGTTGTTTCAGACAACCTGCCACCATGGAGTCGCAGTCTCCAGCTCTGCTTCCCTCAGGTGAATACCGTTCCCTGTCAGTTGGCGAGGAGAGGTGCAAGCTAGCGAGTAGGGAAGTTGATGGAGTGAGTGTATGATCTTCTCAGGGGCTGGCAGCTTCTGTTTCAAGAGACAATGTTGGGGCTGGACTGATAGCACAGTGGGGAGGGCATTTGCCTTGCACACGGCCAACCCGGGTTTGATTCCCAGCATCTCGTATGGTCCCCCGAGCACCGCCAGGAGTAATTTCTGAGTACATGAGCCAGGAATAATCCCTGTGCATCGCTAGGTGTGACCCAAAAAAGAAAAAAAAAACCCAAAAAACAAAAATGAATAAAAATAAAGAGACAATGTTTGGTGCACTTTTTTTTCATTTGTTTGTGGGCCACACTCTGTGGTAATCAGAGAGTCAGGGGTTGCTCCTAGTGATTCTCAGGTGACTATGCAGTGCCAAGGATGAAAACTGGGACTCCTACGCGCAGAGCATGAACTCCAGCCCACTGAGCCATCACCGCGCCAGACTTATAATCCTGTAGCCAGAGTGCGGTGCTGTCCTCATCGGGAGCATGTAATAATATAGGGCTTCAGTTTAGATATTGTTGGGAAATATTTCCAGAGGCCAAGCCCAAATTCAGAAGACTCAGAAAAAGAAGGTAGTAGCTGGGCCTTCCACAGCTACTAGAGAAAAGTGACTTGTTCAGAGCTAGGAAAGAGAATAATCTGATTATTCTCTTTGGGATGTGATTATTCAGAATATTCAGATTATTCAGAATAATTCCAGATTATTCTCTGGGATGTGATTCTAAGTCTGTCGAATTAATCCCAATGCCCTGTTACTGCTGATGAAGTAGTACATCTTGGTGTCATGGGAATTAGGAAGGTCAAGAACTACTTCAGGGGCTGGAGCCATAGCACAGCGGGTAGGGCGTTTGCCTTGCACCCGGCTGACTGAGGTTCGATTCCCAGCATCCCATATGGTCCCCCGAGCACCACCAGGAGTAAGTCCTGAGTGCATGAGCCAGGAGTAACCCCTGTGCATATCCGGGTGTGACCCAAAAAGCAAAAAAAAAAAAAAAAAAGAATTACTTTAGATTTTTTTTGACGTTTCATCAACATTAGTATATTTTAAAAATGCTCTGTCTGTATAATTGGGCTGGGGCGATGGCACTGCCGTAGGGCGTTCGCCTTTCACGTGGCTGACCTGTGTTCGATTCTTCCTCCCCTCTCGGAAAGCCCGGCAAGCTACCGAGAGTACTGTGCCCGCACGGAAGAGCCTGGAAAGCTACCCGTGGGGTATTCAATATGCCAAAAACAGTAACAATAAGTCTCACAATGAGAGACGTTACTGGTGCCCGCTCGAGCAAATTGATGAGCAACGGGATGACAGTGACAGTGACAGTAACAGATGTGATGTGAAAAATGCAATAAAGTTAGTATATATGAAATATAATTATAGGAATCCTATAGAATTAATTCACAGTACACTACAGGTGGGAGAGGCTGAATAAGGGGCAGGTTTCAATCAAATCAGATGACCGGGAGCATTTATTTACTCATGGCTTAGTTTGTGATATGTGGACTGAGGGTGCTAGCAGAAGCTCACTGTTACCCCCACTCTGGTGCTCAAGCACAGGACTGCAAGAACAAATCACCAGGCTGTAGGGCTGCCCTGTCAGGGGCACCTGCTGGTCCCAGGGGAAATCCAAGGGCAGGAACTTTTGGATAGAAGACCTGACCTCAGTGCCTTTTCTCTCTCTAATTTCCTATGTGGAGTCTTCACTGGGAGAATCCACTCAAAAATCAAGCATAGAGTGGGATTAGGGTGAGCTGAGAAGAGCATCAAGAGATTAACCTTTCAGCATATTCCTGCTTGCAGTACCACACCTTCTCTGGTACATGGAGAATCGGGCGTGGAGAACTTGCATTGACCTGGAATGAGAATCTTAAATTTTGTACCTTTAATATTCCCCTACCCCTTGCTTGCCTCATGTTAGTCCCAGCCTTTTTTTTTTTTCTTTTTGGGTCACATCCAGTGATGCTCAGGGGTTACTCCTGGCTCTGCACTCAAGAATTACTCCTGGCAGTACTGGAGGGACCATATAGGATGCCGGGGATCGAACCCAGGTCGGTCACATGCAAGGCAAATGCCCTACCCGCTATACTATCACTCTGGTCCCTAGTCTCAGTCTTGGGCAGGTGTGTGCAGTGATGAGATCTATGCAGTCTAGCCTCTTGTAGTCAGCTAGAGGTATAATAAAAGGAAAGAGGAGCTACCAGAGACTGGAGGAAGAAATCCAAGATCACAATCTTCCATTCCATTATAGTCACCTATTTTGAGAGACGGGTATGAATGAACTGTAGTTAGAGAGTCAGAAGTCTAACTATGACACCCTCATGTTCACCTGTGATAAACCAGGATGGTTCTCAGACGGTTGTGGTCATTAGAAACAAACTATTTCTCTTTAGGGACTAGGGCAACTCAAGACTAAAGAGGGTTGCCGCAGAACACGACAGCCAGCTCTCACAAGCATATTGGCCTTTCCCCATTTGTTGTTGCTCTCAGGGCATTTTCATCTCGAACTTGAACCCAGTTCGCTCACTCAACTGACTTTAGTTCCTGCCACATCAGCCATGTCTTGCCACGGGCCATTTCCTACAACTAGATTTACCCTCTGCTATCATTAGGAAATTAAGGCTAAGAGCCTTAATTTTCCTTCTGAACCTCTTTCTACTACCACGGATCAAGCCATTCCGTGGTCTCTGAATCCCTGCTGACCCTCCTCCCAATCTGATGGCCTCCTGTTTCACTGTCATCACTCTCCCCTCACCCCCCACCGACTCACAGCGAGGTGTGGGCCCCTCTTGCATTTACGCCCCAAATATGGTACTATTTTGATTAGCCTAGTCCCACAGAAGGCTTTCGTTATATGGCAGAACAAATTGTTGGTCTCCTGCTGGATATATGTCTGGGTTTTTCAGGATGAACTTTAAAAGTGTTTATGATACTCTGCACTGGGAATAAAGGGTGTCTCACCAGGGAGCTAGAATAGCCAGGGAAAACTTTCTCTAGCAAGTGGATTCTTCCATTGCGATCCACAAAACAAATATATTGTCCAACCAAGGAAGACTTGGAAAGCCATTCTTTCCCCCTCCAAGCCAAAGCATTCAAATGGGAGCAGCAGAGGCCATTGACTCAGACCGTGATGCAGGATTCTCAAAATGGCACAGCACCAATAGATAATTTGTCCATTCAGGGCAACAACCAAGTTGTGGCTGGATTTAGCCTGGCATTTTGTTTTACGTAGTGAGTTGGAGGGGAATCACAGAAATCCTTAACGCTGAAAGTTCTTTGTTCGGTCATCTACCCAGGGTGGGGGGTGGGGGGGGCGGGGAGGGAGGGGGAGAGGAGAAGAGAGATGGTCAGGACTGGGGGGTGAGGGAGGGAGCTTCTCCTTTAGCTGTCGATCTGGATAACTGAGCCATGAGCAGCAGCAGTCTGGATCCTGTGCCAAAAAGCAAGTACTGACAAATGACAAGGAATAACAAAACATGTTAACAGGGACAACATAAATAAAACAATAATACGACACTAACACAAGGGTTTGTTTGGCAATATGGCAGAGTTCTTCTTCAACACGCAGATTTTAGTGTTGACTTCATCCAACCCCAGGATGAACAGCTTGTTGCCTTGTGTCAAGTTAGTTGACTTCAAGCATCAGGTTTTAGCCTCTGGAAAGTAACAAAGATAACAATAGTACCAGTTTTGTGAGAGCTGGAGGTATAATAATCTCATTGTCTCTAGTCACTAATTAGTTGTAAATTGATTATTTGCTGTTTTTAGCTTCCTTATCCAAGGTTATAATCTATAACTGCATTTAATAAGGCTTATTCACATCACAAGAGAGTCTCTTACCTGTATGCCCAGTTGTCTTCCTCGGGGCCCCTCAGAGGGGATGGGCTCCAGCATCCCTTCCCACCCTGAGCAGAGCTCCCGGCAGCCGAAGACCACCGGAACCTAGATACAGCCATGCTCAAGGCCCCTCTTCACACGTTCGGACAAGCCTCATGCATGAAGGTACCGACAGTGGAACCCAGGTGTGTGTAATCCCATCAATGGCCAACAGCCAGAGACTTAAAAGCAAGCTCCCAGAAGTAAAGCGGCCGATATCATATAACCTACTTTTCCTTCTGGGAAAAACTCGAAAGCTACTGAGAGCTTCCTGCCCACATGGGACAGCCTCGCAAGCTTCCCATGGTGTATCTATATGCCAAAGCCAGTAACCAGCTGAATCTCATTTCCCTGACCCTGAAAGAGCCTCCAATGTGGCATCGTTGGGAAGGCTGAGAAGAGAGAGGCTTCTAAAAATTTCAGGGATAGGACAAATGCAGAGGTTACTGAGACTGCTTGAGCAACTCGACAAACTATGAGATTTCGTGATCGTGATTCACATCTAACTTGAAATAGTTTATAAATAGCATATTTTGCCTCCAATATAACAAATTTATTCATGTACAGGTTTGAAGTTCTTTCTATATAGAATTTATTTCCATGTTTTATAAAAGTGATGAATGGGAATAAGATTGTTTTTATTATATTTACATTAGATTCTATTCTATTTGCTCATTGAAAACTTAATTATGTGCTTAAATTATTTTTTGTTTCTGGACTACATCCAGTGATGCTCAGGGCTTACTCCTGACTCTGAACAAAGGGATCATTTCTGGTGGGGGTCATGGGGTCATATGTAGTGTTAGGGATCAAACCAGAATCAGCCTTGTGCAAGGCAAGTGGCCTGCCCACTGTACTATGTCTTCAGTCCCCAAATTATGTACATATTTTCTAAAACTGAATGAATTATTTATATGTAAACAAGCATATGAAAAGATGTTTCATATCATAAGTCTTCAGGGAAATTCAAAGTGAAAAAACAATGAGATAGTTACATACCTATTAGGATTGCCAAAATCCAGAACAATGAAAACATTCAATACGGTGAGAGCTTTCATTCACAGCTTGTGAAAATACATCATACAGCCATTTGGGGAGATAATTAGATGGTTTCTTACAAATATAAATGTAGTCTTAACATACTGTTCAGAAATAAATCTGCTCCAAAGAAGTTAAGACATATCCACACCAACATCTACCTGCATGCACATGTGTATAGCATCTTTATTCATTATTGTAAAAACGTGGAAGCAGCCCAAATGCCCTGTGGTGGTGAATGGATAAATGAAAGTAGTATATCCAGATGATGGAATTGTATTTTGTGCTAAAAAAATTGTGTTCAAGCCTTTAAAAACAAAACAAAGCAAGCAAACAAAAACTTGGAAAAAATTAATGCATATTACCCAATGAAAGAAGCCAATCTGAAGATGTCACATGATACTATCCAGGTATGTTATATGACTCATGTCTATATCATATTCTAGTGTCAAAGTCTTCGCAACTTTGCTCCTTTGCCCCCTTCCTTCACCCCACCTCACCCCCAGAATTAGGACTCCCTAGTTTAGGAAGTGCTGCAACAGACTGGCCTGAGGCATGTATTCAGAGGGTGTACAGCTTCTCTGAGACGCTGCCTGTTGTTGGGGCTGGAGCAATATAGCAGAGCGGGTAGGGCAATTGCCTTGCAACCAGCCAACTCAGGTTCGATTCCCAGTATTTCATATGGTCCCCCAGCACCGCCAGGAAAAATTCCTGAGTGCACAGCCAGAAGTAACCCCTGTGCATCTCTGGGTGTGACCCAAAAAAGCAAGGAAAAAAAAAAGAAGGCACCTGTTGTCATCTATTGGTCCTGATAAGGCCAAAGTAGAATTTGAAGAACACTTTTGTGTTCTTCAGAGTGATAGTACAGAAGCAAGGTGCTTGCCTTACTTGTGGTAACTAGGGTTCTACCTCTGGCTTTCCATGTGGTCCCCTGAGTGTAGAGCCTGAGCATCGCCCAGTGTGGCCCCCAAACCAAATCAAACCAAAACAAACCAAAAACGGAACACTTTGGTACTGATTATGACCCCAGGCCCTCCACCAGCTAGCATTGGTCAGTGGACACTACCTACAGCCTCCTTGCTATTCATCACCACACTGAAAAATACACCCAGTGACCTTTCTCCACCATTTTCTATACATGTGACATTTGTTCATTATCTGTTCCTCATTAATGTATGGATGTGTACAACTTCCTCAATGGGCAGATGCTGTTGCGTCACTGTCTGTGCACGCAAAACCAGCCCCTCTCACCTCTCTCTCTCTCTTCAACACCGTTTTCCAGCTAGTGCCAGTGGACATCCTTCCCAACTAAAATTGTTGGGAATAAAATGCCTCTTTTCTATTCAGTTGTTCTACTGTATTTTCCAGAATGACACTGGAGAAGTAAAACTATTAAAATAGTAAAAAGATCAGTGGGCACCTGGGGCTAGTAAGAGAGAGAGGATGAACAGGCAAAGTGCGGAGGCTTTTTATAGGGCATGAAAATGCTCTGTGTACTATTATAATCATGTGTACATATTCTTTTTTGAGATTTTTATGCATTGTATTTTCATAAAGTAGTTCACAAGGGCTCATTACAAATAATATTCTAACACTCATGCAACCAGCAAGCATCTTCCCACCCCAATAAGAGGGAAGTGTGGAAAGGTTGTTGATTTCATTCTGGGGCCCTTTAAGGCGGTATATAAGAGAATACAAGCAAGAATGTCAAAACCAAACACATCTGTGCTGTGTTAGGTACATCAGTGGGCTAGAGTATAAGAGGTTGTGCAGCTGCTAATGTGGCCACGCCTCAGCACCCTTCCGGGAAGCTTTGTTTTATAGTCTCTGGATCTTGGCCATTGATGAGATTACATGGTGTTGGGGGCACTTTGTGGGTGTGGCCACCAAACTCCTGAAAACAGAGGATCTGGGTGGAGGAGGCCCAGTTCTGATCCAAGCATGCTTGGAGATTTCAGCCATGGGTTCCTGCATACCTGTGTTCCTCTGTTGGCTCCCTCATGGGTGAGGCTCATCTGAGCATGTGGAGAGTGGCCTCGAGCATGGCTGTGGCTCGGTTGTGGAGGTTTTTGGCTACTGGGGCTCTGCTTGGGGAGGGGAGGGAAATTCAACCTGCCCCCATCCGAGGGGGCCCCCGTGAAGACAGCCTGGATCGGGGCAGGAGACTCTGCGTCACTCTCTTCTGGGAGCTTTGTTTTATAGTCTCTGGATCTTGGCTGTTGATGGGATTACACGCCTCCAGGGGCAGTTTGTGGGTGTGACTGCCAAGCTACTGGAAAATGGGGGATGTGGGTGGAGGAGACCCAGTCCTGATTCGAGCAGGCTTGGAGATCTCAGCCCCAGGTCCCCCACACCTGGGTTCCTCTGCCAGTTCCTTCATGTGTGAGGTTCATCCAAGTGTGTGGAGAGTGGCTTTGAGCATGGCTGCAGCTGGGTTCTGGAAGATTTTGGCTGCTGGGGCTCTGCTTGGGCCAGGGACAGAAACTTAACCCGTCCCACTCCAAGGGGGCCTCGGTGAAGACAGCTTGGCGTTGGGGGGCAGGACATTTTGCCCATATTCTTATACAGATATTTGAACACATAAAATGTACAACACCAGGAATAAATCTTAATGCAAAATATGTATTTGGGGTGACTATGATGAATGAATGTAGGTATATCAATTGTAAGAAATATAATACATTGGGCCTGGAGTGATAGCACAGCAGGTAGGGCATTTGCCTTGCAAGCGGCTGACTGGGGTTCAATTTCCCTGACTGGGGTTTGAGTCCCAGCATCCCATATGGTCGCCCAAGCATTGCCAGGAGTGATTCCTGAGTGCAGAGCCAGGAGTAGCCCCTGAGCATCACTGGGTGTGACCCAAAAAGCTAAAAAAAAAAAAAAGAAAAAAAAAGAAAGAAAGAAATGCAATGCGAACATGGAAAATGTTGATAATGGCAAGGCTGCTCATGTATGTACTTTGGAGTTACGTGGGAGATGTCTGCATCTTCCTCTCAATTTTGTTGAGTACATAAAAGTGTTCTTAAAATAGTCTTTTAAAATGAAAAATTTTAAAAAAATCTTTTAAAAGAATTCTTTTTAAAAGAATTTAAAATACTTTAAAATTAAAAAATTGGGTCTGGAGTTATAGCACAGCGGGTAGGGCATTTGCCTTGCACGCGGCTGACCCGTGTTCGATTCCCAGCATCCCATATGGTCTCCTGAGCACCGCCAAGGGTGATTCCTGAGTGTAAAGACAGGAGTAACCCCTGTGCATCGCCGGGTGTGACCCAAAAAGCAAAAAAAAAAAAAATTAATCGCAACAATTTTAGACTTTAGTAATATACAAAAAATTTACACATAACTGTAATTTTCTCTTCCCTTCTAATATTTATGCCTCCAAACATGTTTCATGTCTTATTACATTGACCCAAACCAAAGTAGAAGAAGCAAACAGTTTTTAAGTTAGATCTTAGTTTCTCTTTATTGCATCTCTTTAGACTTTTGCAAAAGTTCAGTGAGGGCAAAGTCGAAGGGGTTTTGAAATTACTTTCCAAATAACTATATTTCTTTAAACCCATGTAAAGAATTCACAACCATTCTTTTATGAAAAGAATTCAAAACCTAAAAAAAATCTACTGATTTTAATGAGTTCCAAGTACACAATATTGACTTCCAAAGCATAGTTCATTTTTTTCTAGTGTATTTTTTAACTGCATTAAAGGAATAATGGGATATATACCTCATATATCTTATTATATATGTGTGTATATATGTTTATGTATACATATATATATACATATACTTATATATATATATGTGTGTGTGTGCTTTTTGCGTCACATCTGGCAATGCCCAGGTGTTACTCCTGGCTCTGCACTCAGGAATTACTCATAGTGGTGCTTGGGGGACCAAATGGGATGTCAGGGATCAAATCCAGGTCAGCCACGTGCAAGGCAAATGCCCCACCCACTTTGCTATCACTCTGGCCAATGAGATATATTTGAATTTCCAACTAAAATGTTAAATAAAATAACCCTTCAGAGATGTGCCCTTTAAAAGAAGACTGTTTTAAGATCTCCAAAAATGCATTGAAGTCATCTGAATGGACAATGAGGGGAATCCGAGCAGGAAGGGAGGTGGATGACTCACTCAGCTTTGTACTCAGCTTTAATTGATATAATGGCTTTGACCATCATACAGCTTTGGATTGGTTTTAAGTTTAGTCATAATCTTATAGGTGGGAACTTTCAGGGACACCAATTGTAACTGCTGGCACTAAGATTCAAGACAAAATTCTCAGCATGGGTGGCACTGTAACACTGTCGTCCTGTTGTTCATTGATTTGCTCGAGCGGGCACCAGTAGCATCTCCATTGTGAGATTTGTTGTTACTGTTTTTGGCATATCGGATACACCATGGGTAGCTTGCCAGGCTCTGCTGTGCGGGTGAGATACTCTCAGTAGGCTCTCTGAGAGGGACGAAGGAATCGAACCCGGGTTGGCTGCATGCAAGGCAAAGGCCCTACTCACTGTGCTATTGCTCCAGGGAAATCTTCACCCCTAACAAAACACCCAAGGTTGGGATAGCCCTCTGGGCAAAACAATTTAGGTCCTATCAAGTAAGCAAACATGTACCCAGGAAAGGATATGATAAAAGTTTAGGGTCTTTAGATGTAGGGGGCAATGTGGGTAAGAATAGAATGGGAGACTTTCATGACTTTATACCTCAAGGGTGCCTGCTGATTGGCTCTGTGAAGTGCCCCAGCCTCTGCTCTTAATGTACCCACTGAATGTTGATGTGCTTACTAATTGTCCCTAGTTTCTGTCAACTTAAATATCGGCTCACATTTTGGGAGCTAGGGCCAGGGAGCGGTATTGTGCCGAATAAATGGTTAGCCTCTGAACTCTCTTTCCTAGTTCAAATAATCCCTCAAGCTTGGACAGTCCTTGAATGTTTGTCTCCTTGTGGTTTCATGGGCTTGATTGTGGTAAATTGCTATAGGTAAGGGTATAGAGTTGGTCAAGGAAAGGAAAGAACAAGGGAAAATAAATCTCATTATCTTGTGAAGAGGTTAAGTCGGACTCCCCAGTCCTACACATGTTTTGTGAATTATATTCTACTGGAGGAACTTACTTGACTTTATAATAAGGCAGTATATCAATGGGAGGGATAATCAACAAGGAGATACTCTAGTTGTTTATAGGCATTTGTCTGGCAATGCTAATTCTCCACACCTGTAGAACATGGGGACCATGTGAAGTACTTTTTGTCAAGATTAGGGGAGAAGCATTGATTACATGGTACAGCTCCTCCTGCCAGAAGATTGGGGAATTGGTCCCAGTTCTTTCCTTGTCCAAATAATCTACTTCCGGGTCACGTTAAGGCAATTTGACTGATCTGAACCATAGATTAATATTGGTGTGGATCCACCATCGAATGACACTAGAATATATATAAAATGGCGCTCTTGAAATGCAAAACATTCACGAGAAACAAAAACGTGATAGTATATTGGTAACTTTACTTTAGAAGGCTCTTCAAATTTGAAAGTTATATTCGCTTGATAAATGTTTTCTATGGTATGCCAAAATACCCTTCAAGACTAAAAATAGAAACTACAGTGACAATTACATACAATTTGACTTTTCATTTATTGAGAATAATGACTCTTCACACCTGCAGTGTGTTATTTGTAGAGAAGTATACTTGAAAATATCAGCTGGAAACTTTTCCTGCGTCTTGTCATTTACAACAATTATATGTTTTTTTAAAAAAAGTCAAGAGAAAATGTAGGATTTCAAACATTCCTTCATAAGAAAAGTGTTTGTCTTCTCTTGATGCCTTACAACATAGTAAGTTCTGTCCTGAAACTAATTGGTGTTTTTTGTTCTTTTATAAATAATTTAAGTAAATCTGCCAGATTTAAATCACAGGTTAAATGAAGACAAGTCAAAACTTGTCTCAATTTTGTGAAAAGTGTAACATAGTCTTTATACCATACTATTTAACCATGTAATCTAGATGAGACATTTAAATGAAAAAAAGGACATCTCTTATTTATTAGTGCTGAAATGACTGCAAAATACACACGGGCTTACAGTAGAAAACTTACTTCCAAGAGGGATTCATGAGTGAAAAATAGGTTGAAAAAGTTAGCTGAAGAGAAAAGCTCCCCATTTCACTAGTTCTTTGCCTTTGGTCATGTCTTAGCCTTTCTGTTTATCAGTTTTGTTCATTTTTAAAAATAAGGAAGTGATGCTTTGGACAGTTGAATCAGTTGCATAAAAACATGTGAAGGGCTCTGTGTGAAATAGGTTCTCATTCATGGCAGTTGTTATTGACTCACTCATTCATTTATCACATTTCTTTTTTATTTATTTTTTTGCTTTTTGGGTCACACCCGGCGATGCACAGGGGTCACTCCTGCCATTACCATGTTAGGCAATTACCCCTGGCGGTGCTCAGGGGACCATATGGGATGCTGGAATTGAACCCCGCCAGCCGCGTGCAAAGCAAATGCCCTACCCGCTGTACTATCGCTCCAGCCCCATCATTTACCACATTTCTGAAGCACCTCCAATAACAGGCAAGCCATTGCAGAGTTGAATTAAAAGAAGGAGCTGTCCTTGGCTTGGAGACCAGCCTCAAATGCTGGGGGAAAGGGCAGCTCAGATAGAGAAGGGAACACCAAGCAAAAATGTGGTGGGAGGACCCGTTCAGGATGGGAGAGGCGTGCACGGAGCAGACTATAAACTGAACACATTGGCCACCCAAGACCTCCATTACTAACCACAATGCCCAAAGGGAGAGAGGGAACAGAGGGAGGCGGGGTGGGGAGGGGAATGGGGTGGGAGGGGGTGGGAGGGATGATGGGGTCATCAGTGGAGAACGGGTACTGGTGGAGGGATACTCAAGCTGTATATGACTGAAACACAAGCACGAGAATATGTAAACCTGTATCTGTACCCCCACGGTGATTCATTAATAAATTTTTTTTTTTAAAAAAAGGAGCTGTATGAAATCTCAACTCTAGTATTAGATTACAGATTACAAAACTGTGGGTTTTCATGTTAATTAAGCAGTGATTTTCTCCTGATAAGAAAGTGAGGTTTTCCTAATATGACTCCACTGTTATTAGTATTTATGGAATATTTCCTGTGTTCTTGGAGCTTTGTTGAATGCTTTACTCACGTTACAGTTTCATACCTGTAACAAACTTACAAAATATTTACTATTACTGGTGTTGGGGTACTGGGGAAAACTCCCCTAGGTTCTTTCGAAGGCTGAACAAATAAATCAACATAAAAGCAGATTAAAGATAAGAATACCTAGCATATGCCAGACCCTGGCTCAATTTCTGGCACCACATGGTCCCCTAAGCATTGCCAGGTGCAGCCCTGCCACCCCTGCATTGATTGGCCTGAAAACCGACATCTCTGCATCCTTAGGTCTGGTTAGTTGAGAATCACGGGTGTAGCCCCCAGACTTCCTGAGTACCTCTTAGGAGACCCCACACCCTAAACAAAGACATCAAGTGACTTTTTTTTTGCTTTTTGGGTCACACCTGGCGATGCACAGGGGTTACTCCTGGTTCTGCACTCAGGAATCACCCCTGGCAGTGCTCAGGGGACCATATGGGATGCTGGGACTCGAACCCGGGTCGGCCACATGCAAGGCCAAGGCCCTACCCACTGTGCTATTGCTCCAGCCCCATGACTTTTTAAAAGACCAACTTTTATTGCATACGTATGGAGAATTTACATGACTGTAAAACCCAAAGAATTAGTGGTTTCTGCTCGGTCACTGTGCTCAGTCTTTGTTGTGGGGGCACCGCCCTGTGCCTCGTACCCAGGTACTCACCTAAGGCCTCATTCCTTTATTTGTGGAACTCAAATACATCCTGGTAAGAGTGCTCACTGGGGGTTGCTCTGGTGCTGGCACACGTGAACACGAGGGGGTCACTCTCCTGCTGCAGTGCTCCTGTTTGCACAGACCCGGTTGTGGTTTTCTGGGGCTCTCCCATTCTATTGCAGAACGGCAGGGACCATGCCAGCAGCACGCAGGTGGCACCGGGTCTTGAACTCACACCTCACACTTCCAAGGCGGGTTCTTATTGCCATAGTGTCATCTCTAGAACCCTCTACTCATTTTTGTCTTGTCTTGTTTTGTTTTGTTTGGGGGCAACACTCGGTAGAATTCAGGGCTCACACCAGACTCTGTCCTCAGGGATTAGTCCTGCTGGGGCCCCTGGAACTATATGTAGTGTCAGGGATGGAACTAGGGCCAGCCGCATGTGAGGCAAGCGCCTTCTGCACTGTACTTCTGCGACGGCCCAGCCCTCCGCTCGTTTTTAAGTGTGGCTGAATCCAGAAGTTTAGAAAATGCAAAATCCTTCTCTTTTCTTGTCGCCTTTCCTTCTTTCTTTTTTACTGATTTGTTTCCAGTTTGAACAGGCTCTAACGATAAGGATCGACCTAGATAACGTATGGATTATGTAGTCCTTGATGCCTATGATTTTAGAAAGGAGCAAAAAAATATACCTTTTCCAACATCCATCAGGGCCCTGATGGAATAATCAATGTTTGTTGAGAAAAGATAGGCAGCATGACAGCCTGGGAAAGGCAGGCAGAGAGGACCGACCCCAGTTCAATCATCTCAATTGTCAGGAGAGATTCTTCAAGACAACACAAGGAGTTTGGCAGACATCTTGTGCTGGCAGATGTTTTTCTCCTAAGCCAATATGCTATCCACTGTGGACCACCATCAACATCTGTGAATTGGGTGCACGGATTCCATTTTCACAGCCTTCCCAGTACTTGCAGGTGTGCTGGCAACTGGGAAGGCCAGTCTGGTCTCTTCCTTCCAACATGGTGATAACTCAAGGGACACATGGCTCTTCTATCCTTGGGTGACACCTTGCTTGCTGACTATTAAGGCATATAATGGCTCAGAAGTTCTTACCTCAGAGAGAGCCTTATTCGTCCAAGAAGCATCCCTTCCCAAGTATCTTATTCTTTCATCTTGGCTGAGAAAGAGCAGGAAGATTTTAGTATTCCTGCCCGGTCACAAATATAACTTAGAAATCCATTTTATAATCATTTAAACTGGTTTGCTTTGGGTCTATTTACATAATTCCGTGAGAGGCATGGAAAGAAGCACTGTGTTATTTTATTTTATTTTTTTTTTGCAGTTAAATACAGAGAAAAACCACTCTCTAAGGTAATTACCGTGTCTGTGTTCCCCATATAGTTAGAGGGCACTGTGAAAAGTGTGCCTTCTGGGCCCAGGGCCGCTGAAGTGTAGAAGGCACTTTTCTACCTGGGAAAAGGAAACTGCACTTAGTGGGAAGCCCATTTGCTTATAGACAAAAGCAGCGTGAGCCTGGGGGAGCTGTGGCTTCCTGCTCAATGGCAGCTCATCTGGGAATAAGCAAGACCATTGAGGTGGAATGCCCTGGGGGGAGGGGCACCCGGCTCCCTGCCTGCAGGACTAAAACTATGTGTCACTCTTGCTGAAGATTAAATCAGAGCTACTATCCCAGTGGGGACTTGATAAATGGGAAGGATTCTGATGGGGAATTGTCCGCTTCTTCAAAGAACAGATAGGGGGAGAAATCTGCATGGAAATCACAGAAAGGCTTCCCAGGCAGGGACCAAGTCTTTTTTTTTTTTTTTCATTTTGGGTCTTTGGGTCACACCCAGCAATGCACAGGGGTCACTCCTGGCTCATTCACTCAGGAATCACCCCTGGCGGTGCCCAGGGGACCATATGGGATGCTGGGATTTGTTGGCCTCGTGCAAGGCAAACACCCTGCCCGCTGTGCTAATACTCCAGCCCCAGGTACCAAGTCTTTTGAAGGAGTGATGAAGACAGAGTTATCCCAGATGACTCCATCCTCACCCCTTGCTATTTTCTCTTTCATTTTCTTCATCTAGACTTTAGATCGCTCCCCTTCCCTTTCTTAATTCCACCATGCATGTATTGACATTTCTTTGAGGGTTTCCTGCACTTGCCGATCCCCAGAGATGGTCCTACATGAAACTCAAATTACAGTACCTTATTCATATCCTGATAACAACACCGATGTCCCTGTTGTGTTCATTGCACTCCTACATAGGCCAGGAATTGTTTGGGTACCAATGATATTGAGCTGAAAGAAACACCCACTTTACCCTCAGCTCAATGATTAGATTTTTTTTTTTTTTGACTTGTAAACACAGATGACTTAGAGGGAGTTTGTATCTGAATAAGCCTCTAAAGCAGGGGTTTGTAACAGTGATCATTAGAGTTCAGATACACAAAATGAGCGATAGGAAACAACTTGCATTCTTTTTGTTGCTTGCTCTGTGGCCTGGTGATCTTCCTCGGTGACTGTTGTTATTTCTATGATTTCACTGCATTTTCCAAACATGGATTCACAATTGTATGTGTAGGTTGAGTACGTGAACTTCTGGGCTTTCTTACACTAATTAGGGTGCTTCAAAACAGAAGAAACCCACGCGATCATCTTAAACTGGGCACTAGGAATTGGGTCTAAATCCCAGAAATTTTATTTATTTATTTATTTGATTTTTTTGTTTGTTTGTTTTTGCTTTTTGAGTCACACCCAGCGATGTTCAGGGGTTACTCCTGGCTCTGCACTCAGGAGTTAATCTTGGAGGTGCTCAGGGGACCATATGGGATGCTAGGAATCGAACCCGGGTCGGCCGGCCGTGTGCAAGGCAAATGCCCTACCGGCTGTGCTATTGCTCCAGCCCCAATTCCAGAAATTTTAGCTGTGGCAGCGGGAATCTCATCATTTTTGTCTGTAAATAAAGCAGCTGTACCCTATGGAATATGACATTGTTAATTACTCTCTTCATTATTCTATTTTACTACTAAAGGAGATAAAATCCTATCTTTTGTAACAACAATGGATAAAACTGTATGTGTTTATGCTAAATGAAAAAAGCAAAAGAACATTATGATTGTACTTCTACATGGGATAATAAGTTACCAAAGGGAAAAAAAAAGGAGAAAACAGCAAAAGTAACTTTTTCACTCTGGAAAGCAGTGATAAGTAGAAATAGGAGAGATGGAGATGGCCATTTTGATACTGGGGTAGCACTGGAAATTATTGGTGGGTGCAGTAAGGTTGATATGGTCAAATATATTTAAATTTATGCTCTTGAATTTGTTTTTGTTTTGGGGCCACATCTGGCAGCGTGTTGGGCTTCCTCCTGGTTCCTGACTCTGTGCTCAGAGATCTCTCCTAATGCCATCTGGAAGACCAAAACGGGTGCTAAGGCTCGAACCTGGCTCTGCTGTGCTGTGATATCTCTCAGGATCTACGCTTCTGAATATACATATATATATTTCTTTGCTTTTTGGGTCACACCCAGCGATGCTCAGGGGTTACCCCTGGCTCTGCACTCAGGAATTACTCCTGGCGGTGTTTGGGAGACCACATGGGATGCCGAGGATCAAACTCGGGTCAGCCCAGTGCAAGGCAAACACTCTACCCGCTGTGCTATTGCTCTGGCCCCCATGCTCCTGAATTTTTATAGTGGTATAAACCAATGGCAAATTGTAAAAATTATTTTAAAAATATAATTATGAGGTCAGACATGTAGCACCTGGGTGTTAGGGTGCGGATCGAAATCTCCCTATGATGACAAAGAGACTCCAGAGACTGCAAACAGCAAGCAGGGTTGATTGTAAGACGGGCTAGCCAGGGTCCAGCCGCCTACGCGGACACGCAGGTCCAGCAGGTTGGGCAAAAGACCCCGAGCTTCTCCAAAGGAGATCATATATAGGCCTTCCCCGGCCGTTACAGCAGAGCCCGCGCATTTCATAGCCAATAGATTTGTAATATTACAAACTCTCTTAACCAATCCATTTAAAAGGACATCACTCCTTAGCCTATGGTTTTAGAGATCAGTATTCGCTCCAATATTCAGGAATGTCCCGGTTCTGGGGGCAGTCCTGGGTCCTGTGATATGGGTCTTGTGATATGGGTCTTGTTATCTGGTCTGACCACCACCCTTCTTGCGACCAGGGTGCCTGTATCCAAATTCCTTGCTCAGGGACAGATAGACAAGTTATTCTCCAATGCCGACTCCTGTAAAAGAGTTTTAAGAAAGCCAAATAGATTCCTGTGGTCTGTCCTCACACTGGGTCAGGTTTTACCAACCCTGGCTGGATCCCTGGTACTACACAGCCTCCTGAGCACTGCTGGGAATAGTCAGGTATCTCCTGAGCATGGCATGGGTGACCCTGGCACAAGAGGGTCAGAGGAGCATCACGTCCTGGGGTTCTTGCAGCACACTGCTGGTACTGTGAACTGAGTCCCCAGGAGTGGCTCCTAGCTTGCTTGGGATGTTCCCCAAATAAAAACGCACTATAGCACTGTTGTCCCATTGTTCATCGATTTGCTCAAGTGGATACCAGTAACGTCTCCGTTGTGAGACTTGTTGTTACTGGTTTTTTTTTTTGTGCCTTTTGGATCACACCTGGGGATACACAGGGGTTACTCCTGGCTCTGCACTCAGGAATTACTCCTGGCGGTGCTCAGGGGACCATATGCGATGCTGGGAATTAAACCCGGGTCGGCCGCGTGCAGGCAAATGCCCTACCCGCTGTGCTATTGCTCCAGCCCGTTACTGTTTTAGGCATATCGAATACGCCCCGGGTAGCTTGCCAGGCTCTGTCCTTCTACCTGCATCTGCACTGTAGCAGCACTGTTGTCCTGTTGTTCATCAATTTGCTCGAGTGGGCACCAATAACGTCTCCATTGTGAGATTTGTTGTCACTATTTTTGGCATATCAAATACGCCATGGGTAGCTTGCCAGGCTCTGCCTTGCGGGTGAGATACTCTATGTAGCTTGCCGGGCTTTCCGAGAGGGACAAAGGAATCAAACCCAGGTCAGCCACGTGCTAGGCAAATGCCTGACCCACTGTGCCTTGCTCCAGTCCCAAAGCTACCGAGAGTATCCCGCCCACACTGCAGAGCCTGGCAAGCTACCCGTGGCGTATTCAATATGCCAAAAACAGTAACAACAAGTCTCATAATGGAGACATTATTGGTGCCCGCTCGAGCAAATCAATGAACAATGGGAGGACAGTGCTACAAATAAAAATAAAACTAAAAAGTGGATCAATGTGCTTTTGCCAGGATCTTGGACTTTAATTTACGAGAATGCCATTTCTCTGCACCGCTCTCTCTTCTCACCATAAGTGCTCTCTCTGCAGCCAGCCTCTGGTCCTTTCCTTCAAATCGGCTAATCCAATCCACAGTCCACTTCAACACTTGCTCCTCTTTGAGGTCAGATTTGCCTATTAAATTTTTACCTTCCAAGGTCATTGGCTCAGCAGCAACTCGATCTTGTTCCTGGAGCTACTTGTTATTCAGATTCATGCAAATTACAATTTGGGCACTAGCTTCAACTGACACTTTAGAACTTAACCCAGCTCACAAGCTTGATTTAGAGTCTCTCTTTCACTTTTCTTCTGTTATCACAAACCAACTTTTCTTTTGGATTCTTGTGGAGGAGCAGTTGGTTCAGTTCCAGCCTCTGACTCTTCCTCGCTATGAATGTAGCATTTATTCAACAATTCTTTTTTTTTTCTTTTTGGGTCACACCTGGTGATGCACAGAGGTCATTCTTGGCTCTGCACTCAGGAATTCCTCCTGGTGGGTGTTCAGGGGACCATATGGGATGCTGGGAATCGAACCAAGGTTGGTGGCGTGCAAGGCAAACACCCTACCCGCTGTGCTATCGCTCCAGCCCCTCTATGATAGTTCTTAATAATATTGACACTACTTACTTAACTCCTTTTTGTCATTATTCTTGGGACACACCAGGCAGTGCTCAGGGTTTACTCCTGGTTCTGTGCTCAGATATCACTTCTGGTGAGGCTTGGGGATCATATAGGGTACCAGGATTGAACCCAGGTCTGCCAAGTGAAAGGTAAGCACCCAACCTGCTATACTGTCACCCAAGTCCCTACTTCTTAAAAGTTTCATTTTTTCTATTTTGTAAAATGACTCTAGTAACTGTTAGATAGGTTAAATGAAATAATGTCTAGCCAGTCCTCACTAAGTGATAATTAAATCATTGTTCATGCCTAAAGTCATTTTTTTGTCTATCTTTAGTCATCCTTATTGTTAATGATCTGAGGAGACTGGATAAAAGTTTAATACTAATAGATGTGAAAATAGAGTTCTACATTAATCAATGAAGTAGGTGGTAAACAAAAGCAGGGTTGGGAAATTCCCACCTGGGACATTCCTACATGGGAATAGATAAAGACTTCTGCTTTATGGGGATATTCCAACAGGCTCAGGCTGTAAAAGACTTTGTTTGCGAATTCTAATGGCAGTGTGACTAAGGTGGGTGACTTACTGAGAATTTAGATCCTCCTCAGACTGGAGTTGTCATTAGCTGATTACAGATAAATGTACAGATTTTTACTATAACTTCCCATGAGAAGCTCAGGAGCCCCTTATCCCTTGATGCTCTTTACTTAAAATTTTTAAACTTATTTTTTCTGTTTGAAATGAGTTTGTTTCATTCTGGGTGGTAAAAAAATGCAGGTGAAACCAAGTACATTAGTAAAGAGCCCCCTTTTGGCAAGATTCTGGACGAGATTACTGACTTCACTGGCATGGTGAAACATCTGAATGAAAATAAGAGACGGTGAGCAACTTTAGGGATATTTTAAACAAAAGCTTATTCTTAAATATGCAACAGGCGTCAAAACACTTCACTCCAGCTACTGTTTGCAATAGAGATTAAGTAGGGAATCCAGATGTTTAAACAGGAATGGAATTAAACATCACCATTGCTTCAACCACAAGAATTGGCTTTTTGCTGTAGCACTGTAGCACTGGTATCCCGTTGTTCATCGATTTGCTTGAGCGGGCACCAGTAACGTCTCCATTGTGAGACTTGTTGTTACTGTTTTTGGTGTATCGAATATGCCACGGGGAGCTTGCCAGGCTCTGCCATGTGGGCGGGATACTTTCGGTAGCTTGCCGGACTCTCTGAGAGGGACGGGAGGAATCGAATCTGGGTCGGCCAGGTGCAAGGCAAATGCCCTACCTGCTGTGCTATTGCTCCAGTCCTGGCTTTTTGCTAGATTTCTTAATTGTGTCCAAGGGACTTTTCTCTGTGGTCTTGGATTTTAGCTCCTGTTTTTTTCTTGACCTCCTGTTTCTGTTTGAATGTCACATCTTCATCCATCTCTGTGGGATGCTTCTTGGGATGCTTCAGGGGCATCTTCTTGACACCTTTGTGGAAGGATGTGGTTTCTCTCACTCCTTACCCAGTTCAGTGCTCTTTGCGCTTAGATGTCAACCCTCAAGAGAGTAAAGCACACATGAAGTCAGTGTTATCATCACTGCCCCTATGATTACCAATCAATAGAATCGCCGGCTTCTTCTCTTTCACTCTTTCCTCCTTTGTTGCCGTTATTGTAGCCACCATCATGTCGTCATCATCATCATCACTATCATCATCACCATCATCATCACCATCAATCATCATCCTCATTACCATCATCATCATCACCATCATCACCATCATCATCATCATCACCACCATTATCATCATCATCATTCTCTACCTCATCACCATCTTCTCCTCTTCCCTTTTTCCTTCCAATTATTTCCTTCCCTTTATTTTCCTTCCCTTAGTTCATTTTTTTTCTGACTAAAGCACATGCATACTCAATATTAAACTAAGGATGCACACTATTCAAACTTTATAAATAAGATATTATCTTGAGTCCAGGGGTTGAGGTACTTACTTACATCCACCAAACTGGTTTGAATTTCAGCACCATGTAAGGTTTCCTGAGCACACAGGCAAGAACAGCATCTGAGCACTTCTGGGTGTGTCCCCCAAACCAAAATTAAAGCAACTTTGTAAGGGCACGTGATGCTCCTTCTCCATCCCAGGCATCGGCCTGCATCTCAACCTCAAATGTGCACTCTTGGCTTTTTTCCTTGTGGAGAAACTCATGTCTCTCATGAATATGTATCTCTCTTTCTCTCCCCTTATAATTCTCTAAGCAACTCTTTTTACATAAAACTTTTACTTCAGTGAATAGAGAGAGATCTTTACAGAATATAAAAATATATTTATGGAGTATGAAATTATTTTATACAATAACATCACCTTCAAGATCTTTTTCTTTCTTTTTTTTTTTTTTGCTTTTTGGGTCACACCCAGCGATGCACAGGGGTTACTCCTGGCTCTGCACTCAGGAATTACTCCTGGTGGTGCTTGGGGGACCATATGGGATGCTGGGGATTGAAACCAGGTTGGCTGTGTGCAAGGCAAACACCCTACCCACTGTGCTATCGCTCCAGCCCCCTTCAAGATCTTTTAAAGAGAAACGTATGCATTTTAGCTCCTCAAAACTTTTTTTTTATTGAAACACCATGAGATACAAGCTTTCATGTTTGAGTTTCAATCATACAATGATCAAACACCCATCCCTTCACCAGTGCACATTCTCCACCACCAATGTCCACAGTATACCTCCATTTATGACCCTCCCCTGCCTCCATGGCAGACAATTTCTCCCATACTCTCTCTCTACTTTTGGGTGTTATGGTTTGCAATACAGATACTGAGAGGTCATCATGTCTGGTCCTTTTCTACTTTCAGCTCACATCTCCATCCCAAACTTTCTCTCCAGCCATCATTGACTTAGTGATCCCTTCTCTATCCCAGCTGCCTTCTCCCCCAGCTCCTAAGACAGACTTCCAACGATGGGAATATTCCTGGCCCTTGTGTATATTGTCCTTGAGTGTCTGTCTCATATTATATTATTTTATACTCCACAAATGAATGCAGTCCTTCTATATCTGTCCCTCTCTTTCTGACTCATTTCACTTAGCATGATACTCTCCAAGTCCATCCACTTATAAGCAAATTTCATGACTTCATCTCTTATAACAGCTGCATAGTATTCCACTGTGTAGATATACCAAAGTTTCTCTAACCAGTCATCTGTTCTCGGGCACTCAGCTTGTTTCCAGATTCTGGCTATGGTGAACAGTGCAGCAATGAACATACAGGTGCAGATGTCATTTCTACTGTGCTTTTTTGCACTCTCGGGATATATTCCCAGAAGTTGCTCCTCAAAACTTACTTTCACTAAGGGACAATGAAGGGACAAACATTTTATGTGTGTATATATCATTTGAGCTGAAGCCAGAAAGGATTTTCATACTAGAAATAGATGTGACTTATTTCAGCCTTTTAGTTTTAAGTCAATAATAAATTCCCAAAGGCAAAAGGAACTGAGAATAGGTCTTCGGTAGAAAGTTTACCATGGTGGCGGACATTGGGGGCAAGATGGGAAGAGGGGGACACTCAGACAATGATGGAGGAAGCAGGAACTATGATGGAGGGTGTGGTGCTGTATTTATGCATGAAACCATACCATTAATAATCTTACAAATCATGATACCTAAAATAAAACATTGAAAAAAAAATATGGCTGGAGAAATATTCTGGGTAAACTCCTGGGGGCAGAATGAATGGAATACATGATAAGTATATGTTGGGCTTAAGGAAATAGCAAACATTTTGTAGCATTTTAATTTTTATTAATAGCGCATGAAGGTCTAATTTCTCTATAGCCTCACCAATACTTGATATCTTAAGTCTTAGTATTAACTATTCTAACTGATGTGTAATGGCGTTTCACTGCGGTTTTAATTTGTGTTTCCTTATTTGTCAGTGATGGTGCACATATATTTTTTCTGCACTTATTTTCTATGTACATGTCTTTTATGGGGCTGGAGTGATAGCACAGCGGTAGGGTGTTCGCCTTTCACGAGGCCGACCAGTGTTTGATTCCTCCCCACCTCTCTGAGTGCCCGGCAAGCTACCAAGAGTATTGAGCCCACACGACAGAGCCTGGCAAGCTACCCATGGCGTATTGGATATGCCAAAAACAGTAACAAAAAAGTCTTACAATGAGAGACGTTACTGGTGCCTGCTCGAACAGATCAATGAGCAACGGGATGACAGTGACAGTGAATGTCTTTTATGATAAAAGGTCAAATTAAATCTTTGATTCGGTTTTAAAAGTCAGAAATTTAACAATTGTTTTGAGAATTTTATATAATCTAGATTCAGTCCTTTGTCACATATTTGATTTGCAAATATTTTTCCTATTCTGTGACTTTTCATTTTCATAATTTTTTTGAGAACAGATTTTTTTGATGAGGTATAATTTGTTAATTTATTCTTGTGTAGCTCATACTTTTGTTAGAGTATCCAAGAAATCTTTGACTAAATCAAGTTTACAAAGTTTTCCTGTGATTTTAACCTAGAAATTGTAAAGTTTTACCTTTCATCTAAAGATCGCAATAGTTTTGAGGTAATTTTTTAATATTGTGAGAGGAATGGGTCAATTTTGTTACTCATTTGTTTTGTAGGATGTTTATTTATTGTAGCACTATTTGTGGGGAAGGAGCTAGTCTTGAAAGCTTTCATTGGCTTTAAAAACAATCATGGTAGTGTTTCTGAAATAGACATGAAGGGACAGAATGTTTCAGAAAAGTCACTAAGAGACATTGTCACCCTTGATCCTATTCCATTTTCTTTCCTATTTTTATTTTTGTTTTTATTTTTGTTGTAGCACATTTTTAGAAAAGACTTTTTTCCTCCACTGAATTACTCATTAATTCATTAAAAGTAAAATACCAAAATAATCTTAAACCTGTTTCTGAATTCTCTATTTTGTTCCATTGATCTGCTTTTTCTATTTTTAATGTGAATATCACACTATTCAAATTATTGCTGTTTTATAATTACTTTTGAAATTGGGGAGTATTAATCTTCCTTCAACTTTGTTTTCTCTTTTTCACTGCTGTTTGCTGTCTAATTCGTTTAAATTTCCTTATAAATAATATAAATAGCTTGTGAATTCCAACATTAAGTCTTATTTGTTGCCACTGGTGCTTGGGGCTTAGCCTTGGCTCAGTGTTCAAGGATTGCCCCTTGTGGACTCAGGGGACCATGTGGGGTTCTGAGTATTGAACCCCCTTGCAAGGAAAGAGCTCACCCAGCCGCACCATCTCTCCAGCCCCCAACATAAAATTCTTATTGAGACCTAGAATGAGATTGCATTAAATCTATGGGAAGACCTGACTGTGTAATCACAACGGGGGCAATGGTGCTCTATCTCTCCTGCACCCGCGTTCGGTAGTCTCACGCTTCTTCCCCCACCCCGGGGAGGTCGATGACAATGGGCAGGTGAAGGAAGGAACGAGGGCCAGGCTGGTTGGTGTTAGTTGCAGTTTATTCCATTCCCATCTCCATTCTCCTCTGATCCTCCTCCTGCTTCTCCTTTCCCCACACTACTTCATTCTCCTTCATGATCTCTCCTCAATCTCCTTCTGCCTCTCTCCTTCTCCTTCTCTTTCTCCTCTGGTCCCGGATCTGGATCACCCCAGCCTAGTTAAATCCCCAAGCATGAGGGGTAGGGGCTTACACATAGGTGTGGTTGCAATCAATAGGTTACAATCAATAGGTAAAGTTCTTTCCCTCAGGGGATGCTGCTTCTAGGACAGATTCTCAAACAACAAGGTGACCCGCCTAACGGCCAAATACTATCTCTAGGGGTGTGTGTCTCCTTTCCTTAGTCCAACAAACATATATTCATAATATTAGTCATTTTGTATGACTAATGCATACAAAGTTAGTATGCATTAAGTAATTTTATACAGTAAGATACAGTAAGAGATACATTAAACTTATAGAATTGCTCTCCTGGTGTCATCTCGATCTCAGACTACAGTGCTCAGGCTAGATTAGTCTTTCCTATCCTTAGCAGGGTCCTTGTCTTGTCGTTACTTTTGGATCATGATGGCATTTGCCCATGATCAAGCTCTTAACTTATAATTAAGAATCGTGGCACTTTGACCTGGCCCATTTTGATGCCAGGGTAGCTGACAGCTTGCCCTGGGTCCGTTCAGTCCCTCATTGGGACCCCACTTTGGGGGTGCTAGGAACTCAGGGCAACTGAGGGTTAAATCAAGAAAGCAGATACCCAGAAGGGAATATTATTCGGAGTCTTTACTCCTAAGTTGCAAAAGCATAATATTAACTGTCTTCCTTTGTCCATACAAAAAGGACATTGCTTTAAAGTAAACTATTCAAAAGACATAAGGAGAGGAGAAAGACAATATTTCACTCATACATAATAAAATCATAGATTTCTGAGGAATTTGACCTTACAAGTTAACAGAGTCTGATTGGGGGGAAAGGTGATAGACCGGTTGGGGAAGAAAGCATAGAGAAGAGGTTACAGATAAACAAAGGAATGGGAGTGACTCGGGAGCACTGTGATGAGTGTAACCTGATAGACCTAAGCTCCTTGTGGCAAAGAAGAAAGGACAAAGCAAGGTTATCCTACACTTGACATCTTAATTTGGAATATATTGTGTTTTCTGATTCAGAAACTCTACATATATCTATTTATTTGTTTAAAGCACATTTTTCACATTTTTATTATTATCACTAAGTATTTTAAAGTTCTTCATGGTATTACAAATATTAAAAATTTCCAATTGCTCATTGACAGTATATAAAAGTATGCATAATTTTTATAATAGATCTTGTATCTGATGTTTGCTAAAAATTACACTACTAGCTTTTCTGTAGATTCTTTCAGACTAAATGTATACAATCATATAATCTATGAATACAGTCACTACTGATTCTTCTTTACTATTAGAATGTCCTCTAATTATTTTTCTTTGCCTGATTATATTGGTTATACCTTATATAGTTTAATATTATGCCAAAGTGGTGAGAGTGAATATTTTTTTCTTACTCCTGATCTTAATAGGAAAGCATTTCATCTTTTTTAAATAAATGTATAAAATATTAGTTGTAGATATTTTGTAAATGCTCCTGATAAGTTAAAGGAACATGATTCTATTTTTAATTTGAAGAACATTTTTTAAAAATCAGAAATATATGAATATAAATCAGCATTATATGCCTGAAACCTAATCATGAACAACTTTGTAAGTGTGTTTCCCACTGGGATTCAATTAAAAAATAAATTTAAAGAATCAGGAATAGAAGAGATGTTGGATTTTATCAAAAGTCTGCATATCTCTATTAAGATGATAATGTGTATTTTCCTTTATATATTGTTGGTATTTTGAATTATATATTAAATTATATATTATACATATGCACTTCACACACATGTACATGTACCACACACACAGACAAGCATACACACACACACACACACACACATTGATTTTTGAGTGATAAACCAATCTTGCGGCCTGGAAAAGCCTCATTGGTAATCAATGCATTATTTTATTTATAATATTGTTGATTTTGATTTATTTTAAAACATTTAAGAAAGTCTGCATCTGTAGTCATAAAACATATTGGCCTGAAGGTTTTTTCATAATGCCATTACCACCTTTTAAAAGTCAGGATTACATTGGCCTTATTGAATCAGTTGTGAAATATTCTCTCATTTTTAATTTTTATTTAGCGTTTGCTTTTTGTACTTTGGGGGGTGTTATCAGTGGTGTTGAAAGTCTAGAGACACTTCTAGGTAGATGGATTCAGGGCTTGGGCCCTTTATGAACCAGGGGTCTGTAGGGCCACCTCTGGCAGAGCTGGGGAATATCATATAGCATTGAGAATCGTGCAGGGCACGTCCTCCACCCCTTTGAACTATCTCCCAGGTCCTCCTTTATTGTTTGTTTTGTAGAAGTGTTTACATACAAACTTGAATGAACTTCAACACTGAAGGCCTTTGGACCTAGTGTCTTCTTTGTTGGAAGGTTTCTAATTATAATTATACTTTCTTTCCTAAACCTTACTATTTCTTTGTAAGTTTTGATAGCTTTTATTTTGCAGTAAATATTTTCACTTCCTCTAAGTCATCAAAATTTTCAGCATAAAGCTGGGCATAGTATCTTTATAATTATAATTTTAATAGATGTGAATTCTATTATACCTGCCTCTATTATCCCTGCCCCCATGCCTGGTTGTCTTCACTGGGGTTCCTTGGAGGGGGCCGGGTTGAGTTTCCCTCCCCTCCTTGAGCAGAGCCCCGGCAGCCGAAGACCTCCAGAACCCAGCCACAGCCATGCTCAAGGCCACTCTCCACATGCTCAGATGTGCCTCATGTATGAAGGAACCAGCAGAGGAACCCAGGTGTGTGGGACCCAGGGCTGAGATCTCTAAGCCTGCTCGGATTGGGACTGGGTCTCCTCCACCCAGATCCCCCATTTTCCAGTAGCTAGGCAGTCTCACCTACAAACTGCCCCCCTGCACGCCATGTAATCCCATCAATGGCCAAGATCCAGAGACTATAAAACAAAGCTCCTGCATGCGCAGCTGCATTTACCTTTTATAGTCTAGTTCTCCCTCCCGGAAATCCTGGCAAGCACCTGCACGGCAGAGCCTGGCAAGCTCCCCGTGGTGGATTCGATATGCCAAAAACATAACAATGATGGGTATCATTTCCCTGACCCTGAAAGAGCCTTTAGTGCGGCACCGTTGGGAAAGATGAGTAAAGAGAGGCTGCTAAAATCTCAGGGCTAGGAGGAATGGAGATGTTACTGGCTCCCACTCGAGCAAATCGAAGAACAATGGGATGATAGTGATACAGTGTGATATAGTGATTCTGTTGTGTTTTAACCTCTCATTCATCAGTCTTCTGTTTTATATTTCTAATCAGTCTATAGCCTTATCAATTTAATCTATATTTTCAAAGAACGTGGTTTTGATTCCTGTCTTTTATTCTATTGATTTTGATTCCTATTTTCTTTATTTCATTTTTATTGTTTAATTTGATATTTTTTATTTAGTGGATTTTTTTGTCTTTCCCCCCTGTTTTGGTGTCACACCAGGCAGTGTTCAGGAGTCACTCCTGCCAGAGCTTGGGGGATCATGTGGGGTTCGGGGGATTAAACCCAGGTTGGCACTTTCAAGGAAGTGCCAACATCTTACCCTCTGTACCACTGCTCTGGCCCCTCAGGTTTGAGTCTTACTAGTTCCTTTCATATGTTCCTTACTTTGAAATAATTTGTTTCTCTTTTCCTAGTTTTTAAGATGGAAACTGAGAACACTGATGGAAACCTTTCTTCTTTTCTAGTTTTTCTTTTCTTCTTCTTTTTCTTTTTCTTTTTGTGCCACAGCTGGAGGTCCTCAGGGGTTACTCCTGGCTCTGTACTCAGCAATTATAAGATGCTAGGGATTGTGGAAGGAAGCGGCTGCCAGGGGTTCTGCTTGGCAGGCCCCTGTCCAACTTGCCCCCTCCAATTTACCCTGGTCAGAGGGTCAGAGATTGACTGTGGTTTTTGATCTCTTTCAAGATTTATGGGTCTGTGAAATAAGGCCAATAACTGACATTGTAGAGCTAAGCCTCCAGCAGCCACTTGCTTCCACAATCCAAAATTCCCACTATACCCATGGCCCAAGAATTTATTGCCTGTACGGGAGAGCCTGGCAAGCTCCCCATGGCGTATTCATATCCCAAACACAGTAACTAATATACATACACACACACACATATCTCGGAGAGCCCGCCAAGCTGAGAGTATCTCGCTTGCACAGCAGAGCCTGGCAAGCTCCCCGTGGAGAATTCGATATGCCAAAAACAGTAACGATAGGTCTCATTCCCCTGACCCTGAGAGAGCCTCCAATCATTGGGAAGGACAGGTAAGGAGAGGCTGCTAAAATCTCAGGACTGAGAGGAATAGAGACATTACTGGTGCCCACTTGAGTAAATCGATGAGCAATGGGATGACAGTGATACAGCGATATCCTTGGCCCAACTCCACCATCTTAGGACAGACCTCACCAAGATATAATCTGCTGGAAATTGGGGTATGCTGGTTTTGTGACTGATATCTCCAGGTTTTCGAAGAGTTGGGATGGGATACCTACCTCCACTTCCCAATACTGCTGGAAAGAACTGGCAGTCACCCCCATGAAGCAACTCCAGCACCACCATGTAAGCTCTACTACCGGTCTTGTTTCAGAGAACCATAAATAAATCTTGAAAGAGATCAAAAGCCACAGTTTAATCCCGGACCCACTCATAGCTGAACAGAATGGGGTAAATTGGAAGGGAGCAGGTTAGTCTGGTGTCTGCCCGAGTAGAGCCCCCGACAGCCACTTGCTTCCACAATCTAAAATTGCCTCCATACCCCAGCCTGTCTTCACTGTCTCAGGACGAACCTCACCAAGATATAATCTGCTGAAAATTCGGGTATGAAATCTCCAGGCTTTCTCAGGGTCAGGATGGCCTACTTCCCCCCACCTCCCTGTACTTTTAGGAGCCCTGGCAGTCACATCCACACCCCAGTGCGGCCACCCAATTGCAGCCTTACTGTCCAGATAAAAATACCGAATCCCCTCAACAAACACCATGTCCTTTCAGCACCTGTATTGCAAATCATAATGCACAAAAGGAAAAGGAGAAAGAGAGAGCAAGAAGGAAAGAAAGTGTCTCCCATAATGGAAAGCAGAAGGTTGGGGGATGGAGTACTGGGGGATGGTAGTAGGGAAAGATGGGACATTGGTGGTGGGGAATGTACACTGGTGGAGAGATGGGTACTGGGTCATTGTATGACTGAAACCCAATTATCAATAGCTTTTGCAATGGTCTATTTCACGGATATTCAATTAATAAATTAAAAAAATAATTTAAAAAAGTAATGTGGAATTCATGCCCGATTCAATCATCTTAGTCAATGACTGAAGAAATAGCAGTACTTGTACATTAAAAAACAAAACAAAACTGGGTCAGCCATTCGCAAGGTAAGTGTTTTAAAGGGGTGCTATCTCTCCAGCCCCTTTCCTCTTTTTTAATCAAGGCATTCAGTGTTAATTCTTTTTGTGTAAATTCGGCTTGAGTAGCCACATTACCAATGCTTAACTTCTTTTGCTTCCTACCTTTCAGTTTCATTATTCTTCATCTTGTTTAGTATTTTACAAACAGTGGTTTCATTTATTACTAGTTTCCTTGGTTGTTTGGGTATGGGGTGTGGGGGTGGGGGGTGGGAATCTAGTCTCTGGTATTCCATTTTGGACAGAAGCTTATGTAAATTTCCACTTCATTTTAAAAAAACGGTGCCTCAGAGTAACATAGCTTTTGAGCACCCAGTCTCTGAGCTTTTCAACCTTTAGAGTTTGCCTAGGATGCTTCTGGTTTTGGATGAGACTCATAGTTTATTTTATCCAGTGGTGTTGGTGTTTCCCCAATGGCCAAATGCCTATTCAAAGATCCCTGCAATTGAATAGTGATCTAATTCAATCTAATAGAGAAAAAATGAAAAAGGAAAAACATAACATCACCCTACTTTATTCAAAATCAAAAGGAATCTACACCAAAAGATATAATAAAGTCATGAAGCTGCTATCTAAAACTGAGAAATTATCAAATTAAATTTTGGAAGTGATGTAAATTTGAGTGGTATACAGGTTTTTTAGGGCAGTAGAGAGCTTGAGTACTTCATTTATGTCTGCTGTTCTTATAAAGAAAAATGCAGAAATTAAAGAGTAATGCCAAAAGTAACAAAGCAAAAACTATTTGAAGAGTTCAGAACTTCCTAATAAAAGCAGTTCAAAGAAATAAATTCATTATAAATACCATCTTCAGCATCTTTGTGATCATATTTAAAAGAACAAAGTAAATGTTTGCAACTAATCTGCCCAGTAAATGCCAGGTTATGTCACTAACCAGGTGTGTGTCTAGGTAAAATTTATTGCCAATTATTTTTACATTTCTGCATATACCCATATATAATCTCAGTGTAAATGGTACATTTCCTCTTGACCCTTTATTAAAAGCCAAAATGGAGAAACACTTGACATGTTCTGTATCATGGATGATTCTGTGATTCTGTATATTTTGGACACTCGTGGATAACTTTAATAGAGTATTTGTGAAAATGGCAAACGATTGCTTCAAATGGTCTTTTCATTTCAGTTCTCATAGACAAACTTCTTTATTTTTTAAATCTCTAAGTGGTATATCAATATTATAATATGAAGCTTATTGCTGTAATTTACTGCATTCTTACTGTGTGCCAACATTTTTAATTCTTTAGACATGACACCCCATTGGTAGAGGTGGGCAAGCATGTTGTTTGTACTTGATCTTGAGGAGGTCAGATATGAGGATGGCAGATACTGCTAAAAAACAGGACCTTAAGGAGACTGAAATCCAAGATGACAGCTAACTCAAGTAAGAATACCCCATGATTAAATTGCATATTTCCATATAGATGGGTATTTAGGTTATTACCAATGTTTTGCTATTACAAATCAAGTTAGATTTACTATATCAATATGCACATCTTTGTTCACATGTGATAAAATATCTGCAAAATAGTTCCCAGAAATAGAATTTCTGGGTGGAATGGTACACACCATTTAAATTTTGATAGCTACTGGTAAAGTGCCTTATAATTGTATTTTATCAATTTCCATACCAGACTATAGTTTCTGTGGATTTTGGTTTCTCTAATCTTTACTAATCCTGATTGTTACTAATTGTTTTAATTTTTTAACCTGATGGGCAAAGGTTGATGCCTTGATATTTTCATTTTCTTTTGTGTTTCACTGATAACACATAATTATATTTGATAGATTCTATTTTTTATTCTATTAAGTTCCTATTTGAATTCTTTGCTCATTCTTCAAATGGTTTGTCATAAATGATTTGTTAAAACTTTTCATATTCTAGATCATTGTTTTTCCTTTGATTTCTCTATTGCAATCATTTGTACCTATTATTTTATTTTATTTTATTTTGCTTTTTGGGTCACACCTGGCGATGCACAGGGGTCACTCCTGGCTCTGCACTCAGGAATTACCCCTGGTGGTGCTCAGGGAACGATATGGGATGCTGGGAATCAAACCCGGGTTGGCCGCGTGCAAGGCAAACGCCCTACCTGCTGTGCTTTTGCTCTAGCCCCCCTATTATTTATTTTTAAAGTTGTTGCTTATGTTCTTACTTTCTTATTCCCTTTGTCTTTGAGAAGTTTTAAGTTATATGTAGCAAAAACAGTAAATATATCCTTAAGAGTTTCATGCTTTGCTTAGGAAGTCATTCTGGATTATAAGAACATATTCTCTTGATTTTCATTTAGTCTTTTAATAGCTTTATTTTCAATGCTGTATTTTACTTCTCTGGAATCTGTATTTGTGTGTGTATATATGTGTATGTAATATGATAAAAAATTAATCCTTTTTCTTAAAAAAAGATGTACATTTGTCTTAAGACTGTGAATTATATACAGTGTAATATTTAACTCAAACTGAATTCCTACACATATATGCATACATACATCCATCTATTATAAAATATTGTTGATTTTAGGGAGCCATACCCATCAGTGCTCGAGGCTTACTTGTGGTTGTATATTCAGGGATCACTCCTGGTGGTGCTCAGGGTACCATAGGGGATGCCAGACATTGAATCTGGGTTGGCCATGTGCAAGACTCTACTATATCTCTGGCCCAATTTTAATCAATATCTACTTATTTAATTTATTATAGGTAGAAAAGTTGCAACATAAATCAAAAAAACATTATTTACATTAAGCACTAGCTATGTACCAGATATTGGTGTCAGGTCTAAGAACATCTTAGTCTCTATAATAATTTTTAAGATAAGCATTCTATTATTTTCATTTTATAAATGATAAAAATTGAGATTAAAAAATATTAGTGAAAATAAATTATGGAACTCTGATTTTGTCCTAATCTCTGCAACCATCTTAACTTTCAATTAGTTAACAGCCCTCTCTACCTTGGATTTCCCCAAGTATACATAATAAAGATTTCATCTTCTTCTCTCTATTGACAAAAAATTTCATTCTCACGGAACACAAATTCAAAATCCCCCTCAATGAAGGCAGGTGTATACTTAAATTTACTCTATATTTTTTGAAGACTCCAATATGCCTATGAAACTTGAAATTTAATATCTCCTTGAAAAGGAACTTGGATTGGAGAGACAATATAGGAGTTAATGTACCTGTGAACAGCCCTGGTTTAATCCTCAGCACCAAATAAGTTTCCCCGTACATCTCTAGGAGAGACTCTTGATTATAGAGCCAGGAGTAAGCCCCAAACACCACAGGGTGAGCTGTTCTGCAAACTCCTCCTTCCTTAAAAAAGAAACATGTCTTTTTTTCCCCCTTCTATTTTGCCTCCTCTGAATAAATAGCACAGCAGCAGGGCATTTGCCTTGCATGTGGCCGACCCGGGTTTGATTCCTCTGCCCCTCTCAGAGAGCCTGGCAAGCTACCGAGAGTATCTTGCCCTTATGGCAGAGCCTGGCAAGCTACCCATGGTGTATTTGATATGCCAAAAACAGTTACAACAAGTCTCACAAAGGAGACGTTACTGGTGCCCGCTCGAGCAAATTGATGAGCAATGGGATGACAGTGACAGTGACGGTGATTTGCCTCCTCTAAGGTTTATACATGCAATTGAAAAATATTAGTGGAAATAAATCACACCAACTCACTCTTTCTTGATGGAAATCAACTTCCTAGCTTCCATAATTTAAAATTAAACTAAGCAACCTAATTAAATACAGCATCAGTGCATTTATTGCATTTATTAAAGTTCTCTCTTTCAATCCATCCATCTTACTGGCATGAGTATCTACTATTAAGAAAGTATTTGAAACTGGAAACCCAGTTTTCAGGCACTGTTTTCCTCCATGATTCAGAGAAATACTTAGTAGATGAGATTAAGCTAAGGCGTTCCACTGAAATAAGATCTCAGAGTTCTGACAAAGGTAGAGAAGAATTTTCTGCGATTAGTTGAGACTGAAGTGCAAAGTTAGAGGAGTAAAGCCTATGCCCTCCGTATGCCCTCCCTCTGCCTTGAGACCTTCAGATCTACACCTTAGGAATGGCAATTCACAAGCCATTTTTGAACCACCGACTTTTGTCCCCAGGTCATAGCTGATTAAACGTTAGATGAATCCTTGACCCTAAATGGAACAGTGATTTTTTTTTTTTTTTTGCTTTTTGGGTCACACCTGGCGATGCACAGGGGTTACTCCTGGCTCTGCACTCAGGAATTACTCCTGGCAGTGCTCAGGGGACCATATGGGATGCTGGGAATCGAACCCGGGTCGGCCGCGTGTAAGGCAAACGCCCTACCCGCTGTGCTATCGCTCCAGCCCCTGGAACAGTGATATTAAATGGAGTGATAGTCTTCCTTTCAAGAACCTGGACTCAGATTTTAATATAGGGTCTATTTTCTGCTGGTTATTTGGAAACAAGAGCATGCAAATTTGGAAACAATGGACCAGCCACATTTGATCTCTTGTTCTTCAGATCAGCCAAAGCTAAGCCAAGAGAGGGATTAAAGTGGACACACGGAAGCAGAGAGGAAATGCCATCGGAGCTCCGAAAGGGCGTGAGGAAGGGAGAGAAGGAGGAAGGGAGGGAGGAGGGCAGGTGTGAGGGTGAAGAGAGAGACTACAGGTTTCTGGCCACTTTCCAGCCCCTGTTTATCTCTTGTCGGGACGCTTGGCTGGACTCTCTAACCTTCAGGGCCAAGTCATGCTCCTGTATCATGTTCTCTTTCCTCTCTTGCTTCGTGATGACAAAAGGAACCTTGATTAAGATACACTTGCTTTGGGGCGCCTCCCCAAGTTGTGAAATAACAGAAAGCAGTGAGTCTGTTCTGGCTAAGGACCAGTGTAGCTGCGGACTGCCCACAGGAGTTTACCATTCAGATGCTAAAGTTAGTGCATGAACCCTCAGATCAATTTTGTCAAAGAAAAATGTGGTGGGGAGTTTGCTGGTGATCTGAATATCATAGAGAGGGCGCCAAAGGAAGATTGAACCAGGTGTGGCATTAGGCTTTCATTTGGGGTGGTAGAGGTGGTGGTGGATATCTGAATTCTGCACCAGATAAATGGGCATGAGGTTGAAAAGGCTTGGTGATCTTGTATCACATTTCAAGAAGATGATGATTACCAGGATCTGAGTTACCAGGTAACAGGATGTTCTAACAGATAGATCTAAAGTGATGTTTATTTATACCTCATTGCAAGTTTGTGCTCTGAAATATCAATCTTATCTCTCCAGCCTCCATTTCCAGGAAAATCACCATTTCATGCTCTTTTTTTTTAAATAAGTGATATTAGCTCTTTTGGAGTCTACAAGATATTATAAAGGACTTACCTCTCTTTGCCTGATTTATCTCACGTAGTATAATGCATTTAAAGTCCATGTTGATATTAATAACAGGATAGCATAGCATTCCATCTCATCACTACTGTTTTCTCCAATGTTCTCTTTCTCTTTTCTGCCTTTCACACAAAGACGCATACACTTATAGGTATTTGGGTTATTTCCACATCTTGGCTATAACAAATAATACTGCAGTAATCATGGCAATTTAGATATATGTACAGTATAATGAATATAGACAACAGTACTGTACTATAATTATGTAACATGATAAATATTACCACAAAGGCAATCACATTATACAAATAAATGTATCAAAGTAACATGCTGTCCACCTTAAAATTACATAATATTACATGTCAAAAATATTCAATAAAAATAAAGTGATGCTTAAAAGCTTATACATTCATAAGCCAAAAAAGGAATTCAACTATAATTATTTGAATTATTGCTTCTGCAAGATGTTTTATGATGTTTCATAGGAAGTGTCTTGTATCATCCAAAGAAAAGACTTATTTTTTCAGCTCAGATGCTAAGTAGAAAACGATTTATTTTTTTCCAAAAGGAGTTTTATTCAAGGATTGCTATTCACAGTACAAAGAATTCATCTAGAAAAATGATCAGGCCCACAGAGTTTTTGTGAGAATTATATAGGATTAAATGAGAATGACATAAATTCTCAAGTATTTTTGACTGCTACAGAAAGTATTCATATTAGTACTTCCACGACCACTACTAACAGCTCATGTTACCACGTGTGCTTAGAGCATAATATTTGATGCCTATTATTTCCTTTTAAAACAAGAAGATACTCCTAATTTTCCTTCTGTCCTAGAAATGGTGTTTGTGGGGCGCCCTTCTAAGTGCACCCCTTTAGGGAAACCTGCAGAAGAGTTTGGAAAGTCCTGGAACCTGGAAATCTAGAAACCTGTGGAGAACCAATAGACTAAGTTGGAGAGGGTCTGTAGAAGTTAGTTCCATTCTCAGAACTAGCATCTCGTCTAAATTTCTTTGACAAGTGTTCAATTTCATTTGTTATTGATCACTCTCTGGAATGGAGAACTTAATCCATCCCAGGACTACAGAGTTAGATGATTTTGATGATGTCCACGGACTTGAAATATGCTTCACTGGAGTTTGAATTTTCAGCCTCTGCAACCACACAGAGTAAATAGAATCTCATCCTCACAATGGAAAACCGTTTCCGTGCTTTCGAATCTGCCTTGCACGGCTTTCCCACTGTGTTCTCTCGACCATTCCACGTTTAATACGATTCTCTGACTCTGATACTCTTTTCATTTTTCCTTGGACTTGCTCCAGTGTAACCAGTGTCTATTTTTAAATGATATGTCATTTAAAATTGTATAACTACATTCTGAGCCGCTGAGATAGTGCAGAACAAGTGTGGTTCTCCTTTAATCTGGATACTACATTATTTCTATTAATGTAATCTAAGCTTGAATTAACTTTTATTTTTCTCTTTGAAGTCATATGTCATGCCAAATGAATGAAGCACTAAAATACTTTTCACATAAAATACCACTGCATTTTTACTCATTTCTATGAAGTGGATCTTTTAGCCTTATTTATTTCTATTAGAAATGAATTCCTTTGTGTGTCACCCAAGACTTTTACATGAACAGATCTAATGATTCTCTTTGCTTGTAGGATAATACTCTAGTGCCCTTGAATCATATTGAGTTTCTCTCGTGATCTGAATTCTGGCATTGTGATATCATCTCATCCTATACTTTGGCCATTCCAAACTGCCAGCAGGTCACCAAGCATAAAGTGTGTCCCATAGCCATGTCACTACTCAAGACATTTGTTTTACTTAACATATGGTTACTTCCCTTGAATTCCCAGTGAATCCTTAAAACCCCAATTCAGATATCACCTTCCCCACAAAGCCATCCTGATTTTATCATTCACACATCTCCAGCAGATAATGCACTGGTTTTCCCTTTTCCTTATTGAGGATCACAGCCTTTCTGTGCTGAGAAAGGCTATTTCCCCAGCTCTTTCTGGTAATAACGGCTTCAACAATTACCATGAGTGTTTGACTCTGTGCCTGTCATAGAGCTCAGAATTTGGCATGCATTACCATGCTCTGACCTCACAAAATAACAAGTGAATAAGATCTGCTTGCTAATGTACTGGACGGTGAGTAAAAAATTTCAAAATCAAGCTGATAAGTACAAGAAATTTCTAAAGTTCTATTGCAAATAGATAATTAGAGGGTCTGGGGTTGTAGGTCTGTGGTTAAAGCTCTCGATTCACCCATGTAAGACTCTGGGTCTGATTCTCTGCCACCAAAAAAAAATTAAAAATTTTAAATAACAAAAATTTCTAAAATTATTTACATACAGAAATAACATATAGGTAAGCTTAAAGAAAACTTCTTGTCAAGTGGTGTCTTAGTTCCTATTCCTCCTGCCCCATCTTTCTGTGTCACTGCCTTACCTTTACTTACCTCCCAAATTAACTATTGACTCTCAACTCACACTTTTGAGGAGGAGACCAAAGTAAAATAATTTCATTGGACAAATGAGAAGACCGATATATATCCTATTCAAATCACCTTTCCAGTAAGAGGTAGGGTCAAAATTAAAACTCAGTAATGAGGATCTACATTATTCATTCCGCTGAGATCCAGTCAGAGAAGGAAGCTGGGTGAGTCGGATCTCAAAAACATCTTAGGGGGTGGTGGTGGGGAGGGACATTCAGAGACTTGGAATCTGAACAAGATTACCCATTTCTGCCCTTACCCACTCCTTGTGAAGGAGCCAATGCACAAGCCTCCGAAGGGCAGTTAAGTGACACTGAATAATTGAATTCTGAACAAGCCAGACTAATGCAAATATCTGACAAATTGATTTAATTGCATTCACATACAATAAAGCTGAGCTCTAAAAGGTCAACTAGAAAATGAGAATGGACCCCTGGGAACTTCTGGGGAGAGGCTGAGTTTAATACACATTCATCACATTTTATCATCTAATTAGTCCACACAATGCCAAACTGATAGACAGAGACCTAAACCAGTGTATTGATTATTTGCTTGGTATCTATCATATCACCTTAAGGCTGTCCCTGACATAGGCAGGCAGAAGTTATTCAGTGATGCAGAAAAAAAAAGTGTGCATTTGGAGAAACTGTTTTTCTATAGAAGTTCCTAAAACATCCAGCCAAAATCACTGAGGCTGCCTCCCAGGGTTACTATTCAATAATTTGCTGCAAAGGCAGCCACTGGAAATCAACCTTCTCTTGCATCTTTCTTTCTGCAGAATAAATATTTATAAATTGTGGTAGTAGGAAAAAATCCTTCTTAGGATGTAAAATATTTAATTCAGGTAATTAACTGGTATCAGCCTTGCATGGAAATGCCCGGGCAGAGAAAATGATCTGGACGAGTTAATGGGAAGCCAACTGGATTCTGCAATTTTATTCCATCAGAAATAAAAGTAAAAATTTTCACTCAAACCATTTGCATAGTGGGTTGTGCTCAGGTGAAATGCTAGCTCTCCATTTCTCTCCATAGGGCTGCTGAAACAAGATTGAGTTAGGATTTGAGATGTAGGGTTGTGCCTGCTTTATGGTCAAAGTGATTCTTGAATGTGTTTCTTGTATCCTTTGTAACATTAACTCATTGTTCTTTCTCTGAGTCTTATTTTCTTCTTCATCATCAGTAAAATTCCAGTGTTCAGATAGGAAAATTTGAAAAGAGATTTAGAATGGAAAACCCTAACTAAATTTCCATACACTTGTGAATTGTCACCACTCTAGACTTCCTGGCATTAATGTAACATTATGCAAGATATTTTTCTGATTGATCTTATATTCTATTTTCATATTTATGTTTATTTACAGTGAATCTTATTTCTAATTTACCAACCAGATTTTGAATTTTTTTTTCTGACTGTTCTGGTATGAGGCTTCTGTTCTCCCACTTCCTCTACTCTCACAAGGATTAGCAATCGCTTTCATGTGGTTAAATCCACTGCCCATCTGTCTGACTTTATATTACACAAACTCAGCATGACCAGCCACCACTTGGAATCTTCCTTTTGGAAACATATTTTTGCTTTGCAGTTTTAATTTTTAAACTTTCTCATTTCGTTTCTCTCACATTTCAATCTTATTTCCCAGGGGTTCTGACTTAGCTCGTGTCTACAAAATTTCTCCATGATCTCTATCCAATTTTCTTACTTAAATTATCATCAATGTGCTGATGACTCCTAGACCCCAGGTCTGTTCCTAGCTTCTTATCTTTCCATGCTGTGCCCTTTCATTTGGCTTTATCCTCTTTCTTCTGCATAAAATCATTAGATTTCTCAATGGTTTTCTTATTTCCAGTCTTAAGCAACTAATGCTCCTTATGCCCTCCACACTTACTCATTTTCTACAATGTTTCTTGCTAAAGCCAACATGATATTTCTAAGATATAAATCCAGATTCTTCAAGGCATTTTATCAACCTAATGTTTTTAGCCACTTTTCCCATTCAACTGAAAAGGAGTAAATGGTCTGCTTTTCTTTAAGAAAATAAAAGAGAAGAAAAGCAATAAATAAAACTCAGTATTTGGTAAAATTAGGAAAGCTTTGCAGTTTCAAATTATAATCTATGAAGAATATCCATAATATATAGTTAAATTAAATAAAATAAAGGGGGTACATCTAGAGAAGAAGTATTTAAAGATCTTAGCATGCAGAGTTCTTCAAATATAGATATTTCATAATTATATCTGCAAAGATTGGGTGTCTTGTTGGCATGGAGAATCATCCATGAGTCCATTTAAATGTCCCACAGTGATGAGGATGTTTATTTAGAAATGGTGCAGGCATTTACTATATAATAAGAAGCAATTGATACTATTGGTGCATTAGAGAAGAAGATAGAACGAAAATCCTATGAAATCATGGACAGATACAGTACATCATTGAAAATTAAGTAGAAAATCTCCCTCATCATACATATGCAGAAATCTCACCTAAAGGAAAGGAAAATGTTCATCTCACAGAACTAAAACACACAGTAAATAAGAAAGTGTTCTATGGTATAATACTTAATTTTTGTTTTGGAGTGAATCAAAGATGTTTATTTTACAATTTCAAGGACTATTGTTAAGGAGAATTTTTTTTCTAATTTTTTTTTTTTATTGAATCACCATGAAAAAAGTTACAAAGCTTTCAGGTTTAAGTCTCAGTCATACAATGTTCAAACCCCCATCCCTTCACCAGTGCACATGTTCCACCACCAAGAACCCCAGTATACCTCCCATCCCACCCACCCCACACACCTGTGTGGCTAATGATCTTCACTTTACTCTCTCTATACTTTTATTACATCCAATATTTCAACAGAAAACTCACTATTATTGTTTGGAATTTCCCCCCAATAATCAACCCTGCTGAAAAGGCATCATTTGATAATTTGTTTTACATTGCTAAGAATGAAGAGTATATGAGGTCCGTTTTGGATTTCTGATATTTTAGTAATTAAGTCCAGAGAAATTTCTGCCAGAAGTTGCATCACTGCTAGCTCATACCTCCGGTTACTACCGCTGCCGCTGCCACCAAGGAAAGGAAATCCTTTCCCCTCCCCGGGTGGCACGGGGTCACAGCTCAGTTCACAGTCTAGAGGCATTTCTGTAAGAAGCCTCTGGGTGCCAAAATGAGCTAGTAGGTCTAGTAGGCCTCTGGGATCATGGTCTTTTAGGAGCAGAGGAGTCATTTGTGTGCAGCCGCTCCCGATCTCGTCTGGATGGAGAGCGTCTAATGCCTAATTTTTAAAAGTCAGCTATCTGAGCTAATTCTTCTGGTCAGCCTCACATCATCCTTCAGTCTATTCATAAACCATTCCTGCTTTAAAGGACAAAGATAATCCAGAAAACAAAATGCAAATGTGTAATGGACCCTAGAGAAATTAGGTAGTAGTTTTGAGAAAATTATACAAAAATTCCTCTACAAGATCAAAGAAAGGAAAGAAAACCAAGGAAGAGACACAATGACCCAAAGATATATTAAGACAAGAGGAAAAGAAAACTAACAGCAGAATCTGAGAAAAGTCAGGTGGATAAAAAAGAAAATCTTTAAAAAGCCTCACCCCAAGGATTGTGTCGTGACTCGGGTGGACCCCAGCAACCTGAACAAGCATCGCGGGCCCCAGTACTGAGCCACCAGCCATGACCTGAGGTTTCTCCCTGAATACCATTTGGGAACTTGTCACCCCCCGCACTCCGAAAACAATGTCTCATGCTGAAAGATACGGTTGATTGATAGAGTGCATACACGCATATAAATGATCCTGCATTCAATCCTGGCACCGCAAAATAGTCATGGTAGAAAAATCAATAGTTAGCATTAGCAAAATTATTAGAAAGAACGCAGAAGATATGTTTCAGAAGGTGAATTTTATTTCATTAAGATAAAAGAAATTAGGAAGAATTTTACTGTAGAGGAGTTGAAATGCTTGCATAATTGATAACGCTCAGGTTAATAGCAAGTAGAACATACATCCACAATATTATTTGCAAGAAGTACTGAGGAGAGGATAGTCTGAAGATGAAAAGAATACGATGAGAGTGGCTGGAGAGATTACCCAAAGTACTGGAGAGGATTCCTTGTATGTCTGAGGTCCTAAGATTGATCCTTAACACTATGACTCCCTGAGCCCCCAGCGAACCTGAGTAATATTGCATCTCCGGTCCAAGCACAGACCAGACTTATTAGACTCACACTGTCCTGCTATATCACAGAGGATGGCTCTCTGATTCCTCAACACTGTTTGGGAGTTCCTACTTACCCCTACCTCCCCCCAAAAAACATGATACAATGCAAACTGCTGTTACCAAGTGAACAACACACATTCTGACAAAAGTGATGAATATCAAGGTTGAAGAAAAAAATCCTCATGGTCCTTAAAGCTAAGAAAAAATCCTAGTAACTGAGAGGGTTGAGCTATTACTACCAGCAACATAAGAATTGACAAGCATCTTTTAGAATCAACCAAGTAGAAAGATGTGGAACTCAAGAAAAACATTCTCTGTATTTGGTGACAAAACTCATGTCTATTAGAACACATCACATAAGTGGATTAAAGGGAAAATATATAAAGAAAGGAATGTAAATTTAAAAGACTATTATAGATTTATTGAATAAAAATGAGTAGGTATTGCAGTGTTTTTGTTTTGTTCACCCAAAACGCAAAAACTCTTGCATCCCATGGAACATGAAAGTCAAAATAACATGATAAGAATTTAATGATGAGGAATCTGACTGTGAGAAAGACAGGAATAAAAAAATTCTACAAAAAATCAGAGATTGTATGACAGGATAAATTTAAAAGGATTCTATTAGAAATAGTCAAGTGCAAAATTGATAGAAAGGGTAATTGAATGGAAAGTAAAGCAGTCCCGTTTGTCGAAAAAATTTGTAGAAGAAAATGGTAACAAATCAGATCTAAAAAATAATAAACCAATAATAAAAGACAAATAATGGGCAAGGAATGTGCCTCAAAAACATTGAATAACACCCAAATTAAAGAATAAGCACAAACAAATGTAATAGAGAAATATTGCAAATAAATTAGAATTGAAATGAGTAACACAAATGAGTAACGTAGAAGATATATTTCAGAAGGTGAATTTTATTTCATTAAGATAAAAAAAATTAGGAAGAATTTTACTGTAGAGGAGTTGAAATGCTTGCATAACTGATAACGCTCAGGATAATAGCAAATAGAACATACATCCACAATATTATTTGCAAAAAGTGCTGAGTAGAGGTAATGAGTAACATAAAGATATTAGATTAGAAGTAGGAATGCTGGACCTGCATTGCTAGTGAGATCTGGGTTCGTGTGGTTATTCTTCCTTTTAGTGAGACGAGTTCACAATCTGAGTACCAGGGAAGCTTTGGTGCTCTGTACTTCTTAGTGAGCCACTGTTTATAGGACTCTTGAGAGAATAAACTAGTATATATATAATATACACACATAATAAAAATATAGCTGGAGAGGCTGGAGTCATAGTACAATAAGTACGGTACTTTCCTTGCATGTGGCTGAGTCTTGCTCTAACCCCAGCAACCCATATCACTCCCTAAGCACACCAGGAGTGTTTCCTGAGTGCAGATCCAGGAGGAAGCCCTGACTGTGTGTGTGTATATATGTGTGTGTGTGCATGTGTGTGCTATATGTGTGTGTGTAAAGACAGAGAGAGAGAGAGAGAGAGAGAGAGAGAAAATATGCACAGGAGGTAAGACATTTGCCTTGCCTGAAGCCACTTCATTAGCAACCCTGATTTGAACACTGGTACTTCATATGGTCCCCTAAGCACCACTAAGAGTGACATCTGAGCATCTCTCGGTGTGGTCCCAAACCAAACAAGCAAACAAGCCCAAAAATAAATAAATAAAATGATAAAAAACATCATAAATTATTTTCTGTCCCAAATCAGGCCTACAGAGGATTTTGTCTGACCTCATCCATTTCATATCTACTTTCAGTTAACCAAGCTCAAAATATCAGTTCCCAGGGACACTAATGCGATTACTCATTTGATTTACTGTTACCTTGAATAACAATACCAGTGCTGTCATGCATCATGCCATAACGGAAAATTGTTTGTTTGCCAACGTTTTTGTCCTTGTGATCAATTTATTCCATTGGGGATGTGCTACTTCTGTATTCTCTCTGTGAATATTAGGTCACCAGTTGAGTATGTCACTAAGTTTTCTTTGTCTGAATTTACTTCGACATCCTGGGATTGTATTTTTATTTACTGATTTTTTAAATAACTATTAAAAATACGTGAGAGCTTGTTTGGAGGTTCTAGCAGTGGGAGTGCTGCTACTCATTTACCCTCGACCGACCCATCCGTCTTTATTCAGGGAAGGCCATCCTCTTCGACCGAGCACGCAGCTTTGGGAGGGACCACGTGGAGCAGTGAGGGAGGAAGGGGACACCTGCCTAGCCAGCCAGATCAGCCGAATCAACCCTGGCGATCAATTGGGTGACAGATGTCACAGCCAGATCACCCTCACATCCTGGGTTGGAGCGATAGCACAGCGGGTAGGGCGTTTGCTTTGCACGCGGCTGATCTGGGTTCATTCCTCCACCCCTCTCAGAGAGCCCAGCAAGCTACCCAGAGTATCTTGCCCTCACTCGATGAGCAACGGCATGATTGTGATACAGTGATACAGTGATGAAAAACACTAATATGACTTCAATAGCAGATCTATCATACAAGGTTTAATCTGTTTTCAGGTTCGATATATTTTATTTCTTTATTTTATAAGTTTAATGTTAAAATTAATTTTAGTTTTAGTATTTACCTGTTGATTTAATATTTTAGAGCATTGGAAAAATAAATAAAATATTTATTTTATTTATTGTAAAAATAAATCATCATCATCATTATCATCATCATCCCGTTGATCTTCGAATTTCTCTAGCGGTCTCAGTAATGTCTCCTTCGTCCTAGCCCTGAGATTTTAGAAGCCTCTCTTTACTCATCCTTCCCAACGATGCTGCATTGGAGGCTCTTTCAGGGTCAGAGGAATGAGACCCAGCGTTGTTACTGGTTTTGGCATATGAATACGCCATGGGGAGCTTGCCAGGCTCTCCCATTTGGGCAGGAAACTCTTTGTAGCTTGCCAATTTCTCCAAGAGGGAGAACTAGGCTATAAGATGTCAGCTAGGCGTGCAGGCCAGAAGCTCTCTGCCAAAAAAAAATGAATAATAGAAACAATATAAAATTATGATACTGTTGTTTGATATTATTAAAATGTTAATTAACATAATTCAATACAGTGTATGCTATATGATTACATTATCTCATTTAGCACATATTAACATATTACAACATATGTTCAACACGTTGTAATTTAATAGCCATAAGGCTGTGCCTGTGCTCCCCTTTTTTTAGATATGTGAAAGTATGATAACACATTTTTCTCCATCTTTCTTCTTCACTTAGCAATTTATTTATTCATTCATTTGGGGAAGAAATGTCACACAAACAAAATTCTTGCTCAAATTTGAAAACGCTAGAAAGACAATTCCCATATACACAAGGACATGAAAATATTTTAAAGCAAGCAAAACAACCAACTGTCCTTACAGAGAATTTGTCCATGTAATGTACAGATTAAACAAAATAAGCAAATCTCATAGAAGGACATTTTAGACCCAAAAGGACTAACAGAAAGTCATAGAATCTATTGAACAGAGAGTGAAGACATATAATTGTTGTCAAATAACCGCATGCAAATAGAAGTCAACCTTGAAATATTCCCATGATAAAAGAGTGATATTTTGAAACTAAGAACTTGAGTTTAAAATTTCAAATAGTCGCTAACTAGGAGAAAGAAAGGAGAGTCATAAAAACAAAGTATGCTATTTTTCTCATCTGTAGATAGTGCATCGTCCCCATTTGAATAACTGAAGGCACACATATTCAATTTTAAAACTGAACTGTGAGCATCGTTCCTAAATTACTGATGAAAAAGTGGGTCACAGCAAGGTTCTTGTGGGAGATCTAGGAGGGGGAAGGAGAACTGTGGCCATTCGAGGGTGGGAACAGAGCATTGGCTGTAGTTGGGGCTCCTGGTTTGTGACCTATGACCTTGCCTCCAGACAATGGCACGGAGTTCTCCTCATCTTCCGTAGACTTTTCCGTTCCTGCTCTGCAAGTGTGCTCTTAATCGTGGTGGTCTCCTTTCTCCTCTTTAGGACACCCCATTCCTGAGCTATGGAGAGGGTCGGAACAGTTAAGACCCAAAGTTCATTACAGTTAATCACAATTGAAAGATTTGGAAATAATCCAAGTGCCAACCATAGCTTACTGGATAAAGAAGTTGGCTGGAGCGATAGCACAGCGGTTGGGCGTTTGCCTTTCACGGGGCCAAATCCGAGTTTAATTCCTCCACCCCTCTCGGAGAGCCCGGCAAGCTACCAAGAGTATCGAGCCCATGAGGCAGAGCCAGGCAAGCTACCCGTGCGTATTGGATATGCCAAAAGCAGTAACAATAAGTCTCTCAATGAGAGACGTTACTGGTGCCCGCTCAAACAAATCGATGAGCAATGGGATGACAGTGATATACATTCACAATGGAATACTAATCAGCTGTAATAAAAGATGAAATCATGCAATTTGCCTTCACGTGGATGGAACTAGAGGATATGGTGTTAAGTGAAGTCGTCATATGTGAGATATAACATAGTAAGGTGTTAACAAATGGCCAAAGACACCATAAATAGAGATTTGGTCTATACAACTGAGGTTACCTGAGGAGGAGGCACAGGAGAGAGGGGAGACCCTGGGACATCGGTAGAGGGGAGCAGGCATGCAGGAGATAGGTGTGGTATTGGAAAATGTGCTTAAGAGGCTATGACTGACAGTTTTATCACTCATAGTACATCAACAAAGATGAAATAAACACACACACACACACACACATATACACGCACAGAGGGCCAGAAGAGACATGGTTTTCATCTGTTCTCTGGGTTCCAGCTTAATCTAGTGCAGGGATCTTTGTAAACTTCAAGTCCAAGCATCAGTGGATGGGAAAAATAGCCTTCCAGAAACTGTTTAACCAACTCATTTGTGTATCCTCAGATTCTTACTAAATATATTAATATGTACAAAATTAATATATACAAGTCTATGGATTACATAATATGTATGCAAATATATTCTAGTGGTTATGCTTCTTTGCTCTCTGACTGAAAACATTATTTACATGCACATTTTGTACATTTGGGGATTTAATACATTAAGGACCACTGTCTTGACTAGTTCATTCACTTGACTCTGTCATTCACTTTATATTATATTGGAAAATCCCCATTGCTCTGTGAATCTTAGTTTCCTCATCCATAATATTGCTATGATTTGGTTTCCCAATGTGTGGGTTTTCTTTAAGCTGTAGTTTGAGATGCACTGATCAATTGTGATACTAATGTCATAGGTAGTAACCAGCATCAGAAAAACATTAAACGGAATAGACTAGATAGAAAATGTCAAAGTGCCTTCACTGCATGTAGGAAGTGTAACGTTTTTTATTTTAGGTAGAGAGATAGAATGAATTCTGAGGGCTGACATGTAAAATGCACTCATTACTGAAAATAGAAAAGCTTGAAAGATGATTCCTTTTATAATGACCAAAGAAAATGACTCCTCAGATCTAAAACAACCTGTTACCTCTAGTCGGGGCAATTCTAGTAGGAAAACCAGATTTTTTAAATTTTGTGTCTCTGTGTCTGCGTGACTGTTCCATTTTCTCATCCCCTCTCCTCCCTTTGTGGCCCCGAGCCCCCACTATTGTTCAGATACATGCAGGAACCATCCGGCATCTTAAACTTGCATTATTTAATAGCATCAAAAATTCCAAGATAAATAAAATGCAGGTTTATGGTTTATCTGGAAAATTCAGGATCTCAGTGGTGTGGGAAGAAGATTCTTACCTGGGGACAAATAGCTGTAAGTGAGGAGGGCTTCCCTCACCCCCACACCCCCCCACCCCTGCTGTGTTGTACACGGGACTGTTTGGTTGGGGGGGGCAGAGAATGTCAACTTTATTTATTATTGCTCAAAGCAGTGGAGTCAACAGGTGGGAAGATGTTGCCACTGAAAAGATAGTTTTTCATCTGGGGGGACATACAATGCTGCAGACCACTCTGGGGTCCTGGGGCACACAGGTGAGCAAGCAGGGCGGGGGGGAGGAAGAAGGGGTCAGGGGAGCACAGACCTGCATTGAAGTGTCTGTGCCTGCCTGACACAGGGCAAGGTGGGGTGAGCAGGTTTGGGACTGGCTTATGTAAGTGACTTCAGTGGGCTCTGGGGTCTGGAGTTGATTCCTGGTCGCTGTGCCTGGTCTTGGGTTCATTCATACAGGGAAATAGAGGCCCAGCGTGAAGGGTCCGTGCTGGTGGCTTGGGAGAGGTGTTGGACCAGGATCCGGGTTTGGGCTCTGGGTTGAAAGGCCGGTTTGTCCTTCATCCCTAGAAACTTAGGAATGAAGACTTCCCTGGGCTTGGGCAGTCTCTCCAGAATTAGGAGATATCTATGATATCAAAGTATGAGTCACTGTCACCGTCATCCCGTTGCTCATGGATTTATTTGAGTGGGCACCAGTAACGTCTCTCAATGTGAGACTTATTGTTACTGTTTTTGGCATATTGAATACGCCACAGGGAGCTTGCTAGGCTCTGCCGTGCGGGTGCGATACTCTCCATAGCTTGCCGGGCTCTCCAAGAGGGGCAGAGGAATCAAACACGGGTCGGCGGTGTGAAAGGCGAACGCCCTACCACTGTGCTATCAAAGTATGAGTAGTATTGAAAATATTAAGGCATATAGGACCTCATGTGGGCTCTCGTCTGCTCTTGTCCCCACCAGGTCAAGTTCACTTACTTGTAATATGGAGGTATGGGATCAGGGGGTGGGGTGGGGAGATGAGGTATCAACTTATAACGGGGACCATGGTTAAGGAATCTTCCTGGGCCTTAGAGACCTGTTTTTTAGAGGGACCTGGGTTTTGCTTGTTTTGTTTGTTTGTTTTTAAGTTATGCACTGTGGCTAGCCGAGACCACGGCTGTGCTGTACAAGGTGATTGTCCTGCACGGGATGTGACCGCAGAACATGACACAGAATCATTGGCTTTAGTGTTCACCGGGAACAGCTGATGAATTGGGGCTGACCAGGAAGGTTCAGGACCTCTATAAACCCCGATGGGCCAGTGATCCAGAAGCAAGGAGGCAGAATTTTCTGTCTGGATTATTCAAGTGGGCACCAGTAACATCTCCTATTGAGAGACTTATTGTTACTGTTTGGATTATTAATAGGGTTCAAATCCCGTTGAATAATAATTTTCCTTCATCAATGCACCCAAAGCATTGCACTGTAGCACCATTGTCCCGTTGTTCATTGATTTGCTTGAGCAGGCACCAGTAACGTCTCCATTGTGAGACTTGTTGTTACTGTTTTTGGCATATTGAATACGCCATGGGGAGCTTGCCAGGCTCTGCCAGGTGGGCGGGATACTCTCGGTAGCTTGCCAGGCTCTCCGAGAGGGATGGAGGAATCAAACCGGGGTCAGCCACGTGCAAGGCAAATGCCATACCCACTGTGCTATTGCTCCAGTCCACCCAAAGCATTATTCAGACATATTTTTTAATTAAAAAATTAAATACATTTTTAATTAAAACACTGTAATTTGAAAAGTTATTTGTAATTGAGTTTTAGGCATATTATATTGCAGCACTGATTCCACTGCCAGTGTCAATTTCCCTTCACCAAGGACCCCAAGTTCTGTCCCATATCCCCATGCCGCACTCCAGCCAGCCTCCTTGACAGGCACATTTCTAAGTTTGAGTCTCTTGATTTCAGTGTTATTGACTCTGTGGTTGGAATACTTGGCTTTGTCATTCTTTAACACTGCCTTTATATGTTAATTCCCCGTCCTGGTCCCCATAGCTTCTCGTCTGTCTCTTCTCCCCTTCCCCTCCATTCTTTCTTTCCTTCTCCTCCTTGTATTCTGGAGCCAAGGTTGATCTGGGCACCCCTTCTTTAAAACTGCATTTCATCACCCGCTTATTTTTAAATACAGCATAGAAGTGATGTTATCCTCTGTTTATCCTTCTTCTTCTGGCTTACATCATTTAACAGGAGGTCTTCCAGTTCTATCTATGTTGCAGTCACTGTCACTGTCACTGTCATCCCATTGCTCATCGATTTGCTTGAGCGGGCACCAGTAGCGTCACTATTGTGAGACTTGTTACTGTTTTTGGCATATTGAATATGCGACAGGTAGCTTGCCAGGCTCTGGCTTGTGGGCGAGATACTCTCGGTAGCTTGCTGGGCTCTCGAAGAGGGGGTGGAGGAATCAAACCTGGGTCAGCCACATGCAAGGCAAAGGCCCTGCTGCTGTGCTATTGCTCCAGCCCTTATGTTGCAGTGAACTGGATGATTTCATTCTAATAGCGAAGTAGTGTTTCACTGTGCAGATGCACCATATTCAGACCTCTTGTTTTGTAATTTCTAGATCTGGGCCACAACCTTCAGTTACCTCTCACTCCTGCACAGGGCTATTGGAAGCCTGGGGAAGAAGTCTACTTTTGTCAGCAATGGCAAAGTCACCCCTCACTGTAGGATAGCATAGCCTCAGGTAGTTTAGGTTTATTAGGTTTATTGGGTTACTCCCATTACAGTGCTCCTATTCCTCTTTGTTTATTTGTAGCTTCTTAGTGTTCTGTTGACTTGTAAACAATGTTTTTCTCTTCTCCTTGAGTCCTTTGCATAGTTTATTCAGACCAATGTCCTTTTTGTATGGACACAGGAAGACTTAGCAAATGTTATGCTTTTGTAACCTGGGAGTCATTTGACTCTACATGATATTTTCCTCCTGGGCATCTGTTCTCTCGACCTAAGCCTCAGCTGCCCTTACTTCCTAGCACCCCCAAAAGCACGGTCCAGACGAGGGACGAGATGGACCCAGGGCAAGGGGTGAGTTGTGTGCTACCCTGGCATCGAGATGGGCCTGGCCAAAGTGCCTAATGCTTAACTATTAAGTTAAGAGCTTGATCATGGACAAATGTTGTCATGATCCAAACAGTGATAACTAGATTTGGACCCTGCTAGGGTGAGGAGTGATTAATCTGGCCTGAGTGCTGTGGTGTGAGTCTGTGGCAAGATGTTGCCAGGAGAGCTGCCTTGCAAGCCTCAATGTATCTCTTGCTATGTTCATACAAAAATAACTAGTATTAAGATGTTAATAAGTGTTTGGACTAAGGAAAATAAAAAAAAAAAACCTTAAGAATCAGGAAGGGCTCACAGTCCAGAGGTGGCTGCTACATTAAAAACCTTCAATATTTCAGCAAAAACTTACTGTTATTATTTGGAGTTTCCCCCCCAAGTCAGACCTGTTCAAATGGAACCTTTTCACATTGCTGACAATTATAAATGTTAAGTCGCGCGGACGCTGCTGCGTCCGCGCGGTTTTGGATTTCTGTATAAAGTCCAGGGAAAATTCTGTCAGAAATTACATAGCCCAGCTCACAGTCCCAGTGCATTGCTGTAAGAAGTCTCTGAATTCAAAGTCTTTAGGCGCAGAGTGTCCGATTCGCGCTCAGCGGCTCCGGATTTATCTGGGCCGAGGGCGTGCCGGTTACGCCCCCTTCCCATGAGTTCCTGGGAACCCCAAAAGTAAAAACCGAATACCTGCCACCTCTGGACTGTGAACTAAGCAAAAGCCCCACGCTGGCCGACGCGGCGTGGCGTACACCATACTATGAGGCACAGGAAGGGGGATGAGGGGGAAAAAGAAAAAAAAAAGGGAAAAGGAAAAAGGAAAAAAAAAAGAGAGAGAGAGAGAGTTATGTACTTGTAGCAGTGGGGCTACATATCTCTTTATTTCCAGCAATGAAAAACTAATTATCAAATGTAGTAGGTCTGTCTCTCTTGGTTGGAAACTCCAACAACTATGGTGAGTTTTGTGTTGAATTATGGAATGTAATCAAGGTAAAGAAAAAATGAAGTGAAATTCATTAGTTATACAGTAGGGGGTAGGGGGTGGGGGCGGGGGGTATACTGGGGTTTCTGGTGGTGGAATATGGGCACTGGTGAGGGGATGGGTGTTTGAATATTGTATAACTGACATATAAACCTGAGAACTTTGTAACTTTCCACATGGTGATTTAATAAAAATTTAAAAAAAATAAAAAATAAAAAATAGAATCAGGAAGGGCTTTGGAATGCCCTGCCCTCAGGAAGGGCTTTCTTATGTTGATTTTGCTACCTGGCTGGGTGTAGCCTAGAGGGCAAGGTGGGAGAGACAAGTAGGAGGAGAGACTAGAGAGAGCGTGCAGTAGATAGATAGAGAGAGAGAGAGAGAGAGAGAGAGAGAGAGAGAGAGAGAGAGAGAGAGAGAGAGAGAGAGGCCGGAGCTGGGAGTGTGGGAGATGAGAAAGATGGAAGATTGAATAGACGGTAACTAATCAGCAACAAGCTTGGTCCTCATTCCTTCCGTCACCTGCCCTTGACCAACAGCCATACACAGCGGTTCCAGAGCACCGAACTCGGGCGGTGAGACAGAGCTGCCCGGAGAGCCCGCGAGTGCATGCGCCCCTCGGCGTGCCTTAGTTTTTCACACCTCCCTTCATGAAGTCTTGCTGCCCTTTGAAAGCTTTGTCTTGGATCCTGAATAATAGAATCCAACTGTGTTTTTAATTTCTTGATTTGAGGGGGTGCGTTTGTGCAGACATTCATTGAGCAGTGCTCAGGAGACCCCAGGGGCCCCTACTAGGGACACTTGGACTTTACAGGAATTTCCTAAGGTCACCTGGTGATGCTTGGAGACCTCCAGGGACACATCCTTCCCCACTCCCAGCAATGTTCAAGGACCCAACCAGGGTTGAACATATGCAAGGTAAATGCCTTAATCTCCATACTATCTCTCAAACCCTTTTGTCCTTGATTCAAATTTAGTAAAACAGTGACCAGAGCCTTAGTTTTTAGTTACACGCTCAGAGTTCAGGCTCAGAAGGATGTGAATTCAACTCCCAGCATTACCTCTTCTTACTGTAAATATTGCAATGGACTGACTTACTGCTAGTTTGTTCCTCACCTATAAAATGGGGATAATAACATCCCCATGTGGGTTGTTGTGAGAATGACATCATAATGTATCTCAACTTAAGCACTTAGAACCATGCTTTGCATGAAGTGTTTGAAATAATTGGCTGATGTTTTGCTATTATTCATCAATTATGCTAGACATAATGCTGGTCCTAAAAAGATGATGCCATCCAGTCTGGGTAGGTTGTTGCATGCAAAGGTAGAATTTGCAGGAAGAAGGAGCTGCTCCAGAAGAAGTAAGTACATCCAAGAAAGTCAAAGAGCAGTGCCAGGCATGGTGGGAGAGAAAAGTTGGTAGAGCATAGAGTGTAAGCAGGCACCTGGGAGTAAATGCTTATAAAATTAGCATCCTGGGTACCTCTTGCCTCTCACCTGAATCTTGCCCTATCAAAGAGGAGGCACCATTGATATAAACCTTGTAGAGTGAATAGAAGGTGTCCTGATAAATATCCTAAGCGAAGAGGAAGAAGTCTACAAAAGTCGGGGGAAAAAATTTTTATGTTCATATAATTCACCTTGACGAAAGCATAAGGCAATCACTGGGAAGAGAGAAATGAAGCCACTAAGGAAGGGGTAAGGGTCAAATCATGAAGATCATTCTTAGGCATGCAAATGAACTTAGAATTTATCCTTTTTTTTTTTTACATAAATCTTTGTAAGTAACTTAGTAATTCACTTAGTAAGAAATTTCAGAACTAAACAAACACACATAAAATTAGGGAAGGGACAGAGAGCAGCCAAAAGGGATAAGTGTATGCTTTACATCCAAGAGGCATGGGGGTTTGATCTCCAGCACTGCCTGGTCTCCTGAGCATGGCTGGGAGTGACCCTGAGCACATTACCTGGAGTAACATCCCCCTCCCTGTACCACCAGCTGTGACCCGAACCCTCAAGCCCCATTGTTCTGAGATGCATAAAAGAAGTCTTGAATGAATGGAGGAGCACATGTCTTTGCATTCCTGGTATCAGGGAGACTCAGTATAAACTCATAAAACTCAAAGGTCAGCAAACCAATCTCGCAGTCAGACAGCTCTCATCCGAGACTTTCCACTTGGCCTAACTTAGTCAAATCCTGGAGGAGCTCAGTCAGTGGAAAGTGAAAACTTTCATTTCAGCTGTGTGATTTCTGACTGCCCCAAACAGAGAAGAATATTGCACAGTGAAGGAAGCAAGGACAAAAATAGAGACTTCCTTGGCCCCTCCTCCATTTGTCTGCTGAAACATATGCCCAGGATTTTTATATGAAAGTATTTTCTGGAGAAGAATTCCACAACTGAGAACATTATAGCACTTGAAAACTTGGGGTTGTAATTAATCTTCCATAAGATAAATTATTTTTAAATCTCTTTTAAGTATACAAATAGATGAGCGATAGCACAGTGGTAGGGCATTCGCCTTTCACATGACTGACCCGGGTTCAATTCCTCCGCCCCTCTCGGAGAGCCGGGAAAGCTACCGAGAATATCGCACCTGCACGGCAGAGCCTGGCAAGCTCCCTGTGGCGTATTGGATATGCCCAAAACAGTAACAATAAGTCTCACAATGAGAGACGTTACTGGTGCCCGCTCGAGCAAATCGATGAGTAATGGGATGACAGTGACAGTGACTTTGTATGTTAAGTTCTGAGAGAATTTAGAGAATTCTTTACCATAAATAATCTTTTCAAGAAACTCCAAGCAGGACCATCCAAAAACATTTCTAGTGAAAACAATTGTGTGTAAATTATTAGTGGCAAACATTTTGCATAACATACCACAGAAGCTAAGACCATCTAGCGTTTCTTTCATACTTATTGGTCTACAGGTTGGTTGAAACTTGGCTTTGGATTCAGTTGAACCTCCATGCTCTGGGCACCAGGATGCATGCTGGGTTCCCTCCTTCCCCACACATCTCCTCCTCAGTTTTCAGATCAGCCACTTCTTAGAACATGCTCATCTTGTGGCAGGTCATGAAAGTAAAATATATATCTCATCAGGCGTTGCCTGGGAACTAATACCCACACTTTGTGAAGGACAGCGATCAAGTGGCCATCCTCAAATGAACTGTCTCCAGGGAGTGTGTTGAACAAGTATCCAATCGATCAGTCGCATCACAAGACTGTTCAAGTTTGTTCAGCAGCAAGTTCTTGGTAAGCTGTTCCCAAGAATAATATTAATCTACCTCGTAGGCTTATTTGGAAATGCCAGTGGATGCAGAAGTGCTCCGGAAAAACATGAGCAGGGAATGTCGCTTGTTGATAAAGTATTTTCTTTGTATGTGTGGGGCCTGGATTCAATTCTTTATGGTGCAAAAAGTACCTATTCCCCCACATAAATGAAACCAAGAAAGACAGAAGAACAAAACCAAACCCAAAGACCTGAAGCACTGAAATATTATTTTCACCATTGTCACGGTGATGATGATAACCTTTAACTTGTTTGTGATTTGTTTTCTTCTTAGATGTAATTGTGTGCAGGGGAGTGGCTTTGGGACAATCTAATGCTGCTAGAAAGGACAGCTGCAGACCGCACTAGACTTGGGATGGTAGAAAAGAAAAAGACAAGAGTCAGGAGTTGGGATATGCATGCAGGGTTTCTCCCAGCATTTATTAGTTGCCAAATCCTGGTGTTTAACCTTCTTCCAACTGCAATGAAGACAGCCTGGAACTGTACCTGGAGTGTCCACTCGCTTTGTAAGCATCCTTTTGATGGCTCTGCTCCTAAAGAGAGCCCTCAGCCTCACTACCGATGGCCACGGCAGAATCCATGTGAAACCCACAGTAGATGGGGACAAATGACCTGCAGATATAGAAGAAGGAATCTGGGATTGGAATCCGAAATATGCAGCCTGAATCCCAGAGCTGGCACTGCTGTTTTTCCTTCTGTTTCCTCATCTGTAAAATGGAGATAATAATAAGTGCCCTACTTTCTCACATGGTGGCTGTGAAGACAAAATGAGAAAAGCATGTTGCAAATTTAAGAAACACTATTCAAAGGCAAGACAATTTTAGATCCTTCGATTCCTCTCTAAATTAATAATAGCTTCTCACATTTCTACAATGCCTCTTGCTTTGCAAAAATATTTCCACTTTATCTCCTTTGTCTGTGCCACAGTTCTCAATTTTTAAGGGGAGGTCAAGGAAGATTGGAATGATCTGTGAATTGTGTTGGGTCATCCTGGAGCGGGGTTAGGAGAACAATATCCCCAATACTAGTCCTTTTTTTAAAAAAAAAAATTATCGGACTTCTATTGCTTTGTCTTCCCCATTTTATTTTGAAGTTGGTTTCCAAACCGAGGGTCTTATATATGCAAGATTTGAGTTTCTACTCCTGAGCTACATTTCCAATCCCCATCCAGTCTTTTAGCCACTGTAATCTGTCACTTCAGCTCTGCTGTTAATGTCTTGAAAGCTAATAGAGAAAAGTGCTTGTGAGGATACTGTCGCTGGCAGTCTGAACACAGTGATTGTAAAAACATTATCTCTTGGGAATATGCCCTGATGAGCCCTAAGGTCACCTGGACTGACTCTGCCAACTATTTTTTGTCTTGGAGGAAAGATGGCCACTAGATCAGTTACCCAAAAGAAAATTTCCAGAATTGTCTAAAGCAAAGGGACAAAATCCTCCAGGACAAAGCCTAATTACTTAAACTGGAAAGAAACTCAAACATCACTCTATTCCAGATGACTCATCCTGCGCATAGCAAATCGAGGTACACAGGGGTGTAGAAACTTGCTCATAGATACAGAATGGGGTTTGGGTTCTTGAGGATCTGGGGATCCATTATAAGCTCTGATTGAGGAGGCAGGATGATTGGGGAGGATTAAGTAGGATACATGTATTTAAAGCACCGAGCACAGAGGAGGCCCTGCAACTCTTGAGTCTGAATGGGATAATGGGTTTAGTTAAAAACAACTTTACTAACCCACTTTAAAAGTGAAAGGGGGTGGGTCTTTTAAATTGGATATCAAGTAGTTCCTTCCTTGAATGCTCAAGAGAACTGAAGCAAAATGGAGATTACTTAGCCAGGAACAATTCACTTCAAGAACATGCATCCCTTTCTTCAATGAACTTCGAGATACTCTCATTAGAAAAACTTCTTTTCCCTGGCATGAAGCAATTTTGCAAAATTATTTTATTTTAGGCGCCATGGTTTACAATACTGTTAGTGGTGTTTGTGTAGAAAATATTTCAGCACCAGACCTGCTACCAGAGTCCCAGTGCCACCATCTTCCAAATACCCACATCCTTCTTGCCATGGTCAACTTCTACTAATGACCAGCTCTCAGTTTCTGTTGCCTCTGCTATTGAAAGAGCAGGCCTCTGTTTACCCTCGTCAGTTGCTCTGAGCAGTCCCACTTTTGGCTGGCCGATCCTACATTATTTCACGAATCACGAAATCTCCGTTAATCGTCGATTTCTCGAGCGGGCTCAGTAACTTTTCCATTCGTTCTTTCCCTGAGATCTTAGAAGTCTCTCTCGAGTCAGCCCTCCTAAAGATGTCTCACTGGAGACTCTTTCAGGGTCAAGGGAATGAGATCCAGCTTGTTACTGGATTTAGCATATGAATACACCATGGGAAGCTTTCAAGGCTGTCCCATGTGGGCAGGAAACTCTCAGAAGATTGCCGGTTTCTCCCGGAGGGAGAAGTAGGCTACAAGATATTTTCTGGGAGCTTGCTTTTAAGTCTCTGGATGATGGTCGTTGATGGAATTACACACACCTGGGTTCCTCTGCTGGTACTTTCATGTGTGAAGCTTGTCTGAACGTGTGGAGAAGGGCCTCAGGCATGGCTGTAGCTAGGTTCCGGTGGTCTTCAGCTGCTGAGAGCTCTGCTCAGGGTGGGGAGGGAAGCTAGAGCCCATCCCCTCCGAGGGGCCCCGGGAAGATGGCTAGGCGTGTGGGCAATAGACTCTCTGCCCACATTCACTCCTTGCATTTTTTACTCCTTGAAAATTCCTGGGATTTTTCTTATAAACATAGAGTTGGTGATTGTTCATCATAAAATTCTGCCCGAGAGCTTTGGCCCACAGGGAGACCAAGATAAAGGATGACACCTGAGGCAAACAGACAGACAGACAGACAGACTCAAACCTGCTTGACCACCTTATTCCCTGCATTCTCTGGAACACAAAGACCTGGTTTTCTTATAAAAAAAAATCTCACAAAATGAGCCATCGTTAACTTAGTCCTCTACTAAGTTCCTCCCCACGTGGGGAGCAACTTTTCTTCTGCTGCTGCTTTCCAATAAACGTCTCTGTTTTCCAACTCTAAGTCTGAGCATCTTTATTTTTCTGTAGTTTCATTCCTGAGAATATTAAAGAACTTGGAAATCACAAATGAATACAGAGACCTGCCACCGCTGCTTCTGCCTCAGCTGCGTCCTTATTCCCTTACTATTCCTTATATCCCCATCTGAGGGAGACCTTTCCTTGTGTGTCCTTCTCCTAACTCACTTCATCCAGCATGATACTCTCCTGATCCATCCAAGTGGCAAGCAACAACAACTGTATCACTGTCATCCCGTTGCTCATTGATTTGTTTGAGTGGACACCAGTAACGTCTCTTATTGAGAGACTTATTGTTACTGTTTTTTATTGCACGATTTTATCTAGAAAGCCAAGTAGTATCCCATTGTATATATGCACCAGATTTTCTTTATCCAGTCATCTCTTCCTGGACATTAGGGCTGTTTCCCTATTTGGGCTATTGTGAATAGTGCTGCAATGAACCTAGGCGTGAAAATATCTTTTCTCCGTAGAGTTTTTGGGCCCTTCTGAGTAAAGGCCAAAAAATGGGATTTCTGAGTTACATGGAAGCTCAATTCCTAACTTTTTGAGAAGTGACCCAAAAAGGTTGTACCAGTCAACATTCCCACCATTGGTGATAGAGATTTCCCCTCCCTGCCACATCCACACCAACACTAGTTATTTTGTTCTTATGATGTGTGCCAGTCTCACAGTGAGACGAAGCAACATTATCTCAATGTTGTTTTGTATTTCCCAGATGATAAATTGATGGAGAGCATTTTTTTTCATATATCATTAGACCAATTGTATCTTCATTGACAGTTTCCGTTCATTTCTTCCCTCCAGTTTTTGATGGGATTGTTTGCTTTTTCATTGTAAAGTTCTAACAGTGCTTTATATATGTTGCATGTTAACCCTTTGTCAGAAGAGTGGTAGGCAAATGTTCCCTCCCAGTCTGTCAGATGTTTTTCTATTCTGATCATCATTTCTTTTGTGGTGCAGAAGCTTCTTCACTTGATGTAGACCCAAAGTAGTGCTTGAGAGAGGCTGGCAGAGGCATGAAAAGTCTGATCATAATGTTAAGGGTGTTTTATATTCATGTAAAGCCTATTTTCTTGCATATGGACTCTTTATATTTTGCCTACCAGATGAAAAACATAAATATTTTTACAACTACATCAATACTGGAATAAAAAAATATAATCTCAAAGCATGGAAGGGTATTTTAGGGGATTTCGTTATCATATAACCAATACTTAAAGAAAAATTTTTACAGATTTAAGTGAACGATGAGCAGAAATTTCTATGTAGTAAGCTGCATAATAAAAACTGAAAACTATACAATAATTTGGGGAAAATATTTTCAACACATATTAAAACACTTAAGTACATATACATATATCATTCCAAAATATATGCATCACATACATATTAATATACTTATATAATTTATGTACAATATATACACATATCATATATAACATATGTAAATGATCCAAAAATTATAAAGGGCAAGAAATCTGAGCATAGGATATGAATAGCGATTAGCTAAAAAACAGAGATAATAAACATATAAAAATTGTTCAGCTATGCTAGTATTAAAACAAATGTAAATGTAAATATGTTAACATTTAAATATGCAATATGAACTTTTAAAATATGTAATACAAACTTAAAATTAGCATGACATAGATATTGCATACATATAAATTTACAAAATAAAACAGTCAAGGTATGTAGTACCTACTAATTTTTTTAAATTGGGGTCTCCCTCAGTGGTACTGCGGGCTACCAGGACTATCTTTTTTGGGGGGGTCACACCTGGCAATGCACAGGGATTTACTCCTGGCTCTGCACTCAGGAATTATTTCTGGCGGTGCTCAGGGGACCATACGGGATGCTGGGATTCGAACCCGGGTTGGCTGCGTGCAAGGCAAATGCCCTACCCACTGTGCTATCACTGTAGCCCCGATAGCGCTTATCTTTGAGCTGTGAAAGTTAGGTAGTTTTTCTCTTTTTCTTATATCATTTCAATGTTTTTACAATAAGTATTGATTGACCTTGAAATATAACCAACAGTTATTTACATATTTACTGTTTTAATGGTAAAACTTAGGTTTCCAGCGATCTTTGGGAATGGGTATTTTCATATTCTCACAGAGGAGTGTAAATAAGTTCGAGATTTCTAGAATGTGATTTGTCAGAAGACAAAGTTTCAAGTTCAACATACTTTTCGTGCTGACAAACCTGCTTTCTGAAATTGATCACAGGAGAAATGAAGGACATAAGCTATTTCATCCAGGAATATTCATTACAATGCAGATATTTGTAGTTTAAAATTTTGACACCTTACATGTTTGAGAAGACAGGGCTGAAATATATAGCAATTGGCATTGCCCTAAAGGATATTATTTGAAATGCCTCAAAAAAGTGAATCATGCTCAAAGTTGAGAAAGACTATGCTAAACGAAACAAAGTCTTATGTTTTTGTTTTAGGATTCTGAGAATTTAATAGGCTAATAGTTCAAATATTTTTCAAACTTATTTTGCCATAGAATTTTTTTATTCTATGAGAAATATCTAGCATAATGTTTAAAAAAATCACTTTTGAGACTATTGCCATATCAAGTTTTGGGAAATGCAATTCAAAAGGTGCTGTCGAAGAGCAGATTACATGGAAAGTTATACATAAAGCATGTAAAATAATGAGAGAAGTTACAGAGCATTCAGACCATGATTTCTATTTTTTCTCCTGTTTTGGGGGTGGGGTCATATCTGGTAATACTCAGAGGTCAATCCTGGCTCTGCACTTAGGAATTACTCCTGGTGCTTCTCAGGGAACCATATGGGATGCTGGGATCAAACCTGCATCAGCCATGTGCAAGGCAAATGCCCTACCTGCTGTACTATCACTCAGGCCCCCAAACCATGATCTCTTGAATGAAAGACAATGAGTACCCTAAAAATAAAGTCAACAAAAAAATAAACACCAGAACATTGCATGTAGTTATATCTGAGTAATTAAACATGCATAACTTTAATTTTTTTCTCTTTGCGTATACACAGCAAGATTTAACAATGAACAGACATTACCATCAAAGTAGGGGAAATGATAAAAGTTGTGAAAATCATGTGGAAGAATATTTAAATATTTAATATATTGTTCACAAAATCTTTTCTAAGAAGGAATGCAAAGCAGTTTGTCCATTATTATTCTCTTAAAAAATATATGTGTACATGTAAAAAACTAAAGCACGCCGAAGGGCATGTGTACTTGCGGGTTCTCAGAGTGGCTCTGTCTCACGGCCCACGTTCGGTGCTCTGGAACCGCTGTGTGTGCTGTTGGTCAAGGAAGAAGGCCAAACTGGTTGCTTGATCAGTTTATTTCATTCTCTCTCTCTGCTTCTCTCCCGGCTCTGGATCTCTCTCTGGATCTGTGGATCTGGCCCCCCAACCCATTCTTACAGCCTAGTTAAATCCTCCCAGCATGTGGGGGTTGGGGCGTACACATAGGTGTGGTCACAATCAATAGGGTAAGGTTCCTTTCCCTCAGGGGATGCTTCTCCTAGGACTGATTCTCTTTCAGCAGGAGGATCCACCCAAGGGCAGAGTCCCATGAGTGTGTTTCTCCTCTTCTCATCCAGCAAACATATAAGCACTCATAATATTAATCATTTTGTAGGGACACAATAAGAGATGCATTAAAGCTTATAGAATTGCTCTCCTGGGGCCATCTCAATCTTAGACTACAGTGCTCAGGCCAGATCAGTCTTTCCTATCCCTAGCAGGGTCTGAGTCTCATCGTTACTTTTGGATCATGACAGCATTTGTCCATGATAAAGCTCTTAACTTATAGTTAAGAATTAGGCACTTTGGCCAGGCCCATCTCGATGTCAGGGTAGCACATAACTCACTGCTTGCCCTGGATCCATCTCGTCCCTCGTCGGGACCCTGCTTTGGGGTGCTAGGAACTGAGGGAAACTGAGGCTTAAGTGGAGAAAGCAGATGCCCGGGAATAAATAATATTCGAAGCCAATTAAGTCCCAAGTTACAAAAGCATAATATTGTCTTCTTGTATCTATACAAAAAGGACATGGCTCTGAATAAACTATGCAAAGGACTCAAGGAGAAGAGAAAAACAATATATACAAGTCAAAAGAACATTAAGAAAGAAGCTACAAATAAACACAGAGGAATGGGAGCACTGTGGTGGGAGTAACCCAATAAGCCTAAACTACCAGAGGCTATGTTATCCTACACGTACATATATATATCTTTCCAGAGAGAAAGTAGCCATAAAACATATTGGAATTAATAAATTTAGAACTATATCTGGTATTTTAAACAATTTTATATAAACACATATCTTTATCTTATGAGTGAGTCTCTTGCCTTTAAGAATGTGTTAAACCTCTTGGTATTTTGAAGGAGTGGGTCTCAAGGGAGGATATGAGATATACTGGGTGATACATATTTCAGAGCATATATTTATTCTTATCCCTTAAATGTCTATTATTATGTGTTTAATAATATATGAGATATTATCACAATAGGATATTATCACTATCATAAGCATCCCCAGCAACAAATGTTATGCATATACATGTACATAACAAGATACATATATCTATATGATCAGTTGTACATTCTCCAAATATTTTTCACAGGAATTCATGATCAAAAAAAATTTGTAAGCCATTCCTCTAAGGTACTAAAAGTGGGCAAGAGATAATTGGGCATATTTTCAGTCTCTTTAATCAAATATACAGTTTTGCACTGGCTCAATGAGTTAACTGTTTAAATATCTTTGGATTTACTAAATAGTTTTAAGATCTCAATTTTACACTGTTCACTTTCCCAGTATCTACTTTTAGGACGTGGATAAGGCACTATAGCACTGTTGTCCCGTTGTTTGTCGATTTGCTCTAGCGGCACCAGTAATGTCTCCGTTGTGAGACTTGTTACGGTTTTTGGCATATTGAATATGTCATGGGTAGCTTGCCATTATCTGCAGTGCAAGCAGGATACTCTCGATGGCTTGCCCGGATCTCCGAGAGGGATGGAGGACTCGAACAGGGGTTGGCCACATGCAAGACAAACGCCCTACCCGCTGTGCTATCATTTCAGCCCATGGTTAAGGCATTAATATATATATGGTGGTCACTAATTTTAACTGTGAGGGTTTTCTGGTTCTCTGTGTGTGAAAATGGATAGTCTTCGCTGTGTTCAGTTATGTGATATGAACAGGAGGGTCATATGTCACTGCTGGTGATGCATTTGATTTTCATCATGAGGCTCTCCTTTCTTTGACCATCACCCAACAATGCTTGATATCGTGGGGGTGTCATTAGGCAGAGTACTAAAGTGATTTCAATAAGAGAAAGAAAAATTCCCAACTGAAGGAGGAACATACCTTAACTGTATCCATCAGTGGGTGAATGTATGAAGTAAACATGATATATATATGCATATGTATGTGTTTATATATGCACATATATACATTGTGGTGAAATACTATTGGTACCAAAAACAGAGGATTTACTGCTATTTGTAGCAACAAAGATAAAATTGGAGGCCATTATGAAATAAAGTGGAATAAGACTCATAAAGACACACTTGCCATATAATCTCATTTACATTTGAGATCTAGAAAAGTTGAACTTAGAGAACCAAAGGTAGAAAAGTGGTTTCCAGAGGTTAGAAGACAAGGGAAATATGGAGATATTGTATAAAGAATACTTTCAGCTACAAGATGAATAATTTCTAGGGATCTAGTATGGTGACTGTAGTTAATAGTAGTGCACAGACAAAATTTGTTGAGAGTACCTCTTGTGTTCTTTTCAAAAATAAATGCAAAGGGCTGGGGATATAACTCAGGTGGTAGAGCACGTGCCTAGCAGGTGCAAGGCCCTGAGTTTGATCCCCGGCATCATATGAGCACTGAAACACCTCTAGATATGACCCTGGAAACACTTGAGCACCACCTACCCAAACACCTCAAGCCCACCCCAGGCCAAGCTGTGCTGAGGGTAGCCTTATGCCCTCCAGCACCACTTTGTATGATCCCTATGGAAAAAAAAAACCCAAAGACATAATAAGGTAAATATGACATGATGCCTCTGTTAATTAACTTGATTATTATAATCATTTAATAATATAAGTGCATATGAAGTCAGCTGGAGTCAGGCTGGAGCAATAGCACAGCGGGTAGGGTGTTTGCCTTGCATGCAGCCAACCCGGGTTTGATTCCTTTGTCCCTCTTGGAGAGCCCGGCAGGCTACCGAGAGTATCCTGCCCACATGGCAGAGCCTGGCAAGCTCCCCGTGGCGTATTCGATATGCCAAAGACAGTAACAACAAGTGTCACAATGGAGATGTTACTGGTGCCTGTTCGAGCAAATCAATGAGCAACAGGATGACAATGACAATGACAATGACCATAAAATGTATATAATTTTCACTGGTCAATTCATATCACTCTAGTTGAAAAAATAGTAACTAAATTCTTGATTGTTTAAACCCTGATGTCTGGGGATATTTGTTACTACACACAAGCTAACTTCCCCCCTCCCTCCCACAAGCTAACTTTGTCACTGCACTCAGACTAGCACTGAGGTTGCATTTTCAAGATGGGCTCTCTTAGGCTGCTTTCATAATTCCTGTCTAAGTCTTAAGGGATTAGAGTAGACTCATAGCTTATTCAGGTATGAAGAATTTAAAATCAGCAAAAGTAAAACAATGCATAATAATAAAAGTTTTTTAGGATTTTAAAATTATTTTTTAAAAGTGTTGCTAGCTCTTAAATGTTAGTCCTTGAAATTTTATAAAAGTAGCTATGAAACAAAAAATACAAACAATTATCTGTCTATAAACCTGTACCTGCACATAAATATTAACACATACAGCAACTTAAATTATGTGATCAAAGGTCTGTAAATTACTGTACCTATACGTACCATAGTGATTCTTGCATGTACAATGGGAGGCTCAAGAGAACGGAGGTGGATGAGGACAGTGGATTAAATATTATTTTGCTCAGGCACACATGCCCATGGAATGTCTGATGGGCAGAATTCCCTGCATTATTCAAACATATTCTACTTCCCTCTGGACCACCACTAAAACATTAATGACTTCAGGACCCATTCAGGAATTAGCCAGTTTAGCTGTAACAAAACCACACATTTTGTTCAGTTCTCCTAAATCCTTTTCCGCCTTTCTGTTGCATCACCTCTTGAATTCATTGCAGCTAAAAGCCGAAGTTTCATTTGAGATGTCCTAAATATCAGCACAGTTACTTTATTTCTCCTTCTCATAGTCTTTTTAAAAAGTCTGTTATAGGGATGAGAAATCTAGACAAGTAAACAGGCTTATAGTTACACTGATATATGAAGGCGGTTTTCATCCTTCTTTCACTTACAGAGTGACAAGAATATGGATTCCAGAATGTTCTGAAGTCTCTCTCCATGATGTAACTGTTGCTGGGATCTTGTCGTTTCTTTCTTTTCCATGAGCTCTGACTTTGTCCTGCAGCAAGGGCAAGTGCATGTTGTATGTTGAAGAGGTAAGAAAAGGTCATTGAATTGAGAATTAGTCAGATTGGCTTAGGTTGCATTCCTTTCAGGTCACCCTGAGATTTAGGCAGAAATGATTCATAAAGAGTGTTCCTAAGTATATACAACATGTGAATGGGAAAGTTAGAATAGCAAAGAGGAACAAATCAATGATGGGGGATCATGGCATGCAAGATGGCCCGAGTAATTCCTCACTATTTGGTATCCTTTTTCTTACAGTTCTCTTCCACATTGTGTGACTTTTGTCAAGAACTATCTGTGTGACAAGTAGCATATAGCCAATGTGATGGCAGGCCCTTCCTGAGGTTAGGTTTTATTTAGGGTGCTCTCATTTACTTGATAACTTGAATCATTTTTTTTTTTTTTGTGGAGAAGACAATTACAATGTTGTTTGAGACCCTAAGGACTGAACCCGGCTGCTAAGACTGATTTGATCTTGGAAGCATATTCTCCATCCCTACCAGTGATGGCACAGCGGGTAGGGTGTTTGCCTTGCGTGCGGCCAACCTGGGTTCGATTCCTCCGTCCCTCTCCGAGAGCCCGGCAAGCTACTGAGAGTATCTCGCCCATATGGCAGAGCCTGGCAAGATACCCGTGGTGTATTTGATAATTTGATATGGCAAAAACAGTAACAACAAGTCTCACAATGGAGATGTTACTGGTGCTGCTCAAGCAAATCAATGAGCAATGGGATGACAGTGATACAGTGATACCAGTGATTGCTGTGAAGCCAAGAATCTGGTACAGCTAGGTAAGCCACACCCAGAGCCCTGACTCTTAAGCACTATATGAACTAATAAGTGTTTGTTTAAAAGAATTATTGAATATAACCCAGAGATGCAAAAAAAGATATAGTAAAAATGATATCTGCTCTTGTATGTTTATTGCAACACAGTTTACAATAGCCAGAATCTGGAAAAAACCCGAGTGCTTGAGAACAGATGACTGGTTGAAGAAAGTCTGGTACATCTACACAATGGAATACTATGCAGCTGTTAGAAGAGATGAAATAATGAAATTTGCATATAAGTGGATGGACATGGAGAGTATCGTGCCAAGTGAAATTAGTCAGAAAGAAAAGGACAGACATAGAATGACTACACTCATTTGTGGAATATAACATAGCATAATATGAGACTAACACCTAAGGACAGTAGAGATAAGGGCCAGGAGGATCACACCATGGTTTGGAAGCCAGTCCCACGTGCTGGGGGAAAAGGCAGTCAAAATGGAGAGGGGACCACTAAGTAAATGGTGATTGGAGGGATCACTGAGGTTGGGGGATGTGTGCTGGAAGTAGACCAAGGACCAAACACGATGACCTTTTAGTATCTGTATCACAAATCACAATGGCCCATTTTAGAGAGAGTAAGAAGGACTGTACCTGCCACAGAGGCCAGGAAAGGGGTGAGGTGAGGGTGGGGGGTGGGACACTGGGAACAGTGTTGGTAGAAAATGTGCACTGGTGGAGGGTTGGGTGCTTAGACATTTTTCAAATGAAACAATCATGCAAGTTTTTTAACTGTTATCTCACGGTGATCCAATAAAACTTGTTTAATAATTATAATAAAAAAGAATTACATTTGGGGGGGCTGGAGCGATAGCACAGTGGGCAAGGCATTTGCCCAGTTCAATTCCCAGCATCCCATATGGTCCCCTGAGCACCGCCAGGAGTAATTACTGAGTGCAGAGCCAGGAGAAACCCCTGTGCATCGCCAGGTGTGACCCAAAAAGCGGAAAAAAATTTACGTTGCAGTAAAAGACATATACGTACCTCTCGGAGAGCCCAGCAAGCTACCGAGATTATCCCACCCACACAGCAGAGCCTGGCAAGCTACCTGTGGCATATTCAATATGCCAAAAAACAGTAACAATAGGTCTCATTCCCCTGACCCTGAAAGAACCTCCAATCCATTGGGAAAGACAAGTAAAGAGAAGCTGCTAAAATCTCAGTGTAATAGAGACGTTACTAGTGCCCATTTGAGTAAATTGGTGAACAACAGGATGGCAGTGATACAGTGACACGTTTGAAGTAATTGGCATGTGTCAGTAGATAAATAATACAACAAATACAGATGTGTGATTTCAGGCAGTGTTAGCCATATTTTGATGCTGCAGAGAAACTCTGGAGAGAGTTTTACTTGAGGATTTGTCCACACTTGGGGTAAGGGACTGGGTTTTCCTTCTCTTTTGGGGCATTGACCATAGACTACCCAAACTCTGCTGACCCTTTGCTGTGGACAAAGCATTTCCACTTGTGCAGGGCAAGTCCTCCACAGAGTCTAGGGTGTAGGGCATTAAAAAGAAAAGACATAGAACTAGGAGATGAGTACCCCAAAATAGCAGAAGACACTCAAGAGGATCTGGGCTGAGAGCTGCCACCAGACTCTAAATAGAACATCCTTGACCTTGGACTTAGATATGTAGGTGATAGAGAGTGACCATCGAATTATAAGCAAGGATCTGATCTAATTTGTTTTCTGTTCTGGATATGATCACACTGACAGTCAAAGGGGGGAGTATGTCTTGTAAAACTGTTTTATAGTGACAAAGTCATTATGGCAGAGTCTCTTGCCGCCCCCCCCCACCCGCCTCCGCACCTGGCTGTCTTCACCCTGGAGGGGATGGGTTGAGTTTCCCTCCCAGCCCCGAGCAGAGCCCTGGCAGCCGAAGACCTCCAGAACCCAGCCACAGCCATGCTCAAGACCCCTCTTCATGCGTTTGGACAAGCCTCACGCATGAAGGAACCAGCAGAGAAACCCAGGTGTGTGGGACTCGGGGCTGATATCTCTAAACCTGCTCAGATCGGGACTGGGGCTCTTCCGTCCAGATCCCCCATTTTCCAGTAGGTAGGTGGTCACACCCAGAAACTGCCCCGTCACTGTGTAATCCCATCAATGGCCAACATCCAGAGACTATAAAACCAAGCTCCCGGAAGCAGCCGTGCGACATCTTATAGCCTAGTTCTCCGTACTGGAGAATCTGGCAATCTACTGAGACTTTCCTGCCCACAGGGAAGAGCCTGGCAAGCTCCCCGTAGCGTATTCATATGCCAAAACCAGTAACAATGATGGGTCTCATTCCCCTGACCCTGAAAGAGCCTCCAATGCGGCGCCATTGTGAAAGACAAGTAAAGAGAGGCTGCTAAAATCTCAGGGCTAGGACCAGTGGAGACATTAGTTAGACCGCTAGAGAAAGTTGACGATCAATGGGATGATGATGATGTTTTATAGTAATTCAGGGCACATATGCCAAAGATGAGCAAGTAATAGATGCAAGAAACATTTGGAGGCTGAGTAAGCAGGTAGGTGAAAAGAATTGAAGCCATGGAGAGGGAAGACTTACTGTGTCTTTCAAGCTTGAGGAAAGAATGAGAGAACAAAATGGTTAAGAAGGACTTTGATCATTCAAGAGCTTTAAGACGTTTATTTCTTAAGGTCTCTTTTGACTAGATTTCTCCTTCTCTCCATCCCTTTTTATTTGTCTTCCTTATACTTTCTCACCAAAAACCTTGACAATGCAGTGAGAGGTAGGGTAGAAATCAAGGTAGTTTTCCTATGTTGAAAGCTGGATAATAGGAGTGAACAAATTATTGCAACACTGAGTGGTAAAGAGTGAGAGTTTCATAAAATAAAGTATTTATTTCCATCATTTCTCGGTTGTAAACTATCTTTCTTCCCTTCTTTTCATTCTTAGTTTCCTCCTCCCTTAGTTTTTCTTCCTGATTTTGCTTTTTTCCTCATTCCATCTTCATTTCCCCCCATTAATTTTCCGGGCCATTTAACATCTTGGTTAAAAGTTTCTCTGTGTCCTGCTTATGTTTCTGAATTCCCTCCCCTGCCACTATTGCTGTGTTACTTAACTTTGCAGTACCTGTAGAAAGCATTTCGATGAAATCAAACTGCGTGTGTCTGCATTGATGTTTTCTATATTATTAGGATTCCCCTGAGAGCCTGAGGTCTGAAATGTAGAATTTGCTATTCAACAACACTGCTTGTATGGCTCCCAGTGTCCTGTGACTTGGGTGTGCATGTGACAGAGTGTTTAGGTTGCAGAGAACTGTTAGTTCTTAGCAGAGATGCAGAGTTCACAGAGATCATCATTAACAATTGGAGTTTTCAATTCCTGGTCCCCCCTGGATCTCCAGGACTCTGTGCTCACAGCAGTCAGTCGGATGCTCATCCTTGTAGTTCTCTTGGGAAAGTGGAATCATTGCAGACAATAGAATTGGCAAAAATTCTGCTGGAACTAATGGGTTTCCCAGCAGGCTGCTTTCATCTAGTCTTGTTACTTAGAGTAGCCTCAAATGTCCCTCTTCAGTCTATTTCCTCCTTTCTATTGTCCTATTTTTATTCTCATCTTCCAACACAGACTCAGCAGCAACTTTATATAAGATATGGGTTGGCAAGATAGAATCCAACATAAACTTGGAGCAGAGGATTCCTTTAATAACTTCCCATCCTTAAATGACTACCAAAAATAGCATGAGTACTGCAACAAACTCTAGTTATGACTTGTGATAATTAGGTACAGATATTAGTTTCTGTCCTTCCCCCTCGCCTCTAGGTCATTACGATGATTGTTTCTTTCTTTCTCTTGTTGGTTTATGTTACTGGGCTATCTCTGGTAGTTCTGGGGTTGGGACTTGTGTTACCTCGGATTATATTTGGGTTTTTGTGTATGTAAGGCATGGACACATGACCCCTGAAATATTTGCCTGACCTCTCTTGGGTTATTTTTAAAATATACACTAAGGTGGCATTGGGTCAGTTTTTCCTGCCTAAGCATGTGATTGGTGAATGTTAGGTGGGATGGTAAGGTCTGAGCTTGATTGGATTTCTGAGAGCAAAGAAAATTGTACTGGCACTGTTTTCAACATTAAGTGATGTCTCCATGGGAAACATAACATAAAATAAGTCACTGATCCACAGCAGTTCTGAAATCTAGTCAGACAAATATCAGTTCCTTGATTAGCACTCATCTTGAGAGCTGTCTTCATGTATCTTGCTTTCACCTTCTGGGCTTCTGGTTCTACAGTCTGAGTCACCGGCTATTTTTCTCAATATTTATTCAGATATACTTGATATATTGCATCATGTATTTAAATATATCGAAGTATGCATACATATATTTATATGTGCATGCAATGTGTAGTGTGAAGTGACTATCACAATAAAATAAGTTTATACAGCATCACCTCAAGTCCTTACAATTTTGTGTGTGTGGTGAAAACTTTTAAGATTAGCTCTTGGCAACTTTTATCCATTTAGTATTGTCAACTACAGTTAATATGCTACATGTTATATCCCTACAATGTATTTTATTTTTTTGATTTAGAGACCACATCCAACTGTACTTAGGACTAACTACTGGCTCTGTGCTCAAGGATGACTCCTGGAGGTATAAAGGACCATGTGGGATGCCTTACTCAGTGTTCCATCTCTCTAGCCCCCAGAACTTATTTTAAACCAGGTTGTTTGAACACTGACCATTTTCATACATCTCCAATACCTGGCCTTGGAAAACCATAGCCTCGTGTGGTGTTTTTCCTCCTCTGTGTTATTTATTTCATTTAGCATAAAACTTCATCATTGATCCCTTGGGTCACAAATGGCAGGATTTCCTTTTATCCGACTGCATTGTCCCCAGTGCCATATATAGTTCTGAGGCCCACCAGGAATGATCTTTTAGTGTAGAGCCAGGAGTAAGCTCTGGCCACTGGCTGTGGCCCCAAATCAAAAAAGAAAACAACTCCCCCACCCGCCCAATCACCTACAAGCACTGTATCACTGTCATCCCATTGCTCATCGATTTGCTTGAGCAGGCACCAGTAATGTCTCCATTGTGAGACTTGTTGTTACTGTTTTTGGCATATCGAATACGCCACAGGGAGCTTGCCAGGCTCTGCCATGCAGGCCGGATACTCTTGGTAGCTTGCCAGGCTCTCCGAGAGGGGCAGAGAGGAATTGAACCTGGGTTGGCTGCATGCAAGGCAAATGCCCTACCTGCTGTGCGGTTATAATATAAAAAAACCTACAATATAAAAACATAATAGAAAAAGTACATATGCTACTTTTTTTCATTAATTCATCTGAGAATGGTTACTTAGGTTGTTTACATGACTTGGCTTTTATAGGTAAAGCAAGAATGAAATGGAGTGTAGGCATCTACTCAAGATGATAGTGGTTTTATTTCTTTTGATTACATAGTTATATTAATTTAATTGTAAATGAAATATTTTTTAAAATTTGAAAGCATGTGGAATATTTCTATTCTTTTCCACTGTGACTTTACCAATTTGCCTTTTCATTAAAGAGCAAAGGTTCATTTTTTTCTGCACCTCTACTCCAGCACTGCATTTTTTATTTTTTGACTTTTTATAATAGTAATCCTAACAAATATAAGGTGCTATCTCACAGTGGTTCTGATTTGCAGTTCCCTATAATTAGCGAGGTTAAACACCATTTTCTGCATTTGAATATTTTCTTTGGAAACTGTCTATTCTGGTTCTTTATTCAGTTAATTGGGATATTATTGTTGTTTTTCTATTCAGTTCCTTTATATTTTGTTTCTTGTATGAGTCTTTATCAGATTGTTGGTTTGCAAATATTTCCTTCGATTCCACTGGTTGCCTCTTCATTGTGTTGGTTTTCCCTTTGCTATGCAAAAAGATTTGTAAGTTTGATCAAGCACCACCTCTCTACATTTTTCTTTTGATGTCTGTTCTTTTGGTATCATAGTCATAAAATTATTGACAAAATTGATATCAAGGATTTTTTTTACTTCCATTTTCCTCTAGGGGTTTTGTGGTTTCAGATCTTACATTTAGACTTACATTTTATGAGTAGGGTAAAAAAGTGAAGTTTATCTTTTCGCATTTTCCCCAGCACCCCCATTTAGTATTCTTGGTTCATTTGTCAAATAGGAATTAATGTGTCTTTGTTTATTTCTTGCCTTTGTATTCTGTTCTATTGTTCTATGTTCATATGTCTATCCGTGTCTGATTTATTTGTCTTAGTTTTTTATTTTTTTTTTTTTGGTGTGTGAATGTGTGTGTGAGTTTTGAGGTGTCAACAGGGCTTTACATATGGATACTAAGTATTCTACTGCTGATCTATATGCCCATCTCTGTTTTGATTACTTCATAGATTTTCAATATCAGTTGGAGTCAGGAAGTGTAATGTCTTCAGCTCTCATTGTCTTTTTAAAGATATTTCCCCCTTTTTTAAAGTGGCCCGAGCTAGACATTGTGAAATCCTATAAAAGCTTAAGCTCCAATGGTCTCTTCATTTCATACTGTTATTTCATTTTACATCTGATATAAATCCTTTAGTAACTTGAAGAAATTCCTCTGTAATTACCAAAATTCAGAAACCCTACATAAATGAGACCAGGAGGCTAGGTAGACTGCCAAGACATGGGCAGGTCAGCAAACTGTGGAACTCAACATGTCCTGAATCTCGCCACAGGAGGTAATTTTCCATTCTAGCAGAACTGAGAGGGAAAATCTCCAGAGGTTGTGTATGAGATTGTTAGCCTAGAATTCTGAAAAATGCATGTGGGTCTCACCAGGACTCCTAATATGGTCTTCTTGCTGTTGTTCATTTTACAATCAGACATTTTTCATTATTGGAAAAAAATGATAACTTTTGGAGAGGTCAATGTATCTATGTCAATTTGTAAACTATTCTACTTGCCAAAAGACACACCACCAAAAATTGTTAGTGTTAATTATATTCTGAATATAAACCCACTAAATAAAAAAGATATCTCTACCTCTTATGTTTATAGAAGCACTATTCACAATCGCCAAGATATGGAAACAACCTAATATCCCATCTACAGATAAAGACAGTGTCATATATATATATATGTATATACTAAATGTAATGCTATTCTGCAATAGAAAAGAAAAATTTGTGACATGTACATGACATTCAAGGTCATAATGCTAAGCAAAATAAGTAAGTGAAAGATTAATAGCAGTCGTTTTACTCATATGTGGAATATTAAGAACTGAAGCAAATAAGCCAATACAACACAACTAAAGCAACTCTTAGATTTTGAAATAAGAGGATAGTTACTCAGAGGGAAGGGGAAGGCAAATAGGAGATACACATAGAGGGGCCAAAGTTGATGGTGGTGAATGAGATCAGAGGAACAAAACTAGAACTTTGGTAGTGGGTACACAGTGGTTATAGACATTTATTGGAGTCTAAAACAATATTCCCCAAACTTACACAACACTGAAATCAACAATAAATCATTTTTTAAAACCCCATGCGTTCTAATATGGATGGATCATCCAGGTTCTTGGAAGTCAACGGGAGAAGACCCATCAAACCACATTACAAAAGCTTCAGAAGAATTATTTTTTCTTTTAAAGGGTCATGATACACAACCTTAGTTTTTCTGGCATCTTAATAAAGTATCATATATATGACCTGTTCTTTGTTTTGGTGTCCTATCTTGAATTTTTTTTGAGTGGGAGACACTGAGCATATGAAATAGTTTGACATCCAAAATTCATCTTAATTAGATGATTGACTTCCTAGGTACCTTACCAAGGATGACAGTTTGCCACATTTCATGACACTACAAAACAATGATTCCTTCAACTAGCTTCTAGTAATATTTTCTTTGCTTTTGTATAAGCTCTTATCTGCAGGCTTCTTTAAAAAAATTTAAATTGTCATTACAGTAGCATACTTTACAACAGTATTAATGTTGATACTTTGGCATATAAAAACGACTACACAATCACCACTTTCCAAGTGCCCAAAACCTTCCACCTTTCACAGACCTTTTCTAGTTCTACCCATCCTAACCTGCCCCCAGCCCCTAACCCTCACCTCTGCTTGGCAAGTCAATTCAATTGTCAGAGTCCAAGAGTTTCTTTTAATTGGACCCCGATCATTCCCTTTGCCTTGCACGTGGCCAACCTAGGTTCGATTCCTCCGTCCCTCTCGGAGAGCCTGGCAAGCTACAGAGAGTATCCCGCCCACATGGCAGAGCCCGGCAAGCTACCCGTGGCATATTTGACATGCCAAAAACAGCAACAACAAGTCTCACAATGGAGACCTTACTGTTCAAGCAAATTTAGTCAAGCGAATCAATGATGAACAACGGGACGATAGTGCTACAATGCTATATAACACACACGTGTAATATTTTTGAATTTTTCTTGTTCCCTCTGATTTATTCCATTTCTTGTTTCCCTTTAAACTTACACCAACTTTCTACTGGAGGCCCTTTAGGTTTTGTCCAAAGGGTTCTTGATGGTTCTTGATTCCAGTTACCACTCAGTCATAAAGTCAATGTAACAGGCTATAGTTTGATTTAATTTGGGGAGGCTTTCTGAGAGACCCCTTCTGGTGGTGCTCAGGGCTCACTCCTGGCTCTGAACTTAGATTTCTTTCCTGATTTTATTCAGGGACCCTATGAAGTGCTGGGGTTCAAACTGAGATCAGCCACATTCAAGGCATGCACCCTGCCTGCTACACTAATTATTGGCCCTGGTTTAGTTTAATTTTTAATCCCACTTCCAGGCACAAAATGCATGTTCCATTAGGATTACTGCATAAAAATTTATCCTGAAGCTTAGAGGCTAAAAAGAATTATTTAAAATATATAATAAACTACCTAAGACTCAAGAGCAACAAAACAAAGTTTGATTTAAAAGTGGGCAAAGGACTTGAATACATAATTATCACTAAAATATAGAGACAAAGAAAAAAAAAGAAAAAGATGGTCAATATCATGATTCATTAGAAAAATGATCTTCACAATGAAATATCACCTCATTCATTGTAGATACCATTACAATGGCCATTATAAAAACAACAGAAAATTAGCTCTGGTATGAAGACAGAGAAATCTGAACCCTGTACATTGTTGGTGAGGATGTGAAATGACAGTCATTATTTTTAAAAGTATGAGGTTATAAAATACAGTCTAATGATTCCATTTCAACACCACTCACAATGACTAAGAGGTAGAAGCAATGCAAATGTTTACTGACAACTAAGCAGATTAAAAAACTGTGCCAGGTAGATGCTGAAATATATCATGTATATCCCTTAACCTGCTTTCAACACTTAGTTCTTGTTCAGAGTGATCATTTCCAACTGTGCCTAAAATGAGAGAGAGAAATAAAGAGAGAGAGAAAGAGAGAGAGAATGAAAGAGCGTGCCGTAGAGACAGACTGGGGTGGGGGATGGCTTGAAGGGGTGGGAGGGAAACTGGGGACACTGGTGAAGGGACGGGTGTTGAAACATTGTATGGCTGAAACACAATGATGAGCAATTTTGTCATATTCTATTTCATGGTGATTCAATAAAAAAAATATATGACATGAGAAAAATCCCCACCCCCCCAAAAAAAACCTGTGCCATATACAATGAAATATTACATTTCCTTTATTAAAAGAAAGATTTTCTGTACATGCTATGATGTAGACGAACCTTGAAAATGCTATGCTATGTGTCCTTTCTTAATGGACAAATTTTGCATCATGTCCCTTACATTAGATGTCCAGTCATCAAAATCATTCACATAGAAAGCAGAAAGTCATTTGGTGCTAAAAATTTGGAGGATGAGATAATTATTTGATTGGCCTAGTTTTAATTTTGTAAAATGAAAAATTTCTAGTGCACCATTGCATAACAATGAATGGAGTTAAAATGATCCTGATAGTAATCTTTTGGCAGGCCATTGACCCACAACCTAGGGTGCTCGGGGTTTATTCTTTGTTTTCAAGGATCATTCCTGGAGGTGTTTGGGGGACCACCCACGAGGCTGCGGATCAAACCAGGTTGGCTATGTGCAAGGCAAGTAAGTGCTTTGCCTCCTGTATTTAGCTCCCTAGTCCGAGATGGAAATATTGTTATCATTATTTTCGTCTTTTGGCAGAGATCCCAGACCATGAGGTGGTCAAGAGTTTATTGTTGCATTGGTGGCACCAGGAATTATAGTCAGGCTCATTTTCCCCTGGACACTTTCTAAGTCAATGAACCATCTTTGGGATTCTTTTTTTTTTTTTTTTTGCTTTTTTGGGTCACACCTGGCGATGCTCAGGGGTTACTCTTGGTTCTGCACTCAGGAATTACCCCTGGTGGTGTTCAGGGGATGATATGGGATGTTGGGAATCGAACCCGGGTTGGCCACGTGCAAAGCAAATGCCCTACCCGCCATGCTATCGCTCCAGCCCCATCTTTGGGATTCTTTGCCACTGGGAATTTCTAGTAGGTCATCCTGATCACCTCAGCACATATAGCAGTAGTGGGATTTGAACTCATGACCTTGAATTTGCTGGGCAATAGTCTGATGCTACTGAACCATCTACTGGGCCATTATTATCATTATTTTCTTTTTTATTATTGTACCTCAAAAAATGAATCCCAGATTCTTAAATTTTCTTGTGATCTATGGGTCAAAAGTTCAGACAGGGCCAATTTCAGAGACTGTGGAAGTTATAATGAGATGCTGACAGATGTCCTAGTGAGTTAAAGACCGATCTGGACTGGGTGTCAAAGATTGCTTATCTACTTGACTGGCAGTAGAGGACAGCTATTGAGAACTCTGTTGGGATGACTGATTAGGGTACTTATTCAGTAGCCTCCCCCAGTGCTTGAGTTTCCTTCCAATATGGTGGTTTCAGGTTAAAAAAAAACCCTCTGAAATGATAACTCAAGATGCTAGTGTGTATTACATCAAAAAAGATGAAAGTTGGGTGTCTCTTTTATATATAGCTTCAGAAGTCACAAGTATTACTTCTGCTTCATTCTGTTGGTTACACGTAAGTTATGTACCTTTCCAGATGAAAGAAGCAGGGACATAAATTCTACCTCTCAGTGGAAAAGTAGTCAAAGAGAATATATATAAGCATGTATAATGTAAATATATTATTTTTCATGTGTTTTAAAACTGATATAGCTAAGCTGTAGGTATAATAATTCACGATATGTCTACCTTAATGAAGAAATAGAATATTTCAATGAAGAGATGCATCATTTCCTTAAAAACTTAGACCCAGTAAATTTTGCAAGGAATATTCCTCATCTCAATATCTCAGACATTGCTCTCCTTAAATATCCAGAGGACTAAACCATATATACCAAACACTTTCTTTAAAGGACCAGATTGTCAATATTTTAGGCCCTGTGCACCATATGGTCTCTGTCGCAACTCCTCAACTCTGCTGTTACAGTACAAATCAACTATAAACAATCCACAAGCAAATGAACATGACCATGTTTCAATAATACTTTATTAAAACATGCAGTGAGCCATATTTGTCATCCAGGATATAGCTTGCTGATATCCCTAATCTAGACCATAGTTCTTTACTGTACTAGAGACCAGGTAGGAGGTCGAAATATCTCAAGACCAAAAATGTGGTGCCGATGTTGACAACTTTAGCCTCATATAGCTTGAGATATTTTCCTTACTAAAACCCTGATGGCCACTAAAGGGATAAGACAACTTCTGCATTTCCTTTGTGATCAATGTATCAGCAGGGAGAATTTACATTTTAAAAACTGTTTAGAAGTGTTCTAATATCTGGCATCATAAACTCTCTATTAAATTGTGGTGACTTTTCAATCTTGGCTAGTGGCCAGGCCCATCAGCAGGTCTTTCAGGAACCTTTTGGGAACAGGCTTGGTGGTGAAAATGGGACAGTTTCAACCCCAAGGCATTCGTTTCAGGGAAAAGTGTTTGTCATATTAGTGCAGTTTCTCCATCTCAAGAGATGGTCTAAGAAACTAGAAAATTACCAGAACAGCAGCTTTCACTGCGAGTCAAATTAGAAACCCAGCGTTAGGATTTAGGGCACAATAAAAACTAATAGAAAGATTAGGCTACCTCATTATCAGAAGAACATCAGAGGGATCAATGATCTCTGACTCAGGACCTAATTCATCACATATCTTTTTATGGCCAGTGTCATTGCCAGGCCTTGCCCTTTCTGGTGAGAAATCTGTGTTAGTACAAAGGAGAGAGAGAGAATGACATTTGACTTAATGTCATGGCCCTTCGTCTGCTCCATCTGAACTCCCAAGTTAAATCAGTTCCAGTTATTTATGTGGTCTCTGGAGCTGTGTTTCAAGAGAAAGCATTCACTCTTATTTATGGTTCTAACTCAAAGGCTAAGCTGCAATGTTAAACAGCCAACATGTCACCCAAAGTTGCACACAATTATTTTGGCACTGAGCTACATTTTCATTCCTTTCCACGATTTCAGTCTAAGAGCATATGGAACGGGATTGCTGCCATGGAAGAAGTCAGTCCTCCCCCTACTGCTGTTTGCCTCACTCCTCAATTTCTTTCATTCTAATCTGCAGGCATAGATCAACAATCGAACATGCAATCTATCAATAACATGATACAATCTATCAATAACATGGACACGTTTCTAAGACTCAAATAGATGCTGAGTTCCAATCAAGAAGCATGAGTTCTTGGAAAGAGGCATTGACTTCTAAAGTGTGGGAAAGAGAATAGATCCAGTGTTGCTAGTGTTGATATGCGTGTCAGTGGGGGAGTTTGCTCTCAAAGTTTGTCGTGCCACTTACTAGGGACCAGTTAGGAGGTCAAAATATATCAATTTCTACCAGTAATACCTCAGTAACTTTGTGTGCTATCCATAACTTGCACATCGTTCAGAGACTCTGTTTCTTTCTCAGTAAAAATGAGCTGATATTACATTTCCAGAGGATTCTTCTAAATTATGTTTATAATGTGTCTCATAAGGTGTCAAGCGAAATTAGTAAACATTGCAATAGAGCCGATCACTTTTCATGAATGTACATTTCCTCCTCCTATCCTGCCCTTTGTCATAATGTCGTGCAATTGATGACCCATTGGTGCTGAGCTTTGACAAATGACTTGATGGGCCTGAGTTACATAGGCATAAAGGCAGCATATGCATTCTAAACGTGGACTTAGAAAAATTGTGTTTTTTCATGTATTTTGTGTTGTCACTATAGCCCGGGCTCCACAGTGGGAGTAGAGCTACTTCACACCCAAAATACTATCAGACCTAAAACCTGCCATTGGAGATAGCAGAACTTCAAATAACCAGCAAATTCATGCATAAGAAAGAGTTGCCTCTCCTGGCATGCCACTGACATTTTGTGGTTGGTTGTTCTACAGAAATAACTAACTGATCCAGATCTTAAAAAGGAATCAAACACACAATTATAATGAACTTTTGTTTTTTGTCTTGTTTTTTTGGGGGGGCGGTCACACTTGGCTATGCTCAGGGATCACTCCAGGGTCTATACTCAGGGATCACTTCTGTCCAGCTAGGGGAAGTATAAGTGGTTTCAGGGATCAAATCTGGGTTGGTTGCGTGCAAGGGAAGCACCCTGCCCACTCTACTCTAGTCCCAGACACAATATGTTCACATTACACTCAAGAAGCATGAAGAAGGCAAGGGAATGAGAGTCTGTATAGCGAGAGCTCCTACTCAGTGTCAAAAATCTATGGTCTTTGGGGCTGGAGAGATAACACAGCGGGTAGGGCGTTTGCCTTGCATGTGGCCGACCCGGGTTCGGTTCCCAGCATCCCATATGGTCCCCTGAGCACCACCAGGGATAATTCCTGAGTTCAGAGCCAGGAGTGACCCCTGTGCATAGCCAGGCATGACCCAACAAACAAACAAACAAACAACAACAACAAATCTATGGTCTTCACTCTGGACAAGAACTGAGTATTGACAGAAGGTAAAGGGATATAGATAACCTTTCAGCATATGTATTGCAAACCATGATGCCTAAAATGAGAGAGAGAAAAAGAAAGAGAGAGAGAGAAAGAGAGAGAGGTGCCTGCTATGGAGGCAAGCTGGGGTGGGGGGTAGCTTGAAGGGATAGGAAGGAAACTGGGGACACTGGTGCTGGGAAATTACACTGGTAAAAGGGTGGGATTTGGAACATTGTATGACCGAAATGCAATCATGAACAGTTTTGTAATGTTCTATGACATGGTGGACTGGAGCAATAGCACAGTAGGTAGGCCATTTGCCTTGCACGCATAGATGTGGGTTTGATTCCTCTGCCTCTCTCGAAGAGCCCAGAAAGCTACTGAGAGTATCTCGCCCGCACAGCAGAGCCTGGCAAGCTACCCATGGCGTAATCAATATGCCAAAGACAGTAACAACAAGTCTCACAATGGAGATGTTACTGGTGCCCGCTCGAGCAAATCGATGAGCAATGGGATGACAGTGATACAGTGATACAGTGATGTCATGGTGATTAAAAAAAAAGCATGCACAGAAAAAGAAATCTATGATCTTTAAGCACTGTATTTTACCTGGCTGACTCTGTTTCTTCCTCCTCCTCCTCCTCTCCTCCTCCTCCTTCTCTCTTCTCCTCCTCCTCCTTCTCCTCCTCCTCTTCCTCTTCTTCTTCTTCTTCTTCTTCTTCTTCTTCTTCTTCTTCTTCTTCTTCTTCTTCTTCTTCTTCTTCTTCTTCTTCTTCTTCTTCTTCTTCTTCTTCTTCTTCTCTTTCCTCTTCTTCCTCTTCTTCCTCCTCCCCCTCAGCCCTCCCCCTCCTCCTTCTTTCTCCTCCACCTTCTCCTCCTTCTCATCCTCATCTTCCTAGTTCTCATCAACCTCCAACTCCTCCTGTTTACTTTTAGACCACACCCAGTTGTGTTCAGTGATCACTCTGGACTCTGCACTCAAGGATCACTCCTGTCAGGACCCAGGGACTCATAAGAGGTGCTGGGAATTGAATTCAGGTCATCCACATGGAAGGCATGAATCCTACTCGATGTACTAGCTTTGGTTTCTTCTAATGTGTGGAGACTATACTCATAAGTCTCAATGTAACATTAACGTTAGCAATAAATTTTTCTATGTCTAAATAGGAATTATTATCCTGTGATCATGTGCCAACATGCAATCTTTGTTAAGAAACAAGAAGGCTTAATGGGACTATGACTAAAATCAATAAAATGATAAAGTATGTGAATAACTTGTAGAGAAATTCCTTGATTTTAGCACAATATAAAGATATGCACTGAAATAATTGGAAACATTAAATTGAAGGACAATACAAAGAACTATTTTCCTAATTAAAATAAACCTTTGAAGTGCCTCCTCACAGAGTTATCTCTTAGTAAGCATTTATAATGGCCAAATAAATTAACATGTTATTTCAAAAAGATTTAAAATCCACTGGTCATGAATGGATTTCATGAGCCGGCATAATGCTTTAAAAAATAATAACTTGAGGGACCAAAGAGACAGTACAGGGGGTAAAGTACTTGTCTTGCATATGAACAATCCAGTTCTATTTGCAGCACTCCATTTAGTTCCTAGAACACTTCAGAAATAATAACTGAGCACAGAGTCAGGAGTCAGCCCTGAGCACTGCTAGGGGTGCTAAATAACCAAACCATAACAAAAAACTATTTTGAGGGTTGAGGAGAGAGTCCAAGGGCTGGAGTGCATGCCTGGCTCATAGAGGAGCCTGTGTTTGATTCCTGGTACCAGTGGCCCTTCTGAGTAATTCCAGGTATAGCCCTGGGGTCGGCCAGAACCACTCGTCACAGGAAACACTTAATTTCCGCCCAAGCGTTGAACTGGCTGGCCTACATGACCAGATTGTGTATTGTCAGCATCGGCTCCTGGTTCCTTTGAACATTGCTTGGAAGCTCCCTCCAAACCAAAACAAAAAAGTAAATTAAATTTTAATGGTTTTTAAATATTCTAAGATCAGGTTACACAGATTCCTAATTGAAACAAAAGACCAAAGATTTAAGGCTAAGGATTTTCTCTTTTTGACAGGATTTAAGCTTTGGATCTAGCTGTTTTCCACCTGAATTACATCACCTATCTTGACCGCAAACTGCTTCAAGTACATAGTCTTCAGTTTTGACAATCGCCCATGACTGATCCTAAACTGATAAATGGCAGCAGTGACTGTGTGAAACTCAACAGGGGCTGGAGAAACAGTACAGCGGGACTGAGGGCATTAGGTGGGGTGCTAGGGGTCAAACATACCAGTAGTGATCCCTGAGTGCAGAGCTCTGAGCTCTGAGCACCACTGAATGTGTCCCCCCCAAACAAAAATAAATAAACTCTTCATTAATTACATAATTACATTAATAAACTGTCACTGTCGTCCCATTGTTCATCGATTTGTTCGAGTGGGCACCAGTAACATCTTCATTGTGAGACTTGTTTGTTACTGTTTTTGGCATATCGAATACACCACGGGTAGCTTGCCAGGCTCTGCCGTGAGGGTGGGATACTCGCGGTAGCCTGCTTGGCTCTCTGAGAAAGGCAAAGGAATCGAACCCTGGTCGATCGCGTGCAAGGCAAATGCCCTACCGTTGTGCTATCGCTCCAGCCCAATAAAACTGTAATAAAAGGTAACTGGATCCTCCTCCAAATTGCTCTCTGGTATCTTCATTCTGAAGCAAGATAAGATAGAAAAGATTTATTTTCCTTTACTCTCTATAAAAGTGTTTTTGTTGTTGTTGTTGTTGTACTGGGGCCACACCTGGCTGTGTTCAGGGTTTATTCCTGGCTCTTCACACAGGAATTACCCCTGGTGGACTCAGGGAAACAGGGGTGATGGGGATCAAATCTGGGTTACCTGCATGCAAGGCAAAGACCTTACCTGCTGTACTATCTAGCCAGCCCCATCTTTACATAAATTTTTCTGAGATTTCCCTTCCTTCCTTCCTTCCTTCCTTCCTTCCTTCCTTCCTTCCTTCCTTCCTTCCTTCCTTCCTTCCTTCCTTCCTTCCTTCCTTCCTTCCTTCCTTCCTTCCTTCCTTCCTTCCTTCCTTCCTTCTCTCTCTCCCTCCCTCCCTCCCTCCCTCCCTCCCTCCCTCCCTCCTTCCCTCCTTCCTTCCTTCCTTCCTTCCTTCCTTCCTTCCTTCCTTCCTTCCCTCCCTCCCTCCCTCCCTCCCTCCCTCCCTCCCTCCTTCCTTCCTTCCTTCCTTCCTTCCTTCCTTCCTTCCTTCCTTCCTTCCTTCCTTCCTTCCTTCCTTCCTTCCTATCATTTTATTTATGAATTATGAGAGAGGGAGAGAGAAGGGAGTAAAAATGTACCATAGAGTAATGGAAGAGAAATCACCCACAACCTGTTCTAGTTGTGGGTGATTTCAGACTACACTGCTCTGAGGGTCTTTCAGTAGTTGAAGGTATCATTTATCACTTGTCATCCCTTTGTTCATTGATTTGCTCAAGTGGGCGCCATTCATGTTAGCATAGCCCAATGGCTTCTGCTCACTCCAGGAACACAAAGAGCCTCAAACCATTCACTTAGGGTCTTGACAAAGAAGTCTGACCATCTCATAGGTGGAATCCAGTTGGTAACAGCTCTAGTCCATCGATTGTCTCTAAATAGCATTATGTGTCTGGCCCATCTGATTTTTGGCAAAGGAGACAGCATCCCTGATTCTTGATCGTTGATGGAGGTTGGAACTCCAGATTCCTTCTCTCACTTGAGTGAAATGTGATATTCCAAGCATAGCTCTTTCTATTCCTCTTTGAGAGACTCGAATAGAGGTTCTCATCCTGTTTTCTTAGGGTCCAGGTCTCTGAGGCATATGTGAGTGCAGGAAGAATGATGAGTCAAAAAGATGTGCCTGGAGCCAGAGGTTCTTCATCCTCTTAACCACTTCTTCGATGCTTTTGAAGGCATTCCATGCTGCTCTCTTCCTCCTGTGCAGTTCAGATGCCAGGTCATTTGTCATGTTGAGTTCTCGACCTAGATACAGATAACTGCTGTATTCAGAGATGTTCGTTCTGTTGAGGGCAAATGGAACATCAGGAACTATTTGTTTCTCATGAACATTGTTCATGGTTGAAGGTATAATAGGCAATTTTATGTGAGAAACTGAATCTATGATTTCATCTGATCCAGACCTGTTCCTTCTCCTTTACCACACACTTTGATTAATAATTTATTCAGCTAAAAGCCTATAGATCACCTGGCACTCCATCTTTCTTTTCTTCACCAGAGCAAATTCAAATTAGTGCTATCAACTTCTTAGCAGTCTACTTTCTGACCATCTATCTTGATTCTGCACACATAGCCACTGCATTAGCCCAAGTTTACATACAGACTATTGCAAAACAAACCGAAACATCTACCGGGTTAGGGTGTCTACATTTTCATTTAACTATTTCCCATGCAAATATTTCCTTCTAACCACAAAAAAAGAGTTTCTGGACACCTGGAAATCTGTTCCTGTCACTCTCCTTCAGAAAACTTTTAAATAGTTGATTTTCCATTGCTACAAAGTGAAAACTAAATCCAACGCGTTTCAGAGTTTAGAGCTATCTCATTTCTTTACTCTCAGCTCTTGCTACCTTTTGTCACTTCCCTTGTGTCACAGACACTCTGAGAGTTGTCAAACAAGCCTTTTGTGTGTGTTTTGTTTTCTGGTCTCCCTGCCCAAAATTTCTCACCTTCTATGACTGTCTGGAAAAAAATTTACTCATGCTTGAAGTTCCAGCTCGAAGATCATTTCTTCTTTGAGGTCTGATTCTTCCGAATCTTAAGTCAGGTTTAACAGTTCCCACTCTTCACTGTTCCAATAACTCTTTCCAATTTTATCTATGAGAAGATTTATTTGGATAGGCATAAGGAGTTGTTTGCATATATTTTCCTGTCACATTATTGGCTTCTGAAGACAAGGTTAGGTCTCATTAATTGTTGTAACTCTAAAATCCATTGCAGTGCCAGGAACAGTGTAGGCATGGAGACAAATGTTTACTTTAAGAAGGAACCAATGAATTATAGACCTCCTTGTGTCCCCTACTCAGCTAAGATTGGACAATAATAAAGAGTTCATCACAGATGCTTAGACCCTGGTTTGTTCATTTCATTCTGTCCCATGCAGCAGTCTATTTGATCCTCACCCACACACTTAACCCTCTGTTGTGCTTCCCTCAGCTCTTTAACTCTCTCCAGCTTTGCTTTTCAGTTCCTAATACTCACAGTAGAGGTGCTCATTCAACTTTGAGGGACTTTTAGAATATAAAAATATTGAATTTTTTTTTTTTTGCTTTTTGGGTCACACCAGGAGATGAACAGGGGTTACTCCTGGCTCTGCACTCAGGAATTACCCCTGGCGGTGCTCAGGGGACCATATGGGATGCTGGGAATGGAACTTGAGTTGACTTCATGCAAGGCAAACGCCCTACCTGCTGTGCTATCACTCCAGCCCCCAAAATATTGAATTTTATCCACACAAATGTTAATGTAATGGGGTAGGGAAAGCGTGGGAATTCGGTATTATACATGTTTACCAATATCCCAGTCAATTCCATGCTGGTCAAATCAGTACTCACCAGTTGTCTCATATGTGAGGTGAAACAGCCCATAGGAATTAAAATAAAAAAAATAATATAAGCTTTATTATCCTCTAAACACTTATGCTATTTTTTATTGGCTTATATAAATCTGTCCTTCACAAGAGTTTAAGCATCTTCAAAACTGGAGAAATAGCACAGCGGTCATGGTATTTGCCTTGCATGCAGCAAGCCCCAGTTTGATCTCCAGTACCACATCACTGTCACCGTCTCACTGTCATCCCATTGCTCATCAATTTGCTCAAGCAGGCACCAGTAACGTCTCCATTGTGAGACTTGTTACTGTTTTTGGCATATCGAAATGCCACAGGTAGCTTGCCAGGCTCTGCCGTGTGGGCGAGATACTCTCAGTAGCTTGCTGGACTCTCCGAGAGGGGCAGAGGAATCAAACCTGGGTCTACGCGTGCAAGGCAAATGGCCTGCCCACTGTGCTATCAATGCACTCCCCAGTACCGCACATGCTTCTCAATCACCACTAGGTGTGATACTTGAGCACAGAGTCAGAAGCTGAGCACTGTCGGGTGTGGCAACACTCCACACTCCCACAAAAAGAATTTAAGCATCCATTCAAACTCTGTAGCTTTTCTTATTTCTCCTACATTTCTTTTCTGGGGCCTGGAAGTCATGACTCAATGGTCCTCTCTGGCTGCTGTCTCAACGTTTGCTCAATTTATTGATGACAGATTCTTTTATTCTGTATCGAAATGTTACACTAAGAGAATTGTTAGTATCCTGCTTGTAAGCCAGGATAAATCTTGAAATTGGCTCTTTATTGGAATATATCCAGGGATCGTTCCAGTCCAGACCCAGCTGAAACCTTCTTTTCGGACAAGTACTAATCAGATACTTGTGAGCAGATGCTATATTTTGTGAGCAAGAGCATTCATGAGTGTGATTTATTTATTTTTTTTCTTTTTGGGGTCACACCCGGCGTTGCACAGGGGTTACTCCTGGCTCATGCACTCAGGAATTACTCCTGGCAGTGCTCGGGAGACCATAAGGCATGCTGGGAATCGAACCCGGGTCAGCCGCATGCAAGGCCCATACCCTACCCACTGTGCTATCGCTCCAGCCCCAAGCATTCATGAATGTGGAAGAAAAAAGATGAGTAGTGAGAAGGACTTCCTGAAGAAAAAGAAAAAGACTTTTTCAGACACACTCATGTGTGTGTCTCAGCTTGGGAACCTGATATAAAAAAGGAAGCCAGTTTTTCCCCAGAGCCCATGACCTTTTATAGGAAGGAAAGTTTATCTTCCTTGCCCTTGAGGTGCATTGATAAAGCCCTTGTTCATATTAAATAAAATAGTACATCAAAAAAACAGATGTAGAGTGAGCAGATGAAGAAATTAGCACTGAGGGGGTAAGTAGATTAGACATTTTTGCACACCTCACCCTACAACACGGAGGTGTAGAAAGACAACCACAAAGACAAGGGCAGGAAAGAGGACCATGAGGATACAAGAAAATTGAAGCATTCCTAATCTACAGGAAAGAGCTGTGATGAGATTTATTGGAAAGCAGTTTTCACATAGGGAGGAATAGACGGCCACCAAGTATATAGAATTTTAAAAAGTACTCCAATTCTAGTCAATATGATGAAGAACTTTAAGTGTATAAACACAGTCATAGGTCACAACATGTAGATGAGACAGGAGCTACCATTTTATTTATGACTTTAAAGACAAGAGATCTTTCATTTCCTAAGCTATACAATGACCTCTAACAGTTAAAAAAGTGTCGATGCCCAGGCTCCTCTCAAGATCCCTTAAATTAGAAATTCTGAAGTTTTGCATATCTACATTTTTGGGTTTTATTTGGGGGTGGGGAGTTGGCAACAACTGGTAGTGCTCAGGGGTTACTCCTGGCTCTTCGCTCAGGTATTACAACTGTCAGTTCTCAGGGCACCATATGTAGTTCTGGGGATTGAACTTGGGTCATGCACATGCAAGGCAAGCACCTTGCCCATTGTACTACTGTGCTCCACATACCTGCGTTCTTAGCATTCTTAAAGGATAGTCCAATGAACTTAAGATCAAGGACTACTATTGTAAGGTGGTTTCTCCAGTTCTCAATTTATCTCGAGTGATTGGGCAGTAGAAACATGTATTTTAGGATGATAGCTGATAGTAATAGACAGGAGTAAAAAATATTCCAGAGCTGAACAAAAGTATTCTTTTTTAGATCAAAAGACTTTCTGAGGAGGATAAATAAAGCAAAAACTCATACGCAAATCCTTTGCAGTGAAAGTTTGAAATGTGAAGTACAAAGAGGACATTAGAAATTTCAAGAATGATTAAATCTTGGGTTGGACTAAAACTGCAGGGACTTTAGGAACTTAAGAAAAGGAAATATTTCAGAAGTTTTATGGTTGTCATTTCTAGCACCTCATATCTCCATAGTCTTTATAAAGTAGGAAAAGTAGTAGTTCTGACAATCAAAGGCACTAATTCGTGGGAAAACCTTGTAATAAGGTGGCAGGCACTTAACAAGAGCTCAAAAGTGGTTGTTACTATTATTCCATAGAAAGTTAGCTTATTCAGGCAATTCAATATTTTTCTTATGCAAACAATATGCATATATAATATTCAATAACTTAGGAAATGGAGTTGTAGCGGTAATTATTTTTGTACTTTTTCTTGTGGTGATGCTTCTAGAGGTGTGTTAGACCCAATTGAAGGCTGAGTTTGGATGTTCTCCATATTTCTGCCAGCATGATCTTTTGAAGACTTTAAAGATACATCACGAAGGCCCTCACAGATGAGAAAATGTGTTCTGAGTATGATCATCTATTTCTAGCTTATAGTCAGAAAATGTGACAAGGAAGCTAGAAGCATGAATGTGACTTCCTGAAGTGCCCAGTTAACACCCATGGAGCATATGAGACCCCAGAGAGACCTGGCTCAGTTCCAGAGAAAGAGCCGGAGATCTTAGTCTACGGATGGCAGAGATATTGTAGCCAAATTGAAGTTGCACGGTGGGAGTTTGGGAACAATCCCAGGAATTTGGCAGCCTGAGCAGACTCAATGACCTTCTTGAAACTGACAGCTCACTGTGGCTTGCTTACCTCTCTCTTTTTAGTCTTCTCTTTCTCTCTCATTAGCAAAGCTAAAAAGGAAGCTTTAAAATCATCTACATACAAATAAAATAACTGTGCATATCTGCATTCCCTTATAAGAATCTCCTTATCATTGCCAACATAAGTGGGGAAATGGCTATAAAACTATTAATCAGTCAAAATTAATAATACCATTGAAGTAACGAGGTGAAAAATAAACTTTCATATTTATGTATTTTAACTGAGTTATTATTGGTATGCTATAGAATTACAAGAATATAGCTCTATACCTTTAAGTACATAGAAAAAATATTCCCTGACATCTCACGACCAAAAGGACCCCTCTACTTGCACCTCCTAACCATGCATTCATTCATTCCCGCTAGTACTACCATAGCTTTCAGAGAACCTAGGAGTTAGTTTTGCTTCATTTTGCCAATCTGCTTGCTTCACATATTGATATTCATTAGAAATGTAACCTATCTTTGCTTCCTTGCTTATTTTATTTAGCATAACCACCTCAAGAGATATGCATGAACCTCAATGGGCCAAGTTTCATCTGCTTTGTTTTTTATTTAAAAAAAATTTTTTTTATTGAATCACCACATCTTATAGCCTACTTCTCCTTCTGGGAGAACCTGGCAAGCTACCGAGAGTTCACTGCCCACATGAGAAGTCCAAACTCCCCATGGTGTATTCACATGCCTAAACTAGTAACAATGCTGGGTCTCATTCTCCTAGCCCTGAGAGAGCCTCCAATGTGGCATCATTGGGAAGGACGAGTAAAGAGAGGCTTCTAAGATCTCAGGGCTAGGACGAATGGAGACGTTACTGAGACCGCTTGAGAAATTTGGCGATCGATGGGATGATGATGATGATGATGATGATGATGATGATGATGATGATGATGATGATTGAATCACCATGAGATACAGTTACAAGATTTCATATTTGAGTTGTCATCTGTTTTAATGGCAGAGTGGTACTCAATTGAGAAAATCTATCACAGTGCTTTATTCAAGCATCTGGATGGACATTAAGGTTAAATTTCTCTTTCATTTGTTGTGGATCATACTTCTCTGTCCTAAATATTCTTTTGGCCCTCCCTTCCTACCCACCCCCTTATCCCCTGTCAAAATAATTTTCCAGTGGGACCTGGTTCAGTAAAATTGGGATACCAATAAACAGTATCAGAATAGACCTTCCCCCCCCAAAGCCTCTAATATATGCATTATTTTGAGATGAAGGCTAACAAGAACCATCAGATGGAAGAAAATATTTTTTTTTTGCCTTTTGGGTTATACCCGGTGATGCTCAGGGGTTACTCCTGGCTCTGCACTCAGGCACTACTCCTGGCGTTGCTCAGGGGACCATATGGGATGCTGGGAATCGAACACAGGTCGGCTGCATGCAAGGCAAACGCCCTACCCACTATGCTATTGGTCCAGCCCCGGAAGGAAAGCTTTTAAAATATGCAAAGGGAATTTCCATTCATAAAAATACTTTGCAACTCTTCTTCATGGAGAAGCGCTGGTGGAATTTGTATACACACTTCACCAAACAATCCAGTTTTGGCATCGCTTCCAGGTCACCTTCTAACAATTTGCTTTCTTTCTTCTCTGAGGAAGGAAATCCCCCTTTCCTTGGCTTAAACTAACATGGTATAGGAGCCCATGTTGCAACCACCCCTTAAGGTGATCACTGAGTGTTTCTAAGTGTGTGTATCACTGTATCAATGTCATCCCGTTGCTCATCGATTTGCTCGAGTGGGCACCAATAATGTCTCCATTGTGAGACTTGTTAATGTTTTTGGCATATCGAATACAATATGGGTAGCTTGCCAGGCTCTGCTGTGGGGGCTAGATACTCTCGGTAGCTTGCCGGGTTCTCCAAGAGGGACAGAGGAATCGAACCTTGGGTCGGCTGTGTGCAAGGCAAACGCCCTACCCGCTGTGTTATCACTCCAGCACAGGTGTGTGTATATGATTGTTAAATCCTTTTGTTTCCTCCGTAGATGATCTGTTGTCAGAGTGAAGGCCATTGTTTTTGTTTGCTACGCCAATCAAGGGCCAGAGCCGCTATTGTTCATATTCCCAGTGTGCTATGTCTGAAATACAAAGTTCTGCCCATAGGTGATAAAATATACCCAAGTCAGAGAAGGTGGGAAGTCAAATGCCATTTTGACCTTTGCAAAAAAAAGAGTCAAATGCAAATTATTGAAAACATATTAGAATCCAAAGACTTGGAAAATAAAAATATACGTATTGTTTACCTCTGTGTCCCTAGTTCCGGAGCCATGCTAGAAAATACCTATTTATTTATTTATGATGAACTTAATAATAGCCAAATGACTTTAAAGGGAAGAATTCAAAGTTAAGAGAATCATTATTTTCTGTTTGTGGTGTTTTACTGCTCATGAGTTGGTGAGAACTGATTCGGCGTTTGTCTTGACCGTGGTTCAAGGACTCACAGGGGAGCATGAACTTTCAGTTTTTTGTCTCCTACTGGTCTCTAGGTACCTTGCTAAGAACAAGTGATACAAAAATAAATAGGACATGATGTTTTTCCCTGAGAAGCTCAAAGAGTCACAAAATAAAAGACATTCTACCCATTCTCTTACCCAGGTAAGAGGAAGAAGTATTCCAAGAAGTTGGAATTTTTATATGCTAGGACCCAGCTTGAAATTGGCTAAGGAAGTTATGAAGAGTATATGGTGCGTGACATAACATGGTGAGCAATAATGTCCACAAAGTAGCTAAAATGAGGACAATTAGTCAAAGGGGCTTATCCTTCATCTTGAAAATATGACTGCATCATGTTGTAGGTGCTGAATAGCAATTAAAGAATGTTAATTGATTATTGATTTTGTATAAGGTAAAATCTTGTTTAAAGATTAGATTTGCTGACTTTATCCCTTCACAGATACAAACTATACACCTATTTTTTTCTAACAGATCAGCTACTCCCAATAGGGGAAGATTTTTGGACCTCATGGAATATTTGGCAATATCTGGACATCTTTTATTTTGTGGGGGAGGTCCCACACTTGGTGGTGCTCAGGAGTCACTGCAGGGGGTGCTCAGGGAATCAAAACTAGGATCTAGCGTGCAAAGCATGAGCCCTCTTTGAGCTGTCTACTGGGCACGTGGGATACTTTTGATGGCTGCAAAGTAGGGGAGGGACCACCTGTATCTGGTGAGTCTGACATAAATAATGCATAAATGATACTCCCTTAGCAAAGTATCATCTGACCCCAGATAATCATATTATTAGGCTTAGGAAAACTTGAAATAGAGCATGTGCTCTTGGACTCAGTCGCTAAACTACTCTGAATTTTCAAATGATGATCTTTAATGCACATGTTTCATTCCATTGTTTTATATCCCCTTCCCTCAATAGATAAAGATATGTGGACTAAATTGGAGAAAAAAGATGTATTTTCCCTAAAGAGTGGGAGCTTGTTCTTTCTTACTACCTACCCTGTTTCCAACTTGAGTTTGTTGTTTAAATGTTGTGGTTTTGGAACATATATTATTATTTGTTCTTGCTAGGAAACAAATGTATAGAATACACTGGTTGTCAATTGCCTCAATTATAAAAAATTGAGGTTTACTGCATTGTATATTTCAGAAATCATCCTTTATCCCCTTTCACAAGTAAATTGCTGCACTTACTTGTGGATAACCAAAGTGACATTTTCATTCCATCTCTATCCCTTGGACTCCTCTTCTCTTAGGTCAGATAATTTGATTTTTAATTTTTTTCTGGGTTTTCCATTTATAAAATGAAAATCACTAATTTTCATTCATATTAAATTCTGGGATTTTTTTTTTTGGCTTTTTGGATCACACCTGGAGTTGTACAGAGTTACTCCTGGCTCATGCACTCAGGAATTACTCCTGGCGGTGCTCAGGGGACCATATGGGATGCTGGGAATTGAACCTGGGTCGGCCACGTGCAAGGTAAACACCCCACACGCTGTGCTATTGCTCCAGCCAGGGATTTTTATTTTTTAAATATTCGATTCGCCATGATTCATTCTGTAGCTTGAGTTATTACCGTTTCTCTATTTTCCTGGTTCTGAGATTTTCTACTCCCAATTCATTGATGCTGAAGTTTTTTTTCAGTTCTACCTCTATAGAACTGTTAGAATGTCCTCATTCCACCTCCAACTCCCTCACTGTGGCTAAAAACTGTATATATTTTTTCTATTACTGTAGAAACCTTCTAAATAGCCCACCTGCTTCCAACTGAGAACTTTACAATTCAGTCCCAGATGTTTCCAGAGTGTTTTTTTGAAAGCACCTTGGAGAGACTTCTGGAAAAGATTTTGTTTTGAGAATAGTCATTTAATTTATCTATCCAGTATTTCCATGGAAAATTCTCGTTTAAGCACTTTGAACTACTTTATAATATTCAGAGTGTAGCTCTGGATATGCATTTGAATTCTGACCAAATTAGACAAATATCCTACTAAGATCCCATGTGTCAGAAAGACATGAGTTTTAGTGTTGTATTATGTTTCCTGACTCAAGATACAAGGCAGTAATGACAACTTAAATACCTTTCAGAGAAGAAGGTTATGAATTTGATAATATTCCCTTTATGATGAAGACAGTTGTGCTTACCTAATATTTGTGAATTCTTTCACATTTCCAATCATGCTTGAAGTTAAGTTTGAGCTATGTAGCTGATTTTAATCAAAGGACTGTGAATAGGTGCAAGGGGTGACATGTCAAAAGAAAAGCTCCAAGGGCCAATATACAAATTCAATTTATTCCTCTCTGTACTGTGAGGTTGTTATGGTCCAGGAAGAAGCACTTTATTCATCCTGTGACCTAGAATAAAGAACACTTGGAACAGAGAGAACAGTAAACACAGAGTAAACTTGGAATAGGAATAAGGAACAAATCACTAGGATTTTAGCATCATTTTCTTCCTACAGTATAACTTAATTTAAGGTAGAAACTGCTAGTCCTCTTAAAGGCTAGGCTTTTAACTGGTAAAGTGTTACTTTTACTAAATATGGGTGATCCAAAAAGCACAGGCCGGGGTTGGAGTGATAGCACAGTGGGTAGGGTGTTTGCCTTGCACATGGCCAACCTGGGTTCGATTCCCAGCATCCTATATGGTCCCCTAAGCACCACCAGGAGTAATTCCTGAGTGCATGAGCCAGGAGTAACCCCTGTGCATTGCCGGGTGTGACTCAAAAAGAAAAAAAAAATTTTTAAAAATCACAGACCAACTCAGATTCAAAAAAGAGGGGAGAGGGATGATGTTAGAAAGGGGAGGACGTAAACGAATTTGTGGTCTTCCTTAATCTGCCACAACCTCTTCTTTAGCCACAAATATATTCCCCTAATGTGAAAAACACTTCCAAGACCATCGAAGACTTGTCTGTCATCATGGCATTGATTCCAATCCTAGAATATTATCGCTCAGTCAATGTCTGGGACAGATGAGGCGTTTTGGATATCTTTTTTGTTTTGTTTGTTTTCTTTTGAGGGCCACACCCAGCAGTGCTCGGGCTTGCTTTTGGCTCTGCACTCAGGGATCACTTCTGGCAGGCTTGAGGGATTGTATCAAGTGCTGGGGACTAAACTCTGGGCCAACCCTGTGTAAGGAAAGCACTTTCCATGCTGTGCTATCTCTCCAGTCTGGATACGGTTTCTTGAGTGTAGTTCCTTTAGATATAAATACCTGTGAGTTAAAAGGCTAAGCTATTTCCCAAGTATATCCAACATGCAATAGAAAGGCAGAGATAGAGCAACTACAACAGAGCTTCCAAGTGAAAGATGGGTGGTGACAAGGCTGCATGGAATAGTTACTAGTCCATAACAATTCAAAGATCCAACCAGAGACTGTTGGTTGCTTGTTTAGGGCCCAGTTTTGGTTTTTTTTTTGGGGGGGGGGTCAGACCTGGCAATGCACAGGGATTACAGCCTGGCTTTGCACTCAGGAATTACCCCTGGCAGTGCTCAGGGGACCATATGGGATGCTGGGAATGGAACCCGGTTCGGCCGTGTGCAAGGCAAATGTCCTACCCACTGTGCCTTGCTCCAGCCCCCAAGGCCCAGTTTTACTCTCTAGAAAAGTTTTATCCCTGGCTCTCTGTCCCAGGGTTTGAAACCATTAAATTTCATTTTAAAAAATAGATTGTGTATGCAACTTAGTAAACTTTCTTTCATAAAATAATGAGTGATCCACACTTTATGCAATTTCTCCCTTTAGTAAAAGTTGTCAGTACTTCTACCAATTTAATTCCCTTAAATGTTATGTGAATTTCCTATTAATCTTAATAAGGCATCACTTGATTTAACAAAAAATAATTATTTTCCTGACAGAACCTCTCTGGTTTCATTTTTGATTCAAAGTGTAGTGAGACAACAACCTAAACATTCTATAATTTTTAGAAGCTTGTTTAAATGACTTTTGTCTACTTGAAAGAGTTTACAAGACATATCCACAAATATTTCTGAAATATTAGCAAAGCATGCTTGTCCTATGCTTAGGATAATTGACTGAAATATTCATCTTTCTCTTGAAAATATGGGAATGATTTTATTATTTTTTTCTGTTTAATTTTCTAATCTATAGACCCTAGTTTTTTAATGTTTCCTCTAAATTATTTTGTTATTTTTTTGTGTTTTTGGACCCACCCAGTGGTGCTCAGGAGTTACTGTTGGTTCAGTTCTCAGAGTATCATTTTTTTTTTTCTTTTTGGATCACACAGAGGGGTTACTCCTGGCTCGTGCACTCAGGAATTACTTCTGGCAGTGCTCAGGGGACCATATGGGATGCTGGGAATCGAACCTGGGTCTACTACGTGCAAGGCAAACACCCTACCCACTCACTGTGCTATTGCTCCAGCCCCCCAGAATGTCATTTTTATCAGTGCCCAGAGGAACAAGCAGTGCCTTGAATTGAACTTGTGCCTCCTACATGCAAAGCATGTGCCCAACCTGTGGAGTTATCTTTTTGACTCTTCTCTAATTTCTTATTGAAAATGAAAGCAAGCGTTTCATTTATAGCTCATTTGTCTCATCGTGCCCTTTTTATTGATATCTCCATATAATATATGTTAGTTACAAAATCAATCAGCACTTTCAATACTCTTCCTGGAAATCTCCTTAGCTAAATGCATGTAATTATTATGCAAATTGATGCAAATTTTGTTTCTTTTATATTATCTCAGGCAATAATATCGCCAAACTCTTCACCTTTAAGGAAATGTATCTCCCTTTTCTCCATCCTGACTCTATGAGGCTATGAGCACATACCTCACTAAACTTCAAGCTTTTACTAAGATTGCTTGAGGCTTTTTAGTTCTTGTGTATAACTCAATCCAGAAGACAATGGGACATAGCTTAGTTATTTTTAATCTTGTTTGCTTTGGTTTTGAGGACACACCTGTTGGTGCTCGGGGCTTACTCCTGGCTTTGTGCTCACAGAACACTCATAGTGAACTTGGAGGATCATTTGGGGACTGGGGTTGGTTATATGCAAATCCTGGGTGGTTGGTTTTGTGCAAGGCGAGCTCCTCACCTGCCTTACTATCTCTCTGCCCCGTTTAGCTATTTGTTTTAAATAAAAGTACCCATTCCAAGTGCCAATTTGTGTACTTGTCATTTGTTGTTATGTTACAATCCCTTTAGAAATTTGGATCGTAATTATTTGTGTATGGGATTCAGTAAGGATGCATCTGGGATTATTGCTATTTGTCTCAGAGCTATAGTGCTAAAGATCACAGTTGGAACGGATAAAATAGACAGAGATGGCTTGACTAGTGATTGTGTTGCAGGATAATAGACAAGGAGAAATCCCTGGTAAGGAGTTTATCAGGAAGGCTGGCTGGTTGACAGATACTGGCACCACGACCCCAGTTCAAGCTTGACCTGGGATGGATGTGAGGGTAAGTCACTGTCACTGTCATCCCGTTGCTCATCGATTTGTTCAAGTGGGCACTAGTAACGTCTCTCATTGAGAGACTTATTGTTACTGCTTTTGGCGTATCCAATATGCCACGGGTAGCTTGCCAGGCTCTGCCGTGCGGGCTCGATACTCTCGGTAGCTTGCCGGGCTCTCAGAGAGGGGCGGAGGAATCAAACACGGGTCAGCCGCGTGAAAGGCGAACGCCCAACCGCTGTGCTATCGCTAAGCTGTGCTATTGCTAAGTATATACAGGAAGAAGTATACTAAAATATAATTTAAGGAGGTTGCCAAGTCACCAGACCTAAAGTAATGGAAAGACACCACCCAGATATAGAAACTGACGTGTCACTCAAAAAATGGTAAACCATCAAAAAAGAGAAGCTCCAAGAAAAACAAGAGTTCATGTTAAGATTATGGAAAAGGACTGCTAAAGTAACTGTATCATCTCCGTGGCGGCCAGGGGAGCCCTGGCAGCTCTCCCCCTTGCCACCCAGGTTCGGGGGTCTCAGGCCGCTCGCCCAGCTAGGACGGGCTGTTCCATAGGGAGGAAGAAACGAGGGCCAAGCTGGTTGCGTGATCAGTTGCCATTTATTCCATTCTCCTCACACGCCTGAACCAGTCTCTCGGAGTCCCCCATTCTAGTCTCACCCTGCCCCTCACTCCTGTCTCGTCCTGCCTTTCCCACTCATCTCTCCGCGCTCCATCTTGCTCCCTGCTCTCTCTCCCAACTCCTCCAACTCTCTCACTCTGGGCAGCTGCTACACCCAGTCCTGTAGCAATATCAACATAAGAAATCCCTTCCTGACCACCCATCAGGCTCAAGGGCAAAAACAGCACCTAGGGGTGTTCCTCTTCTCCTCATTCCAATAACTTAATTAACATCTTAATATTAGCTATTTTTGTATGGACACAGTAAGAGATACATTGAGGCTTGTAGGGCATCTCTCCTGGGAACATCTTGCCACAGACTCAGACTACAGTGCTCAGGCCAGATTAATTATTCCTAACCCTAACAGGGTCCGAATCTAGTTATTACTTTTTTTGTTTGTTTGTTTATGAGCATCATCATACCTGACGATGCTCAGGGGTTACTCCGGTGCTCTGCACTCAGGAATTACTCCTGGTGGTGCTCGGGGGACCATATGGGATGCTGGGAATTGAACCTGGGTTGGCTGTGTGCAAGGCATCCACCCTAGCTGCTATGCTATCACTCCAACCCCTAGTTATTACTTTTTGGACCATGACAGAATTTGTCCATGACCAAGCTCTTAACTTATAGTTGAGCATTATGGCACTTTGGCCAGACCCATCTTGATGCCAGGGTAGCACATAGCTCACACCTTTCCCTGGTTCTATCCAGTCCCTCATCGGGACCTTGCTTTTAGGGGTGCTAGGAAGTTAGGGCAAATGAGGTTTAAGTCGAAAGAACAGATGCCCCGGAGGTAATATTATCTGGAGTAATTAACTCCCCCGCTGGAGCAAATTGATGAGCAACTGGATGACATTGAATTAACTCCCACATTACAAAAGCATAGCGTTAACTGTCTTCTTGTGCCTACACAAAAAGGACATTGCTCTGAATTAACTATGCTAAGGACTTAAGGAGAAGAGAAAAACAATATTTACAAGTTAACAAAGCACAAGGAAAGAAGTTACAAATAAACACAAAGGAATGGGAGCACTGTGATGGGAATAACCCAATAAACCTAAGTTTCCTGTGGCAAGGCAGAAAGGACAAACCCAATAACCACCTATGCTAAAGGCAGGTGGGTGCATTTTCCACCTTGGAGGTTCATCCCCCTCCATTTGAAATGTATATCAAGGCCTTTTCCCTTCTGGAGACGTTTATGTTCTCTCTTAAAAATTTTACTCTGCCCTTAGGCCCAGCTTGACAGCTGTTTTATGAAGTTGGTAGGATGCTAGTCTCCATACTATGTGCTCACGGCTGACTTTACCAGTTCTAACCCACCCCAGGGAATTCCCCTGGTGATTAAGGTCTTTTGAGCAAGGAGGTATTAGCAATCTCCTCATGGGGCTAGTTCTTTCTCCACTTCACCCCAAATCACCTGCGACACTTAGGAAAGACAGCAAGGAGTCAGGTGACCTGCAACATAATTTGCAAGTCAGGCAGGGAATCTACTTCCTTTAGTAGAAATCACTTCTCTCACATCCAACAGTTGTCACATGTACAAGAACAACTTCTATCTAGAACTTGCTCTTGGTGGTGCAGTACGGTCATGTCATCAGACAGTCCTTGGGAGAGAGGACTCACAGGTTTACTAGAGAGAGGACCACATAGCAAGAAAAGGGGAGTGGACCTTTTGGAATTTACCTACAACCACATGAATACATTGGGAAGTAAATTCTTCCTCGCAAGTCTTTGCTTATGAACTTACCCTTACAACTCGATGGCAGTTTTATGAGGTAAATTGCGCTTAGCTCAGTCTTAGCTCAGCTTCGCTCAGAGCCCTGATTTAGGCTTCTAAATTTGGAGCAATTTGTTATGTAGTAATTGATAATGACTAGCATTAACCCACCATTACTGTCTGTCTGTCATCCCGTTGTCATCGATTTGTTCAAGCGGGCATCAGTAACGTCTCTCATTGAGAGACTTATTGTTACTGTTTTTGGCATATCCAATACACACAGGTAGCTTGCCAGGCTCTGCCGTGCGGGCGGGATACTCTCGGTAGCTTGCCTCTGAGAGGGGCTCTCTGAGAGGGGCGGAGGAGTCAAATTCGGGTGGGCCGTGTGAAAGGCGAATGCCCAACCGCTGTGCTATTGCTCCAGCCCCCACCATTACTAATGAAAGTATATTGAATATATTTTTTTTGGTCAGTTTCAACTTTATTTGAACTTGATGTCGAGATCTTGAGCAGTAAGCTTAACTTCATGCTTCAGTAGAACTTTCAGATTGACATCCTTAGCCAGAGAGGGAGGGTAATTTTTGTATATATTTATATGTATGATATTTATGAAATCATGCTGGAACATAGAACATAACATTATTTTCACATTTGCTCCTCTGATTATATACAACAACTTCATTCATAGCTGAAAATCATGTGTCTTTCCTTGGTTGATTAAATATGAGTAGAAGTGGGATGTTTTGAACAGGAATTTCATCATCACCTTAATATCTTTCAGCTTTTCACTGTGCCATAAAAGCAGCATATCCCAGATAAAGTTGTTTCCTTAGTCTTGAACCTGGAACAAAAAAAACAAATTTTAATGAACATGTAACATGTAACATCTTATAGCCTAGTTGTCCCTCTCAGAAAACCTGGCAAGCTACCGAGAGTTTCCTGCCTGCACAGGGAGAGCCTGGCAAGCTCCCCCTGGCTTATTCATATGCCAGATAGAGCAATAATGATGGGGTCTCATTCTCCTGACCCTGAAAGAGTCTCTAATGCAGTACCGTTGGGAAGGATGAGTAAAGAGAGGCTGTTAAAATCTCAGGACTAGGACGAATGGAGACATTACTGGTCCTGCTTGAGCAAATCAATGATCAACGGGATGATAGTGATAGTGATAGTGATGTAACATAAACAAAAAAAATCTTTGATGCTGAAGTCTTTGAGACTTCAGGTCACTTATTACTTAGCATCACTTAATCTAAGCACATTCACACAAAAACTCTCTAGTTTTTCGTCACAGATACTGGCTGCCTGCCATGTCAGTCTGTATAATCATAAAGAGAAGAACTCATAGCGACCCTCAATGTATTTGTAACCCGAGCAACAAATCAATATTCTAGGTTAAGCCTCTAAGACATAGGAACTAAGCTCTAAAAAAAGAAAACCTACAGCATTAAATGCCTTTTAAATTAATGCACATCTTCTCCCTGACAATAGACCTTATATTTATTTAACTATTTGATGTTGATCACTTGGATTTTTCATTAGCTTTATTTTCAAAAATATCACATTAAACCTCAGTGAGGTTTTTGGGGATGGTTAAAATGTGGTTAAAATGTGGAGGGAAATGGGTATTCTGGCAGTGGGTATGGTGTTCGAATGAGGTAATTGATGCCTAAACCATCATGAACTGGATTAAAAATCACAGTACCTTAATAAAGATCGATCGCTAATAAAGTACTGTTTCCACTGAGTTGGCCACCTTTATCCATTGCTACACCCCCATCAGGTATTATCCTTAAATTTTGCTTTGAATGTAAATATCTCACCAGATTACCTGAATCCCTGTTTCCCCCAAGGGTAACTACAAGTTTTATGTTTAAGGTTATATGACTTGTCCTTATTATCTATTATAAATTTAAGACTTGGGATTCTGAGATGTCCTCACTAGAATATAATAGCATCATCAGGAGCATAAATGTATGAGATTTTGTAGATGAAAAGTAATAAAATATCTCAAATTTTTCCATTCCTGAGAAAGAAACTCAAAGGAATAAAATAATTAAGCTAAAGTCACACCATTGATAAATTGAAGATCTTGTATCAAAATTCATCACTGTTTGCTTCAAATTTAGCATTCATTCCACTTCAATAAAAAAAGCCAAATCTAGATCATCTTGTTCACAAAAAGAAATCATCTCCTTATTAAATTTCATTTGGGTATTCAGGGGAAAATGCTGTGAAATAATAAAAATCTGGAGTTCCTTTCCTGTAACTCCAGAGCATGATTTTATTCCAGTTTTGTCTATAAATTGACATGGATTATGAGGTTGTGTGGTATTTAGCTTTATGATAATTACCTATTTGAAAAGCTGATAAGAGTTAATTTATCCTGAAGACAACTAGAAATAAAAGAATAATTGGGTTATAAAATTAAAGCAATAACATCTGTAGTTTCTACTACATTGGACATATTTGATGTAGAGAATATTTCAATTAGGCTGAAAAAACTTGTGCATGCTTTTTCATCCTTATATTCTTGCTGAAAATATAAAAAGGCTTAGTATACTAAAAATATAATCAAGACTAGGGAAATTTTCCCAGTCTTTTATTCTTTAGCACTCATCTAGAGAAGAGTATATACCCTTGATCTCAGATGCTCTCACATGACCGGTCATTGCTGAAATGAAATGAAATGATCAGTTAGTTTAGTAGTATGAATGGACAATTTCTGCTCCCTTAATGTCTTTGTTTAAATGACAGTCATATACTCCATTTTTGGCACTGCAGATAACTCTCTGCAACTTTGGGCAAGTGTTCAATGCCTCTGGGTCTCAACTTTCTTATCTACATTCACTCATGACTCCTTAATTAGATCACTGTGAACGAATGACCTTCTTTGTTCCAGCCTTTCTGATGGCATTGAAGAGAATAGAGAGATGCAACTCCTTATGTCAAGCAGCTTATGATAAGAGTGAGCACAAATAGCAAAATGGCATTTCATAAGTTGCAAATAATTGACAGGGAAGAAAACAAAACAAAAAAATGCAAGTATATCATTTTCCATTTGGAATCAGTGGCAAAACAATGTGAGGTCAGGGAGCTGAGAGAATTCTGAAATTGTAGGGAACTCTGAAATAACAAAATGAACTCAAAATGATCTACATTCGATTTTCACTGTATGCTGGCAATTCTAAATAACAGCAGTGGCAAAATACTTCTCTCCACTGGGATTCTCCATTCTCACCTTTGTTTTCACCACTTTCTGGAGGCTTGAAGTGGGAACCTGACCTTGAAGTACAGAGAAGCTTAATGGGAAAAATGTGGGGAGGATTTTTCACACCAGATCTGTTTTACAACTGGATGGAAACCAAATGATAGAAAAATATATACCTTATTGTTTTATTTATTTGAATCTTATTCCACAATAAATTTAGCTTTTTTCCCCATTTAGTCATTGCTATTTAGGAGTTCATTGTTAGCTCTTTAACACATGCATCTTTATTTTTAACTGCACTTAGAAGAGAAATGTGTGAAGTGTGATGCCATCTAATGATGCATCTTTGAGAATTCTTATGATTACTTTGTCTTGCAGAATAGATAAATTATATTGTAAGAAAAACTAACACTTTCAGTGTTGAAAGTGTCCTTTTGAGTGCAGGAACAAGTCAAAATCTTGCACTCAATACTATAAGAAAGAAATTTCTTTCTTCTATTTTTTATTGGGCTGGAGCAATAGCACAGTGGGTAGGGTGTTTGCTTTGCACGCAGGCAACCCAGGTTCGATTCCTCTATCCCTCTCGGAGAGCCTGGCAAGCTACTGAGAGTATCCCGCCCCCACAGCAGAGCCTGGCAAGCTCCCTGTGGTGTATTCAAAACGCCAAAAACAGTAACAAGTCTCACAATGGAGACGTTACTGGTGCCCACTCGAGCAAATCGATGAGCAATGGGATGAGAGTGATACAGTGATACAGTGAAGATCTTCATTGATCAAGGTAAAATGGTTGGATTAATACTGCATATTCTCTTTCAAATAATGACAAACTTTCAATAGGAAAGGATGATGAGGAGGACTAAAACTGACATAAGTACAGCAGCGGGGAAGAGTCCTGGCACGTTGGTGGTGGTGAGGAGCAATAATTGTGTAAATCAAAACCATAAATGTTAACACGATCATAAGCATCTTATCTAAACTACAAAAATAATAAATATTAATAGAAAAATAATTGGTGCTATAATAAATAGATTCATTTCTAAAGAATTTCACCTAAGAGTTAACAAGATATCTGGGGGTGTATTGATATAACAATATCAGAATGATGATGATGGTAAAAAGAGTTGGTGGGAGCTGGAGAGATAGCAGAAGAGGTAAGATGCTTGCCTTGCATGCCCTGCATTTGTTTCTCAGCATCGCATCTGGTCCACACACACTTTCAGTTTACTTCTGAGCAAAGAGCCTAGAATAACCTCTGAGCACATTTGGGTGTTGTTGAAAAACCCATCTATCTATCTCTCTCTTTTTGCTTTTTGGGTCATACCTGGTGATGCACAGGGGTCATTCCTGGCTCTGCACTCAGGAATTACCCCTGGTGGTGCTCAGGGGACCATATGGGATGCTGGAAATTGAACCCAGGTTGACCGTGTACAAGGCAAATGCCCTACCTACTGTGCTAATGCTCCAACAACCCCCCCAATTATCTATCTTTCTCTTTCTCTCTCTCTCTCTCTCTCTCTCTCTCTCTCTCTCTCTCTCTCTCTCTCTCTCTCTCTCTCTCTCTCTGTGTGTGTGTATTACGTTTTTTTCCCAGTGATTGTCTAAGCTCTAGACCTGATTTTAGAATTTCCTTTTTGAAAAGCTGCTGAAGTCCATGGCCCCAGTCAAGGTCCAAGATTGATGAACATTTCCTTTACACCTACAGTAACACCTATAGCATTGAGACAAGGGATGTGGCATGAGGTCAACTTCAACTTTCTTCTTGAACTCCTCAGTGTCAAGAGCCTGTAAACCATGAGCATGCTACCTGTTTGCAGAAATGGGCTGCTAAGGACTGGGTAAACCAGTTCACACACCCTACTCCTAACTCTCCCGCTAACTTAGGGAAACATGGCCGGCCCTAAATGGATGGTCTGGTACAAAATAGACTATTTCAGTAAAATAATGAATCCAGACGGTGAGCTGGGGAAGGATGTATGTAGGGGAAAGATAAGAGGAGGCATATTTGTTATTCTAAGGAATTTTGTTTGACTGTGAAGGCATAAAGGTAACTTTGGAGCATATAAACCAGAGGCTGGTAGGGAAATATTAGTCATGTCAGCCTACTGAAATGTTAGCAACACTGTCTGAATGGTGGGAGAGATTACAAAGAAAGTAGACACAATTGAGATTTTTGAGATGATAGGCTTGTAGGTAATAGTCACTGTACTGCCTGAGGGTAGGTGGAGGGCAGGGTAGTTTACTCAAGTCCCCAAGGAATGCAAGAGAAATTCCTAGTGCCAAAACTTGTGAAAGCCTGGAGAACAATGTCACGTTGGCTGGCATATCTAGCCCCCTTTCTTTGTGAATACAATTAGAGTGCGCCTAATCTCCAAGGTTTGCATTCCCTGAGAACATGTATTATTTCATAGAAATTGTACTTCTGTTTAACATCTTCCCATACAATTCCAGTGTCTGAATTTGTACTTTTAAAACTGAAGACATAACAGTTTCCCCAGATAAAAGCAAAGCACACCAATTTCCCAACCACTTGCACCAAATGTTCCTTTATCCTTCCTGTCCTCTTTTCAGTGCCCCTGTGCCTCCTTGAAAAAGCACATTCATGGTTGCGTATTGGTGTGTTTACTACATTGTGTGTATGTTGCTGCATTTTGGGATTCTTTTTTCTTCAGCACAAGATAAAATTGATCAGACATGCTACTGTGCTTTTGAATGGAGAAGGTCCAGTGTCATATTCATTATAATATATTTGCCTTCAGAAAAGCTACCTTGTGGGCTGCTTCCTAAAAGCATCTGGTATAGCCAATGCTGACTAGTAAATTCCCTGCTGTGTATACACAATCTTTCTAAAAAGACTTATAAACATATGAACTATTTCTGTATATGTGATCTATTCTCCATCTTTTCCTGCTCCCCAGGGTCTGGGCATGAAAAATACTGTCTTAAAAGACTATACTTTCTTTGACACTTTGTCATTTTAATAGTTGTAAAATTACAAATACCACATTATCAATTTTGTATAGTAGATAGGGAAAATATTCATGGAAACATTTTTCTTCAGAAAGCAAACATGACTAAGGTCAGGGTTTATATTTTTATTTCAGTTTGTTGCTGTTTCATTTTGGATTTATCCTGTTTCCACTCTCTTTCTGATCCTGGATCAAAACACAAAGATGGTCAATAACTAGAACTAGAAAATCCCAGGTGCATTATGTAACACACAGGAAAAGGGTGACACAATTGTAGTGTCTCCATAGAGAGTTTACTCTGTCTTTTCTCTAGAAGTGACTAGTGTGGAGTGGGGTTCGTACATTCTAGATGCTCAGTATTAATTGGGTTCATACATTCTAGATGCTCAGTTTTAATGGGGTTCAAAAATTCTAGATGCTCAGTTTTAATGGGGTTCAAACATTCTAGATGCTCAGTTTTAATGACATAATTAATGACATCATTGTCACTGTCATCCCATTGCTCATCGGTTTGCTCGAGCGAGCCCAGTAACATCTCTGTTGTGAGATTTGTTTGTTACTGTTTTTGGCATGTTGAATACACCATGGGTAGCTTGCCAGGCTCTGCCATGTGGGCGAGATACTCTCAGTAGTTTGCCAGGCTCTCCGAGAGGGATGGAAGAATCGAACCTGGGTCGGTCGCATGCAAGGCAAACGCCCTAATGCTGTGCTATTGATCCAGCCCAATTAATGACATATTCTATCATGTTGATACCAAATTGAAAGGATAAGGACTCAGACTGGCTGAAGAAACTTTGGTACATCTATACAATGGAATACTATGCAGCTGTTAGAAAAAATGAGGTCATGAAGTTTTCATATAAGTGGATCAGCATGGAAAGTATCATGCTAAGTGAAATGAGTCAGAAAGAGAGAGACAGACATATAAAGATTGCACTCATCTGTGGAATATAGAATAATAGACTAGGAGTCTAACACCCAAGAATAGTAGAAGTAAGTACTAGGAGGTTGACTCCATGGCTTGGAGGCTGGTCTCTCATTCTGGGCAACTCAGAGAAGGGAACACCAAGTAAAATGTGGTCGGAGGTCATGCGGGGGAAGGGTGATGCGTGCCGAATGTAGACTAGAGACTGAACACAATGGCCGCTCAACACCTTATTGCAAACCACAACACCTAATCAGAGAGAGAGAATGAAAGGGAATACCCTGCCATAGTGGTAGTTTGGAGTGGGGGAGATGGGACTGGGGATGGTGGGAGGGACGCTGGGTTTACTGGTGGTGGAGAATGGGCACTGGTGAAGGGATGGGTTATCGAACTTTGTATGGGGGAAACATGAGCACAAAAATGTATAAATCTGTAACTGTACCCTCACGGTGATTCACTAATTAAAAATAAAAAATTTAAAAAATACCTATTGGAACCCTCCTCTGTGCCACCCTCTACCTCTCAGCCAGTCAGAAGGACCTATGCCAGCTAAGGTCATCTTTAAGGATTTAGAGTTAAACAGGTATGTTAAGAGATTTCTGTGGCCAAACTGACATCCGAAAACACATGGATGCTTTAGTGTCACTTCAAGCACTCTATTCCACCCGACCCATACACACTAAAGGTGGGTGGAAAATTCCAGGATCTTAATTCTGTCCCAGAATACCTCCATAAAAGTCCTAAACAGGAGGCACTAGACCTAAACCTACCTGTCCCAATGAAATGCCATTACAGGTAATGGCAATTGTCAGATTAACAGACCATAAGCAGTAGCCCCTGACTATAAAATAACAATCATATCCTATTCGACTTATAGGCAATCTAAAGCTCAACTGTGAGTACCTAGAGTTCTAGGATAATGGGAAAACAGAAATTCAGCTGCTTTGGCATATAGGGACAGAAGTTCAGGCAAGTCCTTGAATCCAGCCAAATTTTTGGGTCTTGTTGATTAGAACCTCAAGTCAACACTTCCATGCATTGGTGATCAAAATTATGCAATCACTGGAAGAGAAATTCAACTAATTCAAAGGAATTATTAATTCAGTGTAAGAAAAAATCCATACAAATGAAATTAAAGGAGCTAAACAATAGAATAGCAAGTTATGGTAATAGGATTCTCAATGCAGAAAACCATTCTGGCGAACATGAAGACAAAATACAAGCCAGCAACAATAATAAATGGCAGAAGAAAAGAGAACTAAAAGAATGGAAGGAAGAAAATGTTAAATTTTAATGTATAAGACCAAGAATAATCAGAAATACCAGAAGGAGTAAGGAAAATATAATAATAACTGATAACTTCCCCAGTCTTCAGAGGAGGCTTCTGTACAGATTTAGAAGGCCCAAAGAACATCAAACAAAGTAGACTCAAACAGAACAACCCCAAGAGACAGTAATCAAAAGGTTAAAAACAGAGAGACTGCTTAAAGAATCAAGGGAGAATAAAAACCTCAAATATAATGAACTAACATAAGAATCTTAACAGATCTCCCATATGATACCACTCAATAAAAGAGTGGAATGACATATTCAAAATACTGAACGAAAAAATATTCAACCTAGAATCCAATATCCTGCAAAGCTCTCATTTAGCTCTGAGTGGGGATTAAGAACTTTCTCAGAAAAACTGTACCACTGCAGCACTTTGGCACTGTCATCCTATTGTTCATAGATTTGCTCGAGCAGGCACCAGTAACAAGATCTGAAAATATTTGCTACATCTAAACCAATCCTGCAAGAATTACTGAAAGGCTGCCTATAAAAAGCAATGGCTAATTGAAAAAAATAACAAACCCCACCCCATCCCCTATAAAAGGCAACACAGTTCTTTGTATCAATAATGTCTCTGGGTGTCAATGGACTAAATTCTTTTGTCAAAAGCATAGAGTAGCCAAACTGATCACAAAATCCATCTGTATGCTCCTTACAAGAAACATACTTAAATTCACAGCATAAGTACAGATTCAGAGTGAAAGCATAGAAAACAATCATACAAGTCAGTGGTTGAGAAAAAAAGCCTTCAACAGGGGCTGGAGCGATAGCACAGTGGGTAGGGCATTTGCCTTGCACGCAGCCGACCCAGGTTCCCAGCATCCCATACGGTCCCCTGAGCACCGCCAGGAGTAATTCCTGAATGCAGAGCTAGGAGTAACCCCTGTGCATCGCCGGGTGTGACCCGCCCCCAAAAGAAAAATGTCTGTGACAGCCATACTTACATATGGTGAATAGCATTCAATCGAAAGAACAGGATTAGAGACTTAATGGACAGATACTACTTATTGGTAAAGAGAAAAAGAGATCAAAATTACTAACTCTTATCAGCATATGTGCGCCAAATGGAGAATTAACAAAGTTTATAGTTTCTGCTCACAAATATAAAGAAAACATTGACAGAAACACAATAGTAGTGGGAGATGTCAACATTCCACTTTTACCACTATACATATCAACCAGACAGAGTATTAGTAAAGCTACAGATTCCTAAATGAGGAGTTAAAACATCTGGGACTAATGGACATATACAGGCCCCTATATCCCCCAAATGCTGAATACACATTCTTCTCCAGTGCATATGCAACATCCTCTGGGACATAACTCAAACATATATAAAATTATGAATATAGAAATTATACATAATCAGCACCCTTTCAGATCACAATGCCATGCACGTAAAGTAAAAAAAAAATTAAATCAAATAAAACCAAAACACTGCCAAATAGCAACTGAGGAAATCAGAAAGACAAAAGATTTCATGAAACTAATGAGAGTAAAGAAACGACTGTCATAATCTATGAGATACCGCAGAATCTGTATTTAAAGAGGAAGTTCATAGCAATACAGGTATACGTTAGAAAAGAAGAAAAATTTCAAATCAACACTTTAAACTGACACCCCCTACAATCTGGATATTGAATCCAAAAAGTAATATGAGGAAGGGAAAAAAAAGAACTGGAGCAGAAGTCTGTAATATAAAAATTAAGAAAGCAATACAAAAAGTCAGTGAAACCAGGAACTGTTCTTTGAAAGAATAAACAAGGACAGGTAAAGCCTTTGGCTAGCAGGAAAAAAAAGAGAGAATTCCCAAAGAAATCAGATCAAAGATGAAAGGGGAGAAATTATAACAGGTCACTCAGAAATTCAAGATAATATGAGAGTGTACTATGAACAGTTTTATGCTATTAAGTTGAAGAACCTAGAAGAAATGAACAGATTCTTAAAATTGTGTAATCTTCCAAAACTGAATGGGAAGGAATTAGAAAGCCTGATAAGGCCAATCACAAGTAAGGAACTTGAAATAGCAATTAAGAATCTCTCCAATAGCAAAAGTCTTGGTCTTGATGGATTCAATGACAAGTTCTATCAAACCTGCAGAGAAAACTTAACTGCCCTCATTACTTATGCACTTACAAAATTTTGAAGAAATCGGAAACCTCCCTTACAACTTCTATCTAGCCAATATTACATTAACACAAAACAGACAGAGAAATTTATAGAAAAATAATTTTAGATTGATTTCCCTAAAGATCATCACCACTAAAATCTCGACAAAAATCTTAGCAATCTGAATCCAACAGGATATCCAAATAATCCTGCACCATAATCAAGTGAGACTCATCCCAAGTATGCAAGAATGGTTCAACATGTGCAAATCAATTAACATAATATACTACATTAATGAAAACCATATGATCATATAAATTGACACGGAGAAACCTTTTGACAAGATACAGCATTTATTCATGATAAAACATTCAATACAGAGGTATAAGGAACCTTCCTCAAGAGTAATGGCCATCTCCAACAAATCCACTTCCAGTAAAACATGCTCAATGGTGAAAAAACTGAAAGCATTATCTCTAACATCAGGTACAAGGCAAAGATGTCCCAGAGTCTTTTTTATGCCAGAGATTAGAAGTTCTAGCTACAGCAATTAGGTAAGAAAAAGAAATAAAAAAGATTGAAATTTGAATTACAGGTAGCAGGCTCATTGCAACACTGTTCACAATAGCCAGAATCTGGAAACAATCCAAGTGCCCAAGAACAGATGACTGGTTAAAGAAACTATGATACATCTACTAATGGAATACTATGCAGCTTTTAGAAAAAAAAATGAAGTCATGGAATTTGCTTATGAATGGATTGACTTGGAGGGTATCATGCTGAGTAAAATGAGTCAGAAAGAGAGGAACACACATAGAATGACTGCACTCACTTGTGGGATATGAAAAACATAGTATGAAACTAATACCCAAGGAGAATAAAAATGAGGGTCAGGAGGACTGGTCCACAGTTGGAAGCCTGCCTCAAGTGCTGGGGTTAGGGACAATTGGAGTATAGAAGGGACCACTATGACAATGATTGTTGGATGGCATTGCTCTGGGTGGGAGATGTGGGCAGAAAGCAAATAAAGGACCAAACAGGACAGTCTCTCAATATTTGTATAGCAGATCATAAAGCCCAGAAGTACAGAGAGGAAGAGAAAGAGAGTGAGAGAGAGACAGAGAGGGAGAAAGACAGAGAGAGAGAAAGAGAGAGAGAACAGAAGTGCCAGCCGTAGAGGGAGGAGGTGGGGATTGAGGAGGGAGGGAGGGATATTGGAGACACTGGTGGTGGGAAATGTACACTAGTGGAGGGACAGGTGTCAGAACACTATATGACTGAAACCAAATCAGACAACATTGTAATTGTGTATCTCACGGTGATTCAATAAAAATAAATAAATATATTTTTTTAAAGTTTGAAATGGAAAAGAAGTCAAATTATTACTATTTTCAGATGATGTGATAACATACATAGAAGGCCCTAAAAAGTCCACAAAAGAGCTCCTAGAAACAATAGAACAATGCAGACAAGTGGTCAGCTACAAAGTCAACGCGAACAAGATTTTGTCACATTTCTATATGCGAACAATGAAGTAGAAGAGAAAGCAATCAAATAATGCATCTCATTCTGAGTAGTATCCAAAAAATCAAGTACCAAGGAATAAACTTAACAGAAGAGGAGAGATATCTATACCATGAAAAACTGTGAGTCAATTTAGAAAGAGACACAATACCTTGGAAGGGGCGGAAGAAATAGAACAGCAGGCAGGGCACTTGCCTTGCATGCAGTAGACCTGGGTTTGATACCTGGCACCTCACAGGGCCCCTAGAATCCCACCAGGGATCCCTGAGCACAGAGACAGAAGTAAACTCTGAGTACCACTGAGTATTGTCCCAAAATAGCAACAAAAACAAGAACAATTAAAAAAAATCCTAGGAAATGGAAATTTCTCAGAGAAGTAAAAATTGAGCTGCCTTACGACCCATCAATCCCACTTGTGATTGTGTACCCCACCGACAGAAAAACATTCATTCTCAATAGCATATGCACAACATTATTCATTGCAGCACAATTACTAGGCTATTGAATCGACCTAGGTATCCAACAACTGATGGCTATCAGTGGATTATGAGTGTGTGGTATATATGTGTGTGTATATTTGTGTGTATATGTAGATGCATATATGTACACAATGGAATACTATGCAGCTTCAAGGAATGATGAAATCATACGATATGTTGCAACTTGGATAGAATTGGAAGATATCATGTTAAGTGAGTTAAGTCAGAAAAGCAACAAATGCAAACACATAATGTTCTCACTAATAGGTGACATAGAGAATAACAGGATAAGGTTATGCAGTGTATTAAAGGGGGATACAGAGATAGCCCTTGACCCTAACACACTGAAAGGAGAAGGACGGAGAAGGAGAAAAATCAAGATGTTGAGGGCAGTAAGAAGAGCTGAACAAGAAGTAACCGGGGTAGGAATCAGGGGCCTTAGAGACATTGGTGGTAGAGGGGTCTGGATTATCTACATATGTAAAACACAGAGCCAAAAACACTGAACACATGAGATTCAAATTACAACCAAACGTAAAAATATCAAGGAGGTAGAATCCTAGGGTCACAGGTGGAGAGATTGAATATAATACTAGCGTTGGGGTGATGGGATTGGTGCTGGAATACTGTATCTGAAACTCAACTGTAAATATGTTTGTAAAACATGTTGCCTTAACAGAAAAAAAATGTAAATAATCCCAATTGTTTGGGAAGCATAACAATCTTTCAGATGCTGCACTTTCAGCAATGGGCGATTTGACTTCATTACTCCCGACCGCTTATTGTTATACTCATTTATTTTACTACCTGGAATTACTTCTACCTGGGATACAGTTCAACTCCGCCCTTCAGAACTAAGATGACAAACTCCAAAAGGGCACAGGTCAGGAGTGTTTTCATGGTCTCACCCAGGGTCTGATAGATGGTAGACATAATGAATGTTTTCTGTCTGATCCACTCCAATGAATCTATTTCTTCCTTAATCATGTCTTTGTCATTCTTTCTGCTAGTGTTCTGTAGGTAGTATATGTCTTTAATCATTGTAGATTTGAAAATGACTTTACATATTTACATATAGTCAGATAGGGAGTGATTAGCTGTGGGATTTTCCCTCAGCATTGTGAAGATATATTACTTCCAGTGTCTTCTGGCATCAATTGCTGTTGATGAGAAATATAATGACAGTGTAATAATCACTCCATTGCAAGGAATCTGTATTTTCTTTCTGGGAACTCGAAGGTAATTTTTTGTGTGTCCTTCATTTTCCCCAGGAAGTGTCTAGTTGTACATTTATTTTCATTGATACCTGGATTTGCTGCATTTTTGAACAAATATGAAAAATTCTCAGACATCTGTCTTTAAAAGATTTCTATTACTTGATTTTACTCTATCTTTTTAAATTCCTTATAGACATTTTGAAAACCATTAATTTATTTTTCATGTTCTTAATTATTGTTAACTAATTGATTTTTATTTCTCTATGCTGCATTCTTTTTGAATTCTCAAAAGCCACTTACACATCACCGGTTTTTTTCTATTAATATTCACTATTTATTCCTACCATTAAAAGCTTTAATGATTGTTTATTTAGTTTCCAACACTTCTAGAAGACACTATTAAATGTCTGTTTATAGCTATTTGTGTCCCTTTATAACCTATTTTTCAATGTGATGATATTCCCTTGTTTATTTTTAAGGATATGGAACATAACTATTTTACTGATTTATTAAAGTTATATTTTTGTTTCTAACCATTATTCAGAAAAATAATGCAAAACATTGCATTATATTTTGACATATAATGATGCATTATATATAATATAATGTATATACAATATACATGTTTATATAAATATATATGTGTATGTATATATATAAAACTCCTGGTGGGCTCAGAAAACCACATGGGGTGCCAGAGATCAACCCTGTGTCAGCTGCATGTGCAAGGCAAGCACCTTACTTGTTCTACTCTCTCTTCATCCTCTATATATATTGTACGTTTAAGTTATATTTAATATTTGATTTGTTAAAAATTGACTACTACCTTGTGGTAGCATCATAGGTTTTATCTCCATGCCTGATAACTATCAATTATTTTTATGGTGAGAATATTGAAATTTACTCCCTTAGCATTTCAAGATTATAATAAAATACTAAAAATATTCTGTCTGGAATGATAACACAGCGGGTAGGGCATTTGCCTTGCACATGACTGACCAGGGTTTGACTCCACCATCCCTCTCGGAGAGCCTGGCAAGCTACTGAGAGTATCCCGTCCGCATGGCAGAGCCTGGCAAGCTACCTGTGGCGTATTTGATATGCCAAAAACATCAACAAGTCTCAAAATGGAGACGTTACCGGTGCCCGCTCAAGAAAATTGATGAGCAATGGAATGACAGTGACAGTGACAGTGAATAAAATATTAATTATAATTTAAAAGTATACTAGATCCTCAGAAGTTATTCATTATTAATTGGAATTTGATTAATATCCCTTTATTATCCCCACTTTCAAAGACCCTCCTAACCGCATTTATACTCTGTTTCTATGAATATGACATTTTAAGATTCCAGAGATGTGATATGATGCAGTACTTGTCTTTCTCTGTCCGACTTGTGTCACTTTGCATAATGCCTCAAGGTCTATCCATGTTGTCGAAAATAGCAGAATTTCCTTCCTTCTTCTATTGACTTAGTGTTCCATTGTACATAAGATATTACATAATTACAATAGATGTTCCAAAATAACATAAATAGACATATTCAATATAATCTTATTAAATCACTGTCATGTCACTGTCATCCTGTTGCTCATAGATTTTTTTCGAGTGGGCACCAGTAATGTCTCCATTGTGAGACTTGTGGTTTCTGTTTTGGGCATATCAAATACACCACGGGTAGCTTGCCAGGCTCTGCCATGCGTGCAGGATACTCTCGGTAGCTTGCCAGGCTCTCCAAGAGGGACGGAGGAATCGAACCTGGGTCGGCTGCATGCAAAAAAAATAGGTATATATATATGTATATATCTATATATATGTATATATATGTATATGCTCACATATTTATTCCCATTTTTAGCCATTCATTCATCAATAAATTCTTAGGTTGTTTTTCTCTCTTGATTTTGTGAGTTATGCTACAATGAACAGAGAAGTGCTGATATCTTTTCCAGAAGTTATTTAACTTTCCTTTGTAAATAAATATTCTCAGAATGATGTTTCTGAATCTACAGTTTATTTTAATTTGTGAGAAACCTCCATACTATTTTACTTAGTGGTTTTGCCAATTTCTATAACTACCCCACTTTCCAGACTGGAGCAATGGCACAGCTGGTAGGGTGTTCATCTTGCATGCGGCCAACCCAGGTTCAATTCCTCTGTCCCTCTCGGAGAGCCCGGCAAGCTACCGAGAATATCCCGCCCACACAGCAGACCTGGCAAGCTCCCCGTGGCGTATTCGATATGCCCAAAACAGTAACAGCAAGTCTCTAAATGGAGACGTTACTGGTGCCCACTCAAGCTAAATCAATGACAACGGACGACAGTGCTACTGTGCTACCCCGATTTCCAAAGTAAAACTCCCTTTTACCCACATCCTGACCAACACTTATTGTCTATTATATTTTGGTGCTAACGTTTCTAACAGGTGTGATGTTTCATTGTGATTTGATTTGCCTTTCACTGATAATTAGTATCCCTCTTGGAGAGCCCGGTAAGCTACCAAGAGTATCCTGCCCGTGGCATACTCAATATGCCAAAAACAGTAACAACGACAGATCTCATTCCCCTGATCCTGAAAGAGCCCCCAGTATGCCTACAGTAGCATTTAACAGGTTACTGGTGCCTGCCCAAGCAAATCGATGAAGAATGGGATGACAGTGATACAGTGATACAGTGATAATTAGTAATGCTGAGCAACTTTAAGCCTTTTATATGAATTTTTGTTTTTTGTTTTTCTAAGTACTTATTCAGCAACTCTACTCATCTTTTATGTTGTGGTGGTGGTGCCAGGGATTGCATTTGTTGTGTGGGGGAATGTTCTCTGAGATGTGGCACAGTGTTTGGGACCAAACTCAGACCCTCACACATGCAAGGCATACAATTTTCTCCTGACTACATCACTAGGGTCACCTTTCACTCAGATATGTTTTATTGTTTTTGTGTTGTATAAGTTATTTTATGTTTTAAACATTAACCCTTTACCCGATATATAATTTGAAAATATTTCCATCCTTTATAAGCCTCTCTCTTTTATAATTCCCCCGCAGACATTAATCCTTGAATTTTTTTGATCATTTGCTTTGAAGTGAAGGAGGCTTTAAGTTTTCCGCTTACTCAATTTTGCTTTTGCTTGTTTGTGCTTTTGGCATAACATCCAACAAATTATTGCCAAACTTTCCCCTATACTTATTTTCAGAACTTAAGGTTTATTTAAATTTTATTTGGAGTTAATTTTTGTGAAAGACACAAGATAAATATACAATTTTATTCTTTTGCATGTGAGAACCCAATTTATCAATACCATTTATTGAAAAGAACACCCATTACATATTGAGTCTTTTTGGCTTCTTTCTCAAAAATTAGTAGACTTTGTATGTGAGACTTATTTCTAGGTTCTCTATTCTGTTCCACTGGTCTATATGTCTACTTTTCTGCCAAAAACATACTGTTTTGATTATTGTGATTTTTAATATTTACTTGAACTCAGTAAGTGTAAAGACCCTTGTTTTGTTTTTATCCTAAGGGTTGTCTTGATTATTCTGGATCTTTTAGTTAAGCTGTGTTCTAATACAAATCTTAGGGAAGGTTTTTCTATTCTGGCTTTAAATGTTATTAAAATTTTTGCAGGATCTGCATTGAATCTATAGATTGATTTGGGTACAAACAATCAGAATAAACAAATTTTAGCAACTTTGTTCTGATCCATGTGGCTTCTTCGTTTTCTCATCAAAGTCTTATTTTTCAATTTAAATTTCCTTGGGCAAATTTTTCTTGAGTTTTTTATTGGTTTTGATGATATTATGAATGAGTGTTTTCTTGCTTTATTTTAAAATATTTTGTTAGTGTATAGAATCTTAACTGTTTTTGGTATGTTGGTTTTATATACAATTCATTGATTTTTTTCAGGGAGAGTCATGAGATTTTCTCTCTATGTTAACTTCTGTGTTACAGTATTTGTTGCATTTAGTTGACTTCTGTGTTACTTTCCCATCTAATTTGGTGTGCTCTTACTGAAATTTCAGATTTGAGGAATTAGGCGATATCCTCAGTTCAGGAACTCCAGGGTCTATAGTTTGGGTCAATGAGTTGACATGGTGTCAGATATGAAAGGTGGGTATGGCTGCCCTGGCTTCCAGAAGTATTGGGGATCGGGAGAGGCTACCCACCCCAACTCCAAGAAGACATCAGAGTTCTCAGCTTTGGCACGAAGGTTCCTGAAATTATTTCCACAGTTTGGCCTCTGCAGAAAACATTAGTGAAGCAGTGGAGTTAAGCCCTTGGCAAGGCTGCAACAGTGGGGGAGGGGTGGCTGCTGGGGCTTTGGTGGGGTGGGACCTCTGCCCACCTCCTGAGGGCACCCCAGAGTTTTTAGTAAGGGTCTGATATTTCCATGAATTTTAGCTGCTTGGCTTGTATCTCCTCAGAGATTTAGTCAGAAATTGGTGTAGCAGGGCCGGTGGGTGAGTCAACATGGGGGCGGTTGTGGGAGATGATTCTGTAGCATATTCTCTTTAAGATGTTATTTTGAGTCTTCTATTCTTATGTAGCTAAAGCTTTATCTATAATTTCTTTTATCTTTAATCATCATTATCATCATCATCATCATCATCATCATCATCATCATCATCATCATGATGTTGATCGTCGAACTTCTCGAGTGGTCTCAGTAATGTCTCCATTCATCCTAGCCTTGAGATTTTAGAAGCCTCTCTCTACTTGTCCTTCCCAAGGATGCTGCATTGGAGGCTCTTTCAGGGTCAGGGGAATGAGACCCATCATTGTTACTGGTTTGGGCATATGAATACACCATGGGGAGTTTGTGAGGCTCTCCCATGTGGGCAGGAAACTCTTGGTAGCTTGCCACATTCTCCCAGAGGGAGAACTAGTCTAAAAGATGTCCTATGGCCGTTTTGCAACTGCACACTTTCGGGAGCTTGGTTTTATAGTCTCTGGATGTTGGTGGGATTATACGACGCCAGAGGCAGTCCCTGGGCGTGACCTCCTAGCTACTGGAAAATGGGAAATCTGGGCGGAAGAGCCCCAGTCCCAATCCGAGCAGGCTTGGAGGTCTCAGCCCTGGGTCCCACACACCTGGGTTCCTCTGCTGGTTCCTTCATGCGTGAGGGTCATCCAATAAAAAAAATTCTTATTTATATTTAATAAGAATTTTAAATTTTTTGATCTTTCTATTGTTTTTTTCTGGTCTCCATTTTATTTATTTGTGCTCTGACCTATCATTTTCTTTCTTTCTTAATTTTTTAAAATTTTCATAAAGTTGTTCACAATAATGAATTACATTCAATATTTCGACACCAGTCCCACCACCCTCACACCTCCCCACCACCACCATTTCGAATTTCCCACCACCACTCAAACCTGTCGTCCAACAGGCAGATGCTAGCTAACCCATTTGTACTGCCCACTATGAATAACATAGGATGTCGCACAGCTGCAAGAGTGACCTAGAAATTGTCGTTTTCTTTCTTCTACCACCTTTGGACTAAGTGTGCAGTTTTTCAGTTCAGTTGGGTTGTTTATTTAAGATCTATCCTTTTTTCTTGACAGGCTATAAATTTGAGGCTCATTTTATGTCCCAACATATGGCCTACCCATGAGAATGTCTCATGTACACTTAGGAAGAATGTCTATTTAGCCGTATGGGGAAGGAATGTTCAGTACATATGTATTAAGTCCATTTGCCTTAATGTGTTATTTAAGGCAGTCTTCTTTCTGAATGATTTTATCACTAGAAAGTGCCCCCTGGGAACAGCTTTTGCAGCTTCAGGGTTTTGATCCATTGTGTTTCCTTTTGCATTGTCTCAAGAAAATTAGCTTAACTCTCTTTTGAATAATTCTTTGACTTACTGGCTGTCCAGGAATGTTGATTTCCACAAATGTGTAGATTTTCCATATTTCTTTTGTTTGTATTTTTTTAAATTCCAAACCATAGTAGTCTGAAAAACTGATATTATTTCAACATTTTAAAATGTTAATGTGATATGATCTATCCTGGACAATTGTGTGTGTGACTTTATCATCTGCTGTTTAATGCCATATTCCTTCTTTCTATCTGTTAGCTTCATTTGGTCTATTTAGTTCAAACCACACTCTTGTTGATTTTCTGTATAGATTATCTATCCCTTGTTGGAAGTGAAATATTTGAAATACTCATTATTTATGTATTATTGTTTCTGTATTCCTTTATATCTGTAGTGTTTTCTTAATATGTTTAAGTGTTCCAAATATTGGGTGCATTTGTTTATTGTTATTATATATTTGAAAAATTGTCCCTTTATCATTAAATAACAATCACCTTTTTATCTTGTTGACATTTTTTGCTTAAAATCTTTTTCTCTATTTCTAAGGAATGACTATCCTTACTCTCTTCTAGCTTAGAATTTCATGGAATGTCATTTCATCTCTTTACTTTGAGCTTATATGTGTACTTAAAGGTGAAGTGAATTTCTTATAGGCAACATACAGATTTTTTGTTTCTAAATCCATTCATTCACTTTTTAACTTTTGACTAGAGAACTAAATTTATTTATATTAGATCAATTATTGATTGGCAAGGGATTAAGGCTTTCCCAGTAGTTTTCTAATGGTTTTGTAATTTTCAATCCTCGTGGAGTTTTCTTTCGTGGACTGATGATATTCTTTAGTGACATACTTTGGTTCTTTATATTATATCATTTGGGAATCTACTATAGGTTTTCTTTTGTGGTATCCATGAAGTTTACATAAAACACCTATAAATACAAAAATCTATTTCACAATTATTACTTAACTTATACTTTAAAAGTGTATTTTATTGCATTCTATAACTCTACTCTTTCTCTTGCCCCTTTTCAAACATTACCATTTATCTTTTATTATTATAGTTATGTCTTGTATTATTGTAGTTATGTATTTTTATTATACCTTAGCCTTTCTCCTAGAGTTACATATCTCTACATTTTCATGGAGTATTCGAAAATTCAAAATTTCAAATTCGAAATTTGATCATATATTTACCTTAATCAGTGTGTTGTACATTTTCATATGTTTTCATGTTACTATCTACCATCATTCATTTCAACTTGAAAACCCCCTTACAGAGTTTCTTTGAAGGCAGATATGTAGTGTTGATTAATTTTCTTAATTTTGGCTATTAGATAAAATCTTTATATCTCTATTTTTGAAGCATACTTTACTGGTTAAAATATTCTTGATTGGTAATTTTTAATCTTCTGGTCTGCAAGTTTCTTATGAGAAACTCTTAGATTTATAAAAATTTCCCTCTAAGTGATCACCATTTTTTCTTTTTTTTTAATGCTTTTTGGGTTACACCCAGCGATGCACAGGAGTTACTCCTGGTTTATGCACTCAGGAATTACTCCCGGTGGTGCTGGGGGACCACATGGGATGCTGGGAATGGAACCCGAGTTGGCCACTTGCAAGGAAATTGCCCTACCCGCTGTGCTATCGCTCTAGCCCCTCACCTTTTTTTCTGGTTTAAGATTAATCATATTTCTTACCTTCATTTTTGATGCTAGTTACATGGTGCCTTGGAGAGGATATCTTTAAGTTGGTTTTGTTTGTTGGACCTTTAGGCTTTATGATTGATACCCAAATATCTCTCCAGATTTAAATTCTCAGCCATTATTTATTTAAATAAGATTTTTTGTTACTTGTTTTTATTTTCTCCTCCTGGAACTATAATAATATTTTTTGATACAAGTGCATATATCCAGAGGCCTTCTTTGCTTTATTTTATTCCTTTGCTCTTGTTTGTCTCCTGACTGAATAATTTAAAAATGCCTATTTTTCATTCTAAACACTTATTTCTTTCTTTGATTTGTTCAAATCTGAAATCAATGGTTTCTTTTCCATGTTTCATTTCATTGACTATATACTCTTTCATTTTAGAATTTCTGTTTGGTTCATTTGTAAGATTTCTATGTTTTATTGTTAAACTTTGCCTTTTGAGCTTGTATTATCTTCCTAGATTTTTAAAAAATTATCTTTCCATGTTTTATGTATCTAATTTAATTTCTCTATCAGATATTAGGTTTAAATTTATCACATGCTAGATTTAAAATTTTTATCAGAGACTTTTAGGTGGTTACCAAGTTGCCATGATTTTTCAAGTTTCTTAAACCATTGCATTGTTATCATCACATTTTATGTAGCATTGCACTACCTTTGTCTTATTGATTAACATTCTGCTGGGAGAAGCTTTCTGTCAGCATTACTAAGGATTTTAATGCTTTCTTTCCCCTGTAGGAGAAATTCCAAAAAAGAATATTCCCTTGACCTTCAGCTGTGTTATCTTTGGGAAATGTTCTAAAGAAAGTGAACTTTATACTTATTATTCCCCTTTGCGGCCAAATTCCTAGGCTTGTATCTTCCTGAGTCTTGCAACAATCCAAGCCAAATGCTGACAACCTTTCTTCTATTTTCCCCCCAAAAAAGGTAGAATTAATGCTAAAATCTGTGGTGATTTTAGGCAGAAGAGTGCACTTCCCTGCCACCTTCCAAATCTTTCTTTTGCCATTGTCATTGGAAGTTCACACAGACCACAAGATAGGAGTGTTTGTTACTGAGGCATGTGTAGTTCTGGACATACCTATGTGTGTGTTGTTAGGGAAGGGGGTGGTCAACCCATAGAAAAGGCATACTTATGGGTGGGCGACTTGATGGAATTCATGATACCATTTTAGAATTATTTTAATGCTCTGTAAGAATCTTTCCTAGAACCTTCTCTTCTTTTTATCCACTCATCAGGTAACATGTGATTCAGTACTCTGGGTGTAAAGTGGAATGAGCCTCTTTGGCAATGTCTTGCATAACTGGTAAAGCCAAGTGCCCATCCAAATGCTCCCCATTTCTCCTGCAGGAGAAATTCCAAACAAGAATCTTCCCTTGACCTTCAGCTGTGTTATTTTGGGGAAGGGCAATGGGAATATTGCCAACTATTCCACGTATCTACTCCTATGTGTCTAAACTTATATGTGCTTTACTCTAGCAGTATGCTGGAACTTCTTTTAAAACCCGAATTCTCACAGAGGCTCTAACATCTGTAGGTGATTGTTTAAGATAGTGTTTAGATATGCTTTCATCTGAGACTAAGAAGGACTGGAGCCAGCTAAAGGGCCACTACAGGATCTATAACTAGGGGTAGCTGCCTATTACCAGACACATGAGTGTATCAGACTCTTCCTGGATCCCTTAACTTACAGCCCTGAAGCCCGTAACATCTTACAAAGCATTTTTGCCCATGGATGAATGCCAAACTTGTGTTTTGGTAAGAAGATAAAAATAAAAATGCTTTATGTCACATGATGCTGATGTCACCCTCCAGAAAATGATATTTTAATATTAACTTCAGATTTTTTCCATCATTTTTAATCTCCATTAATGATCACCTATTGGTGATTATTCTTTGTTGCCTACAGAACATCCTCCTTTACACTATGATGCATATTTTATTATTTGTATTGCAGGATCATCTTCTGTGAAAAGTTCTTTCTTCTCTCTTCCTCTGTGCTCACTCCTCATATAAAAGTTCACTACTCAGGACCCCTAACCCATAAGCCTGTTTTATCTCATTTTATTAAGATCATTGCTGATAGTCTTAATAAACAATCACAGATGCAGCTACTTCTGAGCTATTGAATTGCTCATCAAATTTTTAATAGAAATTGTTTTTCCCTGTTGCGGGCTGAATGAGGGCTAGAGACTGAGCACAGCGGCCACTCAACACCTTTATTGCAAACCACAACAGCTAATTAGAGAGAGAAAACAGAAGGGAATGCCTTGCCACAGTGGCAGGGTGGGGTGGGGGGGAGATGGGATTGGGGAGGGTGGGAGGGACACTGGGTTTACGGGTGGTGGAGAATGGGCACTGGTGAAGGGATGGGTTCCAAACTTTGTATGAGGGAAGTATAAGCACAAAAGTGTATAAATCTGTAACTGTACCCTCACGATGATTCTCTAATTAAAAATAAATAAATTAAAAAAAAAAAGAAATTGTTTTTCCCTTTTGCCCATCTCACTATTCCATTATAATATGTCTCTGTCTTTTCAGTTTTCTTTCAGAGGTGACAAAAGACAGTATAACTCCTGAACTCAAGCAATAGTCTTGGTCCTTGCCATCATGGGTAATATTTAGTCTTTTTTTCTTTGAGGAACCAAACTTCTTACTGTCTATCATATGCTCCAGTGGTCCTTTGCCGCCTATTTTTGTTTTCTGTTTTGTTTTTGGGTCACATCCAGCAGTTCTAGGGGCTTATTCCTGTCTAAGGGCTCAGAAATTATTCCTAGGTGCTCAGTGACCACATGGGACTAATCCCGGGGATTGAACTCTGTTCTGCCATGTACAAGGCAAGAGTCCTACATGTTATACTATCTCTCCAGGCTCAAGTTCTTTGTCACCCGAGTTTCTTATTTCTGTAAAGATTTTTAATGGCTTTGGATTGGTGTGGCTTGAGACTGGAAGGAAGAACTCGTACTTTGTAATGAAAGGAGGGATTCACTTTTATCTTTCACTTTCATAGGATAGAACCCAAGAATCCCATTAAATCTCAACAGCAAAGGAAGCTGTCTTGTTTCTATAAGAAACAGTCCATGACAATGAAGAGGGATGATATTAGGACTGTATGTCAAATATATGGGCATAGTTTTGATCTTGATATCTTTTATAAACATGATTTTTTAAATGTCTTATTGTTCAAAATAACAGTGGGGCAGCAATGCATGCATCTTATCATTTTCCTTTTGCCAGAACTCTATGCATTTTGAACTCTGCTACTTGAAGACACAGTGGTGAACTGCTCGGATTACCCATAGCACCAAATGCTTATTCTCCATTTCCAAGAGTGTTGGCTATTCATGTCCAGGTAACTTGGCAGAAAATTTCTTCAGTGGAAGAGAGGTGCTTTGTCCAATTTCATGTTTTCCTTCAAGAGTAGCTAAATTCTAGTGACTGATCAAGTTCAGGGAAATAGAGTTAGCATTCTTGTTTCAATTCAGGACAATTTCATGTTTTCCTTCAAGAGTAGCTAAATTCTAGTGACTGATCAAGTTGAGGGAAATAGAGTTAGCATTCTTGTTTCAATTCAGGACTCTAAAAGGTTATCCCATGGAATTAGCTCAGACCTTTGTAGCACCTGCGCTCACAACTTCGTATAGCAATCTTGCCTCACTCATTGCCTTACAAGTGTTGATTCCAAGAGACCATTAATTGACATCCTATTTGTATTATTTCATCTCAGTAATCTGTGTCCTGGGGAGCTTTATTTAAGATATCCCTCTGTGGGTGGTGAACATCTAGGTCTCCCGAAAGGCCTCTTCCAGTTGCTTCCTCCTAGTAGACTTTCAAGAACATCTGTGGAATCAATTCATAAATAAAACATAGTTGCCTGAATCTGACCAGCTCGATTTTCTCAAACTACATAATTTTTCTGATTTTCCTAATGAAACTTGGAATTATAAACTCTGCGAAATTTATTTTGTGCAAGATAAGATAAAATTCACTTAGTTTTTAAGTTTCTATTTTAATTGAACTTTAATGTTGCCTGAATGAACCTAGCACAGTTGACACTTTGGTAATACATCTGAAGATGAATTACTTGCGCGCACAGTATTAATGGAGGAAGTGGAAGCAGATAGCAGCATGATCAAGAACTGAGCATGGGCTGTAAATTGAGTAGAAAGGAAGGTGAGTGTTGAAGAATGGTAATGACAGTAATTCCTTTTCAAACGTCACTGGGGTTGGGACAGCATGGTAGCTTTAACTGTCATAAAGCTGACTTGAAAACCTTGCTGGGCACTCTTTTCTCTGGACTGGCAATTAAGATCCTGCAGGCAACTTTCATCTTAAGGCATAGAAAGCGGAGCTTGTTCTCGATGGGGAGCTTAGAGGGTGATTGATGGAGAGACCCACCTCTGGAGAAACAGTGCAGTACGGTGTGGTGAAATATGTCATAATTGTGTTGTCAGGTGGTTGAGAGTTTTCTTTGAGGATATTTAGTTGATAGATTGCTAAGCTTCTGTCAATCATAATTAAAACATAAGCGTGTCCTGGATCATTGAAAGCCCTCAGTGGACACTTATTTACCTATTTTTAAAGTTATTGTTTACCTATTGTTATTTGCATCCTATTTTTCCTTAATCTTTTTCAGCACCCCATCATCTTTTTTTTTTTTCAGGTTATACTTCTCCCACCGAGCCACCTCTCAAAGAAGATTCTGGTTTCTTTATGCAGATTATGATAATCCTATTTCCCTTATAGGCAACTCTTTCCACATCTTTGGATCCACAGTTAAAAATCTGTAATAGACACATGATTGCTGGATAAATTTCTATTGTGTGCTTGAGGAAGAGATTTATCTGCTTCTCTTTCTCAAGGGATAAAATGGGAAATCAATTTCCCTAGTTGCTCAGTTAGCCATCTTGTATATGCCAGAAGCATATATGAGAAACCATTTTGTTACCAAGACAAAACCTATTTTGAGCCCATGTACACAGAAAAGTCAGCTAATAAAATCTCAGAGAAATTATAGAAGGTCCAATTTTACTTACCTTGGTCCGTGCCTACTTTTGACTTAATGTTACATAAAGCATTAATTTTACTTATTAAAAGGTTGCGTCAAAATTTCCTCCTACTTACAGTAGAATACATCTTTTAGACAGGCGTCTTCATGATCAACTGCTGTCTTTGTTTGTTGTTATAATTTCACTAGCAAGTAATATTTGGTATGAGTTAAAGGCATGATTGACTTATACTGATCTAGGTAAGTTGATTAGGCTGCCAGTAGGTAGGTATTGAGCTAAGGCAATTATAGTTTCTGGTTGAGGTCAATCAAATAAGTCTACTTCCTTTCTTTGAAACTATACAGTAAAAATGATAGGGATAGTATGGTTTGTATGATAAAATAAAAATAAGCAACTGATGAGGTGGTACATAGATCAGGTGCTTGTTCTGCATGTGGCTGGACTGGATTAGATACTGGGCACAGTATTATCCTCAATTTCCTCTAGTAGTGATCCTGAGCACAGAGCCAGGAATAAGCTCTGAACACTGTGTGTGCCTCCCAAATAAAATAAATACAATTTAAATTATAAAAATAAACCAATATAATAGGAATCAAAATGGTATCTAAATATTCAACAATAAGAAAAAGAGTCACTAGAAGAAAGAAATTTTGATGAATGTCTGGAAGATAGATAAGGAGATTCAAATAAAGAGAGAGCTAATGTCCTTCCATGCATCTAAGGACCTTAACAATAAAAATGAGTTCTTAAACAGGGTAGGACTACAACGTGGGGGTAGAAAACAAAGTCATTAATAACCTTGAGATTATATATTAATCAATCAAACCCACTTCCTCCTGGAGGGCATGATTCTTGGGAGCCAGATTTCTGGCAAAGCCTTTCAAAAAATCTTTCCCAGAAAACCTGTGAGGTTTCTGAGGAATATTTTTTAAATGTTATCATTTAGGAGCACATTGGGTAATATGTTTCTTCCTCTCCCAAAGTGGACTTACTTAAAGTAAATATGCAAAAGAAATAGATAAAATAATGGTTTTAAAATTTAAGTAATTACAGTGAAGAGCCAAGGTTGGAGCAGTAGGCAGGACACTTGTCTTGCACTCAGTCAATCTGGTTCCATCCCCAGCATCTCCTAGGGCCCCCTGAGCCTGCCAGGAGTGACTCCTGGGTTCAGAGCCATATTGTGAATGCTTATATGTTTGCCGGACAAGGAGAGGAGAAACACAACCATGGGATTTCATCCTTGGATGGGTCCTGCTGAAAGCGTATCTGTCCTAGAGAATAGGTGTTCTGCTAGTGTTATTGAACTTTTTGTGCCTAGCATTTTATTTTATGGTTAAAATCTGTCCTAAACAAAAAGGGGGGAGATGTTGGAATATTTCCCCTTTTCCAGCTGCCTTCTGGAGTTTTGTCACAGAAACCTTTTGTCACAGAAACCTAGCTGATCTTTGACCCGCAGATCTTAGGTGCTAGCCAGGCTTGACTTGACATTGTAGATTCCAGGCTCTGGCCCAGCCTAGTCTTTAGGATGTAAATTTCAGGTGCTGTCTAGTTTGTAATTGACATGTAGATTTCTTGCTGCAGCCAGCCCGGTCTTTGGGATGTAAATCCAAGTGCTTTCAGCCCAATAGAGGCTTCGGTTTTGGTTTTGTATCTTCTTTTGGGGGCCTAGATTAACGGCCTGCAGATACAAGAGAATTATGTTGCCTCAATGTTCTTCCTGTAAGATCTTTTGGTGCCTTTGGTGACGACAATTGGTAATGTCATCCTACAGTCAATGTATTGCGCCCTTTGGAAGGGCCATGATCAATAAAAGGGGTTCAGAGAGGAGGTGAGGGGGCGGAAAGTGTATAGGAGGGGAGAGTGTATAGAGGGAAGATTGGAATAAACTGCAAGTGAGACCAACCATCATGGCTCCGTTCCTTCCTTCGCCTGCCACATCATCGCCATCAACCTCCCCGGGGTGGGGGAAGCAGCTGGAGGCTACCGAACTCGGGTGGCAGGAGAGACAGCTGCTGCCCTAGGCCCTGTGCCTGGCCCGGTGTGGTGAGGCGTCCCTTCCCTTGCCCGCGCCTTTTCTTTTTATTTTTATACAAGTTATCCCTGAGCACCATCAGGTGTGGTCCACAAACAAACACAATAAAGAGCAGTGCTACTAGGGCTCTCATCAAGTGTAACTGTTGTGTCCTTGACCATGAGCAAAGGTCCCTAAATGGAAGACTCTTCAACTTGCAAGAAAAGACACAAAAACACGATTCTAGAAGAAATAAACATTATGCAGAGAGCACATTTAAGCAAATTGTAAAGTGTGTTCTCAGAGATATTTGGGGAAAAAATGATGCAATATCACCACAGTGGACCATGGTGAGCATGGAAAAAAGCATATGCCAAGAGATACTTCCTAAAAATATCTTAATCAGAATGGAAAATAATTCAATTGACAAGTTGGAAAATTAGATCTGGACAATATCTCCAAAGTAGAGCAAGGAAACAAAGAGGTGGAAATTAGAGAAGAAAATCCAGTTTGTTAATGTGGAAGAACTCAACATCTGAATAATAGACCAATGAAAGATGTAATAAGGAAAATTTTCTAAAGCAGAAGAACTTAATGTTCATATAGAAGATGCATACGTGCTTCCCAGCATTATGAATTAAAGCAAAATGAAACAAACAAAGCAAACACACACACACACACACACACACACACACACTTGACATTAGACATCAAGGACAAAAGGAAAATCTTAAAACCAAAAAGGGAAAAATAGTCTAAATGAAATTTTGAAAATAGACATAGGATATTCCCCAGCTGAAAATCTGACTAGAAGGAGATTTTTATTTTGAAGAGAAATCATACCAATTTATAATTGATTAGCCAGATTATTCATAGGATGACATATTAAAGACATTTATCAAACATGGAAAGTCCAGAAGGAATCTCCAGGGAAACAAGAAGTCTTAATAGAGTATTAAAATTGGAAAAAGTTTGAATAAAATTAACAACACACCTAATTAGTTCAAAAAATTTGAACTCCTTGGGGCTGGAGTGATAGCACAGCGGGTAGGGAGTTCGCCTTGCACGCCGCCAATCTGGGTTCGATTCCAGCATTCCATATGGTCTCCTGAGCACGGCCAGGGGTAATTCCTGAGTGCAGAGCCAGGAGTGACCCCTGAGCATCTCTGGGTGTGACCCAAAAAGCAAAAAAAAAAAAAAAATATTGAACTCCAGGCAAGAAGTCATATACAAAGAATATTTATTCTTAGGCAGCAATAAATATAAACTACATTTAACTACGATCATGAAATCATTGATTTTCAATGTTAGAAATCAGCCTTCTGACAAAACTCAGAGCACTAATAGCCAGTACATAACACAGTGTAATCATTGTAAATTTGCCATTGTAAAAGTGAAAAATGCGTAAGTGTTGGGAGTAGAAAAAAGAAACAACTGAAATTGGTGTTCACATTTTTAAAAAAAGTAGAGAGTAGACCACAAAATTGCCACCATGCCTCCCGCCAGACTCCAATATCTTGGGACCAGACCAAGCCTCACCTAGAAATTAGCCCGCTGAAAATTCAGGTATGTGGGTCTTTGTGACTGATATCTCCAGGCTTTCCCGGAGTTGGGATAGGCTACCTCCGCATACCTCCCTGTACTTCTGAAAGCCTCAGAAGTCACATCCACACTCCAAAGCCACCACTCAGTTAAAAATATTACTCCAGTTGTACCACCCAGTTAAAAATTCTGGACTCTCTGGAGCAACATGTCCAAACTCTACAACACTGATAATCCAGTAGTAGCAGTCCAGAATGGATGAGATGTAGCTTAAAACACAACGAATCTGGACTAACCAAATAGTAACACAGTAACACCTGTTGTTAACCTGTAACAACATCTTAGTAAACCCTCATACAAGGACCTAATGTCTCTACGGTGAGATACAATTTACACTAATATTTTCTAAGGAAATATTTTTAATCATTCTGTTAGCAATTTATAGATAACAAGCAATATATACTTAATTACTGTGGGCCTGCTATGGGGGCAGGTGTGAGGTGTGGTTGGGAAAATTGGAGACAATGTTTGAAGGAAGGTGATAATGGCGGTGGGACTGGTGATGAACATTGAATGCCTATAACAAATCATCATGAACAACTTTGCAGACCAGAGTGTTTGTATAAAGTGTAGGGGAGTGGGGGAAATTACATAAATAGGGTTTACCTATTTCATTCCATTCACTCCAAAATATATTAGCACAGAATTTCCTTAAAAGTTTTATTATAGACAGGTAAGACATGATTATTACCATAATGATATCTAACTATAAAATAAATTGTAATGCAATATATTTTAGATTCCAGAGTTGAGAACTTATTATGTAATGTAACTTATTATGTAAGTGAGAATTAGCATTTTATTATATTGTCACTATTACTGTCACCATCATCTCGTTGATCATCGATTTGCTCTAGGGGGCACCAGTAACATCTCCATTGTGAGACTTGTTGTTACTGTTTTTGGCACATCGAATATGCCACAGGTAGCTTGCCAGGCTCTGCGGTGCAGGCAAGATACTCTCGGTAGCTTGCCGGGCTCTCCTAGAGAGATGGAAGAATTGAGCCCAGGTCAGCAAAGGTGCAAGGCAAATGCCCTACCTGCTGTGCTATCGCTCCAGTCGGTTTAATATAAATAAATTAAAAAACAGAAAGTAAAAACACACTTTTTTCATGGAAGAAAAATGTAAGTTTTTTTTTAAAAAAAAAACAAAATATACGTCATTTCACAACTTCTGGCTCTTGTATTATTTGTAGTAATTTTAGCAGTAATAAAAACAAATACTCACTTTTGCAGTTGAAGATATTTTTATGAGAGAAAATTATCACTTTAGTGATATTAAATCAAGAATTTGATTTGTCACTTTGAAAGCAACAAATTATTTTAATTGGCACAGGTTAATACAAAAATAAGAGCTATGCACCTTACAAATAAAGGTGGCTACTGAATTAAGCAAAGATCAAAAACCATCATTATGAACCAACAAGATAAGGCATTTAGTTTATGTTACAAATTGGAGGGGTATTGCTAAAATAAAAATAATTTTGGCTGTAGTAATTTATAGACTGGAGCGATAGAGCAATAGCACAGCGGGTAGGGTAGCGTCTTCCACGCAGCCGACCCGGGTTCGATTCCTCCCTCCCTCTCTGAGAGCCAGGCAAGCTACCCATGGTGCATTCGATGTGCCAAAAACAGTAACAACAAGTCTCAGAGTGGAGACATTACTGGTGCCTGCTTAAGCAAATCAATGAACAATAGGATGACAGTGCTACAGTGCTAAGACAGTAGTAATTTATATTTCATTCATTTAATGGATGCCGATTTACCAAAATAATACTAATCATATTACCAGCATATTAAAATTATTGTTAAAATTTAATCATACTAGATTTGTGATTTTTGTTTATATTTAATTTACATTTATTTTTTAGCTGTGTTTATATTTAATTTAGCCATGTTTTGCTAAAGGCACTTCAGGTTCACTTAGAGAACTAAGGAGAAACTTACTGGGTTACAGTAGAGCTTCACTTCTGCTCTGCTGTTCCCATTTCTTTTCATTTTATTTATTTTTTTATTAGTGAATCACCGTGAGGTACAGTTATAGACCTACAAACTTTCATGCTTGCATTTCAGTCATATAGTGGTTTAGTGCCCATCCTTCTACCAGTGCCCATTTTCCACGACCAATGATCCCAGCATCCCTCCCGCCTCCCCACCCCCATCTTCCCCCCTCCCCACTCCGCCTCTGTGGCAGGGCATTCCCTTTTGCCCTCTCTCTCTCCTTTTGGGTGTTGTGGTTTACAGTAGAGGTATTAAGTGGCCATCATGTTCGGTCTCTAGTCTACTTTCAGCCCGCATCTCCCATCTCAAACAGGTCCTCCTAGCACCCTTCACCTGATGGTCCCTTCTCTATCTGAGGTCCCTTTTCCCCCAGCATGCGAGGCTGGCTTCTATCCAAAGTTCCCTTTTCTGAGATAACCCCAGCTGCTAGCTGCTTCAGGATTAACTTAACTAAGCAGTTGGACAAAGAAATCAGCGATTGGGAAGGCTGGCCTGCACCTCCTCAACACGTTTACTAATCTTCACTATTACTTTGAAGCCTAGATCTTGCTGCTCATAATGACATCCACTTCCGACACCCTAGCAGGAGATTTTTAAGACCTGCAAAATCTTGGGCATTAACCGAGACCTACTGAGCGAGAATCTGTGTCTAACAATCCCTAGGCAGATCACGTCAAAATCTGAGAGGCACTGGCCCTGCCCTTTTCCTATTATCACAGATAAGTACTGGAGCCTCAGAGATGGCACCGCTATCCTCCCCACACTCCTTCCAGCCTAGTATGCAGAGACTGAGAATCCTTATGTTGACTGTCACCAGGACTCAGGATTATATGAGCTACGTCTTTTTTGTGTGTGTGGGGATGGTTACACCCGGCAAAACTCAGGGGTTACTCCTGGCTCTGCACTCATGAATCACTTCTGACATTGCTGGAGGACCATATGGGATGCCGGGGATCCGACCCAGGTTGGACACGTGCAAGGCAAACGGCCTCCCTGCTGTACTATTGCTCCGGCCCCATATGTGAGCTAAGTTTTCCCTGGGTTCTTAACAAACTCCTGAGTAGTGAGTGAATGTGCCCCAAGTTCCCGACCGACCCCCAACATTTTGCGGGTGTTCTCTTGCTTTCCTCTGCCCAGATTTCTTATTTATAAATCAGAATAGTAATAATACTCTTCTCACAAGGTTTGTTGCGAGGCTTACTTGTAGCGATCCCCATGAAGTGTTCAGCATAGAGTAACATCTCAATAAATGTGGTTATAATTATTAGCTATTATCACCGTCCCGGGCGATCACACTCAGCAGAAAGACTCATATGTTAATGGTCTCCAGCCTCAGCTGTCATCAGGTTCATTTCCCTCATCAATAGCTCATTACTTGATTGTCAAGTCACAGACGCTATAAGCCACACACCATCACACCGAATAATAGCAATTATTGCAGGTCTCCTGGGTAAAGCGTTACTGAGCTAGTCTCTCTTGACTCTGAAGGGGGCTCTGTCTGCTGGAGATGGTGGTGGCAAGGAGTGGGCTATGTTGATTGTGCTGGTGAGAAGACTATGTCTCCCCAACTCAACAGTCTAGTGTAGGTTGTCTCTGGAAGTTAAGCCATCCCCGAGTGTGTCCCCAGGACTTGCAGAGTCAAAAGAGCTCTTGATCACTCATTTTTCTTCAACTATATTCTTGAATTGTGATTTACAAAATCATTGATAGTTGACTTGTAGGCATGCAATATTTTAACATCAATCCCACCACCGCTGTCAATTTCCCTCCACCAGTGTTCCCAGATACCTTTCTCACCTCCAACCCCCACCCCATCTTGACAGGTACATTAGAAGGTTATGGTGTGTAGGATAACATAGCCTCAGGCAGTTTAGGTTTATTGAGTTTCTCCCATTACAGAGCTCCCATTCCTCTTTCTTTATTTGTAGCTTCTTTCTTAGTCTCCTGTTGACTTGTAAATATTGTTTTTCTCTTCTCCTTGAGTCCTTTGCATAGTTTATTCAGAGTCATGTTCTTTTTGTATGGACACAGTAAGACTTAGCAAATGCTATGCTTTTGTAACCTGGGAGTCATTTGGCTCTACATGATATTTTCCTCCTGGGCATCTGTTCTCTCAACCTAAGCCTCAGCTGCCCTTACTTCCTAGCACCCCCAAAAGCAGGGTCTCTACGAGGGACGAGACGGACCCAGGGCAAGTGGTGAGTTGTGTGCTACCCTGTCATCGAGATGGGCCTGGCCAAAGTGCCTAATGCTTAACTATAAGTTAAGAGCTTGGTCATGGACAAATGCTGTCATGATCCAAATAGTGATAACTAGATTTGGACCCTGCTAGGGTGAGGAATGATTAATCTGGCCAGAGTGCTGTAGTTGAGTCTGGCAAGATGTTCCCAGGAGAGCTGCCTTGCAAGCCTCAAAGTATCTCTTGCTATGTTCATACAAAAATAACTAGTATTAAGATGTTAATGAGTGTTTGGACTAAGGAAAGGAGAAAAACACCTTAAGAGTCAGGAAGGGCTTTGGAATGCCCAGCCCTCAGGAAGGGCTTTCTTATGATGATTTTGCTACCTGGCTGTGTGTAGCCTAGGGGCAAAGGGGAGAGAGAAAGAGGGAGGAGAGAGACAAGAGAATCCAGAGAGGCTGTAGTAGATGCAGAGAGAGACGGAACTGGGAGTGCAGGAGATGGGAAAGATGGAAGATTGAATAAACGGTAACTAATCAGCAACCAGCTTGGTTCTCGTTCTTCCTTCGCCTGTCCTTGGCCAACAGCCGTCCCGATCCAGCCCATACACAGCGGTTCCAGATAACCAAACTCGGGCGGGCGGTGAGACAGAACCCTCCGGTGCACACGCCTATGGGCGTGTCATAGTTTTTTACAATGGTGCTTTGTTTTGTTTTGCTTTGGGGTCTCATCCAGCAATGCCTGAGGGTTACTCCTGGCTCTACATCCAGGAATCATTCCTGATGGTATTTGGAGAATTTCATGGGATGCCAAGGATGGAAGCCGGGTTGGCGTGTGCAAGGCAAGCACGCTACCAACTGTATTATCTCTCCAGCCCCTAACTTTAGTCTTGATGCACTGTCTTCCTAGAGAGTTGGCATATGTCAAGAGGTGCTACCCTGGAGCACAAATCTTAGCAGCTCTCGCAGGAAAGACCTCTTCTCTTCTCTTACTGCCATCTCCAAATGTCACTGAAGGAGTCCTTTCCCTGAAAACCTGCTCTTCACATGACCTCTTTCTCACGTGGCTCCCGGGTCCCTCAAACAAACTTCCAAAAGTTCTCCATTGTGATTGCCTGGGATAATATCCAGTGGGTTTCCCTTTAATCTGAAGTGACAGGTACTTTGGAGTCTCAAAAGAGAAGATATGTGAGAAATTTAAGAAATTCTAAGAAAAACATTTTCTTAGTTCTTAGAATTGACCGTGAGGTCTGACATTTTTGTATAGTTCAGGGAGGACATTCCTTGAACAAAGGGACAGAAAATAACTAGAAAAGAAGGGAAACCATCATTCTGACTTTTTCAGACACTGGGAAAAGTATAATATGCTTCCCAGGTTTCTGATTCTCAATTCTCCAAATACTTGTTTAGTAAATGAGGAAACTGGCTTGCAGAGAACAAGGAACCAAGGCAGGATATGAACTCCTATTGGCTTAAATTCCAAAATTCACATCCTTCCCACTACATTACAAGCCTTCATGTTATAGAATCGGTGAGTGGCTAGCAGTAAATATGCATTCACGGAGACAATTCAACAGAGACTAGAGACTGAGGGTGTGGCAACAGGATACCCAGGCTGGAGATTAAGTCAAGTGCACTTGAGGATTTGAATCTTCTAGGTGGTATCACAAGACTAGGGGTCAAAAGGTTATCATTACTAATAAGGCATAAGAAAAACACAAAATGTGAGAATAAAGATGTAGGGGGCACTGGAATATTATAAGATGCATTTATTGCAAAAGGGGTAACAAAAAATATGGAGCAGAAAACTGACAGTCTGTGGGCTCAATAACCCCCCACACATCTGATTGTTCTCAAGCAATAATTCCTTTTAGGGTAATTGCCATTATCTTAGATTTGGTTGACAAGAAAGAAAGAAAGAAAGAAAGAAAGAAAGAAAGAAAGAAAGAAAGAAAGAAAGAAAGAAAGAAAGAAAGAAAGAAAGAAAGAAAGAAAGAAAGAAAGAAAGAAAGAAAGAAAGAAAGAAAGAAAGAAAGAAAGAAAGAAAGAAAGAAAGAAGAGAGAGAGAGAGAGAGAGAGAAAGAAAGAAAGAAAGAAAGAAAGAGAGAAAGAAAGAAAGAAAGAAAGAAAGAGAGAAAGAAAGAAAGAAAGAAAGAAAGAGAGAAAGAAAGAAAGAGAGAAAGAAAGAAAGAAAGAAAGAAAGAGAGAAAGAAAGAAAGAAAGAAAGAAAGAAAGAAAGAAAGAAAGAAAGAAAGAAAGAAAGAAAGAAAGAAAGAAAGAAAGAAAGAAAGAAAGAAAGAAAGAAAGAAAGAAAGAAAGAAAGAAAGACTATTAGCCATGCTTGTCATACTGACGGGTGAAGAGGTGAGTTAATTAAAACATAAGTCAGACCAACACAGGCAGCAATTAGGATATCCTTACTCCTAGCCACAACTGCCTATGAACTGCATCACTATCCTAGTGAGAAGACACCAATAGTGATCATAAAACACATTTTGTTCTTTTTTTTGAGGAGTGGGGGGATTTAACCCACAAAGTATGTACTCTGTTACTGAGCTACATCTATGACACCTAAACATATTTTAGATGAAATGTTTTCCAAAGTATGGGTTTAGTTTTACTTTAGTTACTGTATTATTTTTGTAAAACTGTGATTTTGAAAAAACCAAAGTTTTGGTAAAAAGGGTTGTCAAGCCAACTTGATATGAAGATAAACATAAGAAGCAAATTCAGCATCACTAGAGGTTCTTTTCATATAAGGAAAAAGTCTGACATCAGTGAGCAAAAGAAGTGATGTCTATTAGGTATTCATGGCATTGATGGGAAGACAAAAAAAAAAAGGAAGGGTATAGATGAGATAAGCACCCGGGATTGCTGTGCAAAGAAGTGTGGGCAATTCTGGAGTTCCCAAAATCTGAATCTCTCAGAGTCCCTCTGGGGTTCTATGCTGCAACAGATGAATCCAACCATTTTTGCCCATTGTGTTGTTCTGTAGAACACTGATTTCAGAGAAGGATCTTACTAGTTAGCCTGCCTTAGTTTAAGGGAAGATGGATTACATACTAGTGTGCAAGCACCGTATTGAACATCTGGAAATAGTATTCTTTTAGCCCAAATCCAGATATCGGGGGATAACCATCTCAGAGAAAACTTGGGGTGTTATTATAAACATAATACCATGGGGGTCTGCATGCAAATCAAGTAGGGTATTTAAAGAGATGCTTTTGATTTCCCAGCAATTTTTATATAGCAAACATAGAAAGCTGAAAATTTCTCCCAGTCTTTGATGCTTCCACACAGTAGCAAGAATCAGGGTCTAATTGCATTTAAATTCACCCTGGTTTTCTTGTATGCAGTGGTAGCTGCATTGGGGGCGCTGTAGATTGGTGACCTGCATCCTGAGCTCCCCTCCCCTCCATTTGGTTCTGGTAGGGAAGGCCATATGTTGGTGCCAGCCCTGGCCCTGAGCGAGTTCCCTGAGATGCGGCACATCTCCTCCAAGAACACGCCATATGTACAAGAGGCTGTTCCAAGGAGAAGCAAATTTGCACATCCCACTCAAAGGGGGAATGGCAAGGAGAAGTGTGAGGGGCCCCCGGATTTTCTGCTCTTCCTCTGAGGTACTTTAGGAAGGAACACATGACTCATTTGAAAGCCTCCAAGAAAGATACTTGGATCTGGGAAGTGGGGAATGGTCAAGCAAATGTTGATAAGGGATTAGTGTTGCTTTCTTAAGTCGATCTGACTTCTCAGGGCTGTTACAATCCTAGTCATTTTATATTTGCTCTATGCAATCTGAGAAAAAATGTCGAATGAGATCTTCAGAATACTTGATGTGCATGTCTCCTGCCAGCAACTCCATTCAACCTCAGGAGAGTCTTTCAATATAAGGGGGGCTGCTTTCCAGCCTCTCTTTTAGCTTTAAGTTGAAAGCCTGTGTAACATTTTTTTATTACTTGGTTTGAAAGCAAGTACTGACTGAACACTGGCACAAACTTGTTTGACAAAGAAGGAAGAACAAAATGTTCAATATTTCAGTAGCCTAGGTATACCTAAAAAAAATCAGAAGGCCACAGGTTTACTTACTCTAACCATAGAGGTATTTTTTCAACCTACATAGAATTTATTTTAAAATAGCATTTCCAATTTTCTTAAAAATTGGAACACACTACCTGCTAGGTTACTAATTTCTCTAAATGTGGTGTAATACTAGGAATGCATTTGCACAAGAAGTGGAGCGGAGCTGACTTTTCATCCTTTGAAACGGATTCTGAAGTCCTTAGTTTAGACCCCTCTCAGCTTGGGTTTTAAAGCAGTGTATGTGAGGCGGAGTGTGGGGGATGCAATTATATGAGTTTGCAAACTTCAGTTGTACAATTTCATTTCTAATTGCGTCTTGACTCTAGGCCTTATATTGCTGAAAGTATTTTTCCTTTGCTTCATTATATATGTATATAATTTAACTATTTTATTTGAATTATATATAATTTAACTATTATATAATTTATCATTTAACCTATAATCATCTCCTTTTGTGAATTTGTGTCATGAGTATTGGCATATGTGCACCTTAACATATGTGTGACGTGCTTATGACAACCCTTTTATATTCACTGCATATATGCACGTATATGTAGACTATAGCGATAGCACAGCAGGTAGGGCATTTGCCTTTCACATGGCTGACCTAGGTTCGATTTCTCCGTCCCTCCCCAAGAGCCTGGCAAGCTACCAAGAGTATCCCACCTGCATGGCAGAGGCTGGCAAGCTACCCGTGGCATACTCTATATGCCAAAAACAGTAACAAGTCTCACAATGGAGACGTTACTGGTGCCCGCTCGAGCAAATCAATGAACAATGGTACGACAGTGCTACAGTGCTATATATGTAGACTATTATGGGATAAGTGTGGAAGTGGTAAATAATGATGTGACTGGGAAGCAAGACTTCATGTGCCTTGGGGAAAGTTCACCATACTTGAGTTCATTTTAGTACCTTTTATGCTCTGCTCTCAAGTTCTTGGCTTTTTGAGGTGGTCTAAATTAACCCATCAGATGTTTTTTAAAGATTTGACAATCAAACGATGCTAGGTTTGTAGATAAACAAGAGGTTTGAAAACACCCAAATACCCCAACATCTGCTTTCTCGAATAATTGTGTATGGTGCCAGGTGGTAATTGGTCATTCCCTGTATTTGGAATCAGCTGCTCCCCTTTAAAGCTCTGGCTGAGCAGGGTGAGTGGTCCACAACACCCATCCATAGAAGAACCTTCACTTTTTTTCTGATGTGTACTATCATTAACCGATAGTCACCGCCTTTCATGAAGTTGTGTCATGGATATTGGTATATGTGCACCCTAACATATGTGCAACATGCTTGTGACAACCCTTTTAATAACTAGAGACTAGAAACTCTTGCAGGGTTGATCCATAGGGAAGCTGAACTAATTGTGGTGCATCCACACAAGGGGATATGGTGTCATTATAAAAAGATGGAGATGTTGGGGCTGGAGTGATAGCACAGTGGGTAGGGCGTTTGCCTTGCACGTGGCCCACCCCAGTTCGAATCCCTGCATCCCATATGGTCCCCTGAGCAGCGCCAGGAGTAATTCCTGAGTGCAGAGCCAGGAGTAACCCCTGTGCATAGCCAAGTGTGACCCAAAAAGAAAAAAAAAAAAAAAAGATCGAGATGTCTATGTCTTGTGTGGAATGAGCTCCAAAGTATATTTTAAGCAAAAAGAGCAAGGTGTTCATTAGCGTTCTTATTGTTTTCATTCACTGAAAAAAAATGCAGACACTCACTTATCCTTTGTGCTTCTGTGTTTTATCATACGTGTTTTCCTTTTCTAATAATAAAGTTTGAGTTGTGTGGCTGTGTAAATTTTGAGTTTCATTTCTCTTGGAGGTTGCTACATTCCTTTTGAGTGATGAAATGTTTATATCCCACAGGCCTACTTTCTAGAAAGGATGACCAGTCCTTTTTGGCCAGCATTCAGTGCTCCTGCTAAGAACTGAAGCTCTTTTCCTGGATTTCTGGCTGAAACCAGTTCTTAGGTACTACTTGCTACCTTGGGAGTGGACAAGGAAGAGCCAGATCCAGAGAGCAGTTTTGTGTCACCTCCTGAATCTCACTTTGCTGTGATACAGCCCACCCCTCACCCTGACACTCGCCCCTGGCCACTTTCTCAAATGGACATTATGATATCCTTCTCACTATGAGAATACTGTGAGTGATCAGTAGTGAAAATGATCCTGTGAGTCTCTGAAGGACCGTGTCTTCTCTTGCAGCTCCCAGAGGACAGAGGGTGAGAGATCTCTTGCCTCAACACTGAGTTAAAGGTGAGCAAGGGGGACAGAGTAATAATACAGTGGGCAGGGTGCTTGCCTTGCAATGCTTTTGACTGGGGTTGGATCCCCAGGACCCCATTTGGTCCCCTGAGCCCACCACGAGTGATGCCTGAGTGCCAAGGTAGAGCCGGGTAGGATGAGTGGGACCAAGTTTGAAATCTTTGAAGGACTATCAAGGAGAACAAAGGACATAATTTTTTAATTTCCCAAGCAAAGTGGGAAAAGGCAGAAACAAGCAACTCCTGTAGTCTGTTTTATATCTACGAACACTCAGGAGCTCAATAAAACTAAGGCACAAGTTGAAAAGGAAGAAGCTGCCGTGGGTATGGTTGGAATTCTCCACGATGGATTCTGCTGTGGGAATGTTTGATTTCTGTTCTCGTTTTGTTGTTTGTTTTGGAGCTAAACCTGGCTGTGCCCAGAAGCTACTCCAGCCCATTAGTGCTGTGATTTGAACCTGGGGCTTCCAAAGAGCACAAAACTGACTGTCGAGTTCTCTCTTCCTCTCTCTACCTCTGTCTCTGTCTCTCTCAATGTGTGATCATCACAAGGTTTTTTTTTTTTCTTTTTGGGTCACACCTGGCAATAAACAGGGGTTACTCCTGGCTCTGCACTCAGGAATCACTCCTGGCAGTGCTCAGGGGACCATATGGGATGCTGGGAATAGAACCGGGGTCGGCCGCGTGCAAGGCAAACGCCCTACCCGCTGTGCTATTGCTCCAGCCCCAAAGTTGTTTTTTTTTAAAGGCCTACCCACACCCCAATTATTTTATTTATTTATTCATTTGTTTGTTTGTTTGTTTGTTTTTGGTTTGGGAGCTCCACCCAGTGATGCTCAATGTTTACTCCTGGCTCTGCTCAAGGATCACTCCCGGGACGGTTGGGGGACCATATAGGGTACTGGGGATAGAACAAGGTCGATCTGCATGCAAAGCAAATGCCCTAAGTGCTGTACTATCACTCAGAGCCCACATAATTTAAAAAAAAAAAAAAACTAGTGGAGAGGGTCACACCTGGCAGTGCTCAGGGCTTACTCCAGTCTCGGTGCTCAGGGATCATTCCTGGTGGGGCACAGGGGACTCTGTGGGGTACCATGGATCGAACCCAAGTCAGCTATGTGCAATGCAAACACCCGACCCACTGTACTATTGCTCCAGCCCCGTACGGGTTTGATTTTTCTTTTTTTTTAATGTAAGAAAAAACAATTTTTATTTTATTTTATTTTATTTATTTATTTTTAAATTTAAATTTATTTATTTTTTAATTAGTGAGTCACAGGGAGGGTACAGTTACAGATTCACACATTTTCGTGCTTAAAGAAACAACAATTTAATGTTGACAAAAATAACTCTTAGAAGTTTTGGATATAGTACTGGCACAAATCCCTCTTGGTTAAAACAGGGAGAGAGAGTGAGGGCCAGAGCAATAATACAGTGGGCACTTGTCCTGAATGAGGCCGACCTAGGTTCAGTCCCAGGTACCACATATGATCCCCCAGCCCACCGACAGTGATCCTTAAGTGCAGAGGCAGGAGTAATCCATGAGAACTTCTGTGTGTGACCCCAAAACAATAGCAACAAATATAAATATACAGAACAAGGAAAGAGATAATTATTGTATAATGCTTTCTAGATGATAAATCCTTAATGCAGAGACTGAAGGGATTGAGGTGAAAGGAATTTTCAAGGTTTAAGCACATATTTGAGAGGAATACTGAAAGAGGAAGTAGACGAATATCAACAATGGCTTTGAGTGTTTGGCTCTGGGGGAATGGTGCCTTAGATTCAGGAGAGAAACACAGATGGAAGAGTAGTTTTTCATTTTGAAGTTTTTAAACTTTGAGTTTCATACCCCGTAATGACTGTCTGAGAGTTTATGTACTCTGATTGCATGTTTATTGCACATTTATTTAGTCCTGGCTCTGGAACCTGAAGCAGGCGTTGTGTATGGCATGAAGGTTAAGAAAATACTTGGAATTGAGCATTTAGAACCTCTTTTCCTTTCCTCCAGCAGAATAACTTCTAAATAACAATGAAATTACCAATTTAAAAGAAATGAAACTTGTCCTTTGAGGATCCATTTCAAGCCCTATCATATCACTGTTACCATATCACCCCCCACACACACACACACCCCACCTCTCCCATCTCACTCCTACTCCTTGTACCACAACAGTGTCCCTTCTAATTAAATGGCAATAACTTGGGGAGGGGTTATCTGTAGCACTGTAGCACTGTCCTTGTTCATTGATTTGCTCGAGCGGACACCAGTAATGTCTCCATTGTGAGACTTGTTGTTACTGTTTTTTGGCATATTGAATACGCCACGGGTAGCTTGCCAGGCTCTGCCGTGTGGGTGGGATACTCTCGGTAGCTTGCCGGGCTCTCTGAGAGGGACGGAGGAATCAAACCCAGGAGGGGGCATCATCTAGGAAAAACTAGAGATGACTAAATCATAAGCAAAATCATTCCACAAAGACCATGGAGGATGAAAGTCAGGGAGGATCTTAGCTGCTGAGTGGAAAAATCCTTTCACTTTGTTGCAAGCAACTCAGACCCAAGAGGACTGGGGGAATCTTTGGAATTGCTTGGAGGGACAGAGTGAGACAATGAAAGATCAATACCCAATGGCAGACTGGCTTCTCTGGTCACAACAAGTCTAGTTCAATGACACCCTGACTAGGTGTCTCAGCTCTATTGGGATGTGGTTGTCATGCCACCTCGGGGAGGGCAATCCTTCCTCTTGACACTTTCCTGGATTCTGCTGAGTACAGAGGCTGCTTCTTTTGCCTCTAGCAGGATTTAACAAGCCAGGGAGGTTTTTCACTGAGCTGTTTTAGGGTTTTTTTCTGAAACTCTTTTCTTGTTCTGATGCCAGCAGGCCCTGGTCCTTCTAGGATTCCAAGCTGCAGCTTCTCTGAGGCTGATGTAATGGTTCTAAGTCTCAGAATAGAAGACCCATTTTTCGATAATCTCTCTGTTGTTTGTTCACCTCACTGATTCCTCTCTTCTCCCTTGCCAACCCTTCTCAATAAACTGGCAGCACCTTTCAAGTACTTTCCCCAAGAGAATCTCTTGCTGGTTCTCCTTTGATCACTCCCTACTCACTGATTGGTTGCCCGCCCCGATCAATTGCATGTTTTCTACTAATGGACTTACATTTAAAAGCTCCAAAACACTCACTTCCACATTTGACTTGGCTGAGTTCTGGTCCAGCATTTACTCATTCAGAAAAACACGTGAGGGCCATCAACGCTCTGCCAAGCTCTGCCCTAGGCACTAGATATATAACAAGATAGACAGGCCAGTCTTCATGGAACTTCTGTCCCAGTTCTACCTAGCTCACTATTAGTCACATCGTCATGCCCCAAACCTGTCCCAGTCTGGATTCAGCCTCTCTCATCATCCAATCTGGCCCTGTGTCTAGGCAACTTCTATTACTGACATCACTTCTCAGTTGTCCAAGGTTGAACCTCACCATAAATCTTTACTTCTTCCCTCTTAACCTCATATGGACTCTATTACCCATCATTATTGGTTATGCCTCCAGTTTCTGAATTTGACTCTCCTCTTTATTTACCACTTGGAATGCCTTATTCAGTTTTTTTTTTTGGTATTTTTTTGGGGGGTGGGGGTCACACCTGGTGATGCACAGGGATTACTGCTGGCTTTGCACTCAGGAATTACTCCTAGCGGTGCTTGGGGGACCATATGGGGTGCTGGGAATTGAACCCAGGTCAATTGAACCCAGGTCAATTGAACCCAGGTCAATTGAACCCAGGTCAATTGAACCCAGGCCACATACAAGGCAAATGCCCTACCCGATGTGCTATTGCTCCAGCCCCCCTTTATTCAGTTTTTGTCATTGTTCACCTGGAGGGATTCTCTCCTCCCTCTCCCTCTCTCTTTGTGGCTGCTATTGCCATAAGGGGTGATACAGCTAAAGATTCTGCACTACAACCAATCTTTAGCTCTGGTGGCCACCACGTGGCACATCATTGGGGTATATGCACACTCTTGGTCATGATGCTTTGGGGATTGAACTTTGTTGTGATGCTAAGGAACACACACAGCAGTGGAAGCAGGATCACACTTGGTGGGTAGAACATTGCTGGAAATCAAACTGGAATCTCCATGCCTGCAAGGCAGATGCTCTACCACTGAGCTTTCTCCTGATGCTCCTGAATAGCTTTTTAACCATTATCAATCGCTTCTAACCATTATATAGCTCCCTATATATTTCTCACATGCATTCAAATTAATGCAAACATTCTGTTAATAAAAATCTTATATATGTGTGTGCAATCACATCACCATCACCTTGAAATTAAACATTCAACCCTGGGCTTCCAGAATCATCTGCACTTCACCTAGCATTCTCAGTGTATTTGCAAGTCTCCCCCAGCAGTGCTCCTTCTCTGGAAGAAGAAGAAAAAGACAGAAGAGGAGAAAAAAGAGAAGGAGGAAGAGGAGGAGGAGGAGGAAGAGGATTCAGTCCATCACAACTAGTTGATGGTCTGCAAAATTCTTGGTAACTTGAGACTTTATATACATAATATATTGAATAATCTAAAAGATAGTTTTTAAAACTACTTTTGAAATGTAATAAAAGTAAAATTCTGAAAATTTTGATAATATATCTATGGCAAAAGAGACAATAAGTAATAGCTGGGACATATCAAGTATTTACTATGAGTCAGGTACTGTTAAATGCTTCAACACGATTATCTCCCTTGACACCCCAAGTGTAGAAGCTGTTAGGTCACGTATTACAGAAAGTGGGACGTGAAGAGGTGAGTGCTATATTTGGAATATAGCACTCCATTCTCTGTGTGCTATAGCCAAACAAGCTTTCAATTGGGTAAGGGGGGAAACATTCTAAATAGACTTATCACTGTCATCACTGTCATCCCGTTGTTCATCACCAGTAACGTCTCTATTACACTCAGCCCTGAGATTTTAGCAGCCTCTCCTTACTTGTCTTTCCCAGTGATTGGAGGCTCTTTCAGGGTCAGGAAATGAGACCTGTTGTTACTGTTTTTGGCATATCGAATACGACATGGGTAGCTTGCCAGGCTCTGCTGTGCGGGCGGGATATTCTCGATAGCTTGTCGGCTCTCCGAGAGGTATGTATATATATTTTTTACTGTATTTGGGATATGAATACGCCACAGGTAGCTTGTCAGGCTCTGCCATACAGACAGGATACTCTTGATAGCTTGTCAGGCTCTTCGAGAGGTATGTGTATATCAAATAGATATATACCATAGACTTATGCCATAAATAGATTTATACCATGTCTAAATTTTTATTCTATGGGGGCACAAGAGAAAATTCCATGATGGATATTGATGTATCGCTTCCCCAGGATTTCACACTAAAGGACCTCCTCAAAATGTTCATGACAGTCTTCCTAAGATGTTCCACTTTGGCATGATGTCAGTCAAAGAAAGCTGACTCTATGTCTAACATCCAATTAAGGAGCTTCTGGTCTTGTCATACAAATCTTCCTCTCCTCATTTGGTAAGTTCCTTTTCTCTACGCTTGAATCCCCATGCTCCCAACGTATCCCACCCCAGGATAAATACCTTCATTTTGCTCTCACATCTAAATGTTTTCTCCGTATGTGGATGAATTTTTTTCTTTCCTCCTACTAATTTGTCAGGTGTAAATTTTATTGTCTGACCAACCAAAAAAGAACCTTGACAGGCAGGAGGAAACTTCTCCTTCCCACTTTACTACTATGTATCAGGTCTTGTACAAAAAAAAAATCTATTCTGCAACAATCCTATACAGTGATATTTCACCCTTTAATATTTGAAAAAAAATGAAAGCAAAAATTATTTAAGTAAATTACCCAAAGTGTAATGGGTTGTAAATAGCCATGGAGTTCAAACTCAAGTTTGAGCCTAAAGACTTTACTCTTTTTCCCCAACCAATTTTTTAACTTTTATTTAACTTGAACATAACTTGGGAGGCCATAAAGTCAAAATGAAAATGCTATTTCTCTCAGGCCTTTACTCTTATACTAAAAATAATAGATCACAGTTGTTGTTAAGTCCTATGATGGATCCCCTTAAAATCTCTGCTGAAAATCTTATTAAGTTTTCTGTTCGGAATGTAATGCTTGGTAGTAAAAAGATACAAGCTCTTTGTGAAATAGTTTGTATCAGAAAACACGTTATAAAAGCCGTTTGCTGCCAGGTAGTTGCCAAAGGAGTCATTTTTACTTAAATTTAAATAACTTCTAGAACATATCACTGCTGAAAATTTCTGTGAGGAGGAAGTTGCTTGTTTGTTAGCGTTTGGGGGTGACTAAAAGTTACAGTTAAAATGGAGGGAAAAATCAACAACTAATCTACAATGCTCTTCTCTTTCCTAGCCTCCTCCCCATCTGAGGTGGTTCCTGTATTTTATCAACTGAGTTTTTTTGGTTTCACTACTGATATTGATTTTCTGGAGCTCCTTGCACGCGGCCGACCTGGGTTCGATTCCTCCATCCTTCTCGGAGAGCCCAGCAAGCTACTGAGGGTATTTTGCCCACAAGGCAGAGCCTGGCAAGTTCCCCATGGCATATTCAATATGCCAAAAACAGTAACAACAAATCTCACAATGGAGACATTACTGGTGCCTGCTCAAACAAATCAATGAACAACGGAGGACAGGACAGTGGATTATGGACTGATACTGACTTTCAGGTAAGTAAGATGGGATCTCTATTGTTCTTTTTCCTTTTTCTTTTTTTTTAGAAGGGGTTAAGCACACCCAACGGGTTCAGACCCTCCTTCTGTCCTGACTCTGTGCTCAGGGATCACTCCTCGTGGTCATGTTCAGAAAATCATGTGTGGTAATCATGCGTAAACCAGGGTTGCCTGCATGCAAGGCAAGAACCTTTAACTGCTGTACTGTCTCTACAGCTCAAGTGTCTTTATATATAATTTATTTACCAGATCTCTATATTATCAGTGCAAGTACCTGAATAGCCAGCATGATATTCTATTTCTCAAAGATATTTGATCTTGTTATTTATTTATTTGATAATATCTAAACATGGATGATTAGATATTAGTTGTTGTCTAGAGTTAAGTAAAGGGTCCTGGGACATGTTGTATCTTCTCCTTTCTTTTTCGTTCCCATTTCTTGGGGGGTATTTATGGCCACACCCCACAGAGCTCATGGACTGCTACTGTTTCTGTACTCAGGGTTGACTCCAACTTGTGCTCAGGGACAATATTGACTCTGGGGACCAAAGTTCATTGGCCATGTGCAAGGCAGTACCCTACCTACTATACTATCTCCCCAGCTCATTTTTGCCATTGTTATGGGAACCTGGAAACAAGCATGAATATCACCATGGAGATGCAGAGACTAGGGGTGAATGGAAGAATGAGAAAGACAGAAAGTGTGGATGAAATAATGGCCGGTGATGGCTATCTGCCCCACCTAGAGCTTTGGAAGCCAGGTAAAGGAAAGCCGGACATTTGGGAGTTGGCATGAAAAAGCTGGCAGTTGCATAGTGTTGCTCATAATTGTTTCCAAAATATGCTCTTAGCCAAACAAAAGGACACGGAGTGACTGGATGCAGCCTCTGAGTCATTGATTTGGAACATTTGGCATAGAGGAAATTCATTCTTGGTTTGTATGAAGCCAAAAGAGGCGTGGTGGATTTTTATTAGAAAATACTCCCAGGAGGAAAGATTTGAGATATAAGTATAAAGGGAGGGGAGTTGGGTTGAACAGTATTAGGAGTTTGGGAGAGATGAGGACAGAAGCTAAAAGTTTCCATCACCATGAAAGTGTGTTGTAGGAATGGAGAGGAACTTGACCCTTGACTTCCTAGTTCTTCTTGGGACAAATAAATTATAAATTATAACACAGTTATTTCACACAGATTCACTGTATCACTGTCATCCCATTGCTCATCGATTTGCTAGAGAGGGAACCAGTAATGTCTCCATTGTGAGACTTGTTGTTATTGTTTTGGCATATTGAAGACACCACAGGGAGCTTGCCAGGCTCTACCATGTGGGCAAGATACTCTCGGTAGCTTGCCGGGCTCTTTGAGAGGGATGGGGGAATTGAACCTGGGTCGGTCGCATGCAAGGCAAACGCCCTATCGCTGTGCTATTGTTCCAGCCCATTCCCACAGACTGGTGAGTGAAAATTAAAAAACATTTGCATTTGCCTGTATGGAGAATCCATTTATATGTGGATTCTAAAGCCAGTGGAGTCAAATGGAGGATATTTATCCTCACCTAAGAAACAGGTAAGGACCTGGGGCTTGAAGAAGAAAGAAGATGCATGTACCTGATGAGAACAGGATGGCACTGATGACAAACAGCAGATGCTCTGTAATGAGATATTCGCCCTGCCATATTGTTTTCTTTAATAAGAAGGTTATATGGGGCTAAAATCCTTATTTCTGGCTAATCCCTCCAATTTCATTGTTTAATGTAGTTAAGGAAAGTGCTCAGGGCCACTCTCCACATGTTTGGATGAGCCTCAAGCACAGGGGAGCTGGTGGAGGAAACCAGGTGTGTGGGACCCAGGGATGAAATCTCCAAGGCTGCTCGTATTGGAACTGGGCCTCTTCCATGCAGATCCCCCATTTTCCAGTAGCTAGGCAGTCACACCCAGAAACTGCCCCTGGCGCCGTGTAATCCCATCAACGGCCAACATCCAGAGATTATAAAACCAAGCTCCCCGGAGTGCATGGCTGCAATGTGGCCTTGTGGCATCTAATGGCCTAGTTTTCCCTCTTGGAGATCCTGACAAGCTACCAAGAGTATATTGCCCCCATGGCATGTTCATATCCCAAACACAGTAACAGATATATACATACCTCTTGGAGACCCCGGCAAGCTACCAAGAGTATCTCACCCGCATGGCAGAGCCTGGCAAGCTACCCGTGGTGTATTCAATATGCTAAAAACAGTAACAATAGGTCTCATTCCCCTGACCCAGAAAGAGCCTCCAATCATTGGGAAAGACAAGTAAGGAGAGGCTGCTAAAATCTCAGGGCTGAGTGTAATAGAGACATTACTGTTGCCCGCTCGAGTAAATCTACGAACAACTGGATGACTGTGATACAGTGATACAGGGAAAGGTATAGGTTTCCTATGAGTCTGCAGTCTTCTTGGCCTTCGTGGACCTCAGCTCAGCATAATGCACATGCCAAAGTAATATGTCATGGGAAACCCTTATCTGAACATTTCAGGGCAGCCTCTCTTTCAGTTAGATGCCCTTGAAGCTTTAGGTTTCACACAATAATCACTCAGTGGACTGCATTTGAAACAAAAATTAGAATTTCTTAGTTACTTAGTTGAAAAGTTAAGTATCAGCTTTAGACAAGGCTGGGTCCAGTGGCTCAAACAACATCCTCAGTTCTGAGTTCTCCCGCCTTTGGGTTCTGTTTTCTTTGCTGTTTGACATCATTCTGCACCAAGCCCAGAAAAAGAGCTAGATATTTTTGTAGCCAGCAGAACAGAGTTCTGAAGGAATACAGGATGAGATGTGGGAGCCTGGACAAAGCCCTGGCTTGGACACCAGAGTCCATGTGGTGTGTCCAAATGTGTGTAGTGTTCAGGGTCAGGCCAGCATAAGATATTTCCTTTTCATCAAAACTGCACAGAACAGGCAGCCACAGAATCCTAATTCCCCTGGGACACATCAGGAAACCGGAACTTCATGTTAGCTTTCTATGGCTTCAGTAACAAAAGACTATATGCTTAGAGGCTGAACACAATACAAATACATGATTTATTTGGGAGGTTGGTGATTTGGGGGGGCTTGGGAGTACACCAGCAGTGCTCAGGAGCTACACCTAATTCTTTGCTCAGGGGTCACTCCTGGTGGTGCTCAGGGGACAAATATGGTGCTGGGAATCGAACCAGGGTTCTGCATCAAGGCAAGACTTGACTTCTGTGCTATCTCTCCAGCCCCCACAATAGAAAATTAGTGAGACTGAATATCAGGTATAGCCCTAATGGTCCCTGCGTGCCAGAGGCCAGAGGAATTTTGCCAGTCTACACTGGGCAGAAATCTGCTAGCTGTGGCCCCTGTAAAAAAAAAAAAAAAACTGGGCTGGAGCGATAGCACAGCAGGTAGGGCGTTTGCCTTGCACTCGGCCAACCCGGGTTCGAGTCCCAGCATCCCATATGGTCCCCTGAGCACCACCAGGGGATAAATCCTGAGTAAAGAGCCAGTAGTAACCCCTGTGCATCGCCAGGTGTGACCCAAAAAGAAAAAAAAAAACTAAAAAAACAATTTTTAAAAAAAAATTGCAGTTCCAGAGGTCAAAAGGGTAGAACAAATATAAAATCCTAATGTCAGGAGCAGGCATTTTTTCTGAAAGGCTCTCAAGGATATTCCACACCCGTACCATCGCTCTCATGGAGAGGCTGTCACTGTCACTGTCACTGTCATCCTGTTGCTCATCGATTTGCTCGAGCGGGCACCAATAATATCTCCATTTTGAGACTTGTTACTGTTTTTAGCATATGGAATACGCCATGAGAAGCTTGCCGGGCTCTGCCGTGTGGGTGAGATACTCTTGGTAGCTTGCTAGGCTCTCCAAGAGGGGCGGAGGAATCGAACCCGGGTCTGCCACGTGCATGGCAAACACCCTACCACTGTGCTATCGCTCCACTGTGCTACCCTCCTCATGGAGGGGCTGCATTCCTCAATTCTTGGCTCCCTCCCAGTGTAAGAAGCAACAATTGAGCATGTCCAGATCTCTCAGTGGCCCACTCCCCATCTTTCTCCATCTTGTATTAGAGCCTGTGTAATTTTATTGAACCCAGCCGAGTATTCCAGGACTGTCCAGTCTCCTCATTTCAGGGCCCTAAATTGAATTTTGTCTGGGAATCCATTTTGCCAGAGAAAGTAACTCTCCCCACATTACAGAAGAAGGTCTTAGACATCCTTAGGGAGTCTAATTCTTCGTCTTCCGTAGCACTCTGAAGGCCAAAGACTCTCGGTTACTCCTGGCACTAATAGCCGAGCAATTAGTGGAACTGAGGTTCACGGCTCCAAATAGATAATCTAGACAAGAATCCCAGTTCCCTCGCAGAGTGGCTATGAGGCTCCATTGGGCTGATGGATGTTCATCTGTGACACGGATAAGATCTAATGAAGGCACCTTTTCAAGTTTCCTTTACAGGGCTGGAGGGTTGGCTTATCTCTCAAGATAAGAAAGAAACAATAAGAACTGAAGGAGGCACCTTTTCAAGTTTCCTTGACTGGTTTGGAGAGTTTGCTCAAGTGATGTGCTGCAGTGCCTACAATATGTGAGTCGTGGGGCTGGAGCGATAGCACAGCAGGTAGGGTGTTTGCCTTGCACGTGGCCCACCCCGGTTCGATTCCCAGCATCCCATATGGTCCCCCGGTGCCAGGAATAATTCCTGAGTGCAGACCCAGGAGTAACTCCTGTGCATCGCTGCGTGTGACCCAAAAAGAAAAAAAAAAAGAATATATGAGCCCTAAGTTTGATCCCAGGTACTCCGAGGCCCCTGAGTACCACCCACGTAGTCCTCATGGCCCTCGAGCGCTGGCAGGAGTGCCCCTGCTTCAGCAACCCAGCACTGCTGGATCTGGCCCCGACAAAAACTGTCAAGCTCAGTGTTGACACCGGCAGAGAGTTCTTGATGTTCTGTGTCTCTGTTATTTCTAATCCCCGTGTGCCTGCAGAGCCCTGGGGCATTTGCCTCAGGGGAAACAGGAAGAGCCAGGGCCATAGAGTGGTGGGAAAAACTCTGGACTTCAGTCGCCTGATGGCCGTAGAGAACTTGAACTCTGAATTCAATTTCTCGTTCTGAAAGGAAGCTAGGGGTTCCTCCCTCACAGAACTCAGCCTGGGAACTGTTAACCTCAATAAACGCACCCCTTTTCTTTTTTTGTTTTTTTTTGGGTCACACCTGGCGATGCACAGGGGTTACTCCTGGCTCATGCACTCAGGAATAACCCCTGGCAGTGCTCGGGGGACCAATGGGATGCTGGGAATCGAACCTGGGTGGGCTGCATGCAAGGCAAACGCCCTACCCCCTGTGCTATCGCTCCAGCCCCCTGCACCTCTTTTCTTATTGTCTTTCTTTTGGTTTCCTGAAAGTATCTGAATAGCTTCAAATGATTTTCTTCACTTCTTTTTTATTTCTTTCTTTTTTGGCACCAGCAGTTCTGGGGAAATCTTTCCTGGCTCAGTGCTTGGGGGTATTGGGGGTAGGGCGGGGGGTGGGGTGGGGGCCGCACCCCTGACAACGGCAGGAAACGGACTGAGGCTCCTGCGTGCAAAGTTTGTGCTCCAGTCCCCGCTTTCCTTCACATTTTCTTTCCTCTCTCTTCCTTTCCTTCTTTATTATTATTATCATTATTTTTTCATTTTTCACATCCCTCCCGGGCTTCACTTCCTTCCTCCATCTTTCTCTCTTTCTTCCCTTCTTCCTCCCTCCTTTCCTCCCTGCCACTGCCCAGGACCGAGACCTCTGATTCAGAGCCATTGATCAGTTCCGGGCCTCCTGCTCTTGTCCCCTCTCCCGTGTCACAGAGACCACTGCTTCGTGCTCCTGATTTCGTACTCGTGCAATCTAAATGCTAATGCCCCCGGCCCACCGCCCTTTCTCCTGTACCGATACAAGCGAGCACACCCTGGACTGACCGTGCAGAGGCAGACAGGATCCGCTCTGCACCCTCAGCCCTTTCTCAGGACGGGGGCTCAAGACTGTGCCTTCTCGACACCTCTCATGCTCCAGAAAGGGGGTTCAACCTACACTCGGGGCGCCTGAGCTTCTTATCTCTCCCGAGGGCCGATGCCCAGGCAGATGCCCCTCTTCCCTTTCATGCACTGGTGGCTTTCAGTGTGATATTGAAAGTGCAATAGGTTTGCCAGTAATGATGTCTTATTGGAGTGTAAAGATTTTCCCACTTTGCTGCTTTATCCTGAATTTAAAGTATTTGAAATTCACTTACGTTGGCGAGGACCAGCCGTGGAAACCTTGCTGTAAATAAGCCAGTGCCTTCTAGGGTGTTATCTATGAAATGAGAGATGAGGTCGGCGACTGACTGCCCTCCCGCCAGCGAGGCAGAAGCCGCCTCCAAGTCGTCCCAGGCTAGGGCCGGGCGATCTCTCTCTCTCTTCCAAGGGCTGGGGCTGGTGTGTGAGAGTGCACACACCTTGTCCTTCAAGTCCCCTTCACTGAAGGCTGGCTAAGGTATCGTGTTGGAAGATGACTTAGCTCTTGAGTCTGTGCTTGGATAACTGGAACCATCTTCAGGCTCAGAATTTCTTCTGCTGAGACTGACAACAGAAGAAATTCAAGCAGATCACTGGCTGGCCATTAGACCAGCTCACGTGTTCCCCTGTGATTCTTTTGTGTTTCGCAGTGAGGCTACTGTGGCAGGTGTCCGTGGAAGATACATCAAGAAAACTTCTGTATATCGCATTTGATGCTTAGATTAGTTGATACATTCCACTGGCCTATTTGTGACTATAGTGATGGAGAGTTTTAGCTCGGAGACGCTTTGGACACAAGCATTTGCACTGCAATGAGTCGTGGCTCTGCTATTTTCGCTATTTTCCAGTTGTGTGACCTAATGTCAGTCATTTAATCTCTTGACCTCGCTCCCTCACCTGTCATAGGTGGATAATAATGGCGGAACCCCTCATAGGGTTGGACGAATTTTCTGAATCCCTTTAAGTAAAGCACTTAGAATGGTTCCTGGCAACATAATGGGAGCACTGATCCACAATATACGTGGTAATGACCTCAACTGAGTTGAGCAGCAGGGGTGGGAAGGGGTAGTAAAAGGGAGGACATTGAGGTACTTAGGGGAGGTAGGTGGGTGCACTGGTGATGGCTGTGATGTTGGAATTGTGTGCATGAGATACTATTACCAACAGTATTGTAAACTACGGAATCGTACTCCAAAAAGTTTTTTAAAAGAGAATAATCACAGTTAAAAAAAAAAATCAATACACTGGCACATGGTAAATGCTGTGTGTATGTGTTTGTGTGTGTGTTCCTCCACTAAAATCTTTATTTATTTGTTTTTTAAAAAATTACTTTTCCCAGGCATCTCAGATAGAGAAGGGACCACCAAGTAAAGGGTGCTAGGAGGACCCACTGGGGATGGGAGATGCGGGCTAAGAGTAGACTATAGACTGAACATGATGGCCACTTAACACCTCTATTGCAAACCACAACACCCAAAAGGAGAGAGAGACAGAGAGAGAGAGAGAGAGAGAGAGAGAGAGAGAGAGAGAGAGAGAGAGAGAGAGAGAGAGAGAGAGAGAGAGAGAGAGAGAGAGAGAGAGAGCAAAAGGGAATGCCCTTCCACAGAGCTGGGGTAGGGTGGAGGGCACGGGGTGGGGGTGGTGGGAGGGATGCTGGGACCAATGGTGGTGGAAAATAGGCACTGGTTGAGGGATGGGTACTCGATCATTGTATGACTGAAATGCAAGCACGAAAGTTTGTAAGTCTGTAACCATACCTCACAGTGATTCACTAATAAAATTTTTTTTAAAAATTACTTTTCCTGTTTCCTTTCCTTGCATTGTTGCTGCTATTGATGTGATGTTGGATCATACACATACTTTAGTTGTGGTGTTGGTACATGTGCTCATCGGGGGTTGATTTCTTTAGAAGAGGCATGCAAGATTTGGCTTTACCTAGAACCACACACCTTTGTGTTGCTTGTACAACACCTCACTGTGGCAGCGGGAAATTGCTTGTGGCACCGGAGTTTGCGGACAGAAGACCTGCCAGGGTCAAGTGGCAAAGATGCCAATATCTTGCTCAGGGCACGTGGCAGCCTAGAGATTGAACGTGTAGAACATAGGTTGGCAAAGTGGGTGTTCTAACTCACTGAACTAGTTCTCCACACCCCCTCAAACCTGTTTCACCTTAAAAAAATTTTTTTAATCACCGTGAGATACAGTTGCAAAGATTTCATTTTTGAGTTTCAGTCATTCAATGATTGAACATTCTTCACTCCACCAGTGGTGCACATTCCCACCACCAATATCCCCAGTATCCACCCCCCCCCGCCCCCGCCCCAATCCCAACCCTCCCTCTGCCTCTATGACAGACAATTTTCCCCACACTCTCTCTCTACTTTTGGGCATTATGGTTTGCAATACAGATACTGAGAGTCCATCATGTTTGGTCCCTTATCTACTTTCAGCACACATCTCCCATTTTGAACTATCCCTCCAACCATCATTGACTTAGTGATCCCTTCTCAATTCCAGCTCCCTTCTCCCCCAGCTCATGAGGCAGGCTACCAACCACCATGGAGCAATCTTCCTGGCCCTGTCTCTACTGCCCTTGGGTGTCAGTCTCATATTATGTTATTTTATATTCCACAAAAGAGTGCAGTCATTCTATGTCTGTCCCTCTCTTTCTGACTCATTTCACTTAGCACGATACTCTCCATGCATGACCATCCACTTAGAAGCAAATTTCATGACTTCATCTTTCCTTACAGCTGCATAGTATTCCATTGTGTAGATGTACTAGAGTTTCTTTAACCAGTCATCTGTTCTCAGGCACTCAGGTTGTTTCCAGATTCTAGCTATTGTGAACAGTGCTGCAAATGACCTTCTGCTTGGTCTCCCACAGGTATGGATAAGTGGTGTGTCCTGGTTGATAGCCAGAAGAAGATGACACTGTGAAGCCATGTTTTGCTCCTTCCTCTCAAGTCCTCCTGCAAGGATTGAAAGTAAGAAATTTGTTGGGCTCAAGGGTGACCAACTCATCTAAGTCTTCTAGTTTTTTTTTTCAGTGTTAGCACTGAAAATTATTGGAGTACCCTCAGTTCACACACACCAAAAGGGAAAAAGCTTGGAGGCATTTGATTTTTTTGAGGCACTGTGTATGTGTATTCATTTTCTAGGGTTGCCATAAAGGCCTGCTGAGTAGACCTAAATAACAGAAACTGACTTCACAATTCTAAGAACTAGGCCAAGTTCTAGAAAGGTAGGTTTCTCCTAAGATTTCTCTTCTGTGGATTGTCAAGGAACACAAAAGGCCTCTAGGTGTTCTCTAAGGATTACTCCAACATGACTGTGGAATTACACTCAGAGATGTCTGGGAGCTAAAGGATCTCTTACACTCACAATTAAGAAGGAAAAAAGAGTGACTGGAGCAATAGTACAATGGGTAGGGCATTTACCTTAAATGTGGCAGACCTGGGTTGGATCCTTGGCATCCCATATGGTCCCTCAAGCACTGTCAAGAGCGATCTCTGCGTACAGAGCCGGAAGTAATCCCTGAGCATCATCAGGTGTGACCCTGAACCCCGCCCCCCCCAAAAAAAAGGATGTGCTTTTCCAAAAATGAAGGGAAAAGGAAGGCAATTCTATTCAGGGAGCAGCCCGGGAGGAGATTCCTCCAAGCATGTAGGGTACAGAGGAAAAGAAAGAGAGATAAGAAGAGAGAGAGATAAAGAGAGAGAATGAGAGAGAGAAAGAGAGGGAGAGATAGAGAGAGAGCCTGCAGGAAGTGTCTTTATTGGGCTGAGGGTGGAACAATAAGAGAAAGGCAGGAGAGTCTTGATAGGGCCTGTGAATGTCTCTGTCTGCAGTCAGGGGTAACAGTTTGTGTCGAGGGGCTGGAGTGATAGCAGAGTGGGTAGGGCCTTTGCCTTGCACGCAGCCGACCCAGGTTCAATTCCCAGCATCCCATATGGTCTCCTGAGCACCGCCAGGAGTCATTCCTGAGTGCAGAGCCAGGAGTAACCCCTGTGCATTGCCGCGTGTGACCCAAAAAGCAAAAAAAAAAAAAAAAGTTTGTGTCGAGTAATATGCCTCGCCCTGAAGGGCGAGTGCTCACAGCCTGTGGAAAAGAGTAAGTTACAAACTTGATCTGCAGCTGCTGGTGACCCTCCTCCTGTAGGCTCACGTGGCCTTTCTCTCTGGGTGCGATTCATGGTCAAACTCCCTTCCTCTTCTTAGAATGACTCCAGCCCGGTCACTGTAGTGCCTCACCCTCATGACTTCTTTCCCTTTTAATGTCCTTTTAATTCTTTCCTGTCGTCACTGTCAGGGATCTTCAGAACCTCAGTGTCGTTAAGACTTGTACCATGGCTTTACTGTCACCAGCTGTTTCTAAATTTCTGCCGCCGATTCATGATGTCTTTAAAGACGCTTTCACCAAGTACAGTCGCACTGGAGGCAAGGATTTCAACATTTGAACTTGGTGCCCGGGGACCACAGCTCACTCTACCCACCCATAGCACACACTTTGGCTTTTCATGCAAGGTGTGTTCGTTATAGCAACATTTCTCTCTCTTCCCTTGGGACTTGAAGCCACTGGAGGGTGGTTTGCTGGTCATTTCCCTGTTGGTGGCATTTACAGTATAACATAGTAATCTTTTATTTTTTTTTTGAATCACCATGGTCTCAGAAGGAGAAAAACAGTAGAAAGTAGAAGGTATTTTGCAGAGAATTTGCATGAATCCCAGAGCCTAGTGGTAGGGAAACAGGTTAACGTTTCTGATGTTTTGTATTCATCAGCAACTCCTGTATATCTGCCTAGAATATTTCATATGTTCACTTGACCCTGACTTCATGGTGGTGGACCATTTTCTTTTGATTTTTGAATAAAGGCATCTAGAGAAGGATGAAGGCAGGATAGCACTGTAGCACTGTCGTCTTGTTGTTCATCGATTTGCTCAAGCGGGCACCAGTAACATCTCCATTGTGAGACTTGTTGTTACCGTTTTTGGCATATCGAATATGCCACGGGCAGGATACTCTGGGTAGCTTGCTGGGCTCTTAGAGAGGGACAGAGGAATCGAACCTGGGTCGGTTGCGTGCAAGGCAAATGCCCTACCCACTGTGCTGTCACTCTAGTCCAGATTACCCCTTAACTGGCCCGGGTTCAATTCCTCCATCCCTCTCAGGACAACCAGCAGAGAACACTTCCCTAAGGACGACTTCTGTCTCTCCACTCAGTAGGAGCTTCCTGTGGACTGCATCTTTGTTGGGCTGCATCTTTGCACTTCCAGTCTCCAGAACTGTGAGAAACTAAATTCTTTCATGATAATGCCACCCAATCTGTGGAACTTCGTTATAGCAGCCTGAACTAAGCTTTCAGGTAAGATTTCTTATTGAATGCTACCTTGTTTGTGAACTATATTCCAAAGCCTCCCAAAGGTGCCTTTGGTCAAATGCAAATTTTTTGGCATTCATAATGACCCAGGCGTCAAAGGGGTAGAACTATTAAATGTTTATAATTGCATTTCTCTCATATTATTGGGGAAAAAAAATCAAAATTCTTGAAGAGCAGAAAAGGAAATTAAGAATACCATCCATAATTTTACCATCCATGCATAGCTACTATTTACATTTTAATGTCTTTTCTTCAGGGCTTTTTATGCATTTTTTACATAATTAGATCCATTCTCTATATGCAATTTTTATCATTTTTTAATCATAAGCATTTTCCACATTGCATAGTCATTGTGGAGTATTGCATTTTATAACTCCATAATGTTTCATGCAAGGATTATGGAACGGATTATTTAACCAAACGTTTACATTACATGTTTTTAATCTCACTATTACTTACTTATGCTCTTGTGCTGATCCTGTCGCATAGATTCAAGCTCTCCCCTACCTCAGCCCGCCTCTAGGGTTTGGGTTCCTTCATTAAGCCCTACACTCCCATGTGTAATTACAGGATCAAAGGGGTTGGCCATTTTAAGGCATTCAATGCACATTTGCAAATTACTCTCTGAAAAGGATGAGACAATTTCTACTCTGATCTGCAATGTAAGAAAATGCCCGTTCTGCTATACTTGTGTTAATATGCCTATTATCACTGTAAAAGACCAACTAATTTGAAAATCATAAAGCGTTGTTTTATTTGCATGGCTTTGATTAATTGTACTAATGATGATTTTGTCCATGTCTGTTTGATGATACCATTTCCTCCTTGGGGAAATACCTGTGCATATCTCGTCTCTGTTTATTGGTGTCTTTGTTTTTCTTAAATATTTGCATTAACTCAAATATACAAATACATGATTCAGTTTTGTTAGACTTGCTTCAAATGTGTTTCCTTGTTTGTTGTTTTCCTTTTAAGTTTGATTGCACTTTTTATGTGCAGAAGATTTAAATTTTGTGTAATCCCATCTGCCCATCTTTCTTTGTGATTTAAAAAAAAAATCTTTTCTAAATCTAGGCGCTCCTTTTTCAGAAGCTTGATAAATATTTATTTCTATGTTCTAAAAGTTTCTGAATGCTTTGATTGAAAATAGCTCTTTCCTCTATCTAGAGTTTGTTTCAGTGCCTAAAATTGAAGAGGATTTTTCACACGATGAACAGTTTACCCCATTTAAAACCTATCCAATAACATTATTTTAATTTTTAAAATATAATTAGTACAGGTAATGGTGGCTGGAGCGACAGCATAGCCAGTAGGGCGTTTGCCTTGCACGCAGCCGAGCTGGGTTTGATTCCTCTGTCCCTCTCAGAGAGCCTGGCAAGCTACTGAGAATCTCCCACCCCTGCAGAAGAGCCTGGCAAGCTACCCGTGGCGTATTTGAAATGCCAAAAACAGTAGCAACAAGTCTCACAATGGAGAGGTTACTGGTGTCCACTCAAGCAAATCAATGAACAATGTGATGACAGTGCTACAGTGCTACATATAATGGAGTATCGTGTCAGTTATTTCTCAGGTTTAGTTGAACCAATGCACCAGGCTGTTTTGTTGAGTGTATTTTCAAAGTGTGTTTAATCATATGTTCATGTTCATGCCTTTTTGGTTCAGGTTCATCGTTAGAAACCAAAGTAGAGCAGTGGTGACGGTGTGATTGCCGCACAGAAAAATGCTGATGCCAATCCAAGTTCACATTCTTATATTTACTGACCTCGGACTCTTCCTTTTAGCTTCATTGAGATATAATTGATAAAATTTTTTAAGAAGTGTAAAATATACTTTATGGTGATTGCAAAAAAGCACATCACACTTAGCTATCTTTGTGTGTGTGTCAGATTGCTATACCTTAGCAAGTTTCAATTACACAAGGCATTTATAACTATAGCCACCATGACTTTTATTAAGTCTTTGACTTTATTCACTTTATAGGTGAAAGTGAGTATATGCATCTCTGTATATACATATGTATGTATGTATATGTACACATGTATATACACATATATGCATGTGTATGTATACACATATATGTGCATATATACACATATCTACATCTATCTATCTATTCTATCTATCTATCTATCTATCTATCTACAAACTGTGGCCACACCCAGCTATGCTCAGAGTTCACTCCTGGCTCTGTGCACAGAGATGACTTCTGATGAATTTGTGGAACCATATGGGGTACTGGGCATGGAACCTGGGTTAGTCACATGGAAGGCTTTAACCATTGTACTATCTTTCCCACCCCCATGGTTTATAGATTTCACCAACCTCTTCCTGTTTCTCCAATCTTCAGTTTCTGGCAAACACTTTTCTACTGTTTCTATGAGTCTGGCCTTCAAAAACAAAACAAAAAATCCAATTCCACATAAAAATTATGCTATGCAGTATTTTTCTGGTTACTTCACTTAGCATAATGTCCTCAAAGTCCATCAAACTCGTCATAAATCATGGATTTCCTTCTTTCATATGACTGAGGGATGTTCCATTTATATAGTACACATTTTATTTATTTTTTCCTTGGTTGGTAGACATGGAGGCTGTTTTCCTATCTTGTTTATTATAGATAATGTTTCAGTGAACATGGAAATACAGATGTCTCTTCAATAAGCTATTTCCTTTTTCTTTTTGGATATATAACCCAAAATAAGATTGCTACATTGTCTACTAGTTCAATTTTTCACCTTTGAATAGCATCCATAATGTTTTCCAAAGAGACTGCACCAATTACTTTTGCACTAAAGAGCAGAGGAATTCTTTTTTTTCTGCACATTCTTGCCAGTACTTGTGGTTTTGCTAGCCATTTTAATTTGATAGCCATGCTCATAGATGGTGGTGTGATATCTCATTACAGTTTTGATTTGTGTTGCTCTTGTAATTAAAGATCATTAAAGCACCCATTTATGTATCTGTTGATCTTTCATATAATCACTACGTCTCGTAGCTTTTGTGCTTTTCTTTCTGTACACCCTTTAGCTTAGTGAGAAAATAACTGTCCTAGAGGTGAATTTTTTTCTCTGCCCCGCAGCAGGCAACCACAGTAGGAAAAGGTAAATTGGGATGCAGAATTCCTGATAGGAATGGAATCTGGAATCATTCTACAGGAGAAAGCCCCAGGTCATCAGTTCACATCACCACATTCCATCAATTAAAAGAACAATGTTCATATATAGGTGGCCCCTACATAATGTCAGGAAACTCTTAGCAACAGAACAAACCACAAAAAATTAAGATTCTATTCATATTTCCAGCCCAGCTCAGACTTGTTATCTTCTCATTTAGCTATAGAATCTGTTAGCTTTACTTCACATTCTTTAATGGCATCTTGACAAATCTATCAGTATAAAGTTCATAAAAGTTCTGAGCAGTTCTGTAAATGATTCTGGTTAATGTGTCAGCAACAATATACCATGTGTAGTAAAAATGTCCAGGGTAGGATTCCCCGTTTTATTCATTCATTCATTTATTCTGACTATAATTCAGAATCATGATAAACACTTTATGCATATTCATTCTTGTGACAAATAATTGCCCCAGTCCTACTCTGTGGCATGCTTTGCTCTCATTTATGAACTTGCAATCCAGTGTGAAAAATTTTTAAAAAATGCAGTCCAACGGAGGAAGCATTCTAGGGAAATTAAATGAAGGAGAGAGGGAAAATAATACACTGTCTCTCATTCTTTCATTTTTCAACCATCCGCATTAACGTTTCTAAATGAAGTATGGAAGCCAATTCTGGGATTGGGCTTGATCCATAATCAGTACAGATACTTCCCCACAGGCAACACTGCTGGAAGCTATGTGGTAAATATGTATTGTGTCCCTTTTACAAGCATGTTCCTACTCATCGTTGCCTCTTGAGCAGGTACGGTTTCACAAACCCACTGGGAACCTGTAACTGAGGTATTTTGCTAGTAAAACAACCAAGTGACACATAACAGTCAACTTTCCCCATATGAGAACAGAGAACATAAAGGCTTCCAAGGAAATGGCAAAATATTTTCTTGTATATCTACCCCATTATCAGCTCTTGTTCATTTGGTTTTGATTTCTTTTTCTTTTTGGGTCACACCCGGCGATCCACAGGGGTTACTCCTGGCTCATGCACTCAGGAATTACCCCTGGTAGTGCTCAGGGTACCTTACGGGATACCAGGGGTTGAACTGAAGTCACCTGTATGCAAGGCAAACACCTTACCTGCTGGACTATCACTCTGGCCCCTATCTTGCTAAACAAATGGAGAAATAGAGCGCTGCCTTTCTTTTTCTTAAGGGGCTATGAAATGCACGGAAGTGAATGAGCATTCAAATAAGAAAGGTTCTATATGAGTTAGATCCTTTATGGGTTTAGCAAGCAATGGGAAAATTTAAATTAGAAGTTACAGTGTCTTTGTTATTGGACTCAGCAAATCCCCATTTAGCCATAGCTTATTGTGCTTGCAAAATATTTGACAAGGAGTGGGTTCGGAATTTTTTTAAAGTTATTTTTAGGGGCCAGAGAGATAGATATCTCAAAGGGCTAGAGCCCATGATAAGGCCCCAAGTTGGACCCCCAACATCACCTGGTTCCAGAGCACTTTCAGGCATGATCCCGTGGCTCCTGATCATGAAAACTGTCACACCTGTGGCACTGGGCCAGGTATTGCCTAGAATGGTCCCCTGTGTCTAAGCAATGCTCCCACCAACATCCCCAAATAACATTTTGTAAATTAGACACGGTGACAGACTCTGCAGACTATAATTTTTCTTAAGGAGACTAAAGTTTAGTATGAAAAATTCTCATTTGTACGGCAAATTCTGATGGAATCAAGTTTCATGCTTATTGAGCTGTTACTATATTCTAGTATCCCAGGTACCATGCTAAGCGTCTTTTGCATACTACCTCCTGTATACTCATAACTATCCTACTTAAGAGATAGTGATGTCTCTCCTGTTTTAGAATGAGGACACAGATGCAGAGAGAGGGTCTCTCTGAGATTTGAACCTGTGATTCAAAGTGTTTTCAGGTTGAGCACCCAGCTGGGTGGGTACTCTCACTGTCTCTACTGATCCTCAGGTTCAAAAGATGTATCTAAACCACAGGGCAGGAAAACATCCTGATTCTTCTGGAGAAAGGCAGGAAATGTTATGGAAAAACATTTGATTCAGAATCTTGGAGGTTTATAGAGTGGATAAAATTGTGGTTTTTGTTTTTTTTTTCAGCATGCCATAGGTAAGATCAGCTGAATGAGAAACTTAACACCAAATCAAATCACATTGGTTTGCTGTTTTTCTGGTTTTGACCTGAGGCCCCCATCTAGGTTATCGAAAGCTCATAGGTCTTGTTGGGCTACTTCAATCTGGGATTGGGGAAGTACAAATTTCTTCCAGTCTTCTTCCCAGATAATGGCTCAGGCATCTCTCTGGCAGAATTTCATCCTTTTCTGGCTCTTTGGATGTCCGTTGATTGGCTCTTCCTGTCATCATTTCAACTTTTTATTATTAGATCACTGTCACTGGATCATTGTCATCCCATTGCTCATCCATCGATTTGCTCGAGCGGTCACCAGTAACATCTCCATTGTGAGACTTGTTGTTACTGTTTTTGGCATATTGAATACGGCACAGGTAGCTTGCCAGGCTCTACCGTGCGGGTGAGATACTCTTGGTAGCTTGCCAGGCTCTCCGAGAGGGGCGGAGGAATCAGACTCAGGTCGGCTGCATGCAAGGTGAACGCCTTACCCACTGCGCTATCGCTCCAGCCCATATTAATTCTAATTTTTTGGGTCACACCTGGAGATGCACAGGGGTTACGCCTGGCTCTGCACTCAGGAATTACCCCTGGCCGTGCTCAGGGCACCATATGGGATGCTGGGATTTGAACCCGGGTCGGCCGCGTGCAAGGCAAACGCCCTACCCGCTGTGCTATTTCTCCAGCCCCTATAATTCTAAAATTTTTAATGTATTTTATTTTCATAAAGTAGTTCACAATCGTTCATTACAGATAATTTTCAATCCCACCACCCAGCACCTTCCACCACAATAAGAGGGAAGTGTGTGAAGTTTGTTGTATTTCATCCTGGAGCCATTTGAGCCCAAATATAGGAGAATACCAGCAAGTATGTTAACACCAAACAAACGTGTGCCACTTCGGGTAAGTCAGTGGGGTAGAGCATAAAGAGGTTTCGCAGCCACAAATGTGGCCACACACTCCAGCCTGTCCTCATTTCTATTGTTACTTTCCACCAGGTCATGGTAACTTTGAACCGAGCTACCACTTCTATTCCTGACATACCCACACTGATAAGCACTCCCAGTAGGCTAGACTTTCACCATCTGCAACCAATCTCCGCCCTGCAACCTCCCCACTGAGAACTCTACCTTCACACATTTGAGTCATTGTGTTTCACTCCACAGTCATTGCAAAATTTATGTCAATTGTTCTCTTTAAAAAATGTGGTAAAATTCTTATATGTAACTTGAAATATTTTATTTACTTTGGTGGAACAAGGGATTTGGGGCTACGTCAGACTATGTTCAGGGCTTACTCCTTGCTTTGAGCTCTTGGGTTCTATGCTTCATGCTCTTGTATGTGCTCAGAGGTCCACAAATTGTGTCAAGCATCTAACTATGATTGATTGCACGCAAGACAGGCGCATAACCCATTGCTGTATTTCTGACCCTTAAAGTTTTTTAAACAGGGTGTAATTATTGTGTGGTGAAGTACAGGACGTTGGTGATAAGAAGAGCTAAATTTCTATTTGACAGTTACTTAATATCTGATCTCTGGGCCCTGTGCTAGACTTTCAAATGTTGGAAGTAGACCTGATGACCGTATTTTGAGTTTTGAAGAACAGAGCCAAATTTGTTGAATTTTGTTTTCTACCAGAGAAAAGTGCTTCATACTATATGTCTTGCCAACATAAGAATGCTGGTATTAAGGGATAGACACAAGATGCCAGATGGTACCAAGGCAGAAAGCATCAACTGCTGGTTTACTATACCATTGAAAGATTGGAAATCTTGAATGCTTTTGATATTACCATATGGCACTCATGGAGGCAGGGGTGGCAGTAGGGGTGATGGCTGCCTATGTCAACGAAAAGATCCACATATCAACTGAGCAGAAAAATCTACTTCTCAAAGGACATCATATCATCACTGCTATAAACCACAAACACCATCAATATATCTCTCTTTGGATACACTTACTATGAGCCAAGCACCTTCACATATCACTCATATGAATCAATTTTATGACCTATCACTGGGAGAATATCACTCAAACTCTTGGAAATAATATGTATGTGTGTATAGGTATACATGTATATATGTTTCAGGCACCTATCAATGTACATAATGCATTGCTGTGTTAAAGAGATATTGGAAGGGTAGACAAGAAATTTTCCCAACCCTTTTGGGTTCTTCTAAGACTGTTTGAACTATTAATTTATCATCAAATATATTATTAGAAAAAAAATAACATTTAATGACACATGTAGGGAACTGTATGAACATAGATTTTGAAGTAAACAGGGCAAAATGAGGGTATATATCTAGACTGAGGTGTGAGACTAGGGACTTTGGCTTCAAGGAAAAGGGTGGAGTGGGGAAACTCACATATCAAAGAGATAAAAAATTAGATGCTCTGTAACTAAATGTTCGCCCAGCCATAGGGATTTTCTTTGATAGAATATTCCTTGTAAAATTCCTAGTTTTGAGTAATTTCCCTAAATTTTGTTCTTCCCTGTAGTTAAGAGAGCAGTAGAAGTTCTTGGTGAACCCACAGGATTTCAGCTGATATTAGTTTGACTGAATCCATCCACATGCTAAAGTGGCACATCTAAACAATGGCTGCTCTGGACATCTTTGGGAGGACTCTCCTTCACACTATAGAGTTAGAAGATGCTGTGTAACTTATTATCCTCAAAATGTAGAAACATGAAGCAGATGGAGAGCTTCATTTTTTGTGGGGGAAGGGTTTTTTTAAAAAAAATTATTGAATAACTGCAAATTACAAAGCTTTTATGATTTACAGTCATACAATGATCAAACACCCATCCCTCCACCAGTGCACATTTTCTACCACTAATGTCCCCAATATTCCTCTCCATCCCATCCCTCCCCTGCTTTTGTGGCAGGCACCTTCCTTCTTATTCTATCTCTTCTTTGGGGCATTATGGATTGCAATACAGATATTGAGAGGCCATCATGTTTGGTCCTTAGTCTACTTTCGGCACAAATCTCCCATCCTGAGTGATCCCTCCACCCATCATTGACTTCGTAGTCCTTTCATGATGGAGCTTCTTATCTTAAAGTTCCAAAGGCTTAGGAATCTGGGTGTGTGGCTGGACTGGGGCTGCTGGCTTGGTGTCTCTCAAGAGGCTGATAATCTAGGTGTTACAGGAGTTACCAGATTGCACTTCAGGTTTAGTTACATAGGGGAAGGTCTCTCTTGTCCAAGCTTTTTAACCTGTTGCTAGTAAGATTTGCTTTCTCTGGGGTTATCCTGAGGGCCTGAGTTCCTGACGGGCTATTGGCTAATATATCACTTTCTGTCACAAATATCTTCTGACAAGTGTCTTCTGTCTAGCTTAATCCATCAGCGGCTACTTGAGGAACAATCTAGAGAGAGAAAGTGAAGATGGAACCACAGTGTTTCATAATCTGATCCTGGGGATGGCCTCATCATAAGATGTTTCACCACAGAAAATATCCTGCATAGCCACAGGATTGTGGACTATAGGGTGACCTTCTCCACCTAAAGGGATTTTGAATGTGTGATGATAGTCTGTTACCAGTTGAACTAAAGATAGGAAGATTATCCAAGCAGACCTGACCTAGATAAGCAGACTTTTCAGAAGGCTAGTGACCTCATCTCTATTTGAGGAGTTGAGGAGAGTCAGAGATTCAAAGCACAAGAAGAACCAGCTAACCAGCTAGAGGGGCTACCTGATAGAGTGCAAGTGGTCCCAGAAGCTAAGAGTGGCCCCAGACAACAGCCAGAGAGAAAACAGGAACCTCTATTTCTCAACTGCTAGGAGCCTAATTCTTCTAAAGGTATGTACGAGCTTGCTCATGGGGTTTCTCCTAGAGTCTAGACAATGACACAGCTTGGCTAACGTTTGAAGCATAGATTCTTGATATTTAGAGCTGAGGACCAAGTTTAACTCACCAACTTGCTCCTGGCCCACTGAGACAGTGGAATCATGAATGTGTGATGTTTTCTGCTGCTTTATTATGTTTATGGTAAATATGTTACTATGCAGTGTTCAGGATTAAGTGGTGTCTCTCTACAACTCCAAATCTTTATTTTCAAGCCCTACCCAGCAGTGTGTCTATATTTGTGAACACAGGCAATAAGGAGGTAATTAAGGTAACACGAGGTAAAATGGTTGGAATACTGAGCTGAGAGGATAGTATCTTTATAAGAAGAAACCTCAGAGAGTCCCCTTACTCTCTCTAGGAATATTCATCAATGAAAGGCAAGTACGGATGACACAGTAGAAGGTGGGACCCTGCAAACCACTCAAGCAGTTCTTGAAATTGACCCAAAGAGATGAAGATTTGAATTTTGTCTGGTTAGGGATGTTGGAAATATTGATAACGTTCCTCTCATCTTGTCCTAAAGGATAAAAGATTTCATCAGAAATCTTTGTGCAGTTACAGTTACAGTGAGTTCACCATCTTCTCCTGTTATCAATTTGTTTTCCTCACATCAATTCTTGAATTTTGGGAATATTGGCCTTTAGCAACAAATCCCTGAATATAGGTTTAATAACACTTTTACCAGATCTTAAATTGGTTGGAATTTTGGCAGTGGGTCCATGCTTTAGAACTCTGGGGAAACAATTTTCTGTTGTTTAAAATACCTCTCTTTGATATTTTGTTGTGGGAATCTTAGCTGAGAAAAGCATGCAGAAATAGAAAACTAACCTACTGACTTCCCATCACTGCTACTAGATTTTATATCTTAAGAGTCACTGTCACCATCACTGTGATCCCACTGCTCATCGATTTGCTCGAGCCGGTACCAGTAATGTCTCCATTGTGAAACTTGTTGTTACTGTTTTTGGCATATTAAATACACCACGGGTAGCTTGCCAGGCTCTGCCGTGTGGGTGTCAGTAGCCTTCCAGGCTCTCCAAGAGGGGCAGAGGAATCGAACCTGGGTCGGCTGTGTGCAAGGCAAACACCTTACCCACTTTGCTATCACTCCAGCTCGTCTTGAGTAAGTCATTTAATCTAGCCTATACAAAATGGAGGTGTTTCATGGGTCATAATATCGGAATATTAAACTTGACCTACTTCAAATATATTTAACAAAAATTACATTTAGTACATGAGCCAAATATTATATAAATAAATGCTCATAGATATGAAGAATTTGGGACCAATTTTAGTCCACAAAATCACCTGTTCTATGTGCTGTGGTGATATTAGTTTATTTCCCGAGTGAGCATGGGGAACCATGGGGCAACCTGCTGCTTTGTTGGGTAGCAAGGTGTGGTAATAACAGGTGTGCTTGGCATGCAACTCCCAAAGCTGCCCATTACCAGGTATGCAGACTTGAGAAAATTGCTTACTGCTGAGCTTTGGTTTCTTTGTGTGTGAACCAAGCACCAGAAGAGCACTCTGGCCACAGATCATAAGAATGAATAAGGTCATGCCTGCAAAACCAGAGCCCAAGACTTAACAGAGAGCAAACGGTTTGTCAACACCATCTATTATGGTGATCAGGAAAGACTCCTGAATAGTCTAGACTGCTGCTCTCTTGCAGTAAATCATTCACCTCAGGCATGAATTTTTATTTCATTGGATCATCACAGCCCAATCTAGGAGACAGGTATTTATTCACCGCCTACCACCACCCCCACTTCTGCACCCATTTACAAATAACATAACTTATTGGAACTTGTTAACCCACAGGAAGCTAATGGTTAATGTCACACAATGTAGCAATTCAGCCACAAGGCCAGGGATCAAACTCAATAATCCCCACCCCACAACATACACACACAGACACAGACACGGACACAGACACACACACACACAGACACACACACACACTGACTCTTGCTAATCCTACTCATTAGTAATTCCTCCTCTCCTGAGCTGCCTTTGCTAAAGTCACGGGGTTTTATAAAATCAGCAACTTCTGCACAACCAGCTTAATTCCAGTGATAGTAAAGAGTTGGTTTTCAGGGCTGAAGAGAAAGACAACAGATAGAGCGCTTGCCTTGCATGTGGCTGACTGGGTTCAATTCCTGGCATCCCATATGGTCCCCAGAGCACCACCAGAAGTGATTCCTGAATGCAGAGTTAGAAGTAACCCCTGAGCAAAGTTGGTTGTAGCACCAAAAGAGAAAAAAGAAAGAGTTTATTTTCTTTGCAAGGGGAGAATTTTTGATGTAAGCAGAGGTTTTACTTTAATTTTTGCTTTATAAGCCATTGGGACAACTGAAATTTAAAAATCAACTCTTTCTTAAACTATTCTTCATATTTCAAAAAAAAAAAACTATTCTTCATATTTCTTTTAAATTCATGGGGGGGGTGCTGGAGCGATAGCACAGCGGGTAGGGTGTTTGCCTTGCACGCGGCCGACCCAGGTTCAATTCCCAGGATCCCATATGGTCCCCCGAGCACCACCAGGAGTGATTCCTGAGTGCAGAGCCAGGAGTAACCCCTGAGCATCGCCGGGTGTGACCCACAAAGCAATAAATAAATAAATTCATTTGGGGGTAGGGTGGGGTGGGCTACATCCAGTGATGCTCAGCATTTACTTCTTGCTCGGTGCTCAGTGGTCACTTCCAGCTATGCTCCGAGGCCGTATGCAGTATAGCAGCAGTGCCTGAGATCCAACTGGGATTGTCCCTGTCCAAGGCAGGTGACTAATCTCTGTGCTATCTCTCGACCCCACATTCCATATATAAGTGGCACATCAATGAACAAAAAAGATCCTAAGGATGCCGTGCCACTCCCTGAAATCACACAGAAGAGGACCGAAGAGGAGATCTCCCTCCTCCTGGCTTGAATCTCAGCACCTAGAGCTCCGGAACCGTATGTGGAAGAGGCCAGAGATGTGGGCCGGAGGATTGTGGGTAAATTCCCCTACCACCGTCAGTGCCTCTGGGGGCCCGTTGGAAATGTAGTCCATTAAGAAATTACCTTCGTGCTAATGCTTTCCACGGAGAAGTGCCATTCTGCTGGGACCTCCTGAGGGGTAGCTCAAAGTGTTTCATTTCTATTCATTCTATTCTCTGGATTCCTCAATTTAATGAGGTCTTTGCTTTTGCCTTTAAAGAGTGCTCTCACCCCTGTGGAGTCTGGCTGTTAGTGGAATTTGAATACCAGGGAGCAGGGAAGGCACAGACAGGAGGGGCCAGGAGGTCACCCCCACACTGAGAAGGAGCTGGCCGGCTCTGGCTCTCTGGCTCAGGGCAGCAGTATCTCCCTGGCCTTCCCTGAAATTCCAAATTAGGTGTCTCAGAGCCCTCCCACCTCCCGGTTGAACCTGCCCCAGTTCCAGAACAGGCTTCCTCAGGGGCACAAAGCTTATTAATAGTCTCCACCCCCAAGCCAGTGAAGATCGGAATGAACTCACATTTGCAGAAAAATAGAACGAACACTAGTTCTGTGCCTCCAGCTGCTTCCCTCTCTCCCTCCCTGTTCCTTCTCAGACTCTTGTCTCCAACAATCAGACCCTCAGTCCTAGGACTCCTCGTCCCAGAAGTTTTCAGGATGTCCACGTCCTGTTGAAGGCAGCACTTACAGAATCCCTTCTGGCGATGAGGAAGCCCATCATTTTACAGTCTCAGTGACATCTGAGGAACTGCTTTCACTCTTTGCTTTCTGATTCTACATGGCATTCTGTATAACCAATACTTTTTTTTTATACTCTGGAGTGGATTTACCAGAGACAGAATTGAGTCAACATTAACTTTGGGGAGAAATCAATACAATAAGTCACTTCCGGGAAAGTCAAGAGACAAGATGCTGGTAGCCTAACACCAGCTTTGAATTCAAAGTTCCCTGTCCACGTGGTCCGAAAAGTAGCTCTTCAGTGGTACAGGGTTGCTCCAGTGTTGATTTCATTCAAGATACTGGAATTGGAGCCTCACTGGCATTACCAAACTAGCGAACCCACTGAATGTTATAAACTCAAGACTTTAACCTCAGGACCACCTCCAGCCTAACTTCCTAGAGTTCTCTGGCACAGACATACTTGGATGACCCTAGACTGGGTCAACAACAAGAAGAAAATGGATCAGAAGACTGAGCCTCTAAGGTCAGGCTAACTTCTATCCTTCCGGAGGAAGTGATAACTCAGACCTGGACTGCTCTCTCAGCTACCACACAGAGTCAGTCAAGCGTTGGCAATAGTGTTGCCAGAAAACTTTTCCTTCCTAATATCACTTGCCCTTACTAGAGGTAAACATGGTTCATCAGTGTGGCTGTACTTTGGGAATCTCCCAGGGAGCGTTAAAAATTTCAAATCTCTGATCTCCACTTCCAAAGATTATGATTCCATTCATCTGGAGTACAGCCAGCCTGGGCCTTAGCACTTTGGAAACACTCCCCAGGTAATTTTAATAGCCCGGTCCTGACAGCAATGAGAACCACTGGCCTAAAGAGAATGGGATTTCGAGTTTGATGGAGGGAACCAAGCTGAACATTCTTGCTCTGTGTGGCGCCAGACTAGGAAGTAGGAAAAGAAAAGGAATCTAGTGAAAGACAACTAGGTGGCTTAGCCAAATCCGCTGGCTACTTCCAGTTCCATCAGTAGTAGCCCGATTCATACTTTCTACCCTTACAGACTGAAAGGTTGAGGTTTCAGGTGAACCTCCAAGAAAGGGTCCTGATTAGTTTGGGTAAGAGAATGGGCAAAATTCACTATCTACGTAAATGGCTCCACTGAATACATCTGAAACCAGAAGCTGACATTTTGGTAACATTCCTCTTCCTGTAAAATTACCTCCTGGTTATTATTCTCTATCATAGGGTTTTATGTATGCTCTTTCTCTGAGTGCCACCCTTCAAATCATTGCAATCAGAGAAAGCTACAGACCTGAGATTCTAAGAAGATCAAATGAGTCATTGAAGAGTCTCTTTTGGGTGAAATGGGCCAAGTACATTCTTTTTGCAAAGTTAACCAGTTGGAAATAAACGCTATGAGTGATGGTGATGTGCAGAGGGGATTGAGGGGATTGAGTCTGGAAAGTGGTTAAGGAACCGCTAACGGCCAAACAATGATCAATTAGCTCGTGGGGTGGAGCAACTACGGAGTTCGCCACCAACCATATCCAAGTGAGAGCTCTTCGGGGACACCTAAAACCTGTCAGTCCTTGGAATAGAACTGTGAGGATGCTCAGGCTTTGGCCAGATTCAAGGAGCAGATGTTGCCTAACACAGTTCAGGCTCATTTCCATACAAGCTGCCCGTCCCTGCCCCAGGCAACCCCTGAGCAACGGTCTTTGTTTCCCTAGAATTCACAGTGCTTTGTTCCAGCTGAGAATGGATAAAGGCTATGAGGATTGCTTCTAAGACTGAATTTTTTTTTTTGAGGGAGAGAGAGTATATAAATCAAGTATGGAAACTTAACACTTTTTTTTTATTGCTCAATGTTTGTCCCTCCCTGTCCTACTGTTTGCTTCGAATGTATCGATAATCTGATGTTCATGCATATCAAGTATTTTGTGCAGCATTTACTTTGGATAAAGCTCTTTTTTTTTAAGCACTGGAGACAAAGCAGTGAGCAGGGCAGACAAACGTCTTTAGAGTGTTGGATAAGTCTTTAGAGGGCTTACAAGGCAAGGCGGAGAGGGAAAAGATGGAGAGGAAGGGCCCCTGTAGTGAGGTAGCTATCAGGTGCCCTGCTTCCAAAAAAGCATGTTAGCCCTTCGTACTTTGTCTCTTCTTAGAGCTGTCCCAACTCCTCCTAACTCAAGACTTTCCCTCCCTTCCAGGAGGCGGAATGCGCCACATGGCAGGGCAACAGATCCTGGTGCCCTATGCTCGTCTAAGATAATAGAGATGATTCCAACTTAACATTTTATAGTTCTCAGGATGATCTGACATAAAATACTGATGAGAAGAAATTTTGGCAAGGATACAGGGTAACAGGAGCCTTTGAATGTTGCTAGTGTAAAGGTAAAATGATGAGACTATGTTGGAAAACAGTCTGGAAGTTCCCCCAAATGTGGAAAAATAGAGTTATTATAGGACTCAGAAGACCCGTACTTATATAGACACAGATAGATAGATAACTAGATGCTTGAGAGAAATGAAAACATGTGGATGTCAAACCTTAAATGTGAATGTTCATAGCAGTATTGTTTATAGCAAAAAAGTGTTGACAATTTAGATACCCATCAACTGATGAATAACAAAAAAAGTAGTATATCCTAACAACAGGATATTATTTTTCAATGAACAGTAATGGAATATTGATACATGTTACAACATGGATGAATCTTGAAAAAAACTTTATGCCAAATAAAAGAGACCATTTCCCAACAATCACATAATATACAATTCCATATAGGTGACATGTTCTGAAGAGACAACATCATTGAGAGTATTGAGACAGAGATTTAGGGCTGCACAGAATGAATGAAGGAGGGGTGGGGGGTAGTGACTGAAAACAGGCATAATTTATTGGTGGAAAGGTGACAAAGTTGTTCTAAAATTGTGGTGCTGATTGTTCATCTTGGTGAATAGACTAAAACCACTGAATTGTATATTTTAAACTGATTTATTGTGTGGTATGTGAAATACTGCTAATAAAGCAGTTATTGAACCAGTGGAGAGGAGGAGAAAAAATGAGGGGAGTTGGGGGAAGAGGGGAAGAAGAAGACAGAAGTAGGAGAAAGGTAGAAAAGAGGAAGAAGTAAAATAAAACAGCAGAATGTACAACCATCGGCAGAAAGATTAAGGATTTGGGGGAGGCATTCAGTGCAGAGAGAACAGATCACATCAGTGCTCTTTTTTATGTTCAGACTTTAGGGGGAAAATTACTTACCCAACACCCATCTGAAGGGGTTAATATCAAAGATATATAAGGCACTGGCAGAACTTTACAAGAAAAGACATCCAACCCCATCAAAAGAATGGGGAAAAGAAATAAACAGAAACTTCCTCAAAGAAATTTAATATGACCAAAAGGCACACAAAAAAATGCTCTACATCACTAGCCATCAGGGAGATGCAAACCTAAGCAACAATGAGATATCCTCTCTCACCATAGAGATTGATAGACATTAAAAAGAACAGTAACAACCAGTGTTGGTGAGATGCAGGAGAAAGGGATTCTCACCCATTGTTGGTGGAAATGTCAACTGGTCCAGCTATTTTTCAAAAACAATATGGACATTCCTCATAAACCTCGAAAGTGAGCTCCTATATGACCCAGCAGTATCACTTCTGGAAATATACTCTTGGGCCCAAAACCACACAGCAGAAATGCAATCTGCACTTCTATGTTCATTTCAGCACTATTTAGAGTAGCCAGAATCTGGAAGCAATCTGAGTGCCTGAGGACAGATGACTGGATAAAGAAACTATGGTATATCTACAAAATGGAATACTATGCAGCCATCAGCAAAGTCATAACATTTTCTTATAAATGGATGGATCTGGAGTGTATCTTGCTGAGTCAAATAAGTAAAAAAGAGAGAGGCAGACATAGAATGATTGAACTCATCTGTGGGATAAAAAAATACATATGAGACTAATACTCATGAATAGTAGAATGAATAGTAGAAACAAGGGCCAAGAGGACTAGTCTGCTGTTGGAAGTTTGTCACAAATGGAAGGGCAGGGGGAGGAAAGTTAGGATAGAAAAGCAACCACTATGACAAAGATAGTTGGAAATGATCACTATGGACAATATCTGAGGGCTAAGAGTAGGTAAAGGAACATAAATGATAACCTTTCAATACCTGCATTGTGAATCACAATTACCAGAAGGTAAGAGAAAAAGAAAAAGAATGCCTTTCATGGGGTGGGGGTAGGGGGAGTGGCAGGAGAGAAACTGGGAAAATTGACAGGAAACTGGGAAATGTACACTGGTGAAGGAATGGGTGATGGAACATTGCATGATTGAACCCCAATCACCAATCATGAACAACTTTGTAACTGTGTATGTCATGGTGACCCAATAAAACATTAATTAATTAATTGAATGTTAATACTCTTTTAAAAAATTTATGCGATTATTTTTTGTTGATGTCTCACTTCTACTTTGTGAGTTTTATTTATTTATATTTTGCTGGGTGGGAATGAATTAAATACTATTTAAATTTTTATTGGTTGTTTTTTAGCCTGGTAGTACAAGAGCATCAAGTAGTTTTAGGGAATCAAACAATGTCCTCACTCTCAAAGATTTAAAAAAAATATTACATATAAGAAGTCCAAGTCTGGTATGAAGGTCCTGTGGATGTTATTTATTTTGAAAAGGGGTCTCTGAAGCTGGGATTAAGTTACAGATTCTAGATTATGCAAAAACTGAGGTGTTCAGGTCTCTATTGTAAATAGAGAGAAGGAGATGGAAAATCTGAGAAGAAACAGTGAAAAGTGGAAATGAGAAGAGGAGATGGGAACTCTGGAAGGAACAATTAGAGAATTTATTTCTGTTTTAAGCTACCAGTTGCAGTCATTTGTCATAGAAAACTAATACAGTAATTACTAGTGCATATAAATATTTATTTATTAAGGATGATTAAAATTTCTTCATTTCTCCTCTTCAGCTAGGACAATCTCTAATATTCTCTTTAAATTTACTTTTTGATTAATTTTATAATATTAATTATTGATTTTAAATAATTATTAATTTTGATTATCATTCCATTTGGTTATCAGTATCATCCAATAAATTTTATTTTCAGATACTCAATTTTTTAATACTGAATATTTACAATTAGTTCTTTTCATACCTTTCAGTATTGTGTCCTATACATTATGAGCACATTTATCTCATAGAGAATGGCTACACTGACTTAGAGGACTTTAAAGTCTTTGTCAGATCATTTTAATATTTAAGGCTCTCAACATTGGTCTCTACTGACTCTCTTTTTACTTTCGAATGGAAAACTTTAAAAAAGCTTTAATGCATTGAATATGTTTAATTATATCTTATACATTTGATTTCTATGCATTCCTCCAAAGAGTACTAATGTTTATAAACTGTATGACTTTGATAGGTGCATGGAAACTTAACTATTGCTCTCAATAATTCATGCTAATATTTAATATTTTATGTTATAATTAAATAAATATATATAATGATTGCATAAAGTGATATACATGAAGTGTAGCTCAGAGGTTTGGGCAGGACTTATACACATAATTTAGTTCTTCCTTTAATTCATTCTCTCTCTGTCTCTGTCTCTGTTTCTTTCTTTCTCTCTCTCTCTCTCTCTCTCTCTCTCTCTCTCTCACCTTTGAGAATGCCTCCTCAAGGAAGCAGTCGTAGCTCCTGAAATTCTACCCCTTGTTTATTAGGCCAGAAGATCATTGTTGTTGCTTTTGATTTATAGCTCTAGATCCCCTGAATTATTATGGGGTCTTTCAATGGACCAAGACCCCTTCCCTCAATAGGAAAAGTCATCTTGTGTTGGTGCCTTCTGAGTTTTGATTCTCCTCCAGAACTCTCTCTGTGCACAGGTCTTCAGTATTTTTGTTCCAGTTTTATAGCTATTATTTGTAGGAGTGTTGATTTACTCTAACCTTACTCCTCTTGCATTTAACTGTAGGTGGAACTAAGAAAGAAAATTACAGACCAATTTCCCTGATGAACACCGATGCGAAGATCCTCAACAAAATACTAGCAAATAGGATCCAACAACTCATCAAAAAGATCATACATCACGACCAAGTGGGATTCATCCCAGGGATGCAAGGATGGTTTAACATTCGGAAATCAATCAACATAATCCAGCATATCAACAAAAGTAAAGATAAAAACCATATGATCATATCAATAGATGCAGAGAAAGCATTTGACAAGATCCAACATCCTTTCATGATGAAAACCCTCGCCAAAATGGGGTTTGGAGGAACTTTCCTCAAGATAGTCGAAGCCATCTATCACAAGCCTACGGCAAGCATTATCCTCAACGGGGAAAAACTAAGGGCCTTTCCTCTGAGATCAGGCACAAGACAAGGATGCCCACTCTCACCACTCCTCTTCAATATAGTACTGGAAGTACTTGCGATAGCTATTAGACAAGAAAAAGAGATTAAGGGCATCCAGATAGGAAGGGAAGAAATCAAACTCTCACTATTTGCAGACGACATGATACTATATCTAGAGAAGCCTAAAACCTCTACTAAGAAACTCTTAGAAACAATAGACTTATACAGTAAAGTTGCAGGCTACAAAATCAATACACAAAAATCCATGGCCTTCATATATGCAAACAATGAGGCAGAGGAAAGGGACATGAAAAAAGCAATCCCATTCACAATCGTGCCCCAGAAAATCAGGTACCTCGGAATCAGCTTAACCAAGGAAGTAAAAGACCTTTACAAAGAAAACTACATAACGCTACTCCATGAAATCAAAGAGGACATGAGGAAATGGAAACATATACCCTGCTCGTGGATAGGGAGAATCAATGTTGTCAAAATGGCAATACTCCCTAAAGCATTATACAGATTCAATGCGATCCCTATAAGTATACCCATGACATTCTTCAAAGAAATGGATCAAGCAATCCTAAAATTCATATGGAATAACAAACGTCCAAGGATAGCTAAAACAATTCTTGGGAAAAAGATGATGGGAGGCATCACCATCCCCAACCTCAAACTTTACTACAAAGCAGTAACAATTAAAACAGCATGGTACTGGAACAAAGGCAGAGCCGTAGACCAATGGAACAGGGTGGAATATCCCTACACACAACCTCAAATGTATGACCATCTAATCTTTGATAAGGGAGCAAGAGATGTGAAGTGGAGCAAGGAAAGCCTCTTTAACAAATGGTGCTGGCACAACTGGACAAGCACATGCAAAAAAATGGGTTTAGACCTTGACCTGACACCATGCACAAAAGTCAGATCAAAATGGATTAAAGACCTCAACATTAGACCACAAACCATAAGGTACATTGAAGACAAGGTCGGCGAAACCCTCCACGATATTGAAGATAAAGGTATCTTCAAACGTGACACGGAACTAAGCAATCTAGTAAAAACAGAGATCAACAAATGGGACTACATTAAACTAAAAAGCTTCTGCACCGCAAGAGATACAGTGACCAGAATACAAAGACTATCCACAGAATGGGAAAGGATATTTACACAATACCCATCAGATAAGGGGTTGATATCAATGGTATATAAAGCACTGGTTGAACTCTACAAGAAGAAAACATCCAACCCCATCAAAAAATGGGGCGAAGAAATGAACAGAAACTTTACCAAGGAAGAAATACGAATGGCCAAAAGGCACATGAAAAAGTGCTCTGCGTCACTAATCATCAGAGAGATGCAGATCAAAACAACTTTGAGATACCACCTCACACCACAGAGACTAGCACACATCCAAAAGAACAAAAGCAACCGCTGTTGGAGAGGATGTGGGGAGAAAGGGACCCTTCTTCACTGCTGGTGGGAATGCCGACTGGTTCAGCCCTTCTGGAAAACAATATGGACGACTCTCAAAAAATTAGATATTGAATTCCCATTTGACCCAGCAATACCACTGCTGGGAATATATCCCAGAGAGGCAAAAAAGTACAATCGAAACAACATCTGCACATGTATGTTCATCGCAGCACTGTTTACAATAGCCAGAATCTGGAAAAAACCCGAATGCCCCAGAACGGATGACTGGTTGAGGAAACTTTGGTACATCTATACAATGGAATACTATGCAGCTGTTAGAAAAAAGGAGGTCAAGAATTTTGTAGTCAAGTGGATGGGCATGAAAAGTTTCATGCTGAGTGAAATGAGTCAGAAAGAGAGAGACAGACATAGAAAGATTGCACTCATCTATGGTATATAGAATAACAGAGTGGGAGACTAACACCCAAGAACTGTAGAAATAAGTACCAGGAGGTTGACTCCATGGCTTCGAGGCTGGCCTCACGTTCTGGGGAAAGGTCAACTCAGAGAAGCGATCACCAACTACATTGTAGTCGAAGGCCATGTGGGAGAAGGGAGTTGCGGGCTGAATGAGGGCTAGAGACTGAGCACAGCGGCCACTCAACACCTTTATTGCAAACCACAACAGCTAATTAGAGAGAGAAAACAGAAGGGAATGCCTTGCCACAGTGGCAGGGTGGGGTGGGGGGGAGATGGGATTGGGGTGGGTGGGAGGGACACTGGGTTTACGGGTGGTGGAGAATGAGCACTGGTGAAGGGATGGGTTCCAAACTTTGTATGAGGGAAGTATAAGCACAAAAGTGTATAAATCTGTAACTGTACCCTCACGGTGATTCTCTAATTAAAAATAAATAAAGTTAAAAAAAAAAAAATAACTGTAGGTGGAAAATGTGTAAAGCTTTTAGATAATTCCTGAGTCAATTGAATTTTCAACAACAATCACTGTTGATTATTCTCATCATAATGCAGTATGAGATAAACATTATCATTCCCATTGTACAGACTAAAGGTGATAGCTTAGATAAGACAAGTAATGTACCCAGCCTCTTATAGCTAGTTATTGGAGCTTTATCAAATGGAATGGTTTCAACTTGAAATTTTGGCTAGCTCTTTCCATTTCTATTCTCCTTTGAATTTTGAATGACTAAATATCTAAGCTTCATTGATTTCCATCTGTAAGTGAAATTCGTAATTGTGCTCCTGAACCGAGATTTTGTTTTTTTGTTAGGAGAAATGGGCTTAAAGAAGTCCCTGAGGAGCATCAGGTTCAGGTGCAGTTTAGGACAGACAGTATCCAACAGCCACTAATCCTGTGGGGATGAGAGAAGGAGCCAAGAACTCCCCACCGTCTCTACTAGGCTAACACTAAGCCACTTGTATCTTCCCCTGGATTAGTTATGTGGCTAATTTTCCCTTTCTGTCTGTCTCCTCATCTGTAAATATGGTATAATAATTCTTAACCCCCGGACTGGAAAAGAAATCACTTAGAAGGATGAGTTTCACGTGCCTAACGTGCACATTTCACAAATGGCAGGAAATGTATTTAAGTGATCAGAACTGGAACAGGAGCTCCCAAGGCAGTGCAAAGGAAGAGAAAACAAACATTGGTGGGAAGGAGGAAGTCAAAATTTTTCTTTGTGTTTCCCATAATTGTGTTTCCCATAATCTCATAATCCCATAATGTTTCTACACCCACACCCCCCGATTTTCCAGTAGCTTGGCAGCCACACTCACAAACTGCCCCTGGCGTGGTGAAACCCCACCAACGGCCAACATTCAGAGACTATAAGACCAAGATCCTGGAAGCACGCGGCCGCAAAGTGGCCACACAACATCTAATAGCCTTGTTCTCCCTTTTGGAGAACTTGACAAGTTACCAAGAGTCTATTGCCCACACGGGAAAGTCTTGCAAGCTCCCCATGGTGTATTCATATCCCAAATATAATAAAAGATATATACATACCTCTCAGAGAACCTGGCAAGCTACAGAGTATCCTGCCCGCATGTCAGAGTCTGGCAAGCTATCTGTGGCGTATACAAATTGCCAAAAACAGTAATGATAGATCTCATTCCCTTGACCTTGAAAGAGCCTCCAATCGTTGGGAAAGACAAGTAAGGAGGGGCTGCCAAAATCTCAGGGCTACAAAGCACTATACAAATTTAATGCAGTCCCTATCAGGATACTCATGACATTTTTTAAAGAAATAGACTAAACACTCCTGAAATTTATGTGGAACAATAAACCCCCAAGAATAGCTAAAGCAATCTTGGGGAAAAAAAGATGGGTAGCGTCACCTTCCCCAACTTCAAACTCCACTACAAAGCAGTAGTAATTAAAACAGCATGGTATTGGGATAAAAACAGACCTGCAGACCAATGGAACAGAGCTGAATATCCTGTCACAGACCCCCAAGTATATGGCCACTTAATCTTTGACAAAGGAGCAAGAAATGCAAAGTGGAACAAGGAAAGTCTCTTCAACAAGTGGAGCTGGGAAAACTGGATAGCTACCTGAAAAAAATTGAACTCTGATCTCTGTCTAATGCTAGCACAAAAATCATATCAAAGTGAATTAAAGACCTCAATATCAGACATGAATCTATAAGGTTCATAGAAGAAAATGTAGGCAGAACTCTCCATGACTTTGAAGCTAAAAGCATCTTTAAGGATGAAACAGCACTGACCATGCAAGTAGAAGCAAACATAAACAAATGGGACTACATCAAACTAAGAATCTTCTGCACTTCAAAAGAAATAGTGACCAAAATACAGAAAGAGCCCACAGAATGGGAAAGAATATTTACCCAATACCCATCTGATAAGGGATTACAAGACACTAGTAGATATACAGGACACTAGTAGAATTGTATAAGAAAAAAAACCTATAACCCTATCAAAACATGGGGAGAAGAATGAACAGAAGTTTCCTCAAAAAAGAAATACAAATGGCCAGAAGGCACAAGAAAAAATGCTCCAGATCCCTAGTCATCAGGGAGATGCAAATCAAAACAACAATGAGGTATCATCTCACAACACAGAGACTGGCACACATTCAAAAGAACAAAAGCAACCAATCTGGCATGGATTTGGGGGAAAAGGGACACTCCTTGTTTGTTGGTGGGAATTGTGTCGCTCTGTTCTGGGAGCTTTGTTTTATATTCTCTGGATATTGACCATTGATGAATCTCATCATCATGGCACTGGGGGCAGTTTATGGGTGTGATTGCCAAGCTACTGGAAAACTGGGGATCTGGGTGGAGGAGGCCCAGTCCTTGTTCAAGCAGTTTGGAGAGCTCAGCCACGGGTCCCACATACCTGGGTTTCTCTGTCGGTTCTTTCATGAGTGAGACTCGTCTGAGCATGTGGAAAGTGGCCCTGAGCATGGCTGTGGGTAGGTTCTGGAGGTTTTTGGCTGCTGGGGAAGTATATGAGAATAAATGTTTACTAAACTAACTTTCAGTATTGGTTATGCTTGTCATTTTATCTTTGGGACCTAGATCTTTTTTTTTCTATACTCTCACAGCTGTCTCTTTTCCATAACAATTATTTCCTGCCTCTTAAATACCCAGAAACCATATGAACAAGTTAGGATGTGCAGGAGCACATTTAATCAGTTTCTTCTGAAAGTAGAAGTGAACTCCCTGACTGAAAATTGCAACTCCTCAAATAGGGCCCCCCCCACCCCCACTGTTCTGCTGAAGAAGGATTTGTCTGGGAAGGGCTCTGAATTCATGTCAGCCTTGTGACAGCTGTCCAAATGGAAGAGGTGTTATGCATTTGGAGAATGAAGTTATTTGGCCGAATTGATGATGTGTGACCATGAGTGGCAGATGTCTGTTTTTTTTGTGTGTCGAGCATTGCACCCTCACTTCTCATGGTTTCCAAAGCAGACGTGCTGGAGAGAGCTGCAATTGAGACAACACTATTTTTTCTTTTTTGTTAAACAACAACAACATTGTTCTAAGAGTGTTCAGCTCTGCCACAAGGATCTCTGCACCAACTAAGCTAGTTCCTACGTTTTATCATGTATGAAATGTCTAATTTTTTTCTTTCCTAATCACATCATCTTTTGGAGTCCAGAGGGCCAACGGTGAGCCAGGAAATGGCTCAATAATATAGCACTTCCCTTGCATGTTTGAGGCCCTGTGTTCAATCCCCAACACCGGAAGCCACTTCTCTTTCTGAAAAAATAAACTGTTATTCAGAGGGCCAGTGGCTCTAACACATTCCCATTAGAGTCTATGTCCTCTCTGGGCCTTCTCTGCAGAATTTATTCCATGTGGAAACTTCCCTTAAAGCTGTAGTATGCCCTGGCCTGAAACAGGCAGAGAACACTGTTGAATTTTTCTGAATGGAGTATACACAGGCACAGTGGCCAGGAGGAAGAAACTGCCATTTCAGTATTTTTGGAGAACATGCATTTTACCTTGTGCACATTTTTCCAACAAGCTGGGTTAGAATATGTGGCCAATATGGTGATTGAGAGGGTTTTGCTCTTTCCCATAAAACCCTAAACTCAGATTTTCTTTCTTTCTTTCTTTCTTTCTTTCTTTCTTTCTTTCTTTCTTTCTTTCTTTCTTTCTTTCTTTCTTTCTTTCTTTCTTTCTTTCTTTCTTTCTTTCTTTCTTTCTTTCTTTCTTTCTTTCTTTCTTTCTTTCTTTCTTTCTTTCTTTCTTTCTTTCTTTCCTTCTTTCTTTTTCTTTCTTTCCTTCTTTCTTTTTCCTTCCTTCCTTCCTTCCTTCCTTCCTTCCTTCCTTCCTTCCTTCCTTCCTTCCTTCCTTCCTTCCTTCCTTCTTTCTTTCTTTCTTTCTTTCTTTCTTTCTTTCTTTCTTTCTTTCTTTCTTTCTTTCTTTCTTTCTTTCTCTCTTTCTTTCTTTTTTCTTTTTTGCTCTTTGGATCACACCCAGCGATACTCAGGAATTTCTCCTGGCTCTGCACTCAGAAATTACTTATGGCGGTGCTCGAGGGACCATATAGTATGCTGGGGATCGAACCCGGGTAGCCTGCATGTGAGGCAAACGCCCTACTCACTGAACTATCCCCCCAGAATCAGATTTTCTGACCAATAAGATAAAAGTCAAGTGAAGAGAATGTGAAATTTATGCTGAAGAAGGTCAGAGGTGCCCAGATTAAGCTTGTTGTTTTGGCCTCAAAAGGGTCATAAGCTTGTTTGACTTCTGTCATGCATGAGCTCTGCTTATTAGAAAGCATGGTCTCATCAGAGTTCTTGGCTTTGACCATATACGTTAGCTTTTCTTTGCTTTGCTTTCCTTTTCTCCTGAAAAGAAAAAATAATGAGGTTTGGGTGGAAGAAGAGTTGTCTGACCCTACTTTACAACCTGATCAAACATTTAAGCTATTCCTGAGGTTTCACTGACATCAAGAAAAGAAAATATAGAAATAGTGGGAATAAGTAGCCTTAGAGTAGAACTAAGAAAGAGTGTCATTGCTGGGCTGGCCAGTTGAGGAATTCAGAGTGAAAAGCCACTCGCCTGTCCAATTCTCCTTCTTAGGATTCCAATTGAGAAGAAATAAAACGTAAGTGCTGGTCTCTGTGGTGTGAGGTGACATCTGTACTCCTCTGTTCATTGAAGCACTATTCACAATAGCCAAAATATGGAAACAACCCAAGTGCCCAGGTTCAGATGACTGGATAAAAAAGCTATGGTCAATATACACAATAGAATAAAAATTGGCTGTAAGAAAAGATGAAGTCATGCAATTGGCTGATACACAGATGGATCTGGAGAGTATCATGCTGAGTGAAATAAGTCAGAGGGAGGAAAAAAGACACAGAAGAATCTCACTAATATATGATATATAAAGAAACACAGTAGGGGAATAACTAAAGCCCAAAGGCAATAGAAATGAAGAGCAGAAGAACTGGTCCTAGTAAGAAGCATGTCACTGATGGCATTGGGGGTGGGGGGAAAGAAGGGGTAGATGGAGGGAGGCAGAGGGGGGGGAGAGGTGGAATTTGTCAGGGAAGGGACCATTATGACAATGGCAGGGGGAAGTGGTCACTCTGGACCAGGATTAGGTGCTTGAAGGAGTAAAGCTATATGCATGTATAATACCCTATCAGCAACAGTATTGTAAACCACAGTACTTGGAGGTGGGGTGGGGGCAGGGAAAGAAAAGAAAAATAAAAACCCTACCATAGAGGCAGGCTAGGGTAGGGCGTTCGCCTTTCACGCGGCTCACCTGAGTTCGATTCCTCCGCCCCTTTCGGAGAGCCCGGCAAGTTACCAAGAGTATCGCGCCCACATGGCAGAGCCTGGCAAGCTACCCGTGGCGTATTCGATATGCCAAAAACAGTAACAATAAGTCTCACAATGGAGACGTTACTGGTGCCCGCTCGAGCAAATCGATGAACAATGGGATGACAGTGATCATAGAGGCAATCTGAGGGGCAGGAGGAAAACCGAGGATACTGGTAGAGGGAAGTGGACAGTCGGTGAAGGGGTTGATGTTGGAACATTTTATACCTGATCAATCATGAATAGCTTTGTAACCTTGTAATTTAAATGTTTTAAATAAAAATAATCTCTCTCTGGGGCTGGAGTGATAGCACAGCGGGTAGAGCATTTGCCTTGCATGCGGCCGACTAGGGTTCGGATGCTGGGAATCCTGAGAACCACCAGTAGTAATTCCTGAGTGTGTGAGCAGGGAGTAACCCCTGTGCATTGCCAGGTGTGACCTAAAAAGCAAAAAAAAACCAAAAAAACAAAAAAACCAACTCTCATATGTGAGATATAAAGAAACAGAAAAGAAATACCACTGAGCCAAAGCGATTGGAACTGGAGTTTGTGTATATAGAACTGAACTCACACGGAAGGAGCCCAGGGGGTGCTGGTGGAGGGTAGTGAGTACTTTCATATTGGAATAACGTTTGCATGAAAAGTGTGATGAACAGTATGGAAGATCCTGGTTCCTCAATAAAAGTGGTGAAAAAGAAAAGAGAAATATAATGGACCCACACAGAACTCAATCATCATTAGATGGTTTGGAGAGACAATAAGTGGGTGTTGGAAGACATCTGAGAACATTGGGGCTTTGGGTCCCTTTTTATTGTGGTTTAATGTAGGGAGCCATTTTACCTCACTGATCTTATCCTGTCACTATTTGTTTAATCACTAGCTAACCCCATGCCACACCTAGCAAAGGTTGCCACTCCTAATCTTACTGATCTTATCCTATCAGCATTTGTTTATTACTAGCTAAATCCCGTGCCACACCCTGCATTTCTACTGGGGGTCCCGGCACCACCTCCTCCCAGCAGGGAGGTATAAATACTGTAACTGCCATAGAATAAACGCCTTTTCTCCCTCCTCCGGGCTCTGCGTCTGTTCTTTCGGCTGCACCCTACGAAGGGTTCTCCACATGACTTCCACAGTTTAACTATGCAGAACTGGGAGAATTCAGAAACTAAGTGGACGTACATCATCAGGAAAAGGGACCATACCACACCGAGTGCCTCAGCTGGACATGCTATATACAAGATGTCAAATTCTAGGAGGTTTCTAGGTTCAGATATTGTAAGAACGATCATCTCCTGGATGGATGATTGAAAGATAAACGTAGTTCTTAGAATGTCTTCCAAACCTGAGAATATTTAGTTGAGTGAATTAAACTTAAGCAAAATCACTATATATATTTGTATTCTAATCTCCGAACTTAAGTGATATCACTTTATATTCTAGAGTCTGTATCTCTGTAGAATCTTAACAACTGGTCTCCAAAAATGATAAAGAATATATGCCAGAACTATGCTTTCAGCAAGGGTGAGGACTTAATATCAGTTATAAACCAACAAATCACATATATTTGAACATCCATTGTATACTAGGACATGGGGATTCAAAGATAAAGAAAAGACTGTCATATTTTAGAGAGGCTTAACCTCAGCTGCAGACGAAAGACATTTATTCTAAGATGCAATATGATTAAATGCTATGCGAACAGAACACCGCTTACAGTGCTCAGAAAACATTTTAATTGTAGGACAATTAATCTGACTCACAGAAAGCTACCAAGTGGAGGTAATTTTTTTAACTTCTGGTATAAACTCATTGAACATGAAGAGAAGAGTCTATTAAAAGTCTATTGAAATATGTGAGTAAATATGTGTGAAATATGTGTGGTCACTCATCAAAGTGGAAAGGTTGCAGAAAGCCAAGTTTGCGTACCATGCTAAATAATTTATACTCCATGCTGCAGGAATTAGGGAACCATTAAATCCATTTCTTATAAACATCCTTCTGGCAACTGAGTCCAAAAAAATAGAATATTTATAAACAGTTGGTAGGGTGACTCTAGCAGAGGCCTCCACCCCAGTCCAAGACACATAAAAATAACGGATACAATTATTTAAAAATATAAAAATACACATATATAATGCAAATAAATAGAAATAAGCATCAGAAATGCCTCCCTTCCGGAACACCAAGTAAAATGTGGTTGGAGGTCATGTGGGGGAAAGATGATGCAGGCCGAATATAGACTAGAGACTGAACACAATGGCCACTCAACACCTTTATTGCAAACCACAGCACCTAATCAGAGAGAGAGTACAAAAGGGAATACCCTGCCATGGTGGCAGTTTGGGGTGGGGGGAGACGGGACTGGGGAGTGGGGGAGAGATGTTGGGTTTACTGGTGGGGGAGAATGGGCACTGGTGAAGGGATGGGTTATCGAACTTTGTAAGGGAGAAACTTGAGCACAAAAATGTATAAATCTGTAATTGTACCCTCAAAAAAAATAAATGTTTACAGTCTGAAAAAAAATAAAATAAAATAATTTTTAAAAAATGAATGTATTCAAAATATTTGTTATGCTACAATTAATTATAAACTGCTATAAATTGAAAACAATTGGAAATTATTTACAGTTAATTCTTTACTGTGATATTATGCTTTCTCTGATATAAATAAATAATTTTACAAAGAAAAAAAAAAGAAATGCCTCCCTTCCTTAATCCCCTTCTAAATGTTTCCACGAATCGGACCCTCTCGCCTAAAGACTTTGATTCCAAAGATGTAACACATTCGGGCATCCAGCGCAACATCCGATAGTGATGCACTGAGACACCAAACTGGGCTACAACTCTGTGCTGCCGGGGGTGGATTTTTTTTTTCCTCCCCACCCTGTCTTCCTGCACAGAAAGCGGCGGGCTGGCGGCACCCATGTGGCAGGCGCCATCTTCTGGGACTCCAAACCCACAGGTATTCGGATTTTACTTTGGGGGCTCCCAGGAACTCATGGGAAGGGGGCGTAACCGGCACGCCCTCGGCCCAGATAAATCCGGAGCCGCTGAGCGAGAATCGGACACTCTGCGCCTAAAGACTTTGAATTCAGAGACTTCTTACAGCAGTGCACTGGGACTGTGAGCTGGGCTATGTAATTTCTGGCAGAATTTTCCCTGGACTTTATACAGAAATCCAAAACCGCGCGGACTTAACATTTATAATTGTCAGCAATGTGAAACGGTTCCATTTGAACAGGTCTGACTTGGGGGGGAAACTCCAAATAATAACAGTAAGTTTTTGTTGAAATACTGGAGGTTTTTAATGTAGCAGCCACCTCTGGACTGTGAACTAAGCAAAAGCCCCACGCTGGCCGACGTGGCATGGCGTACACCATACTATGAGGCGCAGGAAAGGGGATGAGGGGGGAAAAAGGAAAAAAAAAAGGGAAAAGGAAAAAGAAAAAAAGAGAGAGAGAGAGAGAGTTATGTCAACTATAGTGAGTTTTGTGTTGAATTATGGAATGTAATCAAGGTAAAAAAAAATGAAGTGAAATTCATTAGTTATACAGTAGGGGGTAGGGGGTGGGGGCGGGGGGTATACTGGGGTTTCTGGTGGTGGAATATGGGCACTGGTGAAGGGATGGGTGTTTGAATATTGTATAACTGACATATAAACCTGAGAACTTTGTAACTTTCCACATGGTGATTTAATAAAAATTAAAAAAAAAAAATAAATGTTTCCACGAATCAAAGAGCAGGGAAAGCTCAGAGTATTCAATGGAAGCCATCCCTGGAAGGAAAAGGAACACAACTTTCTACTGAAAATTAGTCCTGAGTATATTCACTCTAGACACAGTGGTGGGATTCTGTTTCCCTGCGCTTAGCCAGAGACCGGAATTGTACTCTGGCAAAGTAGCCAAAGAAAGAGTAAGTGATGGCCTTTGGGATCAACCTTCGTAGGATTTACAACTGTAGCAACGTTGATATCGGACTTATCCTCTCTGTGTCTGTTTCCTTACCTTTAAAATAGGAATGGTGATAGCATCCTCTTTGTCATTCTTTTTTATATGAGAGTGGGAGTGGAGATTGCTCTTTTTGGCCATTACCCAGCAGTGCTCAGAGGTTATTCCTTGCTCTGTGCTCAGGATTGTAGGATTGTCTCTTCGCAGTCCTCCAGGGACATTATGTGGTGCCAGGGATTGGAATCAGGGTCATAGCTAGCACAGCTGCTTACAAGGTTAAGTGCCTTCCCTCCTGCACTATCTCTCCAGCACCTCTTCATAATTCTCTCTCTCTCTTTTGAGATTTAATGACCAAATATATAATTTGTGAACATCTTGGAAGTGGGAGCTATTAATAGGAGGCAAGTTCTAAAACTCTTAGAATGTGTACAACCAGGGTGGGGATATGACTCAAGTGCTCGAGTACATGCCTTACAGCATCGAGCTCCTGGTTCAATCCCTCACACCACATAGCCCCCATACAACACCAGGTATGCCACTTCTCCCCAACAACAACAACAACAACAACATGGTTATCTTTGATTGACATTTAACAGAGCAAAGAGAACAGAGGACTAAGACTACCTGGTGCTATTTACTGGTGGCAGATCCATTCTAGTTCCTAGTGGTCACTACCCAAGATTTCTCCAAAGACATTCTAAACAAATAGAAACAGATCTTCAGAATGGATTCTGCTTGGAAAACACAAACTGTGCCCACACGTCCCCTTTTAATACACAGCACTCTGACAGCACTGTGACGGTTGTTAATAGTGCTGTATTGTATTGAAACTTGCTAAGAGAATAGTTCCTTTATATTTTTTGTGTTCTTTTTTTTTTAGGGCCACAGACATTGGTGCTCAGGGTTTACTCCTGACTCTGCACTCTGGAATCACTCCTGGCAGGACCATGTGGGGGGCCAGGGATCCAACCCAGGTTGGCTGGGTGCAAGAGCCCTGTTACAGCATCACTCTGGCACTTCAGAGGATAGATTTTCAGCGATTTTGTCACAAAGGAAAAAGTAAGACAACGGTGACTGTGTGAGTGATGAGAATGTTCATTGGTGTGATGGTGGTGATTATTTCACAATGTAAACGCGATTCAAAACATCAAGTTACATGGCTTAAAGACACAATTTTCATTTGTTGCTTATACCTCAAGAGAACTGGAAAAGAAACTAATAGAAATAGTAATTCTATTCCATTCTCTATTTCTTGCAGATCTAATGAAGATTAACTGGTCCTTTTTATGCTCAGTGCTTTGAGCTTCTTACAGCAAAAGTGATAGATGACTCTAAAGCAGAGATTCTTAGTCTTTTGTGTGCAGGCTCTTTCAGGAGTTTGGCAAAAACCTATAGATTTCTCAAACAATTTTTAAGTGGCTAAAATAAAACATTAAAAAATCAATTAGATTTAAATACAGTTACCAAGATGCAGAAAACAAACCCATATCAGTGACATTGTAATATATGTATTTTTAATTAGCACATTAAGGAGCAAAGATCCAGCAGTGAGTCTAATATTCACTTTAACTTCAAAGATAGGAAGAACCTAAATAACATTTTTAATATAGTGGTAAAAACAGTAAGGAGATGCAAAAACTAGCTGTGATTTTAATTAGTGACAAATTCACAAATCAGGTAAGTTCATATTCAGAATTTAAGTACTCACCTTCAACTTGAGAATTATGCCCCCGCCCCAGGCCTTACATGAAAATCCTTCACAGTGTTGACCCAGTAGATTTTGTGTGTCTAGGACTAGTGATGTGAGTCCAAGGCTCAGAGAAGGTGGTCAATAAATTTTTATCAATAACTGAGTGAGAGGATAAATGAGTGGAGCTGAGCTGGCTGAGTAGCAAGAGGAAAAAAAGCATTCTTCATCTTGTGCATACATTCTCAATCTCTTCTCATCATCATTCCTTTTTATTCCCCTCTGCTACATGTACAGATTCACTGCACTAGTAATTACTGCACAGTCACTACATGAAAAGCGCTAGTAGGAGTTGTGGATGGCATCAAGATGAATGAATAAGACATCCATTTGGCGCTAAGAGAGGACATAACCTGGCAGGAGAAACCAGAAAACACTCACTTGTGGTCAACACATGATCATTTTTTATTGATTGCCTATTTTTCCTTCCATAAGAGTTTCTATAAAACCTGGGAAGCCATCGAGGCAAATTTCAGAGTAGGCAATAATGAAATAGCAACCAGGTTGCAGTATCTGAAAAAGAAAACTGTCACATACAGGGCTTGTTTGAAGCATGCAATTTGCAAAAGCTGAGTTTAGAAGAAGTAGGTCAGTTTGCAGAATTAGCTGCCATAAGACTCTGCAAACAGCTGCCTTAGCTGGAACCTGGAGGGGGGGAGAATATCACAGATGGGACATCTTTAAAATATTCCTTAGAGTGGTTCTCACTATTGAATTTTTTTTTTAAATTTGTTTTGTGAGATGTTTCCAGACTGACTTATTGAGAAATAGGTCACTCCTCTCACTCACAAAATTTGATTACATCTGATCAGGTGTGCAAACTTTCCTCTCAACATCACCACTGGATTTTGAATACAGTCCTGCTCTAGTGGTTGAAGACTTCTTATACAAGTGAGGGGGAGATGCTACTTGGGACACCTGTGATTTTTCCACAGTGGTCAGCTAACCTGTCCATTGTATGTTCATAACTCTATCACTGTATCACTGTTATCCCATTTTTCGTCGATTTACTCGAGTAGGCACCAGTGATATCTCTATTCCTCTCAGCCCTGAGATTTTTAGCAGCCTCTCCTTACTCGTCTTTCCCAATGATTGGAGTCTCTTTCAGGGTCAGGGGAGTGAGACCTATTGTTACTGTTTTTGGCATATTAAATACAACATGGGTAGCTTGTAGGCTCTGCCCATGCAGACGGGATACTCTTGGTAGCTTGCTGGCTCTCTGAGATATATATAGATATATATCACTTGTATATATCTATATATATAGATATATATCACTGTCACTGTCACTGTCATCCCGTTGCTCATAGATTTGCTCGAGTGAGCATCAGTAACGTCTTCATTGTGAGATTTGTTACTGTTTTTGGCATATCATATACACTATGGATATTTTGCCAGGCTCCCATGTGAGCGAGATACTCTCTGTAGCTTGTCCAGCTCTCCGAGATGGGCAGAGTAATCAAACCTGGGTCGGTTGCATGCAAGACAAATGCCCTACCCATTGTCCTATTGCTCTATATTATATATATATATATATATAATGTTCATAGCAAAACAAAAAATATTGTCTATTTTTTCTGGTGGATAAATTCATCCAGATCCAGAGTAGATATCTTTGAGCACTGCCTACTTTTGTAACTAAACTTTTCTTGGAATAAAGCGTGCTTATTCTTTCACATTTTGTCTGGCAATAGAGTTGAGAAGTTGTGACAGAGATTCTAACATGCTCAAAGTCATAATATATTTGCTCTGTGACCTTTCAGAGAGAAAAGTTTGCTTTAAGGTCTAACGCAAGAGTACAGCCAGTAGAGCATTTGCCTTGCAGGGGTCTGACCTAGGTTCTATCTCTGGTATCCCATATGATCCTCGAAGCACTTCCAGAAGTGATCCCTGATGCAGAGCTACAGACCCTGAGTACAGCCGGGGTGGTCCAATAAACAAAAAAGAAAAAGTTTTCCAGCCTTTGTTTTAGAAGGCAAACAGTTTAGATGTGTTCACTTGTTCATAGATGGTTGAGATTTTTAGGACAGCCTTAAGACTGGTGGAAAATAAAACAGTGTTCTGCCATAATTTACACTTGGGTATCCTTCTTTTCAATCTTAATCCCCATAGAGATACCAGAGGACATCAATATCTGCTCCTACTAAAGAGGCAGTATTTTTATCTTATGTCGAAGGCATAGGTAAAATAAGACAGGCCCATAAATAACTACAATACAAAGATCAAAGTAGTAACAGAGCTACAGATAAAGTCCTCTGGGAGCTCAGTGTGGGAAAATTACTTTAGATTTAGGAAGCATAAAAAGATTTAGGGAAGAAATTTTAATCCTGGCTTTGAAGCATGAATCGTTCTGAACAAAAGACTGATAAAAAGGATCAGAATCACAGGTCACATGTGATCTGTGAAGGTTTGGGAATATTTTGGTCTTTATACCGACTTACCCATGCACCTAAAGATGCTCAGATTCATTCATTTTTTACCAAGTGGAGCTGCAAAGCTCCAAAGTCAATGATCCCAGTCTTCTCTACCTTCTCTCAGCTCCCAGGTCATGCCTACAATGACAACAAAGAGTATACAAAGAGATCTGTAGGAGAAATTTAGAAAGAGGACCAGTATATGTAATAAATTTCAAGGACTATATCCTAGAGTTTGAGAAGTTAAGACTATATTCAAGGACGGGTGATGGCTAATTCTATGTGTCAACTTGACTGAGGCTTAGAGAGATGCACAGAGGGCTGATAAAACATTGTTTCGGAGTATGACAGTGACAGCATCTTTGGAAGAGTAAGCATAAGTATCAGTAGTCTGAGTCAATAAAATCCATCTTAACCAACGTGGGTGGTAAAGTCTGTTGAGGACCCAAATTAAGCAGAAAAACAGAGGATGGGCTAATGCAATCTTTCTTCTTGGATTGAAACATTTATCTTTTTCTGCCCTTTGCCATTAGAGTTCCTGGTTCTCAGGACTTTAGACTCTGGGGCTTATATCAGTAGTTCCCAGAGTGGGGACCATTCTTTAGAACTGTGACTGAATTACACAATTAACTTTCCAGTAGATGATTCTGCCTTCCTAATTGCTTTAACAGCCCCTTAATAGATATCTTCTATGTCTATATATAATATATCAGCCTATATTTCTATGTTTATATTCATATCTATTTATCTATGTCTATTATGTCTATATTCTTATCAATGTATACATTATACCTCTGACTCTATCCATATTTGTATTTTTCAATTGCCTATTGGTTTTGCTTTTCTGGAACATGCTGACTCCTACAGGGTGTCTGAAAAGGCTACAAGGAGTGATATGATATGTATAAAATAATTAAAAAAAAACACTTCAGTGGTCTTCAAAAGTTCTCAGTCAAGAGCCCCATTGTCAAATGTGTTAATATGTACCAGGAAGCTGGAAACTCACGAGTATTCTCTGTGATATAATATGATTCTCCCTGAGTAGACAGTATCACTGGACAGCTCTGCAGAGCTACAGATTTTTGTTATTGAAGCAGAGGTCTAGAATTCAATGAATCATATTGCATTCAATTACACTGAATTACATTCAAGGAATATAAATTAAAGATAACTGATACCCAGCTTAGTACCTTTGTCAAACAGAAATAAAAATCAAAGCAGAGACTCCTGACAGCACCTGGATTCCTAATAAATCCAGTCCAATCTATGTAGTCTTTTTGATTTCATAACTAATAATGAAAAAAAAATCATGCTGCAAGAGCTTCCATGTGGATAAGAAAAGTCTGAAAGAGAATTGTAACAGCCCCTTTTTCACAAATATTAGTCAAGGAGAGAAGTATCTTTAATCAAGGTTTAAAAATCATTTTAAAAGATCCTCAACATTGCCAGGCCCCAAGCATTGTAGCCCTGGACCTGAACACTGAACCATCGACCTGCACCTCTGGATCAAGTATTGACCTGGAAACCCTAGCACATCTGGGTGTGGCCTCTCAATATTTTTTAAACAAAAGGAAAAAAAGAGAGGAGGTGGAACAATAGAATAGCAGGTAGGGCACTTGCTTTATATACAACTGATTTGAGTTCAATCTCTGGCACCCTATATGATCCCCAGAGTCTACCAATACCTTGCATGCAGAGCCAGGAGCTAAACCCTGAGCACCACTAGAAGTGGCCCCCAAATAAACAAAAAAATAATAATCTGATGTGAAATGATATTTTTTTATCAATCAAGTCAAGAAAATAGAGAATTCTAAGGAATTTGTCTTTAGAAAAAATAGAAATGCATTTTAGATAACATGTGCTTTCAAGGCTCTATCCAGTGACTGTAGAAAGATAGAACAGTGCCACAGCAGTTAATGACGAAAAGCAGTATCCTGAGAAAAAGGTAAACTATAAGGAAACCAAGTATGATAGTGCAGAATCTTAAATTACATTAGAAAGCTAAGTCAGTGGTACATGACTCATAAACTTTGGAAGCTCTAGAATACAGAATACAAGAAAATCAATGAAAATAATGAGAAAGAACATTATAATTTATGTCTAGAGGACAGAGAATGGAGAATCATGGTATAGAGAATTGGTCTTTGGAAAAGAGAGGAATAAATGTTGCACAATAATCAAAGACAGAATTGAATAGAGCACTCCTCACAGGAAGAAAGAATTGAACCCACTGATGTACAGGGTTCAGCTAGTTGTGGGCAAATTGAACAGAAATGAAAGAATAAAATAACTCTGCATTTTCTTTATCTATTTTTCATATTTAAGAATAAAAAAAGAAATTCTATGAGCATAAAGTTTGCTACCTACTAAGGTGGGCCATTTGGTTTGCAATTTGTAAAAAGATGTTCCTCTACTTTTTATTCATTCTTGAAAAAAAAAAGGACAAGACTCAGAAGTTTATTTTAAAATTCCATATAAAACTTTTTTATGTTTACCTTTATGGTATCTAAATCTCATATATCTACCCATCCATTTATTTTTTCTTCCATCCAACAATTATTTATTGACTGCACATACTCTGTGCCACATGCTTTTGGGGGTTGCCCCGTTTTTTGGACACACCCAATGGTACTCAGGGTTTACTCCTGGATCTCTGCTCAGGAATAACTCTTGACAAGGACCATAGGTGGTGTAGGGATCAAACCTGGGTCGGCCACGTGCAAGGAAAGCACCCCACCTGCGTAACTATAGCTCTGGCCCCCACCACACACTCTGCAAATATATTATCAAATGGGAGGCCAAGTTCCTTTTCATTTGATTCTTACATTCTACTGAGAAAATAATGAGCATTTTTGAGATATTATGTGTACTAAGTGCTGTCACACTGTCGCACTGTCGTCCCGTTGTTCACTGATTTGCTCGAGCAGACACCAGTAACGTCTCCATTGTGAGACTTGTTGTTACTGTTTTTGGCATACTGAATATGCCAGGCTCTGCGGTGTGGGAGGGATACTCCCGGTAGCTTGCCGGGCTCTCCGAGAGGGACGACAGCTGTGTGCAAGGCAAACACCCTACCCGCTGTGCTATCTCTCCAGCCCATGTACTAAGTGCTATGAAAATAAAAACAAGGCAGATGAGCAGAATAGCAAAGGTAGAAGAGGGAATCAAAAGCTCTTTTCTAGGTCAACTGATCTCTGGAGAAACTCAAAGTCACTGAAGAGACAACCCAGGTGGCTATCTTGGAGAAGAAGGAATGGCAAGTAGAGACTTCCATTTGAAGTGGAAATGCACTTGGATGAAGTGTCTGAAGAAAATGGAGGAGGACTACTGGGCTGAAGCAAACTGAGTTGGGGGAGTTGCTCAGGCACCTGGAGGTGGATCACGAGGACTTTGAGGCAGATTTGACATCTAAATCAGATGGGATCATTATAGTCACCTTTTGAGTGGTGACACGATCTCATTTGCATTTTTAGTTTTTATAATATATAGTGGGACTGGAGCGATAGCACAGCAGGTAGGGCGTTTGCCTTGCACGCAGCTGACCCAAGTTCGATTCCTCCATCCCTCTCAGAGAGCCTGGCAAGCTACCAAGAGTATCTCTCCCACACGGCAGAGCCCAGCAAGCTCCCCCTGGTGTATTCGATATGCCAAAAACAGTCGCAAGTCTTACAATGGAGACGTTACTGGTGCCTGTTCGAGAAAATCCACGAACAACAGGAGTGCTACAGTGCTATAACATAGAGTGAGGGTCAGGAATCAAACCCAGCCTCACACATGCAAGACAAAGATTCTACTGCTGGACCACCTCCCTTGACCTGTGTCACGTTTTTAGAGTCATCTCTGTGACTGCTGTGTCAAAGTTTCTCAAGGCAGGCTCATGAGGAGAGACTGTGGGGGAAGCTTTGCAAGGGTCCAGCAGGAAGGTGGATGTCAGTGAGAACTATGATAACTTCCCAAATGTCCAATTAAAGGGCAGATCACAAAGCTCCTGCCAAGGCCTTAGTGTTTATTCAGTGGCTTCCTAGTGACCTTGTTATCAGAAGCAGTCTTCATCATTCCCGAGTCAGGTGCCACACATCTCTGAACTGAAAGTCTTCGGGTCAAGTGTTGCTACCAGAAACTTCCTATTTTCTTCTGATTTTGAGGGCTGGGGTGGAGATGGGGGAATAGCCAACAGTGCTCAGGATTTGCTCCTGATTCTGTGCATAGGGATACTCCTGACAGTGCTCAGAGAATTGAACTGCAGTGCCCTGGGAATCAAACTACAGAGTTTAGGGGATCGATATGCAGTATCGGGGATTGAACTGGGGATCAAATTGGGATTAAATATGTGCAGAACAAGTATCTTAACCCCTGCACTATCTCTCTGTCCCCCTCCCCAGGCTTTTTTGTAAAAATTAATCCAGATTCATTTACCTAACTGAATTCAGTTATACCCATATTGGGTTTTACAAAATTTGTTTTCCTTATTATTATGTGCTATAAATTATTTTCTTCAGTGACTTTGTAGTTTTAAAGTAAAGATAAGAGAGGCTATACCTGAAACTGTTAGCCATTCACCATGTTAACACAAAAATTGCCATGTTTTATGAAGCGAAATAGTGGAGGCTCTCTCACTGAAGTTGGATGAGACAAGAATAGCAGCAAATTTCACTATCACAAGTATTTACACATGCAACTTCTGGCAGATATCTCTCTGGACTTAGTTACTAAAATACTAAATTACAGAAACCCAAAACTGAGAGGCCGCTAAGTGTGGTCACTCGACCTCATACCTCTTCATCCTCAGCAATGGAAAACAAATTATCTAATGCTTCCTTTTCAGCAGGTCTGACTTTAGGGGAGAGACTCTCCAAACAATAATAGTGAGTTTTGTTGAAATATTGTATGCAATCAAAGTGAAAGTAAAGTGAAATTTATTAGTTACACAGGCGGGGGGGGGTGCTAAGGGTGGGAGGGCTAGGGACGTGGGGGGGTTAGGGGTGTGAGGGGGCGGGGTGGAGCTATACTGGGATTCTTGGTGGTAGAATATGAGCACTGGTGAAGGGATGGGTATTCGAGCATTGTATAACTGAGATTTAAACCTGAAAACTTTGTAACTTTCCACATGGTGACTCAATAAAAAATTAAAAAAAATTAAAATAAAATAAAGTATTTACACATGAGAATGAGTCCTTCAAGACAAGAATTAGATATACATGACTAATTAATTAGGGGACATACTTTGAAGCATGTGGACCATTCCAGTTATAACCAAATCTCAATTTTCCACAAACTCCGGAAAAAGACATGGGCGGGTGGGCCGGTTGCTTTAGAAAATGGCTGTGCTTTATGTGTTACATTATTTTGTTTATGTCTAGTTGTCACACATCAATCAAAACTTCAGACTCAGTTCATGTATGACAGAGAAACACAAGTAGCGGAGTGTATAGAATGAAGAACTTACAAGGAAGAGTTCAGATGTATTTTTGTCAATCTGGATTTGGCACTTTTAGTTTATAATAACAAAAATATGCTCAACATATTATTCTTTAACTCATTACAAAGCCAAAAAATTTACAGTAAGAATAGTGACGACTTTTTTTTTTACAATGGATTTCACATCCACAGTGAATTTTTTCAGTAATACAAAATGTTTTTCAAAAAAGAACCCAACTATGGTATATATTGCACATTGTTCCAGAGCCCCTAGGCAACACAATAAAATAAGAAAAGAGAAATTATGAACTGAATTATGAATTGAAATTATGTCCTGTATATACTGAAAAGCAGAAATGGTTATTATCTTAAGTGATAGAAAAATCATTCAGAAGCTTTGAAATCCATGAAGATCAATTTAAATTTATTAGAATTAATATAAAAGTTCAGTAAGGTGGTCAAACACATGAGAAATTTAAAAAGTTTTAAACTTTCATTGACTAGGGAAAAATGAGCAAATGGAATGAATCAAAAAGTTACCATACATATAATCACCTGAAAATAAATATCTAGGAATAAACTTCACACATTAGAGCTGAGTTCTTATGAATAAAAATATAAATGTGACTGGAGGACATAAAATGACTTAAAAACAGACAAATGAAGAGTCCTCTCTAGATCTTAGATAGATAAATGGAATTTTGAAATGACTTCTATCAAATTTCTCAAAATTGATCCAAAGTTTAAGAATATCTCAATATAAACACAAGAACAATTTTGAGAGTTCAGGGACTGAAAAGCAATTTAATAGCTCATTTGTAAGGAGACAAGGACTATATTCAAGAATATATTGAGAAATGTATATATGCAATACACTCTAGGTTTAAAAATATCTTATGAAGTCATATACACATAAAACTGTGTCCAGCATATGGAGTATAAAACCGTACAGCAAGCGGAGAAATAGGCTTAAGTACAAATAAATCTTTATTACACAAGATGTTTGCATTTTAAATAAGTAAAATGGTGATAGATTAGTCAGTGAATGACTCAGAGGTGACTGGCTAACTGTTTGGGGAAAAGAAATTAAATTCCTATTTCATACCGCACACCGAAATTAATTCCAGATGGATTAGGAAATTAAATGGGAAAAATTAAAACATAAAACTATGTGAAGAAAATGTTGGTAAATATGTAGTAGGAAGTTTAGAAAGAGACGGCCTCTCTGAAGACCATCTCTAAAATACTAATATGCTGGAACGCCAGTGGCTAGTACCACCGCTAGCAGCAGAATCACAAAGATGTGAGGTGGTCAGTGACCTGAGTTGGCTAGGTTTCAGGAGAAAAAACATTGAGAGGGTAAAAGGTTTCCTCAAAAGTAATTCACTCATTGGAGAAATAAGTTTGGGTATAAAACACTTGACCCAGGGGCAAGGACAGTGATTAGTGTTGCCTGATACTGACCTTCAGGGGTTTTCTCCTATCAAGTCCAGGTGACTAATTATTTGGGTCTGGATAGAGATGTTCATACATAAAAATTGAGTTATTTCACCAAAACTTACAATGCCGAGTGGCAGGAGCAGCCTTGCATTGGTACAATTTATAACAGAATGAAACGCAAAAATGGATGTGTATGTGTGTATGTGTGTGGGGGCGAGAGTGATGGATATGTTTGCGGTCAGGCGAGGGTAGAGGAAGCTACAGTAATAAATGATCCCGAAGCTCAGTGACTTAGAACAACAAATGTGTTTTTCTCACTCACGTTCTATGTCCATCATTGCTCAGCTGGGATTCTGCAGCCCTACGTCTTCATCCCGGACTCGGGTTAACAGAGCAGTGCCTGCTGGGGTCACTGCAGCTCTCCCGTGGATGGGCAAAGGAACCCGGTAAGCCACACACTCTTGAAGCCACACTTGGACATTCATGTCCCTGCCCAATACCTGTCATTTGAGAAAGTCTGGTGTGGGTGAAGTGGGAAAATGGAACCGTGTCACAGGGTGAGGGGCCTCTGCCCCAAGAACATATTGTGACTCTGTCATACAGCGCAACACACCTCGCTTTCCTGAATACCCTCTAGCTCAGTGTTTTCAAGCTGACAATACCACCCTCTGATCTGAGAGCGTGCTGGAAAGATCCAGGCCCGGTAGACCTGGTGCAATTTGAGGTGGGGGGAGGTGGGTAGTTCTTGTGTTTGTTTAAAAATCAGGGGAGCACTGAGTGGTAGACCTGGTGCAATTTTGGGGGAGTATTTTTGTGTTTAAAAATCAGGGGAGGGGCTGGAGCAATAGCATAGCGGGTAGGACGTTCACCTTACACCCAGCCGACCTGGGTTCGATTCCCAGCATCCCATATGGTCCCCCAAGCAGCGCCAAGAATGATTCCTGAGTGCATGAGCCAGGAATAACCTCTGTGCATCGCCAGGTGTAACCCAAAAAGTAAAAAAAAAAAAAAATCAGGGGAGCACTGAGTGCCTCCCCCAGCCGCCAAAAAAAGGTAGAGGTAGGCCAGATAAGTTTGGGAACCTCTGCTCTAGACAACTCCATCCATTTGGGAAATTTCCCTATGATCCCAGTCCCGGCAAGACACAGCTTTGCTGGAAGCCGTCCGCTGTGCTTCCCCCTCCAGTTCGAGCAGATGTTGGCTGCCAAGGTGGCGCCAGACCCCACTGTGATGGACAGCTTCTCTGTTTTGTTTACTCTTCCAGGCAGGGTGATAAATTCTCCTTCTAATCAGGTTCAGTGTTTCTCCCTCTCAGCTGCACCGGGTCCTGCTAATGAATGATTCACTGAAGTTAGTGGCGAAGACGCCAACGCGTGCGCCCTGCTCTGCCTTTGTTATGCAAAGTCATGCCCTCACTATCTCCCAACACAAAATCGAGTTCCCGAGGATGGCGTGGATAGATGATGGGGTGTGCAACAGCCGCGGGTAATTTGTTCACCGTAATTCAGGCCAGTCGAGGCTGTCAAGGCTGCGACTGAATACATTTGGTTTGACTTGCTGAGGGAGAACGAAGCTTGGAGGAGACCTTTGGGGTTGATCACTGGAAGGTTCTGAGAGTGCTCAGGCTCTCGGTCCACGCAGCCGAATGGGGCTCATGATCTAACTAGTTTCTTGTCCTTGGGTCCAAGGGAAGTTTGAATTCTAGCGGGTCACCCCAGGAACTAACTCCAGGGGACCTTTATACACAGCCACCATGATTCGAAGAAGTCAAATGGAGCACAGAATGGATTCTTTGCATTAGCAGTCAAAACACTGTAGCACCGTTGTCCCGTTGTTCATTGATTTGCTCAAGTGGGCACCAGAAACGTCTCCATTGTGAGACTTGTTGTTACTGTTTTTGGCATATCGAATACACCATGGGGAGCTTGCCAGGTTCTGCCATGCAGGCGAGATACTCTCGGTAGCTTGCCAGGCTCATACTGAAGCTAAGACTGGTCAAAAGGAGTTCAGGGACCAGAGATATAGTGTAGGTGTTAAGGTGTTTGCCTTGCATGCCCCTGAATTTGGTTAGATCCCCTGTATTGTGTATGGGTCCTGCAAGCACTACCAAGAATGATTCCTGAGTACAAAACCAGAACTAAGCACTTGAGCATCACTGAATGTGTCCCCTCCCCCCTCCACCCCACCCCACCGGACTCCTCACTGCCAGGAAGAAAGGGAGTAGTTCACTGCCCTTGAGCTTGAAGTCACTTACCCAATAGGTGGCTATTAAAAGCCTCTGGGTGCCCAATCTCCTAGGATCTTAGTTGTAGGGGCAGAAATGCATCTAGCTAGAGGGCTGTTTTTTCTCACAAGGAACCAGGAAATATCTGGTGTGACTGTCTAAAAGGGTTAGAGTTGTTGGAGGAAACCCTGGTATTGAAGATGAGAGAGTCCAGGAAAGAAAAACATAGGTAAGAAGGCAGGCTCTGTGTGAATTGGGCAGAAGAGTGGTAGTTACAGGGTCGGTTCTTTTATAACCTGCAACTGTAGCACTGTAGCACTGTCCCGTTGTTTATCAATTTGCTCAACCAGTAACGTCTCCATGGTGAGACTTGTTACTGTTTTTGGCATATCGAATATGCCATGGGTAGTTTGCCAGGCTCTACCGTGTGGGCGGTATACTCTCGGTAGCTTGCTGGGCTCTCTAAGAGGGACGGAGGAATCAAATCTGGGTTGACTGCATGCAAGTCAACGCCCTACCCGCTGTGCTATCTCTCTAGCCCTAACCTGTGACTAGAGGGTTAAATTACATGATCTGATTTGCAGCCTAACGAAGAGCTCCAATCTGACTCCCTGATCTTAAACAGCCAAGAGAGGGACTAGAGATATAGTTCCAAGGCTCAATTTCTGGCACTACATGGCCTCCAGAGCATTCCTGGGGTCCCCCCAGGATTACTGGGATGACCCTGGTGGTACCCAGCACCACAGGACCCTAGCAGCACTGCATCCTCAGGCCCTCGCACTAAACCCAGTTGGCTAAGAATCTCTAGGAGTGGCCCCAAAACTCCCTGTATAGCGCATGGGAAGGTTCTACATTCTACTCTTCCCATGCCCAAAAAGAAAAAAGAACAGCCAGGATTAATACTGGCAGCAACCATGAAGATAATTGGGGCTCTGTGGACACTGGCTGCCCAGTCTACACAACACTCAACACACGCCCTTGGGAGACCATTCTTCAGGAAACACCCAGCTAATATTCTCCCAAGGAACCTGTGCTTTCCCAACTTTGCCCTAAGCCTCAAAAACACCTGCCCAAGAGACACAAAAGCAGGAGATAGGAGAGGTTGACCATGGTGATTAACTCCAGATGAGCCACTTGGGTCAAGGATAGCTTGTCAGGAGCAGAAGCCTGCACCATAGGAATAATTGTTTAAAATGTTACTGGCAGAGGTCTTCTCTGGAAAATTGAACATGCACTAAATTCCTTTGTGGGTTTTTTGTTTTGTTTTGTTTGCTTTTTGGGGTCACACCCAGCGATGCTCAGAGCTTACTCCTGGCTTTGCACTCAGGAATTACTCCTGGTGGTGCTTGGGGGACTATTGGGATGCTGGGAATCGAACCTGGGTCGGCTGCGTGCAAGGCAAATGCCCTACCCGCTGTGCAATTGCTCCAGCCCCACCTTTTTAACAATTCCTCTCCCCAAGTCCCTGATGAGCCCAGAGCATCAGAACCCATAACTGACTTCAACTCTGGCTGTACTGTGCCTTCTGTTGGGGAATAGTTTGGCTGTCATGCTGCAAGAAAGCATCAGTTGGACGGACTTGGGGTTTTCATCTCCTGGTCTTCGGAGATGCTGCTGAAGTGTCTGCAATATCTGTCTTTTGGACTCAGAAGTTCTCTGTTGTTTGTATTTATGCTCCAAGTAAAGTTGTCCCTGTCTATCCACACCATGCCGCTGCTTTAGGTAGGAAGCACCTGAGAAACAGAACAGATAGGGAATATAGAGATACAGAAGAAGAGATTTGTTACGAGGCTCATGTGATTATGGACACGGACAAGTAACACGATTATGCTAACTGAGCCTGGGAAGCAAAGGGTATGGTCGCCTACGGACCCAGTTTCCTGAGAAGCAGTGGAGTGGATGGTGTCACCCTTGGCCCGAGTAAGAAGGCCCCAGAGCCAGGGTCAACTGTGTTGGCAGGCCCAAAAGGGACATCTCCGCTCACGCAGAAAGCAAGTCCACCTTTCCCCTGCCTTTAAAATCCATTCAGGTCCTAAGTGAATCAGGGGAGAGCAACGTATTGGTGAGGGCAGTATTTACTCAGCCTATTGACTCAAAATGCCAGTCTCTCCTGTGCCAACCCTCACAGGAGCACCAGAAAAATATGTTCCTAGCTCCCTGAGCATTCCTCAGTTCAGTTCAGTCGACCCATAGCATTATCCATCAAGAGTCATTTCCCGACTGAGTTTACCTGCTGGTGTGACTGAGGAGAGAATTATATTCTTCGGGGGTCCTGGAGAGTTCACTTTTATTCTCCCTCTGTCTTCAGAGAGTGAAATGCCTAAATCCAAGTATCTGTTCATTGCTAAGCCTCAGAATACCTGGGATATTGGGTTTGAGGAGAAAATCTAGGACAAGAAGAGATATTTAGTAACTTTAGTTTTTCCACTCAGATGCCCTCTCTCTTAAGTCAATGAGCATGGAATAAACTTTTGTGGATAAAGGTATGGAAAAGAGCAATATGGGGGAACATGCACACATATATACACATACACATGCACACCCCCCACATACATGCACACATACACAAACATCACATGCACATACAGAGGCATGCACAAACACTTGTGCAGATACACACACATGCATATCACTAAATAATAAACCAGGCAATAAGGAAACATGGTCTTTCAAAATCAAAACTATAAGATGGGACTCATGATTTTAGAAAACACTTAAAAAAGCAAGGAGGTCATATTTGTCTCTTTCTGCTTGTGGTCGTGGGGCATGGGGGAAGGAACATAAGGGACACTGGTAGAGAGAAGGTGACACTGGTGGTAGGATTAATTTTGGAATATTGTATATCTAAAACTCAACTCCGAATGACTTTGCAAGTCATGGTGCTTCAATAAAATATTTTTTTTTTTGCTTTTTGGGTCACACCCAGCGATACTCAGGGCTTACTCCTGGCTTTGCACTCAGGAATTACTCCTGGTGGTGCTTGGGGGACCATATGGGATGCTGGGGATCAAACCCGGGTCGGCCGCGTGCAAGGCAAACGCCCTCCCCGCTGTGCTATCGCTCTGGCCCCAATAAAATAATTTTTTAAAGAAAAAGAGATAAGAGTAATTCCAGTCGAGACAAAGGCAGTGCAGCTGGTGGAGAGATGGCAGCTCTAGTGATCTGAACAGTCAATGGGGTCCTGAAATACCTGCATGAGTGACTATGGGTGCCCCTTGGATATTCTGTCACAGGGAGAGTGCCATGAAACAAAACCAGCCAGTTGCCCACCGGAAGACCACCAGCCTGGAGTATGACTCATAAGGATGGCGGCTGTGCAGCTGCCAGGTGGCATAGCTCCCACAGCTCTCTGCCCTATGGGTGGCGGCAGAGTGTCTCATCCACGGGACTTAGTCAACGTGGGTAGCCGGGAGAGGGTGCACGAGTGAAAAGACGACAGACACAAGAAAATAGAGACAGACACAGACAGACACCAAAGAATGGGAGCGAGCTCCAATTATTTCTCTTAAGCTAGTTTTTTATAGTTGATTATAGGAGGAAGTGGGCAGAATGGGAGAATAGCAAAGAATGCAAACGTTTAGCGAAGTTGGATGTGGGCCCTGGTGGAAGTTACCCTGGGCATTGTTCTACAACCTTCAAAAGGTACTTTGATATTTTTCCCAAAAAGCAGTTGTCCCTTAGTTAGTTACAGGGCAGGTTGTACTAACATGTTGGTTCCCAGGCACTGGTTCCTGGCAACAGAGTTTCAACGTGTCTGAACAGGGCTCTTCAGGTCCAACTTAGCACCACCATGGAGCACTGGTTTCTGAGTTGAGGGGACGCCCCAGGTTCCCACCATGGGGCCCTGGTGATTCACTGCTGGTGGCGTCCCCACATTGATTTCTTCCCTGGACCAGCCCACGCCACCTGCAACATATTATAGTGGACAACCTTCCTGAGTACCACGTGTCTGGAGACCCAGGCATGGAGTGTGTGCCCCCTGGCCAGGCTCTACTGGGTGGCTACTGCCCACCCAGGGCACCCAAGCTGCAAACAGGAACAGCCCTGGCCCAAGTCCTGGTCTCTGCCAGGGCCGTTGCTGCCTTCGCCAATGGGGGCCAGTGGGCACAGTGCTGGTCAATCTGGACTCACGTGTGTCAGCAGCCTGATGGTGCCTTCAGGCTCACTGACACCCATAAATCGCCTCTGTGCCTCTGGTCAGACTCCAAGAACTCAGGACCAAGTTTCCCAAGAAATTAAACAGCCAAGAGTTAGGTTGTGGGAGCCACACCCACAAACCACTGCCAGCTCAGCCATTCAAACTCATTTATCCTTCTTGCTTCAGAGACCCGCAAATATATCTTTTATCATTATTTTAATGTTGTTTTTTTTGTTTTTTGGGTCACACTCGGCGTTCCTCCTGGATCATGCACTCAGGAATTACTCCTGGCGGTTCTTGGGGGACCCTATGGGATGCTGGGAATCAAACCCGGGTCGGCCGTGTGCAAGGCAAATGCCTTACCTGCTGTGCTATTGCTGCAGCCCCCACAAATAAATCTTGAAAGAGATCAAAGCCGCAGTTAATCTCAAGCCCACGCAAGGCTAAAAGGACGAAAGTAGACCAGAAGGGGAGCAGGTTAGCCCAGCATCTGCCCAAGCAGAGCTCCTGGCAGCTGTTTTTTCCCACAATCCAAAATCATTGCATGATCCTTCCCAGGCTCCACCAGGTACAGACTCACCAAGTTATTAACCTGCTGAAAACTCAAGTGTGTAGGTTTTGTGACTGAGATTTCCATGCTTTCTCAGAGTCAGAATGGGCTACCCCCCCACTCACTTATACTGGAAGCATTTGCAGTCACCCCCACGAACCAACTCTAGTGCCACCATGTAAGCTCTTCTATCAACCTTGCTTCAGAAACCCATAAATAAATCTCAAAAGAGATTAAAAAGTCACCATTGATCTCAGACCCACACAAGGCTGAACTGGTCAGGGCACATCAGAGAGGGGCAGGTTTGCCCAGTGCTAGCTCAGAGCCCCGGGCAGCCTCTTGCTCCCACAATCCAAAATCACTGCCATGCCCCCAGTTGGACTCAGTCTCACGACTGACCTCACTAAGATATTAATCTGCTGAAAATTTGAGTATGCGGGTTTTGTGATATCCAGGCTTTCTTGAATCAGGATGGGCTACCTCTCCCCACTTCCCTGTACTTCTTGAAGCCCTAGAGGTCACATCCACACACCAAAGCTGCCACCCAATTGAAAAAAAAAAACCTACTCCAACTGCACCTTACCAATAAAAATACTGAATGCCCTAAACAAACAAGATGACCTCTTAGTACCTGTACTGCAACCATAATGCACAAAGGGGGAGAGAGAGAGAGAGGGAGAGTGTGTGTGTGTATGTGTGTGTGTGTGTGTGTGTGTGTGTGAGAGAGAGAGAGAGAGAGAGAGAGAGAGAGAGAGAGAGAGAAGAAACATGCTTTCCATAAAGGCAGGCTGTGGGAGATGGTAGGTGGATGGTGGGAGGGAAACTGAGGACATTGGTGGTGGGAAATGTATACTGGTGGAGGATGGGTGTTGGAGCATTGTGTGACTGAAACCCAATCATGAATAGCTTTGTGATGACCTATCTGACTCTGATTCAGTTGAGAGAGACACAGAGAGAGAGAGAGAGACAGAGGGAGAGAAAGGGAGGGAGAGAGTGTGTGTGTGAGAGAGAGTGGGGGGGGGGTCGGCTGGAGAGATAGCTCAAATGCTCAAATGACTGGAATTCAGTTCTTACATGCACAAGATCCGAATTCTGTTCTTGGTGCAAAATGACTCCTGATAGTGGGGGTCTTCTAGGTGTGACCCTGGAGGTACCCACAAGAACCAGGCAGCACCCAAGCCCACGCACCAAGCCTTCAAGCCTTCAATACTCTTCCTCAATAATACTCAGGGCTCCTGAGTACTAATGGGAAGCCCCTCTCCACCTAGTCTCAAAAAAAAACCTGCTTTCTTTTTCTTGCTTATTTTATTTTATTGGACCCTGAAATCAAACCCAGGGCCTAACTCATGCAAGGAAAGAGCTCTACCGATGAGCTCCATCCCCAACCCTGAACAACCTCTCCTTAACTGAAGTCAGAGTGTCTTTATAAGAAAATCAGAGTAAAATCCACCTCACAGGCTATTCTGAGAAATAAACCTATTTAAGCCAAAACTATGTTGGAATCATACAGAATTTAGAACCAAAAGACGTTAGTTAAAATCCCATCTGCCACTTACTAACTAGGCGATCCTAGACTTCTCTGGATTACATAAACAAAACAGTGAGGAAAGTGACCACAAAACTTATTTGCCTTTGCCTCTTTTTTTTTATTTGCTTTGTCTAATTTATATTAATTTTTAATGTTTGTTTCTTTGTCTTCTGAGAAATTTGGGGGTATTAGAAAATCAATCCTTTCATTATTTTTTCTAGATTTATTTAGGTATAGTAGATTCAAAATAGTTTTTATTTTCTTATTTGTATAGGTGAAAATCACATAGCAGTCATAAACTGGATTTTGCTGATGTATTTTCTGAGCATTCTATTTGCCATTTCTTTAAATTTTGTTGAAATAGTAATATAAAGTAAAGTTGTCATGTGACTAAGGGGGTGGGTTGGGGTTGGGAAAGAAACTGGGACATTGGTGGAGGGAAGGTCACACTGGAGGTGTTGGAACACTAAATGACTTACACAACTATATTATGAACAACTTTGTAAATCAAGGATTTTTAAAAAAATTTTTATTAGAGAATCACTGTGATGTACAGTTATAAACTTATGAACTTTTGTGTTTGTATTTCAGTCATACAGTGATCGTTTACCCATCCCTCCACCAGTGCCCATTCACCTCCACCAATGATCCCAGTATCCCTCTCACCGCCCGCACCCCATCCCCCACCACCCCACCCCGCCTCTGTAGCAGGGCATTCCCTTTTGTTCTCTCTCCTTTTGGGTGTTGTAGTTTGCAATAGAGGTATTGAGTGGCCTTCATGTTCGGTCTATAGTCTACTTTCAGCTCGAATGCATCTTCCAACCTGACTGGGTCTTCCCAACATCCTCTACTTGGTGTTCCCTTCTCTATCTGAGCTGCCTTTTCCCCCAGCATGTGAGGTCAGTTTCTAAGCTGGGGGGCAGACCTCCTGGTCCTTATCTCTACTACTCTTGGGTATTAGTCTCCCACTCTGTTATTTTATATTCCACATGAGTGCAATCTTTCTATGTCTGTCTCTTTCTTTCTGACTCATTTCACTCAACATGATACTTTCCATGTTGATCCACTTATATGCAAATTTCATGACTTCATCTTTTCTAACAGCTGCATAGTATTCCATTGTGTAAATGTACCAGTTTCTTTATCTGTTTTTTTATCTATTTTTTTTATCTGTTTCTTTATCTGTTTTTGGGCATTCTGTTTTTTTCCAGATTTTGGCTATTGTAAACAGTGCTGCAATGAATATACAAATGCAGATGTCATTTCTACTATACCTTTTTGCCTCTCCAGGAAATATTCCCAGGAGTGATATTGCTGGGTCAAATGGGAGCTCAATTTCTAATTTTTTGAGAATCATCCATATTGTTTTCCAAAAGGGCTGAACCAGTTGGCATTCCCATCAGCAGTGAAGGAGAGTTCCTTTCTCCCTGTAAATCAAGTTTTTTAAATAAAAATTTTTAAAGATTTAAAAATAAAAGAAATGAAAAGAGCCCAATTTTCATTTTAAAGGGTCTATAAGAAAAACCTTATCTTGAACTTCCCTGCATTTTCCAACACAAACACCTAGTTTTCCTACCAAAAAAAAAAAAACACAAAAAAGAAGTTAACATAGTCCTATACTAAGTTCCTCTCCCCATGTAGAGTTCCTTTCACTTTCTCTTCTACCTTCTAATAAATTTTTCTACTTTTGAAAAAAAAAGTGCATAAACTTAAGTTGCCAATATGGAGATTTGATACACTGATATAAACTTTTCTTTTGATTACCTCCACCATGATAGGGAGCAGCTTAGTTAAATATTTTATATGTTTTGATATCACTAATGAGTGTCATTTCATTTCGACTTAAATAATTTCTTTCAGCATTTCTTATAAACTCATGTCCGGTGGTGATAAATTCTCTCAGTGTTTGTCTGGGGGCATATTTACCTCCCCCTTTCTGAGGAATAGATTTACATAGTGCAGTAGTTTTGGTTAACATTTTCTCCCTTCTCCTGGCTGTAAGGTTTCTGGTGAGAAATAACATTGATATCCTTATGTAGAGTCCCTACAAGTGAGGTTTCCTTTCTCTTCTTGCTTTTAAGATTGACTCATTTGTTTCTGATTTTTAGCAATTGTATTGTCTGTGTCTTGGGCTGGAGTGATAGCACAGTGGGTAGGATGTTTGCCTTGCACGTGGCCGACCTGGGTTTGATTCCTCCGCTCCTCTCGGAGAGCCTGGCAAGCTACGGAGAGTATCCTCACCCACACAGCAAAGCCTGGCAACGTATCCATGGCATATTGGGTATGCCAAAAACAGTAACAACAAGTCTCAGAGTGGAGACATTACTGGTGCCCGCTCGAGCAAATCCATGAGCAATGGGATGACAGTGACAGTGACAGTGATTGTTTGTGTCTTAGAATCTCTCTTTTGCTTGTTTGGGATCACACACAGCAATGTTTAGAGCTAACTCCTGGCCCTGGAACTGCTCTGGGCTGTGCTCAGGAAACATGTGGGATGCCAGGAATATAACCAGGTGGGAGGCACGCAAGTCAATGCCCGCCCTTCTGTACTGTCACTACAGCCCTCGAGGGGATCTTTTATAAGTTGACTTTTAAGTTGGCTTGGAGACCCAACAGTTTTATAAACTCTCAGACTCAAATCTCCAGATGTTGGAGATTCTCAGCTATTGTTTATTTAAATAAACACTCTGCCCCTTTTCTCTCCCTTCTCCTTCTGCAAATCTAGTCCTTTACAATATCTTTTTTTTTTTTGGCATCCCAAGATCATAGAGCCTTTCTTCCTTCTTTTTAATTCTTTGTCATAGTGATGAAATTCTCTGAATAATTTTAAAGCTTCTGTCTTCCAGGGCTAGAGAGATAGATAGTATAGTGGGTAGGGTCCTTGACTGGCATGCAGATCCAGGTTTGATCCCTGGCATCCCATATGGTCCCCAAACATTGCCGGGAGTGATTCATGAGTGCAGAAGCAGGAGTAAGCTCTGAGGATCAACAACAATAACAATACCAAAAAATCCTATCTTATAGCTCACAGGCTGGTTTGTTTGCTTTCTTCTTCTTCTTGATCAGGCCTACCTTGAATATTCCTTGATGCATTTTTATTTATTTTATTTACTATACTCTTCAGATATATATACATATATATATATATATATATAACTTCACTTGTAATCACTTGTCATCCCGTTATTCATTGATTTGCTTGAGCAGGCTCCAGTAACATCTCCATTCATCCCTGTCGTGTGCTAGTGTAGCCCAATGGCGTCTGCTCACTCCAGAAACACGAAGAGCATCAAACCGTTCATTCAGAATCTTAATGAAGAAGTCTGACCATCTTGTAGGTGGGTGACCAGGTGTTCTTTTGACATCCCATGGAATCCAGTCGGTAATGACACTAGTCCAGCGGTCATCTCTAAATCACATTACGTGTCCAGCCCATTTGATTTTCTACACCTTGGCAAATGAGACAACGTCCTTGATTCTTGATTGTTGACAGAGGTCAGAACTCCGGATTCCTTCTCTCACTTGAGTGAAGCATGATACTCCAAGCATAGCTCTTTCAGTTCCTCTTTGGGTGATCTGAATAGAGTTCTCATCCTGTTTTAGTAGGGCCCAGGTCTCTGAGGATGAAGAACCTCCAGCTCCGAGCATATCTTTTCAACTCTACCATTCTTCCAGCACTTCATATCTGATGTCTTATGTTGTGTCGCACAGAACATTTAGGAATATGTTCACTCATATGTGAAGCTTGGCCCAAGCATGTAGAAAGTGGCCTGGAGTGTGGCGGTGGTCAGGTTGTAGAGGTCAGCTGCCAGGGCTGAGTCCCTTGGGGCGGGGAAGGCTCTCACCGCCCCCCCCCCCCGGAGTGCTTGGTTATGGGGGCCTCATTTTATGCTCCCTTCCAGGACAAGCAGCCATGAGTTTTGAATAGTGGCTGATGAGTTTATCTGGTGCCAGCAGGAGGTGGTTTATGGGCATGACCCCTGGGCCACCTGAGACTGGGGGAAGCAGGCAGAGGATCTCTGCTCCCGGGTCCCTTGTGACCATTGTCCAAGATCACAAAGTTCCGCATTACCTGGGTTCTTTGGTCTGATATGTGAATAAATGTACAATTTTCAATTAAAAAAAACTAACTTCTTTTTTAATGCAACCAAACTTGTATTTTTGTTTATTTGTTTTAATGGTGTACTGTAATTTCTTTGGAAACCTAAACATCTCTAAGCCTTCTTTTGATCATGGGTGATTTTCTAGGATGGCCTTTGTCCAGGGCCACTGCTGAGAGAGCTTACAGCCTGTTCACAAGCCTCAGGGACTCACAGCTGGGGTCTAAGGAATGACTGTTTATCACCTGAGGCCCCTTGTGAGTCCCTTGGAAAATGGTACTGGACTCAACTTACTCAAAATTGTTTTTGTGGATGGAAGACAAAAGTTTGCTGTTAGGAGAAGGATAAAAATAAGGAAGGGGTTATGCTGTCATAATGTTGATGCCAGGCCCTCCTATTTGTTACATGTATTAAAAATACATTTCCACTCTGCCACTGATTTTTTAATCTAGTTTAGGATACTTCTCAACATTCAAAATTTAATAAGGTTTGTTGAAGAATATTTAATCCTTCTCTCTATGGATTTTTTTAAATTTTGTTTTGCTTAAGAAAAACTTATCAGAGCTGGAGAGATAATACAGCAAGTAAGGCACGTGCCTCACATGTAGCTGATTCTGGCTCGATCCCTGGCATGCCTTAGGGTCGCCCCCCCAAACCCACCAGGAGTGGTGCCTGAGTTCAGAGCCAGGAGTAAGCCCTGAGACCAGCCAGGCATGGCCCAAAATACAAAAAACAGAAAGAAGAAGAGGATGAAAATTATAAAGGAGAAGGAGATGGGGGAAGAGATGGAGATGGAGAAGTTGAAGAAGGAAGAAAAGGAGAAGAAGGAAGAGGAGAAGGAGGAGGAAGAGGACGAGAAGGAGAAGAAGGAACAGGAGCAGAAGCAGCAGCTATCTGAGGTGTGGGGAGATAACTCAGCTGTTGGGAGCACATTGCACTCGGGTTTGAACCCCAGCATCATAAGACATTTGAGCACAACTTGGTGTGGCCCTGGAGGCTCCTGAGTTGTGACAGTGGAGGGCCTTGTCATTAAGGACCTGAGCAGATCCATAGCCTCAGGTCTTAGTATTAAATCTCCAGGGATGGATGGCGAGGTAGCCAGCTGCACGGGAGGTGACGTCTTTTCCCCACCAAAAATGGAAGACCCTATGTCAACATTATTTTAAAATTTTCCTACCATGTAAATTTTGTTTAAATATGTAGCTTTGCCATTTATTTAGACTTTACCTTTGAGTGCGATTAAAAGTGGACCTTTATTTTTCCCTTTTATTCAGGGAGAGAGGAACACTTGGCGATGCTCAGGAGTTTCTCCTGGCAGGGTTTGGGGGTATGTACCAGATGGGATGACAGTGATTGAATGCAGGTTGGTTGTGTGCAAAGCAGACACCCTACTCGCTGTACTACTGCTCAGGTCCCAAAATACTATTTGTTAAATAGCTCATTTCTCCTTAATCATCTTGAAAACGTGACTTGGTACTAGAATAAACTCTTGCACTTAAGTGAACATTTTCTGTGCTGTCTGTTCTGCCTTCATGATCTGGTTGTTCCCAATCCAGAAGCTCATTGTGCCATGCTGTCACTCTCAAAATGCTTTCCTGTAGCTGTAGAAAAAATGGGAAGGAACACACATGATTGGGAGAATAGTTTAGGTCTCACCATTCTCTCAACTCTCTCCCCTTGTGTACCCTGGCCCTGCTCTTCACCTTCTTGAAACGAGGGAAACTTAATACTTCACAGTGGAAGTTCCATGCTATGCTTCATAAATTTTGCTAGTTATATGTTTGGTCTAAGTTTATTAATAATGACAAAAATTGAGAAGAAAGGTTCCCCATCGGCCCACTCTAGACCTCCCTTTCAAATCTTCATGTCCTGTCCTAGGATTCCTTCTTTACCAGGATGAATTGTGGAAGGAGAAGCCCTGCAAGGGTCCCCATTGGCCAATCATGAATGAGTGCGATGTCAATTACCACAGGAGTATCTGGCTGTCACAGGTGATGTTACAGTCCTTGAGAATATGCCAAGCCAATCTCATTACTATTCCATTTCTGATTAATACTTGAAAATAACAAATATCTAGTCTCATCCACAACCACACTACTGTTCATTTATCATGAGAATTTATATTTTAGGTTCTTTTGTTCTACATCTGCCTCTAACTGCCGACTGAGCTCCTTAGAGCAGGCAGTGTCTTACGTGCCTTCAAATTTCTTTACCCTATTTTCTAGGGCTCAGCACAGGGTCTGGCACAGAGGAAGTCTATTATTATGGTTACATTTATCTTTATGGATTGAATAATTAGCACTGCCTCACATCCCCCCAACGCCATCTTAATTACATAAAGCTTTTTAGCCTCTATCACTCATCCCATAATTTCCACATGCTCCTTTGCCCCCCCACGATGCCATTGTGTAATTTCTTTATCTCAATATTTGCTCAATTGTCTGTGTGACCCTTGTGTCCATCTCCATTAGCGTCTTTTACATTAAATCAGATATCTGCACCAGCACAAGAGGCTTTTTGCAGCTTGATCAGTGAGCAATGGATCAGACAGCTGAATGGTTGATTTAATTGGCATGAAATAACTAAGCCATCTGCTCTGTGGAGTTGATCTTTTAAGTGTTACTCTCTTGTCTGCTCTGAAATGTCTTGGCCACTTGGAAAGACCATGCATGTCAGATGGCAGGTCATGAAAAATAGTTTCTTTAAAGACAGAGAGCAAAGGGTTTAAGGGAAGTCGAAAATTTTACAGTATTATCAATTATCCTGCTTTACTTTTCCACATGGCACTTATTAGTGGCTGCTGTCTTACATGGTCATTTGTTTAGCTGTCTCTCTCTGTGATGACTAAGTGCTAAGTGGACAGGGACCTTGTTCTTTATGTTTTCTGCTAGATGTCAGGGCCTTGAATGGATCACTTGCCTTGGTTTGGACATGTCTGGGGATCTGCTAAGCATCTTCTTGGATTTCATTTTCTCCTGATGTGCTATTATAAAGGTCTACTAGGAATGCCAGGTAGCTGGAAAGAGAATTCAGAGGTCCAATACAGGAAAAATGGACAAATTGTCTAATTTTTTTTCATTTTCATACCTGTGGCAAACTTTGATTTTTATGTAGAATGACTCTGGATTTTTGAGTCCAATCAACAGAACCAGGAAGAGGTAGAGTGGCAGCAGTGGATTGAGGCAGGCTGTTGACACGGACATTGGAATGTTATTTAACCTATCTGAACCCAGATGTCGTCATGTACGAAATGGAGTCAGCACTTTTCAACTCTATGTGAAGAAATATGAAGAATATGAAGAATAAATGGATAAGGTACACGATATAGTAGCCAGTATTTATAGCAGTTAACTGGGTGCTTTTTAGTGTTTTATTTATATTGACTCACATGACTGTAGGTCAACAGCTGTTGACTACAACTTATCCATACAGCGTTTCCTCAACTTACCCATCTGTGAAAACTGAGATGCACAAAGAGGACCAATCAAATGCTGGGGGATAAGTCAGTTGAGATAGAGAAGGGACCACTAAGGAAATGTTGTTTGGAGGACCGTTTGGGATGGGAGATACATGCTGAAAATAGATTAAGGACCAAACATGATGGCCTCTCAGTATCTGTAGTGCAAACCATAATGTCCAAAAGGAGAGAGAGAGTAAGAAGGAATGTACCTGCCACAGAGGCAGGGGATGAGGTGGGGTGGGGGTGGTGGGAGGGATACTGGGGGCATTGGTGGTAGAAAATATGCACTGGTGGAGGGATGGGTGCGTGGTCATTGTAAGACTGAAACTTAATCATCAAAGTTTATAACTATCTCACGGTGATTCAATTAAAAGAAAAAAGTGGGAGAACAAGAATTCAAACCAAGGATTTCAGAGTCCATGAAAGTCTGGCGCATCATAGTATAAAACGAGTGTTTCAGTATATAAGTCTCCAACTTCTTTTCCTCTTTTTCCTAGACATTGGAAATCTGGAAAGCAAAAGTGACTATCAAGTTGATTACAAACATAAGGTCCTGGATCATGTGTCTGGGTCAAGGCAGAGAGCCTGTTCCTACATCTGGGAGCAGAGGATAAAATTAATTAATGAGGATTTATCCTGGCTTCTGTGAATTCTGGGACAGGTTTCAGTTCCGAAGGAAATTAGAGCAGGGATTGGGGCAGAAATGGGTGAACCAGGAGCCAAAAGCAAGGAGTGTGTGGAGAGATAGCAGTTTGAATCTCGAACAGCTTTCCAGGTCTCCTGGCTAAGGAAACAAAGGCCAACAGATACAATGCCAGGCCAAGCAGCTGATGGCCCATGGCCGGGACAGACCACTTCCTCCAAGTCAATATCATTAGGTAAACTTGAGGCAAGCAACACCCCCCTGCCCTAATGCCACAGTTGAAACCATTTCTCCTCCCTTGACCCCTGCTTTAGGTCAAGCCCTCTCCCCGTTTAGTAGGACAATGACCAAAGCATCTTAGGATAATAGACTAACACAGGACCCAGGGTCTTGAGAGAAACGATAATCCTGGAACACATAAGAATCTAGTCCCCACAGGACTAGAATGTTTCAAGCATGGATATAGAAACCAAAAAACATATTCTTTTTGTTTTAACAAACATTTATGTTGCACTCTTATCCTGTGCCAAGCACTATTCTCGGCAAATCATACATATTAACTCATTTAATCCTCTTTAATCCTCTTAACAACCCTGGAGGGTAGGGACTTTCATCCTCAATTACAAACAGAAAGACCAAGACACAAGGAGGAGAGACCCGTCTGTGTCTAGGCACCGTGCAGAACAGAGGGTGAGCACTGGAGACTATTTGGCACCCGCAGAGCCTCCTTTTCTAATGCTGGTATCTTATAATATGTCAGATTTGGCCTCCAAGACCTGCTTTATTCTTTTTGTTGATTCTAGTTCTGTGCTTCCCTTGTTCATGATTGGGTTTCAGTCATCCAGTATTCCAACATCTGTCTACCAGTCTACATTTCCCTACCACCAATGTCCTCATTTTCCTCCTGCCACCTCTCTCTCTTTCTCTTTCTCTTTCTCTTTCTCTTTCTCTTTCTCTTTCTTTCTCTTTCTCTTTCTCTTTCTCTTCCTCTCTCTCTCTCTCTCTCCTTTCTCTCTATCACTCTCTCACTTTCCTTTTATGTATTATAGTTTGCAATACAGGTAATGAAAGACCATCATGTATATTACTTTACCTCCTTCAGCACACAATTCTTGTCTAGTGACCAGTTCCAATTATCATCACCACACCAGTCCCCTCTCTGTCCTATTTTTGTGGTGAGCGGGCCTTCAGCATATAGCTTGCGGTCAAACATTCACATAAACAGGTTGAGAAAGCCATTTTACAAGAACCGGAGGACTGGGACATTTTTACAAGAGCAGGATGGTTAGCCAAGAGGAACAGATAGAATAGACTTCTGAATATCTATTGTTATCTCCCCTAGTTGCCCGGGGTGCCATTAGTTACTTCTAGTTTTACCTTAAGGTCATGATGCAAGTAGATTGAAGCCTAAGTATACATAAGTGCTGTGGAGTTACAATAAAGTAGCTTTTGCTCACCTCTCTGTATGTATGTATGTGTGTGTGTGTGTGTGTGTGTGTGTGTGTGTGTTTGTCTTCCCTCTTCCGATCACTCTCGCACCCTCTCCTCGTGAACCTCGTTATCCGGTTCCTCAGAACGGGCCACTAATTACCCTCACCAAGCACTTGTGGGAAGCTTCCAACCATAGACCAGTCCCCTGGTTCTCATTCTAACCGCCTTTTGGTATTAGTCTCATATTATGATTTTTTTAAATCCCACAAATGAGTGCAATCATTCTGTGTCTGTGTACTAGCTCTGACTCATTTTACTCAGCATGATACTCTCCATGTCCATCCACGTGTAAGAAAATTCCATAATTTCATTGTTCCTAATAGCTGTGTAGTGTTCTGTTGTACAGATGTGCCATAGTGTCTTTACCCAGTCGTCTGTTCTGGGTCACTCAGGTTGATTTCAGATTCTGGCTATTGTGAACAGGACTATAATGAACATAGAAATGCAGATGACTTTTCTGCATTCTGTTTTGGCACCTCTAGGGTATATTTCCAGGAGTGGTATTGCTGGGTTGTATGAAATTTCAATTTCTAGTTTTTTGAGGAATGCCCAAATTTGTTTTCCTAAAAGGCTGGACAAATCAGCTTTCCCACCAGTAATGAATGAGAGTCCCTTTCTCCCTGCATCCGCACTAATACTAGTGTTCATATTCTTTTGAATGTGTGCCAGATTCTGTAGCATAAAATGACATCCTATTGTTGTTTTGATTTTTCATCTCCCTGATGATTAGTGATGTAGACCATTTAAAATTGTTTTTAATTGGATCACAGTAATACATACATTTACAAAATTGTTCATGACTGGATTTCAGTCATACAATATTCCACCAACACCCATCTCTTCACCAGCATGCTTTTCCTTTTCCCACCACCAATGGTGCCAGTTTCCATCCCGCCACCCACACCCCACCCCGTCCTACTGCCTGTCACTATGGCAGGCACTTTTATTCTCTGTCTCTGTCTCTGTCTCTCTTTCCTTTGGGGCCTTATGTTTTGCAATACAGATAATGCAAGGTTATATCTCTTTACCTTCATCCTTCACCCCCACACACTCTTGTGGCAAGCCTCCGACTATTGACGTGTCCTCCTGGAACCTATTTACCCTCACATAGAATATTATTCTCATCACATACACACACATATATATATATGTACAGAAATATACATATATGTGTGTTTCAGGGTCAGGAGAATGAGACTAATTGTTACTGTTTTTGGCATATTGAATACGCCACGGGTAGCTTGCCTGTCTCTGTCCATGCGGGCAGGATACTCTCGACAGCTTGCTGGGCTCTCTGAGAGGTATGTATATATCTGTTACTATATTTGGGAATGAAAACGCCATGGGAAGCTCGCCAGGCTCTCCTGAGTGGGCAATAGACTAATACACACATATATATAATTATACAATGAATATACATATATATATATAATATACACACATATATATATATCCACAAATAAATGCAGTCCCACAAATGAATGCAGTCATTCTATACCTGTCCCTCTCCCCCTGACTCATTTCACTCAACATGATACTCTCAATGTGTAGACCATTTTTTTAATGTGCCTTTTGGCCATTGTAATTCTTATCCAAGAAAATTTCTATTCATTTCTTCTCTCCCTTTATTTTGATGGGCTTGGATTTTTTTCTTGTAAAGTTATACCGATGCCTTATATATCTTTGACACTAACCTCTTATCAGAAAGGTGTTAGGTAAATAATTTTTCCCATTCTGTGGGCTGTCTCAGTATCCTGGTCACCATTTTGAGGTGCAGAAGTTTCTTAGTTTAACGTGGTCCCATTTATTCATCTTTGCCTCCACTTCCTTGGTCAGTGATGTTTCGTCTTTGAAGATGCCTTTAGTTTCAATGTCATGGAGGGTTTTGCCTACATTTTTTTATTTACCTATGGATTTGGATCTGATATTGAGGTCTTTAAGCCATTTTGATCTAACTCTTATACTTGGCATTAGAAAGAGGGGCTTTCCTTGCTCCACTTCATATTTCTTGCTCCTCTGTCAAAGGTTAATTGATCATGTATTTGCCTCTCACTCTTCTTAATTTGTAGTAATAATGCTTTTCTTCTTTTCTCTTCTTTTTTCTTTTTCTTTCTCTTTTTTCTGACCACTTCCTATGTCCAAAGCTTACCTGTCCATTCAAGTAGTCATCCATCCAACAGCTACCATATTGTCAAATACTGTCTTAGTCCCTGAGGTTTCCACATTCCTGGGTTTTCACATTTGCATGTGTAAGAGCACAAAATGAATGGAACTCAAGTCTGGCAGCAGTAAGTGCCATGAAGGACTTCATAGGACCAACTGCCAAAAGTTCACAGGATTACCAAGGAAGGTTCCAGAACAGGTGACAGTTGGGAGGAGATTGAGTAATGGGAGGGAACATATCCATGAGAGCAGGACTCCAAGGAAAGGAAACAAAGAGTACAAAATTCCTGACCTGATAATGAACTTGTGTTCATCACAGGGAGAAGAGGGGATTGTCTGGAATATGGGCATGGCAGGGGATTGGATAGAGAAAGCAGCTCAGGAAAACCTTGAAGAATAGGTGCTTAGTAGTTTGGTTCCGACTTTTATATCTTGACAGGGTATGTGACTAACTTTGTCAGATCCCTAAACAAAACACTCCAACAACTGAGAATTGTACTTTGCCTTCCCAGACTGGCTTTTTAAGCAGATTTTTAAAGTGGAGGCTAATAATGCCTTTTGCTTGCTTTTAAGTACTAAATTTCCCCAGGAGGACTTTGAATCTAAAACTTTCAACACTTCATCCGATTGCTCAACAAAACCTTTCAAAGACGGTGAATTATTTACTCTGCTCAGTAATGAGAACAGAGCTTTGTCAAGGCCTCCTTAAAGGGAAGCTCAGAAGGCCTCCTACATTTGAGCTCAGCTGCTCAATGTAGGCAAAACTCCTAGGTGTTGCCATTATTGCCACTAGGTGACGGATACTGGAAAACTTTGTAAATGGTGAATATCACCAACCCTGTACTTTTTCATTTCCTGACGCCACTTGTCATTAGAATCTACCTGTCCTTTGGCACTCTCAGGTTTATAAACCAGAGGACTGGAGAGACAGTATATGAGGTAAAGCACTTACCTCCTGTGCAACGGACCCTGGTTGATTTTGTTATTGCTTATGGTCTTCTGAGTGTTGTCAAGGTCATCCTGAGCACAGAACCAAGAATAGCCACTGAACAAAACCAGTATGTACCAAATCCACCCCACCTCCAATTTACATCCATTAAATGAGTGAGAAGCAAACTCTTATAGGACCCCAACTTGTAGTATTTGTTGTAAATGCTGTATCCAATTCAGTTATTCGAGTAGACGAACATATAGAAAGAGAACACATGCACACACAAACGGTGCACACAACCATTTTGGTATTCAGATATGTAGAGTACATTCTAAAGAGAAACATGGAGGGGAATTTGAGCTACATCAGGCAGTGCTCAAGTCTTGCTCCTGGCTTTGTGCTCAGGGATCACTTCTGGTGAGCTCTGGGAACTATATCTGGTGCCAGGGATAATATCTAGGGCAGCCACTTGCATGGCAAGTGTCCCACCCATGTGTTATTGTTCTGGCCTTCAAGAACAATTTTTGTTACTTTATAAGTGATAATATACTATCTATGGTGGAAAACTAGCATTATCATATATATTATATTTACTTTCTAAAGCTATGTTAATACATATCATCTATTATCTCTCCCTCTGGAGAGAGCTCACAGAGCATCCAATTGAACCATATCCATAGACTTAGATCATCATAGATCCACTTTAATCACTGTGTTATATAAGAAAACACAGAATGAACATATTTAAAGATGCTATATCTGCTTCAACCTTTGTAACAATCTAGTACACAGAGAAAGCACACTCATATGTATTTGTTCAAGAGCTTTCAGTACCCCCTTTACATATAGAAACACAGAACTGACAAGTCTAATTAAGGCTTCAATTCAATTCAGCAATATTCAGTAGTCCTGACTATATACTTTAGTTTCAAGTGTGAGAAATATTTGTACCCTGTATTTATGAATCTTATGCTAATAAGACTGGATTCAGTTGCCAATTAGGGGCACTGAAGGGAAATGAGTTTCAATTCTCTGGAAGTCTTAACCACTGATAAGGTGGAAATTCAGGCTAATGTCCTTATATCAGAGGTGATGAGTGCCTTGTCATTGTCTAACAACTCCAAGAACTTTTCTAGCCACACTTGACAAATCATTCTACTTGAAATCTTTAAATGGGACCCTGTTCCTCTAGGATAAAGCTCGCTCTTTCTATATCATGCAAATATTTTGAAAGAGGTGGTTCTTCCTCTGTGTTCACTACATTCTAATCATCCTAGACTCTTTTCTATTACTTGAAAGCACTATGATCCCTCTTGCCTCAGGATCACTGTAATTCTGTTCCTTTTTCAGGGTCTGATCAACTCTAGCTTATTAACTCCTATGATCACATTAGAAATCAACTCAATTGGCCCTTTTTCTGGGAAACTTTTCTGCACTTCCCAAAGTAATGCCTTCATTAAGAAAAGATTTCTTGGTCAGAAATGAGATTAAAGAAGAGCTCTCACTCACAGTTGATGGGAATGTGGTTTGGTTCAACCTTTATGAAAAACAGTGCTGAGATTTCTCAAAAGAGCAAGAATAGAGATCCCGGATGACCCAATGAGTCTACTACTTGGAATCTATCCCTAAAATAATTAATTTTAAGAGCTTTATGCACAACAGTCACACATACAAACCACCTCAGGCACCATATAAGCTCTTTCACTGGCGATGATCCAGAGATTTATAAGTAAATCTCAGAAGAAAGAAAAAAGTTGCAGAGATGTTTCCGGACTCTGTGCAAGGCTGAGTCGTCAAGGGTACCCTGGAGGGGAGCAGGTGAGCCCAGCACCTGCCCAAACAGAGCCCTGGCAGCCGAAAATCTCCACACATCACAATCATTGCCATGCTCCCAGCAAGACTCCACTGCTTGGGACAAGCCTCATCCAGAAATTAATCTGTTGAGAAACTCAGGTATGTGGGTTCTGTGACTGAAATCTCCAGGCTTCCATGGAGTCAGGGATGGGTTGCTTTCCCCCATCTCTCTGCACTTCCAGAAGCCCTGGCAGTCAGGGACACACCCCAGCACACCACCTAGTTAAAAATTTAATTCCAGATATATCACCTTGTTAAAAATTCTGGACTTCCTGGAATGACGCCTCAAACTCTACAACACTGATAAACCAGGGGTAGTGCATCAGATTGGATGGGATGTAATATAGAAATCATCCAATCTTGATTAACTAAATATCAGCACAGAAGGCTTAACCTGTAATAACATCTTTGTAATCTTGTATTACCAAGGGCTTAAGTGCTCCATAGTGAGATACAAAATCTTCACCAACTTTCTTCAGAGGAAACAGTTTATGATCATTCTATTAGCAAATTATAACTGTCACTGTCACTGTCATCCCGTTGCTCATATATTTGTTCAAGCGGGCACCAGTAATGTCTCTCATTGAGAGACTTGTTGCTGTTTTTGGCATATCCAATATGCCACGGGTAGCTTGCCAGGCTCTGCCATGTGGGTGCGATACTCTCAGTAGCTTGCCGGGCTCTCCGAGAGGGGCAGAGGAATCGAACATGGGTCGGCCGAGTGAAAGGCAAACGCCCTATCACTGTGCTATCGCTCCAGCCCAGCAAATTATAACAAGCAACATAAAATACATTGGGAACCTGCTATGGTAGCAGGTTTAAAGGGTGGTTGGGAACATTGGAGATAATAATGGTGAAAAGGTGCAATAGTGATGGGATTAGTATTGATACATTGAATGTCTGTAACTAATTGTCATAAACAACTTTGTAAACTACAATGCTTATATAATGTGTAAGGGGGAAATACAATTTAAAAAAGACAAAAATGAGAACTATACGCACACTATGTTCATTGCAGCACTTAGTACAATAGTCAAGATGTGGATTTAACCCAAAGGTCCAACAGATGGAAGTATAAAGAAGTCATGGCATACATACACAATGGAATACTACGTAGCTCCAAGAAAAACAAAATAAATTCATGCAGCTCACAGTAACTTTGATGGAACTGGAACCAGAGGGTATCATGTTGAGCAAAATAAGCGTTGTAAAATGGGACAAGTTACCAGATGTTCTCATCAATCTGTTGTATAGGAAATTAAAAAAAAAAGGGGTATAGATAGTATCAATGGATAATAAACTCTGGGCACTAGTTAACAGAATTGAGAACTCTAGGTTGGGTGGGCACAGGGATAGAAAGGAGTTCTGATAAAGAGACTGGAAATAACAACATAGCATTGGGGGAGGATCTTGGCCACTTTGGTGGTGGTAAGGTCAAAATAAATGTGTACACCAAGACAATAAATGTCAGTACTATTATAAACCTATAACCTAAATTATCATCATTAATTTGAAGAAGACAGCGGTGAAGGGTTATGGGCATGTTGGTGACTATGCAGAGGCTTTGCACACCGGAACTACAAACACGAATACAACTATATTATTATACCATTATGTTACCTAAAATATAACAAAACACATAATTCTTTAAAAGACAGAAAGACTTTTTTGTTGCTATCCAATAGTTTTTTTAATAGCACTTGAGTATCTTTTCTGAATGATTCTTTTGCTTTATGGTCTGCTTTCACCACCAGCATGCAATCTCCACGAGGGATGTAACTGTTTAGTATATTTTCTTTGCTATTGAATCCCTGGTGTTAAACACAGAACCTGGAAAGCAAAAGGTACTCAGCAAATATTTTCAAAATATATGAATGAACCTTTAGAACATGTTTATTTAAGTCAAAACTATTCATCAATGAAATTGGGGAGCCTCAGTCCAACTACCGCCATTGCCTTATCCCATTGTAGGGCTCTATCATGTTTGTTGACCAACTGACAAATGTGGAAGGAGGTAATGAGAGATGTTGTCCAAACAGGCTTATTGCCCTCAGTATCTCCTTTCCAGCCCATCAACTCAGCCACGGGCGTCTCATAAATGTCTGCATCCACCTGCATCCTATGGTCCTCTGGGATGCTTTCCAAATTCTGCCTCCAGAACTCTCTTGCTTTGTTTTGCTTCCTCTCTATAGCTGATTATCTGCTTTAGTTCCCATTCCTTCTCTTTGTCTGCTTGGTAGACCTAACAATTCTATTGCTCTGTTCTTTTGCTACACATTCTGCCTCTGGAAGCAAGCCCATCCTCTTCTGAGGTCCTGATATTGAGTCTTTGCTCTGTGTTCTGAAGCCCTGAACTATAGTCTCGTTTTCTTGCCAACTGGCCTTTAGAGACGATAGTCCACATCAAAGTATTTGGCCATCACTCAGGAGGAAAAGTCAGGTGGTCACTCTCCACTAAAATTAATATTTCTGTTGGACTCCTTTGATTGGTCGTGAATACCCATAAAACCAGAAAACATAGTTGTCTGCATTTCTAACTACAAAGCCTGGCAGAGCACTAAAGCAGAATCCTATGCCTGAACAGATGGACCATTTGTGGATCAGTTACTTTGGCCACTCCGGGCATTGGCTGGTTATCATCCTCCAAGTGGCCAAGAGCAGTGGTGGCTTCATTTCCTGGCAGGGGTTTGGCTCTGGGAAGGATTGTAAAGAGCTGGAGAAGCAACAGGGTTGACTTCTTGGGACATGGGATAGAGTCAGAGCACCCTGCCCCGCGCCCGCACACACACAGGCGCTTTCCCCTTGGGCCTACGTGCTGCCAGGTAACTGCAGTGGGTTTGGATATAGCCACCTCCCGCATTCAGGATATAACTGAAATCCACTCTTGTGTTTAAAAGTGTATTCTTTTTTTTTTGTTTAAGTTCAATTTGTATTTTATTCATTGCTTTCTTGAATTTTAACAATTACCAAAATTGTAGTTAAATATTGATTTATAACACATACAGACTTCTGTGGTTTAAATACTCTTACCAAGTCCAATTTTAACCTGTCTACATGACATCACCAGGAAAAAACTCCCAGTAACACATTAGGTAGCATGTTGTCCATTCGCATATAATAGGAGAACCTCAAAATCATAAATAGCAGTACATTGTACTAAATTAATTGAGAAGTGACAGATTTCAATATCTATAAACACAAATTTTTTATTTAATTTATTTATTTTTTAATTAGTGTATCACCGTGAGGGTACAGTTATAGATTTATACATTTTTGTGTTCATGTTTCCCTCATACAAAGTTTGAGAACCCATCCCTTCACCAGTGCCCATTCTCCACCACAAATGTAAAAGCCTATTCCAATTTCCGCAGTTTGGCCAAAATACACAGTGACATCTCATTTGAGTTTCTAGAGCCACTAGTGATCTTGAACCTTGGTTTCTCATTAAAGACCAGTTGCAAAGGGCTGGGGAGATAGCACATGGAGAGCACATCTCTTTTTTATTTTTCTTTTTTGGGTCACACCCGACGATGATGCACAGGGGTTACTCCTGGCTCTGCACTCAGGAATTACCCCTGGCAGTGCTCAGGGGACCATACAGGATGCTGGGAATCGAATCTGGGTCAGCCGAGTGCAAGGCAAACACTCTACCTGCTATGCTATCGCTCCAGCCCCTGAGAGCACATCTTGCTAAGAACATACATTGCATGCTAGAACTGTGGGTTCAGTCTCCAGCATGGCATGGTCCCCTGGACACCTGAGCACAGCCCAATGCAGCCCCCAAACCAAAGCAAAACCCAAACCAAATAGAATTCCTGGTGTCCTGCTCTGCTCCAGACCCAACTCAAGGAATCTCCAGCTATTGAGATTTTTAAAATCCAAGTGGCTTAAAGCACACCAAGCTAAAGACCAGACATCTAAGCAGTGCTTCTCATACTTGAATACACATAGGTATCATCCATAATACATGTTTAAAAACCATATTTGTGCCAGCCGCACATGCTGGGGGAAAGGGCAGCCCAAATAGAGAAGGGAACACTAAGTAAAGGGGGTCTGGAGGATCCGCTCGGGATGGGAGATGAGGGCTGAAAGTAGACTATAGACCAAACACGATGGCCACTCAATACCTCTATTGCAAGCCACAACACCCAAAGGAGAGAAAGCAAAAGGGTGCCACAGGGGCAGGGTGGGGGTGGTGGGGGTGGTGGGGGTGGTGGGAGGGATACTGGTATCATTGGTGGTGGAGAATGGGCACTGGTGAAGGGATGGGTACTTGATCATTGAACAAGTGAAACGCAGGCAGGAAAGTTTGTAAGTCTATAACTGTACCTCATGGTGTTTCACTAATGAAAAATATTAAAAAAGAACATATTTCCAAGCCCCAGCCCCAGTAATTTAGTTTATGTATTTTTAGGGTTGAGCCCATGAATACGCATTTTAACAAGCTCCCAGGTAAACGCTGGTGCTGTTGTCTGCAAATCACAGATTGAGCAGCTCTGTTCTACAGCCCAGCTACACCGACCACATGCAGCAAGGGGAACATCAGCCTAACCATCATCCGGAAGTTGCTAGAAATTTAAAATCTCAATCCCACCTCAAGACTTGACATATCAGAATCAATGTTTTGGTAAGACTCTCAGTAAACTGTAAGCACATGAAGCATGAATAGAAACGGAGAAAGAGCTAATATGGTAGAGCATATGCCTAGTATTGATGAGACCCTAAGTTTGATTCTCTATAATGCACTCTTAGCACTCTCGTAGCACTCTTGTCCCATTGTTCATTGATTTGCTCAAGCAGGCACCAGTAACATCTCCATTGTGAAACTTGTTGTTACTGTTTTTGGCATATCGAATACGCCATGGGTAGCTTGCCAAGCTCTGCCATGTGGGCGGGAGACTTTTGGTAGCTTGCCGGGATACTCTCAGTAGCTTGCCGGGCTCTCTGAGAGGGACGGAGGAATCAAACCTGGGTCAGCCGCGTGCAAGGCAAATGTCCTACCCACTATGCTATTTCTCCAGTCCACTCTCTATAAGATGCATGTCCCTAAATACCTGGCACCTGAATGTGACTCTGGTAGCCCCTGGGCAGTGCTAGATCTAAGTTCTCCAGTATCAGGCCCACACTACTGATCAAACAGTGATCAGTAGTAGATCAAACAGTGCAGAAGTGACCCAGTGCCCAGAGAATCATTATTGATAGTCACTCTCAAAAATATTATTAATAGGGCTAGAGAGACAGTTCAGGGGTTAAGGCACTTGTCTTGCATGAATCCAACCCTGTTCAATCCCTGTCAAAACATCTAGTCCTCTGAGCATACCTGATAGTAATACCTGGGTCACAGAGTAAGTACCTGGGCCAAATTGGGTGAGTTCCAATAGCAGAGAGTCATGACCTGATTTTCACAGTATTTTTGAAATTTAGAATTAGTTGACAATTAATTGATAACACTTAAAAGCTACATAAATTATGTGGAGAAATTCCAATCCAGACATATGAGTAGGGGAGCTTGGGAGATGGTTCAAAGTTCAAAGTTCAATCTTTGCAGTTGGTAGTCCCAGGATCACTCCCTGCTAATGCACAGCCCCCCTGAGCATCATGGCCCACCAGGTGGTCCCTGAGCACTGCTGGATGTGCCCTTCCTCAAAAAAAGAGATTCAGGTGTGAGTCCAAACAAAAACTAGCATGTGCAAGAGAGAACTTCCACAGCCTCTTTTGTTTGGAAGCCCTGACACCTTCCTCCTTGAGGGTTTACCGATGCTGCTCTTAACTGAATCGGATGAGACGTGGGATCTGCACAACCTTTCCCAAGCTTTGTCATGCACATACTCATGAGGCAAACTGCCTCTGCATCACATCCATCTTATTCGGATGATGTAGCTCCTGCCTCAGTTCCTTGCAATCTGAATGGCAAGATGCAGAGCCAACACCACTGTCAACTGCCTCTACTGATTTTGGGTTCTGCCTACTGTCCAGGCTCCCCTGATTCTACCAGAGTCACTGATTATCAACCTCCCATGGGGCTGTCTCTGAAAGTCTGTTGTGAGCTCTCTGCTGTTAGATCTTATACACTGGGACTGGACTCTAGGGTGAGATGTTTCCTTGGTCTCTGCCTCTCACTCAGGAGGCTTGTGATGCCCAGAACTTCCTAAGGAATCGCAGAAAAGGATTGGGTTAGATGTCCTTCAGTGGAGGACACTATCAAGTGGCAACCCACTGTAGTCTTCACACCAGAAAGGAGGCTGTGCAGAGAGCTCACACCCTAATCTGTTTCTCCTGACTACAACTAGGACATCCATGCAAACAGCAGTTATGGAGAAGGCGAAAGAAGCCAATGGTTTCCTAAAGGTGCTGATGGTTATGTGTCGGAACGATGGCAGAGGGACTTGGTGGGAACTTTTTCTCTGACAGCTTTTAAAGAGTGAGTCAGCAAGAATGACTCAGCCATTTGAGGTTAACTGGGTTGAAGACTGACAAAAGCCAAGTCGGATCATGTAATTTTTCAAAATCATCTTAGCAGAGAAATTAGTCAGTAACGGTAATAATAATGCTGGTAAAAATTATAGCAGTATTCACTGAAAGATAAAAACTATTCTAATGCTTTTATACATTATCTCAGATGTCAGCAAGTTACTGCAGTAAAGAGTTATAATAACATTTTCTTAGGCTTTGTGGGTCACATAATTTCTTTTTCAACATCTCTAGCCTGCCCTTGTCGCACAAAAGTAGCCATAAATGATAAATAAATTGGCCTGTCTGTCACCAATAAAACTTTATTTAAAAACAGGCGTTTGGGACCAGAAAACTAGTTAAAGAGATGGAGTTCATGCGTGTCATGTTCTGGCCCTTAGTTTAATTCCTAGCACGAAACGGACCCCTGAGTACCTCCATGGGTGACCTGATGGCCTCTTGAACCACTGGGCCAGAATAGCACCGTATTAGCAGTTCAAGTCCTGAACTGTCAGGCCACACATGTGGGATTCCTCAGGGTTCCTGAACGATGCTTAAGAGGCACGCCCTAAAACATAAAGTAGGTGGTGGACTGGATTTGGCATACATGCTACAGTATTAAATTATATGTCTTTTTATTTTTTGGCTTTTTGGGTCACACCCGGTGAGGCACAGGGGTTACTCCTGACTCATACACTCAGGAACTACTCTTGGCAGTGCTCAGGGGACCATATGGGATGCTGGGAATCGAACCCAGGTCAGCTGCGTGCAAGGCAAACATCCTACCCGCTATACTATCGCTCCAGCTCCAACGACCTGTCATGATTTTGACCATCAATATATTTTGCAGGGCTACTTGTAGTTTTCACCACTTCACAGATGCAGAAACTGAATCTGAGAGAGATGATGGGGCTTCGGTGAACTCTTGGAGATGTCAGTGGCTGACCCTGGCTTCCAGCTCAGGATTTCCTCGCCACCATGTAGGGGTGAATCTTTCCATTTCCAGGCATCTGCAGCCCATCATTCTGGCTCTTTGTAGCCTGGATCCAGTTCCTCAGCTACTTACCACTTCTTGCATACCCTCTGCAGACCTTTCAGGGCACATTATTTAATTTATTTATTGGGGGCTCCCAACCAGTGCTTGGGGAGTCAGGGAACTTCTCCTGGTGGTCTTTCAGACAAGCAAGCAGGCAGCACAGTAGGGAGACCTGAGCAGGAGACATGAGCTACTGCAAGGACCACCAGGACCATCCCCAGAGGTGCTCACAGGCCTGTGGACCACACCCTGTGGTCAGTGGTGCTCTGAGGTTCCAGACCTACACCTGGTGATGTTTTGGGGACCACGTAGTTTCAGGGAAAAACCAGGGTAAGTTAATTGCCGGGCACGGCATGCACTTTAGCCCCGGTACTATCACATTATCTCTCTTAACCATCAGGCCAGTTGCAGGAGGGAAGGGCTCTTTTCTTGTTTGGAACCCGAGGCTTGCAAAGGAGAAGAGAGGGTTTTTAAGAGCCACACTGAGAAACTAAACATGGCATTGGATTTGGGTCTCTCTGAGTCAAGGCCAAAAAGCCTCCCTCCAGATACCAAAAAAAAGAAAGGTTTATAAATTTTGAATTATCATAACATGTGCCTATTCTACAGGAATTAGGGTAATCAAAAGAATTATACATGATGGGGCCGGAGTGATAGTACAGCGGGGAGGGTGTTTGCCTTGCACGCGGCTGACCTGGCTTGGATCCCCGGCATCCCATATGATCCCCTGAACACCACCAGGAGTAATTCTTGAGTGCAGAATCAGGAGTAACCTCTGAGCATCGCCAGGTGTGGCCCAAAAAGGAAAAAAAAAAGAATTATACAGGATACAGGGCCAGAGTAAATAGTACAGCAGGTAGGGCATATGCCTTGCATGCAGCCAACCTGGGTTCGATCCCCAACATCCCATATGGTCTTCTAAGAATCACTAGAAGTAATTCCTTAGTGCAAAACCAGGAATAACTCCTGTGCATTGCCTGGTGTGACCCCTAGCCCCCAATAAGAAAGCAAAAATAAAATCATACATGATACAAAAGAACCTCTGCTACCAATTTGATGTGCACTTTCCCATTTTTTTTTTCTTTTTGGATCACACCTGGCGATGCACAGGGGTTACTCCTGGCTTTGCAGTCAGGAATTACTCCTGGTGGTGCTCAGGGGATCATATGGAATGCTGAGAATCAAACCCGGATTGGCCGCGTGCAAGGCAAACACCCTACCCGCTGTGCTATTGCTCTAGCCCCTGCACTTATAAATTTGTCATGTGTCACACAAGATAGGAAACATTTCCCTGTGCCATAAAATGTTCAATAAAAACACCATTTTAAGGGCTACATCATTTTCCATATAGAACAAAACTTTTTTTTTTTTTTTTTGCTTTTTGGGTCTCACCCGGAGATGCACAGGGGTAACTCCTGGCTTTGCACTCAGGAGTTACTCCTGGCGGTGCTCAGGGGACCATATGGGATGCTGGGGATCAAACCCGGGTCGGCCGCTTGCAAGGCAAACGTCCTACCTGCTGTGCTATCGCTCCAGCCCCTAGAACAAAACTTTTTAAAACAACTTAGATTTTATTTTTTTAAAATTTCTATTCCTTACATAAGAACTTTGATTACATTCCTGTATATTAATCTGTGTGAATCTATATTTCTCCAGGAAAAATTTCTATAAGGGGAATTAATTTTTCCAATGGGCATTAATTAGCTTGCAAGGTCTTTGTATAAAATTTTAGATAGAAATTTTAAGAAACCTGTGCTAATTTTTATTATCCTCTGTAAGCCAGAGGATAATAAAAATAATGAAATTTCAAACATTTTATAATTTTGTAGATTAAAATGTTAATTTTTTTTTGCTTTTTATTAGTTACTGAGGTTTGGAGTGATCTTCTTATTGGTATGTAAAAATTCTTTACATCTTCAGGACATTAATAGATTTTTTTCTGGCAAATGTCACTCCCAGATTCTTATTTGTCTTTTAAATAAAAATAAATTTATCCATATATACTTATAATCTTATTCATCTGAAAGCACAGGCAGCCCATTAGCATTCAATGCATAGCACAATGAGAGTAGTGGCAAGAATATATCCGTCTATGGGAAGAATTTGCTAAATGACTGGGGATTATAAGCAGAGAGACTTAGTCATGATTCCCAGGTCTCGGGGACCGACTGTAGACTTGCTGAGCTATGCTTTCACGTGGAACTCCAGGGTAAAACTCAACCCAGATAGAAGACAGCCACAAAATAGAGATGAGCACAGGAGGTTGATCTTAGCACTCAGCAGAGGACCGCCTTTGTTCTATATTCAGCCCCCGAGCACTGCATCCCTCAACTTTCTTCCAAATAAACACAAGAAAATAAAAAAACAATGTAAAAAAAGCTTTATTTGGATGACTACAAAACTGAAGACGGGCAAGAACTTTTTCTTTTCATACACATTGGCAAATTTAGAGGAAAAATGCTTTGAAAAGTGACATTTTCGTACCTTCATTCTCAATCCTCTTTCATTTAGAGGGACAAAGTCAACCTTGACATCAGGTAAACCCCCCTTTTTTAGGAAAACAATAGCATTTCTTTCTCTGTGTCTCAGTGAGCTGGGTTAGTGATTTTTATTCTTGGCACTACTGATTCATGGGGTCAGATAATTATTTGTTGTTGGAAACTGAAAAATGAATAACCCAATAGTTTGCCTTTAAGTATATGAAGAATTGAACAAAATATGAGAGAACTGCCTTTTGTCCCCCTGTTGATCTATAAGGTTGAATTAATTCCAGGAAGAAAGATATCAGGATCAGTGTAAGAAATCTTTGTCATAATGAAAGCTGTGCAAAAAGGGGATGGCCAAGCTCCAGAATTAATGAGCCTGTCTGCTGGAGGCATTCAAGGAGAGACTGGATTGTTCTTAAGCAGATGCTATACACTCATCTCATACAAAGACACTCTGATGGAAAAAAAAATTGAGGAATTCCAAGTTTAAAGTTACCCCCTGTCCCTGAAATTCTATACACCCATGTTTCTTTTAAAATATTTCATAGTCAGATATTATTCCTACTTAGAAAATAGATTTTCTTCAGAACAGAAGAATCACTTTTCTACAGTAATCAACATTCTTTTTTACACTACACTGCACTGTAGCACTGTCATCCCATTGTTCATCGATTTGCCCGAGCAGGCAGCAGTAACGTCTCCATTGTGAGACTTGTTACTGTTTTTGGCATATTGAATGTGCCGAGGGTAGCTTGCCAGGCTCTGCCATGTGGGTGGGGTACTCTCGGTGGCTTGCTGGGCTCTCAGAGAGGGATGGAGGAATCCAACAGGGGTCGGCCGCATGCAAGACAAACGCCCTACCCGCTTAAGGCAGTAGTAGCCTTACTACTGCTCCTGCCTTGTTTTACACATTTTACAAAAACTGAACTCTTTGGGGATCCCCAGAGAAATCATGTTTTCAAGAAGTTGAATTAGGAACCCTCAGTAAAAACAAATTCGAGTTACACTAGCCCAAACTGGAGGGTTTGTTCGTTCCTTCTTTCTTTGTCAATAGGTTCCACTCAAGAGAGCTTGGACAATAAGGGCCGTCCTCACTGCACTTAGAGAACTATCTGGTTCCAAGGATCAAACTCAGAGCCTTACAATGCTCTAACACTTGAACTCTCATTCAGGGCTCCTTGAAAAATATTTCATGGTCACTTTCAATATCATATGATTGAAAACAGACAAAAAGAGCTTTCTGCAATTCAGCTGGACAAAGGACAGAGTGTGAGAATGGGGTCTTGTCCTCCTAAGCAGATTCTATATTCAGTGCAAAGACTGTGTTGAGATGTCAACTGACCCTGAATTGAGATCGAGTTTTCTGGAGCCCTGTAGCTTCTGAAGGGCCAGGATCCTTTTCTTTTTCTACTAGAAGCTATAGAAAATGGAAAGCTGGGTTTTTAACTTAGCAGGCACTGTTAAAAAAGAACATAAGTCAGCAGATGATAACAGTCAGAGTCACAAGGCAGCAGGGATCAAGGATCTGTATCAGCATGAAGAGAAGCCAGGGATCGAGAAGGTCCAGAGACCTGCTGAAACCATGAGTCAGCAAGAGCCACAAGTCACAGAAGCCACAAGCATCAACAGGAGATGTAGTCCAGGAGAAACCTGCTTTAAGTTATAAGATGTACTTTCAAATGGTATAAAGTCTTAAAGGGTTCTTAAAACTACTACTATAACTATGTGTCAGACGCAACTTCCAATACAAAAAGAAGGTCAAATATTTGCTCAATGTATGGAGCAAAAAGGCAAAGGAGGTTGATATTTGCCATTGAGTGGATATCTCTACTGTGTCAAAACTCTCTGGAATTTCAAGGCAAAGCATTCAATTTGATAAAACTGCTGTAGGGTTTTGGCAATATCTCAAAGGGATTGTACACATGCTTTGCACGTGGTGGCCCAGATTCAGGCCCTTTTACCACATCATCCCCCAAATACAACCAGGTATGATGCCAAGTGTGACTGAATCCTTTAATTCAATATAATTTTGAGGGCATGTGACTTAACATTCTAGAAATCTGTGTGGCATAGCTGGTTCCAGAGAGCCAGCACCATCAGTCAAAACAAACACACCTGCACATTCTTCTCTGCCTGAGCTCTGGTGATTGAAAACTGATTACTGGTTTAGGTCACTGTATTGGATCCATTCTTAGAGTCAGATATTGGGCGGTTTTCTTTTTTTTTGACATCTCATGCACTTCAAGCTACATGACTTGGGATAGGTGGTTTATAAAGAGAGAATAAGCAAGTCAAAACAAATGTCCAGAAGACGCATCTTCTGAGAACTTCAATATCCCTTTCAATTTGTCAAAATCTGCTTTTAAAAATGTACAGAATGGTTTGCTCATGACCATTTATTATTTGCTGGCCTTTCCAGAGAACCCGAGTCTAAGGGAACCTCCAGGGCTATGTCCCTTGCTGGGGGACTGGGAAGTGGAATATAGCAAAGATAAAGCTGTTTGAGAGGTATCAATTATAAGAAGAATCATATAGCTATAGACAACCTTAGACCAGAAAGGAAAAAAACTTTTCCTATAATATCTAGAAAATGTAGTGAGAGAGGAAGCATTCAAATTCTGTCTTAAAATATAAGTTTGCCAAGTGGAAATGAGATGGAATGACTATTTTATTTTACTGCTTGGGGACCACAGGGACCGAACCCACAGCTTCATACATTTGAATCCTGAGTTTTATTGCTGAGCTACATTTACAACCCCAAGAGAATAGGTAATTTTATTTTATTTTATTAGTATTTTGGGCTTTTTTTTTGGTTTCTGTTTAGGGGCCACACCCATTGATGCTTAGTGGTTACTCCTGGCTCTGTACTCACAAATTACTTCTGGTGGTATTTGATTTGAGGGACCATCTGGGATACCAGGGATTGAAGCTGGGTCAGCTGTGTGCAAGGCAAGTGTCCTACCTGCAGAACTATACAGCTCTGACCCCAACAGAGTAGGTAATTTTACTGATCAGCACGGGAGTTTTGACCTACTCCATTTCCGACCTGGGCCGTTCACCCCTACTTAGGCAACCTAGTGGTCCTCCGCTCCCGGAGGGTCACCATATTGATGCCAAACTTAGTGTGGACACCCGATCGGCATAGCGCACTACAGCCCAGAACTCCTGGACTCAAGCGATCCTCCGACCTCAGCCTCCCAAGTAGCTGGGACTACAGGCGCGTGCCACCACGCCCGGCAGAGTAGGTAATTTTAAAACTCTAAGACTTGTCCAGTATTGTGTGCAAATGTTTGCTTTGGGTATTTTTTGTGTATTTATATTATTATTCAAACAATAGTAACAAATACTATTATTATCATGTGCTGGAGCAACAGCACAGCAGGTGGGACATTTGCCTTGCATGCGGCCAACCTGGGTTTGATTCCTCTGTCCCTTTCGGAGAGCCCAGCAAGCTACCGAGAGTCTCCCGCCTGCATGGCAGAACCTGGTAAGCTACCCGTGGTGTATTTGGTAGGCCAAAAAACAGTAACAACAAGTCCCACAATGGAGATGTTACTGGTGCCCGCTCGAGCAAATCGATCAACAATGGGACAACAGTGCTACAGTGCTATATTATTATAAAAATATTACTCATATAATATGTATATGAATTAGTTCATTAAGTCCTCATTGGAACCAGATGAAGTAGGTTAAATAGTATCCCCTTTTAACAGTACGGAGGCAGAGCCCTGAGAGATTTTGGTCATTTTCCTAAGAACTACCCTGAAAGTGTGTGGTAGATATGAATTCCAATTTAGGTATTTCGACTCGAGGTATTTGTTAACCGCTTTGCCAACTCTCTGATCAAAAATCAGCAAAGCAATGGAGATGTTGGGTACTTTCAAAGCATGCCCAAATTCTTTGATCTTATTTCCTATGAGAGGTGGTGTCCAATTTGCCTCTCCATGAGTATGGGCTGGATTTAGTGACTTGCTTCTAATGAATCTATTAAAGTGGAAGCAATGGTGTGTGCCTTTGAAGACTAAGTTATAAGGATCACTGGTTCACTCTCTCAGATCACTCATTCTGGGGAAGCCAGCTGACATGTTGGAAGGATGCCAAGAATTCCTTCAGAAAGACCCACATCATGAGAAGCCACGTGTCTGGCCAACAGCCAGCAAGAAACTTAGGCCTCCTGCCATCAGCCATGCAGATGAATCTGGAAACGGTCTCTCCAGACTCCACCAAGCCTTCAGAACCTTGCAGCTTTCCCTGACATCTTGCCTTGGCCTTGCCCTGAGATCTTAAATCGAAACTCCTCAACGAAATTGTAATGAATTCCTGACTCACAGACACTGTGCAGAAGCAAATAGGGCAAGTCGTTACACAGCAACTGGCAACTACTTCCAGTATCAGAATAGTCAGTATTTACAATGTGCAGTGACAGTCAGTGTTTGAGGGCAAAATGTCAGAGGTAAAAAAATAAAATCAAGGAGAACGGTTTTAGGATAAAACACTGCAGCCAGTCTGCCAGCTCAAACTCACAAGATCCATTTCCCTAAAGCAGCATTCAACTATTCCACTCTCAACCTCTCCCACACCCAGCCAGAAAAAAAAAAAAGCTTCAACTTCTTTAACTCCTTGTCCAGGTCGTTCTATTGCTTTCATGACACCATTCCTTTTCCAGCCAGGCCTGCACAACATGCCTTCCCAACCAGAAATCCAGGCTCCTATTTTATTAATCTTCCTCCTTGCACACAACCTTTTGGTCACTGCAGGGGCTCTGTAAATGTTTGGGGATGAACACTGCCCATTCTGAAACCACAGGTTGATGGATTGACTTTTATTCAATTCCAGCCGTCATGCTGTTTTCTTGTGTATGGCTTGGGCTATAATGTCTGTGAGCAAGATGGATTGAGACCCAGAGGCAAATTAGTTTAAAGTACCAGTAGGTAGGTTGGACTCTTTGCCATAGAGATGTAAAATGTTTCATCCACCTATGTGGATTCAGAAATGATGCATACTAGAACTTCCATTGTGGGCTGGTGGAACCAGGCAGTGAGCCAGAGATATTCTTGGGAGGTAAGTAATGCTTATCACCATGGGTGAATCACATCGATACAAGCCATAGTTTCTAGGTAACATTTGAATTAATTCCTTTTTATTTTTGCCATATTCTCCACTCTGTGTTCGGTTCTTACACATAACATATGTTAGATACATACTTGCTAAAGTAGAGAATAATTAGCATTCATGACATTGATAGTCTCTAGGAAAAGCAGTTCCTACGTAGAAGCAGTTAAGTCTCATTGAAGAGAGATTCGGGATAAATAAGGAGTCTCTGTAATCACAGAAGACCAGAGACAGGAGCATCCTAGTATAAATATGCAAGCAAAGATTAGAACCCCAGGACTCTGGGGAGACGTTCAGGAAGAAGAATACAAAAAAAAAAAAACATTGAAAAAAGATGAGATTCAGTCATATCGGTTTATGTAAGAGACATCTGCTGGATACATGATGCTGTTTGCTTTTAAAAGTAACCACAATATCTCTTCTTTTAGTGATAATTGCCAGGGTTTTATTGAACAAACAGCCTTGGTCCATATCATTTTAATGGCATTAATTACTCCAGGATTTTAGGAAAGGCATGTGACCCTTAACTGGCAACACAAATACTTTGCTCTCTTCATTAAAGTGACTGGTTCATGACTAGTTCAACAAACCTCTACTTTATGAAGGCCACACACAACAAACCCATAGTCAATATAATAGCAAATGGTAAAAAAATCTAAAAAATGTCCTCAAAGATCAGGTACAAGGCAACGATATCTATTGTCACCATTATTAGTCAACATATTGTGGTCTTGGCCACAAGGAATCATGTGAGAAAATGAAATAAATAATATTAGAATTATAGACAAAGTTAAACTATCACTATTTGCAGGTGATATGAAAATTATACAGAGAAAATCTTAAAGACTCCACTAAAAGTAACAATAAACCAATGCAATAAAACGGCAGGCTACAAAATAAATACACAAAAATCTGTTGCTTTCTATATGAAGGCAATAAGCTAGAAAGAAAGAAATAAAGAAAAAATCCATTTGTGATTGCATAAAACCTAATTGAGTGCTTGTGATTAAACTTAACAAAGGAAGTTAGAGATGTATATATCAAAAACTTCTGTTAAAAGAAATAGAAGACACAATAAAAAGGAAAGTTCTTCAATAACCTTAGATTAATATTTTAATCACATACCAAAGTATTATAGATTCAATGTAATCCCTATAAAATTCCAATATATAAAAATTTATAAAAATATAAATATATACTAAAATATATAAATGTATAAAAAATATATAATCCCAATATATAAGATTTCTTTAAGAAAATTGAACAACCATGACTGCAACCAATACTAAAACTCACTCTGCAATCACAAAAATAAAACCCAAATAGCCAAAGTAATCCTTAGACAAAAATAAGCAAGGCACCCTGACTTCAGATTATACTACAAAGCTCCAATAAATAAAAAAACTCTTGGTATTGTAAATTAATAATGGGCACACATATCAATGACCTAGAATCAAAAGTCCTAAATTAAGTCATATGTATGGAGAGTTAATTTATGACAAAGAAGTCAGAACCATTAAATGACGAAAGAAAGCTTGCTTTAACAAATAGTTAAATAGCAACATGCAAAAATAAAATGAAATTGAACCATTTTGTGACACTATTGCACAAAATGTTAACCAAAAATGCATCAAAGAATTACTTGTTAGAATGGACCCATTGATAAAAACATAGGCAATACAATCTGTGCTATTGACTTCAGTCATGTGTAATTGAGGAATTCATCTCCAATGGCAAAGAAAAGCAAAAATGAGCAAATGGACCACACTAAATTATAGAGCTTCTTACCAGTGAAAGAAACTATTAATAAAAATGAGGAAACTTCCTACTGAATCGAAGAAAATATTCGCACACTATACATCTGATAAAATGACTAATAGCTGCAATCATAAAGTCACAACACTCTAACACTGACATACACAAGCAAGTCCATCAAGGAATGGTGAGAAGAGTCCACTTGACATCACCAGAGTCACGTGTCCACGTGTCGAATGGGCACATTAAAAATGTTTTATCTTGCAGGGCCGGAGCAACAGCACAGTGGATAGGGTGCTTGCCTTAACACGGCCAGGCTGGGTTCAATTTGGGTTTTATCTGCAATATCCCAAATGGTCCCCTGAGCCTTTCCAGGAGTGATTCCTGAGTGCAGAGTCAGGAATAACCCCTGAGCATCACCAAGAGTGGCCCTCTATATACATATATTATATTACCCTAATATATTAACATATAATATGTTATATACATTGTAATTATAAGTATATTATCTTGCATTATTAAAGAAATGCAATTTTAAAACAAGTTGGGGACAGAGCAACAGAACAGAGAATGGGGCACTTGCTTTGCACATGGCCAACTTGGATTTGATGCTTGGCACCCTGTATGGTCCCCTGAGCACTGTCAGGAATGATCTGAATAAGCGTCAGGAGTAAGTAACCCCTGAGCATCTCAAGGTATGGCTCCCACAAAAACAGAAAACATTGCTATTTAAAAACAACATTCTCACACATGTGAGAGTAAGTTATATCCAAAAGTCCAGAAATGACCAGTGATGTCAGGGATGTGGAGGTAGAAGAACCCTCATCTTACTGTTGGTACGACTACAAGTTGGTCCTACCTCCATGGAAAATCATATGAAAATTTTGTGAAATATTTAAAGAATAGGTCAACCGTATAATCCAGTAACTCCACTCTTAGGTATTTTTTGAAGAACACAAACCTAGTCATTAAAAAAATATGCACCCCTCTGTTCATTGCAGAAATACTTCTTATAGCCAAAATTTAAAAACGAACCAAGAGCCCCACAACAGCTGAGTGTGTCACAATATGATTTATGTACACCACAGAGCACCACTCAACTATAATGAAAGATGGATTTGTGTTTCGGTTTCGTGTGGGGCCCTGTGGGGACTTTTGGTAGAAGCATTAGTCTTTTCTTCCACACCCAGCACCATTAGGCCTTTGATCTTGAGGAACTTCCCGCCCAATTGCCCAGGGATGGGAATGTTTTCTTAATTTAGGCAAAATGATGGGCCCTTGGGAATGGGACCCTGAGAAAACAGTGGGACCTTGAATATTTATGTATGTGCCTGGGGCTCGACAAAATGCCAGCTATAGCCTCTTTTCCTAGAAAAGGGAATTTCTCCAGGGTAGGTGGGAGGGTGGGAGGGTCTTGAGAGAACAGAGGGGACCTTGGGGGTGCAGTTAGGGAAGAGGTGCTGCCACTGTCTAGAACTGCTCCTGTCCACAGGTATGGGCAGTGGAGGGAGAGAGAGGGGGGGGAGGAGGGAGGAGAGGGGATGAGAGGGGAGGGTAGGAGAGGAGAGGGGAGGAAAGGGGAGAGGAGAGGAAAGGAGAGGAGAGGAGGGGAGGGGAGAGGAGAGGAGGGGAGGGGAGAGGAGAGGAGAGGAGAGGAGAGGAGAGGAGGGGAGGGGAGGGGAGGGGAGGGGGAGGGGAGGGGAGGGGAGGGGAGGGGAGGAAAGGGGAGGGGAGGGGAGGGGAGGGAAGAGGGGTGGAGAGGGGAGGGGAGGGGAGGGTGCTCACCGTTGATGGAATTACACACACCTGGGTTCCTCTGCTGGTACCTTCATGTGTGAGGCCTGTCCGAACGTGTGGAGAGGGGCATCGAGCATGGCTGTGGCTAGGTTCCAGTGATCTTCTGCTCTGCTCGGGGTGAGGAGGGAAGCTGGAGCCCATCCCCTCCGAGGGGCCCCAGGGAAGACAGCCAGGAGTGCAGGCAAGAGACTCTCATTATCACTTCAATATATATACATTCATAGAGAATCAATATCACTTCAATATAAATACATTCATAGAGAAAAATGATAGTTTTAGGAATGGGCACATGACCCAACCAAGCAATGAGAATCAGTGAGACTGTTGCTACAAATGCCGGAAGAGAACTTTCCCTCATTTTCCCTCATTTTCTAATGGGTTTGTTGCCTTCAGAAATTCTAGCAATTCATCTTTCCTCCAAGTGGGGGAGCTCAAGGGTGAAGCCAACAGAGTAGTAGTATTCAGAGGTTTGGGGTGAGGATAAAACTCTGTCTTAATGACCTACGTTAACATACCTCTGTAATGACAAATAAGAAAGAAGCTGCATGCCGTGAGAATTAGGAAACTGTAATGAAAATTAAGAAAATGTGATGGGGACGGGGAAACAGAACTGATCCCCTAGTTAAAGATGAGAAGGGAGGGAGAAGCATCCCTTTATGACTCCAGTCAACTGTGTCAAGGGCCAATCAGCTCACCAGATTCATGGGAGTGCACAGGAGATGGTACCTGAAGGCTGCACCAAAATTGGGCAAGATATACTGACACTGACTGCTTTTCTTTGAACACCTGGAGCCATACCACATGGGAATGATGCATTGATTGTGTTTCTCTTACTTATTACCTCTATATCCCCTGTTTCACTGATAAGGATGTAGGTGTATTGTAGCCCACCTTTAGAGGATAAAAGAGAGACCCTCTCAGCAAACCGGTCTCCATGTTTCTTTCTCTTCTGACTTGGGGTCCTAAACTTAGACTCCATGTTTATTAGATAGTCTCTAACAAACTCACTATCCCACCCTAAGTGTTCACTCGAGGCTTGCGCCAGCACAACACCTCCGCCTTAATATATCTTTGGGCTCCTTAGTTGTATAAGGCAAGCTCCCTTTTTCAATCATAAGTCATCTTGAGTTCAAACTTTTCTGCCACTCCTCATGTGAAGAGTCCTCGCCAAAGGGACTATATGTAGAGTCACATCCAAAGTAAAAACGCGCCGAATCAAAGCAGAAAAACAGAGTATGTTCCCACTCATTAAGAACCTTAATTTTAACTTACTAATGTTTTTTTCCCCGTCATTATTCAATGGTATCCACCAACTGTTTTCTCCAAATGATTAAGCAATCATATCTCCAAGTTATTATCCCAGCAGATGTGAAATGCTTTCTTTATCACGTTCTAAATTTCCCTGTAATTTTCTTTGGTCTTTCTCTGGTCTCTCTAGTCTATTCCATTGATCAGTATATTCACATGCTGTCGATTTACTGTTTTGTAATGTAGCTTTATAATGCATATTAATATCTATTGATTGTTCATTACCTACCCCCTGCCCCTTCAAAATGATGTTCTCTTGCTTGCACTGTTTTTGTCAAAGAGAATTAGAGATGTATTGTCAAGGCTTAAAGAAAACCCTCTAGGATTATTATTAGCGATAATAAGAGATAATTGAATATTTCCGCTTAGTTTATATTTTGGTGTATTTTTTTATTTTTCAACTCCTTGCATACCTCTCAGTAAAATTTTGTAAACTCATCTCATTTTTAAAAATTCCACTATTTATTTATTTATTGAATCATTGTGAAATACAGTTACAAAACTTTCATGTTTGAGTTTCAGTCATACAATGATTGAACACCCATCCCTCCACCAGTGCACATTCTCCACCACCAATGTCCCTAGTATTGCCCCCTCCCCTTTCCAACCCTCCCCCTGCCTCCCAAGAACAGCAGACACAAGGGCCAGGAATATTGCTCCATAGTTGGAAGCCTGTCTTATGAGCTGGGAGAGGAGGCAGCTGGAATAGAGAAGGGATCACTAAGTCAATGATGGTTGGAAGAAGCGTTTGGGATGGGAGTTGTGTGCTGTAGATAAAGGACCAAACGTGATAGCCTCTCAGTATCTATATTGCAAACTATAAAGCCCCAAAGTAGAGAGAGGGTATGGGGGTAATTTTTAAACATATAATTTAATTCTTGAATAAGAATACATTTTTCTTCCTATCCACTGCCAGCATCTGGACTGGTTTTGAAGTAGGCGGGCAGGTAGGGAAGACCCCTTCCCAAGGCAGTGGCAGTAAATCTCCTGGGAAGTAATATCCCTGACCTCATGGAGACCTGGTGCCAGTCTGTAACAGACCCTAGGAGGCTGAACCCCCTCCAACAACAGCTCCTGCAGAAACGAAAGTCGGGAAAGGAACTTCAAAGAAGACCTTCACCACTCCCAACCCCCTAGTTAAGCTCCTAGCAAGGGATTTTCACCTCGGTAGAAGCCCCACATGGGGGCAGGCTGGAGAAGCCCTATGAAGGCCACCTGGAACAAAGGAAGCACACACATATGCTGCCTGAGCCCATGTGCTCCCTGTGCCCATGTGGCCGAGCACATGTGGTGGCTGAGCACATATGTCGCCAGCATCTCCCCTCTTGAGATGTGGACTCTCATGCGTTCCTGTCTAATGCAGGGATGTGCGTAGGGGCTCTCTCCGCCCTCGGAGAAGCCCGGTTCTATCTTAAGTGTGTAACTCTCCACTCCCTCCCACTTTCTCTCTTTCCTCCCCTTAAAACCTCCAAACAAAAACTGTAATTTCACTGCTTGTCTACTCTTGAAATTCCTTTCCAGGGGGCTAGACAAGAACCCAGTAACCCTGGGTCCCCAGTGGCAGAGGCAGATGGGGAGAACGTGACTGTCTTTCTCCTCCTCACTTCATATAAGTCATCCGTGGGGCCCCTGACATCAGTTTGATTGGGCATACAGTGCATCCCACAAACCCATGGTTACCTCGTCTCCAGTAAACTTAACTTCCACTCCATCTCAGCTATCCACTGTCATCCCGTTGCTAATCAATTTGCTTGAGCAGGCACTGTTTTTGGCATATCGAATACGCCATGGGGAGCTTGCCAGCTTGTGTGGGTGAGATACTCTCGGTAGCTTGCCGGGCTCTCTGAGAGGGACGGAGGAATCGAACCCATTGGCCATGTGCAAGGTCGGGTAGAGCTGCAGGTAGCACAGCCCTACCCGCTGTGCTATCGCTCAGCTATCGACTCTGATAAAAATGTAACAAGATGATCCAGTTTCCATTCTATCTCAATGACTTGGACAGTGAGCTGCAGTGGAGGACTAGTGAATTGAGAGATATTGTGAAAAGTCAAGAAAGAGCTTTATTGGTAACAAGTTGGCAGGTTGGAAGATGGTGGACTCATGTCCTCAAAGTCACCATTTTGTCTGCAAGGTCACAAGCAGCTATTTTATGTGTAGAAAAGATAGCAGGGAAGCACATTTTTAGGAAGGGTAAGTGGTAGATGGGCTGGTGCCAGAGAGATCCATCAATTCCATGCTGGGCTCATCTCCTAAGACACACCTCCTTGATTTGTAAAACAAAAGAAAAGTTTTCTGAGTAAAAGATTTCAACCTGTCCCTGTTCTTATCTTTACCTTTGGGGGAAAGGACAAAGTAAGGGCAACAGTTCCTACCCAGAAGAGTTCCTGGTTCTCCGTTTTGAATTCAGCTCTTTGTTTTACCTTGTCACTGTTCCCAGACCCCTCCACTCTACTTACACAGGCATGCAGACCTCAATTCCTCCAACTTCCTAGCTCACATATGCAGATCACTACCATTCTTTCATTTCTTAGGTAGCTGGTTTGATGTTTTCTGTATCCCTCAGGGTCTATTGAAGAGAAAGAAGCCAGATGAGTTTAGAAAGTTATTACAGAAAAAGAATTAATATTAAGTAGTGTAAATTGAAGAACGGAAAAGGCAAAACTCTCTAATGTTGGGATGAAGCTCGAGGAAGCAGCTGGTCCTGCTAAAAAGAAGGAAAAAGGGTAAGACTTTGGAATTGTTCAATTCTAGAAGGTTGGAGATGGGGCCCCATGGAGAAAGAAGCGAGACTGGAGTAAAATTTTGGCTCGACTGGTTCCAAAACCTGCAGGTGAGATTCAGCTGCTCTCCAGGAGGGCTGTGTCTCTGCTCTCTGAGGATGCATGCTAGTTGGTTGTTTTAATGTCAGTGGGCCCCACGGGTGGCTTCTGTGAAGGAGCGAAGAGAAAGATGGTCACTTTCCCCCTATCCTCCTCTGCCACCCAGGACCCAGGGTTACTGGATTCTTATCTCACCTTGCAAAAGAGAATTTCAGGAGTAGATGAGCAGTGAAATGACACAGATTTTATTTGGAGGGTTTTTGAAGGGGAGAAGGAGGAAAAAGTGGGAGAGAGTGGAGAGTCACACACTCAAGAGAGAGCATGGTCTTCTCCAAGGGCAGAGAGAGCCCCTACACAAACCCCAGCATTAGGCAGGAAAGCCCACATCTCAAGAGGGGAGATGCGGGTGACACATGCGCTCAGCCACAGAGGCGCAAGCAGCACATGGGCTCAGGCTGCATATGCGCGCCCTTCCTTTGTTCAAGGTGCCTTTTCTGGATTTTCCAACCTGCCCCAAATTGGGGCTTCTACCTAGGTCAAAGTCAAAGCTAAGGAGGTTGCCAAGGGGGGTAGGGTTGGGAGTGGTGATGGTCTTCTTTGAAAGTCTTTTCCTGGCGTAAGCTTCTCTAGGTCTGTTGCTGGCTGTAGGTGAGGGTCTTATCAGGCCTTAGTTCCTGTTTTCTGCAAAGTTGGCTTTCCCAACTTCAGGCCTATTACTTCCCAGGAACTTTTCTGCCATCGGCTTGGGAGGGAGCCTTCCCTATCTGCCTGCCTGCCTATATTAGCTGATCCCAGGAACAACAGTCGCACAGAACTAAATAGGACCTTCTTCTCCCTCTGTGGAGACTTGCAGTCATGTTGTACTGTGCACCCTTTGGGCAGCATCAAATTGGAAGTCAACTGGCCATGCAGAAACGTCATCAGAGGAACACCAATCAGCAGTTCCAGGTGGATTTGAAAGTCATAGACAACAGCTTAATAACTGAAGCAACTCTTTCTTTTTCTTTCTCTCCATACTCCCCACCTGTCTTCGCTACCTTGTCTGAATGGGAAACTTCCGTAACTCTCTCTGGTGGAGTTTATGAAACTCACTGGTTGCAAACAGGGGGACTGGTGTCGCTGATTAGTTACCGGTCCAAGCATGGCCCACATGCCTGCATTTCTGTGCTCCCTCACAGCTCATTTCTCTGCATTCTGCTAAGACAGTTTTAAATCTCTATTCTTCTCAAACTTCTCCGTCCTTTTTCCTTTTGTTTTTGCTACAAAAGAAACTTTGGCGCAGGGAGAAAGTGCAGGGGTTAAGACTTGGATGCAGCCAGTCTGTTTGATGCTGGCACCGCATGCTCCTGCACCACCAGGAGGGATCCCTCAGCACATCTCTGAAAATAAATAATACTAGAAACTTCTTAAGTATCTGCTAATAAATCAATGTCTGCATCAACGTCTCCACTTCTCTTACAAGGAAAATGATCGTTGTCTTAGGAAGAACAGTCCCGCTCCTGTTGTCTGGATTACATTTCTTTTTTTAATTAAATTTTTAATTAAATTTCTTTTATTTTGGTGGTGGGGGGTGAGGCTTTAGGGACCTTATACAGCAGTGCTCGAAGCTTACTCCTGGCTCTGTTCCTGGATCATTCTTGACAGTGTTCGGGGGACCAAATGGGGTGCTGGGGATCAAACCCAGGCCAGTCAAAAGCAAGTCATGTGACCTTAGGCTGTACTACCTCTCTGACCCCCTACATGAATTTATTTACTTTGGGTTTGGGGGCTATACGCAGAGCTGTTTAGAGGCTACTTCTGGTTCTATGCTGAGGGGTCATTCTTGGCACTGCTCAGCACTGCAGTACTGAGAAACCAACTGGACTCAGCTCTGTGCAAGTCAAGCACCTTGACCCTGGATTCTATTTCTCTTGCCACCCCGTTTAAATCTTGTCTTATTTTTGGAAATTTTAAGACTTATCCATCCTAATTCCATTCAATTGTTTCCTCTCCCTCTTTACCAGGCTATTGTCTTTGTATTTTCTTTGTTCACTCATCTGTGTGTATGTGTGCACATATAGTCAATCATTTCCTTTTAATTATGAATAAAATTTTTTTTTGCTTTAGTGAATTTTTTTTTGACTCTCATAGGTTAGGAAGTTACAGTACTATAAAGTTTATGGTATCAACATATAAAATTACCATAGCCCACCACAACCAAAATGCCCCCAGCTGCCATCACTGTCCCCCATGTCCATCTTCATCTGGTCTTCCTCCTATCCCACGTGCCCCCCTAAATCCTGCACCCCACATTTGGTAATTGGGTCCGTATAACAATTTGAAAACTAGTACAATCAGCAAAATAGTACAGACACTTTAGAAAAAAACAGTTTAATGGTTATAAAATTAAGCACACAATTTCCGTAAGACTCAGCAGTCCTGCTCCTGGGTATTTAAAGACAAAGGAATACTTTGTCCACACAAAAACCTGAATGTGAATGTTGTGTGCAATTCTCTCATGATGATCAAAAATTGGAAAGGATACCTATATCTTTTAACCAATGAATGCACAAAGAATCTGGTATATTCATATGAAGAAATATTCCTCAGTAGTCAAAAAAGTGTTTGTTTGGGTTTTTTATGCTATTTTTTGGTTTTGGGGACACACCCAGTTGTGCTCAGGGGTTACTCCTGACTCTGTGCTTAGGGATCCCGCTGGCTGGCTCAAGAGAGCAGATGAGGTTCCAGTGCTTGAACCCAGGCCAACAGCATGCAAGGCAAATGTCCTACCCATTACATTATCTTTCTGGCCATGAGGTGTGAACTACTGATACACACAGCAACATGGATAGATGTGAAACACATCGACCAACTGTAATCAGAGAGACTCAAAAAGAGAACCAATTGGGCTAGAGTAATAACACAAGAAATAAGACACTTGCCTTACATGAGATCGATCTGGGTTCGATCCCCAGCATCCCTGAGCACTGTCAGGAGTAATTCCTGAGAGCTAAGCAGAGTAAGGCCTGAGCATGGCCAAAACAAGAGAGAGAGAGAGAGAGAGAGAGAGAGAGAGAGAGAGAGAGAGACACGCTTATGATTCCCTTTATATGGAAAGTTGAAGTAAAAACAAAGTACAAATCAATAATAACAGTTAGAAATAATTGAGGAGCTGGCGAGAGAGAATAACAGGTAAGGTGCTTGCCTTGCAGGCAGCTTATATGGGTTAGATCCCCAGCATCTTATACTGTCCCCAAGCACCATAAGGAGGACTCCTGAGTACTGCGACCAACAGTAAGTCCTGAGCATAGTTGGGTGTTGCCCAAAAATCCAAATCACAAATAAGCAAAAAGAACCCCTCTGAAGTACTAAGGATATGGTTCAAGAGACTTGTATGGATCAGGCTCTGGTTTTGATCCTGGCACCACATACTCCCCATACTGTGTATAAACACACATACACACACATACACATACACACGCACACGCGCACGCACACACACACACACACACACACTCACACACTGGTACCAGCACCAGAGGGTGTCCTTCCCAGCATTGCTGCTACAATTGCTAGAAATTCCTTTTAAATATAAAGTTAAATGAACTTTATATAAAGTTCAAATAAACTTCCACTAAAACAAGACATTTCACCAAAGTGTCCCTCGGACTCTCACCCTGAATCACTATAGCTGAATCACTAGAGCCAACATCCCTCTGACTTTCATGAGAAATTTTAACAAAGCCGATGTCTAAACCCATTTTTCTACAATGTCTTTTTCCATTCACTCATCCACTAATCTCATCCTTCTTTCATATTCTTAAGCCACTGAGCACTTCTATTTGTCTTTGATAAATGTGTTCAGTAACTCCCCAGCAGTTGGAAATCCCCTCTTCCCCGAGTTTCATCTTTCTTAGCTAGTGCCAAGGCAGTCACTGTGTGGGTACCCTCAGTCACTGTCCCTGTCTCGGCTGCAGCTCATTCTGTGATCTAGGAATGACCCGGCGAGTGTTTCTGGAAAGTAACGCTTGTTTTGGAACCGGTTGCTACAGAGGATAGAGTGCTTCCAAGTGTTGCAAAAAATTCATGATCTCACCAGATCTGAACTTTCAGATGCTTCTTCCTAAACATCTTCGTGCCATTTATCCTCTCCCATTGAGAAGACAGAAATGAACCATAATTACACAAAAAACTAACAAGGTACTCTTATTTATTTCATTTTCACCCCTCTAAATATATTTCCCCAAAGAATGGACTTCTTTTATTGAACCTTGAAGGAGATGCCTGTCCCTCCCTGGAACGCATTCAGATTCTGGATTTATTGCATGTTCTGTGTATCTTTGTTGATTGATTGGTGCTGAACAGCCAAGCAGCAACATCACTAATTATCCTCAGGATGTAATGCAGTTGAAGAGTCATTAAGGGCTCTCTAAATTTGGAAAGCATCCACCGCCAAACAAAGGGACTCTCTTCTTGCCTCAGCCAGAAGGAGAATGCACAGTCAGGCCCCTGGGGTCCTCTTTGACTCAACTTGGGCTTCATTTATGTTCTAGCAACTCCACTAAAGCAGGGCATACCCCTAATTTTGCCCAGTGACAAAGATGAAGCAAAATTCTGCTGAAATGCCAGCTGCTTATTTTTATCTCTTCTTTAGTAAGAACTTGCTGGGTCTTTCTTTCTTGTGGGGTATGGGGCTGCTCTAGGGCAAGAAGAAAGAAGAAGTTCTTGCTTCATGGCAAGTATGAACCCACCTAGTCCCCTGGATCAGCCTCTCTGTGGCGCCAAAGGCTCTGATGTCGAATGCATAGTAAGCACTGTAGCACTGTCATCTCGTTGTTCGTCGATTTGCTCGAGCAGGCACCAGTAATGTCTCCATTGTGAGACTTGCTGTTACTGTTTTTGGCATAACAAAATGCCACGGGTACCTTGCCAGGCTCTGCCATGCGGGTGGAAGACTCTCTGAGCTTGCTGGGCTCTCCGAGATGGAGGAATTGAACCCGGGTCAGCTGTATGCAAGGCAAACGCCCTACTCGCTGTGCTACCACTTCAAACCCTGAAATTAAGGAGATGTGACACAATGACATGATCAAAACTTGAGTGGGAAGAAAACTGCCTCCATGCTGATAAATGAGCCCTGATCAGGTCGCTGTGGTACTGGTTAACTATCTGCAGCATAAAAAGTGACCAATCAACTGGAGTTATTTTTTCTATTATTAATAGTTGTTGGGGCATTGGTTAAGCAAATTTTTGTTGAGCATCTATTTGGTGTTAGGAGACTGCAAAAGAGCTGGGCTCAAAAGAACAGTCAGGGTTTTGCCAGGTGAAGAGTGAGAGGAAAAGGGACCACATGAAAAAGAAACAGCAGCGTGGAAAAAAACAAGCAAGGCAGGGTATCGAAGGAAGGGGGAGGAGATCATTCATTCAATGAATAAACTTCATGGAAGAGTGTGGAAAGAAAATGGATTTGTAAAAATAAATTAAAGGATGAAATGTTATGCCTAGTTAAATGGACTCTGGACTTTATCCTTGAAGAAATGTAGGAGCCAGTGCAGATTTTTAAGCAGGAACACAATGAAATTTACTGCTCAGTTAAATACGTGTATTTATAATGAAGAACTGGGATCACCACACTAAGGCCTATGGGCCAAATCCAGTCCCTGGTCATTTTATTTTATGGGTCATAAGATTCTACCCACCCTCCCTGCCTCACATTTTCAGATGGTTGAAAATCAAGGGAAGAATATTTTATGGCAGAAGATTATGTGAAATTCAAATTTTACTGTCCATAAATAAAGGTTTTGTGGAGCACAACCACCCCCATTAGTGTGTTTCTTATGCAGAGGTCATCAAAAATATTTGTTCTTAGGCTCTGGAATGTGGCTCAGTGACACAGTGCCTGCCTGGGTGTGGGAGGCTGTAGGCTGGGTCACCAGCACTGCATCATGTCACTGCAAAGTAGAATCCCACCTCTGATCCCAGGCCTGGTGGAGTTCCTGGTCCCAAAGTGGGCAGCCACCCTACATACTGCAGTGACAACAACATAAAAGAAAAGAAAGAGAAAATAAATAAAAACCAACCAGTGAATATATTTGTGTGTGTGTATACATACTAGGCTGGACTGGAACGATAGCACGGTGGTTAAGGCATTTGCCTTGCATGCAGCTGACCCGGGTTTGGGTTTGATTCCTCCATTCCTCTCAGAGAGCCCGGCAAGCTACCAAGAGTATCCCACCCACATGGCAGAGCCTGGCAAGCTACCGAGAGTATCCCACCCACATGGCAGAGCCCGGCAAGCTACGGAGAGTATCCCACCCACATGGCAGAGCCCGGCAAGCTACGGAGAGTATCCCACCCACATGGCAGAGCCCGGCAAGCTACCGAGAGTATCCCACCCACATGGCAGAGCCCGGCAAGCTACGGAGAGTATCCCACCCACATGGCAGAGCCCGGCAAGCTACGGAGAGTATCCCACCCACATGGCAGAGCCTCGCAAGCTACCCATGGCGTATTCAATAGGCCAAAAACAGTAACAACAGGTCTCACAATGGAGACTTACTGGTGCCCGCTCGAGCAAATCGATGAACAATGGAGCGACAGTGCCATAGTTCTACAGTATACATACTACCTACATACTACACTACCTCTCTTTCTCTCTCTCTCTCTCTCTCTATATATATATATATATATGCATATATATACTACATACATATAACCTTTTCTTTTATCAGGTTCTAATCTATAAAGTGATATTAAGATAGAGAGAAAAGGGAGGTGAGGAAAGCCAATGTGAATATCTACGGGGGAAAAAACACTTCATCAGTGTTCCCCCAAACTTAAACACTGGTAAGAGCCCCACCCTAAATTTCTCTGGGAGTTCCAATGACCCTTAAGTTATTTTTCATTAAATGTGAGTTTTGTATATACCTTTACACCTATTAGCAAAAAATTTTTTACTCTTTTAATTCTTACGGAACTCATAATCAAAATAAACTTGAAGATTAATCCAACCCAAACTCCAAGACTATTTGATTTTGCATTAACATCCTTAACTTAATTTGGGAGATCAGGTCCTTCCACTTGCAACATAACCACTACTTGCAGACAAGGCTATTTCCCAGAGTTCTTAGAGCACAGATGTTGAGTTGCATACCTGTGTGATGACTTAATTCACTCACCCTTTTCCAGGTACAAATTCTTTAGAAAATCAAATTCCTCTTAAAAGGGAGTTGGCAACATTTTCTGTGAAGGGTCAGCTAGTACATCTTTTAGCCTTTTCAGGACTCTATTAGAACTTCTCATCTTTGCCACTGTAGCTCTTTGAGACACTCAGAGACAATACAGGGGCCTGGTAATGTTTCAATAAAACTTTATTAAAGGCTCAAGCAGCAGATCTGACTTGACCAGAGGGTTTTAGTGTGTCCACCTCGGTTTTTTTTTTTTGTTTTTGTTTTTGCTTTTTGAGTCACCCCCAGCGATGCTCAGAGGTTACACCTGTCTCTGCACTTACGAATTACTCCTGGCAGTGCTTGGGGAAGCATATGGTATGTCGGGGATTGAACTCGGGTCAGCCACATGTAAAGCAAATGTTCTACCCCCTGTACTATCGCTCTGGCCCTCCACCTTGGTTCTAGATCTCAATCTTCCATCAGGAAAATGGAAAACTGGTAGCTTTCTATTAAGTGGACACTCACTTAAGGGACCAAGAAACCACTGTGGAATGAGTAGGAGTTGTTATTATGAGCAACGATAAAATTTGTTTTCAAAATCAGGCAATAGGTTAGATTTGGTCAGTGAACTTAGGGTTTGACAAACCTGTGCATGGAATACTTTAAAAAACTGATTACTTCTTGACTTAACATTTGTCCCCAAGCCAGTTCACAGGGTTTTTTTTTAAAGAGCATATTGCTACTTTCATTGGCCCAGAATGTGGTTCCCTCCAGGGCCCCTCAACTTGAAGAGACTCTGAGATGCCTGCGGGTCATAACCATTTAGTCCCCACAGGACATCCAGAAGGGCTGGGTAATTATGGACTTTGTACAAAAGCCATCAGAGACTAATGCATACTAACTTTGTCTAAGCACCATGATGTTAGAGCTCTAAAACTCTAAAATGCAGTTTAAAAACAAAAAAAAAAAGATTTGGGGAAAGTTTTTTAATTTGGTATCTTTTTATTCACACCACAAAGCATCTGGGACCAGCGTTTTAAATCATTTTATGAAGTTTTCTATATGTAGAATCACATCTTACCTCTACTCAATAGTCTAACACACCAGAGAATTAATTTTTTAATTATTATTACACCTTAAATTTAGACTAAGAATCCATGTTGAAAGAAAGAAGTACCAGGAAATACCTGTGGCATATTCATTATGCCAAAAGCAGTAGCAACAAGTCTCACAACAGAGATGTTACTGGTGCCCGCTCAAGCAAATTGATGAACAGCGGATGACAGTGCTACAGTGCTACAGTGCTACAATATAAGAAACAGTCTCATTTAATAGAGTGTTGAAGGGAAGGAAACCATAGCCACACACTTCCCATTATGTACTTTTCTCTTCCCAGGATAGTAAATTCATAAAAGTAGGGGAATAAAATCAGATTCTGGATGTGTCTATGTTTCAGCTTTCTTGTTGGTGAATGAATGGATGTTTTCTGTAGCCAGGAAAGAGGGTTAATTCTTCAGCAAGTCTTGTTTTTCTGTAAATCCATTACAAGTTGCATCACCTTAAGTATGTGCCAAGTATGTGTGGATACCAGGCATTGGTGAGGGCAAATGGAAGACAAGTGGGCCCGTGCTCCCAAGAAGATAGCATTGGTGTATGTGCTAGCAACCGCCATTCCCAAAAAAATGTTAGTTTTAATTAAGTGCTCCCTGTGTGCCTAATGCTATGCAGACGCTGCACATGCAAAATCTTTGCTAGCAGAAAATATCCACAGGCTGGGGCAAGCTCTTGCCCTCGGCATGACAAGAATCGAACAAAAGAGGGGTTCAGAGCGATAGTATAGCAAGGAGGGTGTTTGCCTTGCACGCGGCCAATCCGGGTTCCATTCCTGGCATCCCATGTGGAATATCATCCGTGTGACCCCGAAAGTTCTCCCCCTCAAAACAACAACAACAATAAAAAAAATGAAGAATCGCGTAAATGGGTTGGGGCTTATGTTAGCTGGTTTCTCCAAGCCAAGGGGAAACATAAGATTGTTGGTGGCAGTTCCATGTTTTTCGGAGATGGTGATCCTGCAACTGACTTTCACAGTTTCTTGGTTCTCTCTGGGCTTTCCTGTGGTTTACAATGGGCACCTTGTCCTTCCTGTTTTGCTATATTTTGCGGGGTGTGTGTGTGTGGGGGGGGCATACCTGGTGTTGCTAAGGGGTTATTTCTAGCTCTGTATTCAGGAATCACTCCTGGTGTTGCTCAGGGGATGATATGGGATACTGGGGATAGAAGCCAGGTCCGTCACCTGCAAGGCAAATGCCCTCCACACTTATGCTGTCTCTCCAGCCCTGGCACTGTCCTTTGAAGGTAAACTAGGGAGAGGGGTTCAGAACATGAGAGCCCTTGTTAGAGTTTCCATCCTCTAGCTCCTGCCTGGCTAATGCAAAGTTGTGACTTGGAAGAGATCACACTTCCTCCTGAGAAGGACTTTTGCATTGTCTCTTGATTGTTAGCATGACATACTTAAAAATAAAAACATTAATAGCAGTGATATGAATGACATTTTCACTTAATGTACATTATAAGGACCTAGAGACAAAAAAATGTTAAATCCCTTGCCAAAGGCCTGACAGCTCTGGAGTAGAAGACTCAGGTTTTTACCCTGTTTGCTCTTGTCTCTGTGCTTCTACAGTCTCCTTTATTTCTGGAATGTTCTGAAGAGCTGAAGTAGAGGTTCTGAAAGCATGGGACGTGTGACAAAGGTGACTCATTTTTAGGTACAATCCTTCATAGATTGATGAACTTTCAGTGAATACACAATTAGTTGTATGGTGGTCCCGAATGGGTTAGAGTTGAGATGTTGTAGGCTATCCCATATCACTGTATCACTGTCATCCCGTTGTTCATCTATTTGCTTGGGTGGCTGCCAGTAACGTCTCCATTCTTCCCTGTCACATGCTAGTGTAGCCCAATGGCATACTGGGGGATCTTTCAGGATCAGGGGAATGAGGACTGTCGTTGTTACTGTTCTTGTCATATTGACTATGCCACGGGTAGCTGTAATTATACTATAAATTACATTTTAGGTTACTCTGAACTACCTGAAGTGAAAAGTAAACAACCAACCAGTTTTTCCTCTTAGAGATCCCAGTGACTAGCTCTGTTTTTTCCAATCGTTCTCTTCATGAGAGCCACCCAATCACCTTATTTAACTTGCAATCTGCCCCTTCTCTCATCATCATTCAAGGCCTTTTATCTCACTCTCTTTTGTTAAAGAATGTTTCAACTTCCAACATATGGTATTATATTATGTAGTTATTCATGTAATAAGCTTATTGCTATTCTTACTGTTTATCACTTGAAATCTCTTTAGAATATAAAATCAATGAGAGAGAGAGGACGTATGCCTATTTTGTTCCCTAACACATCCCGAGTTCCTAGAAGAGTTTCTTGTAGATAATGGGTACCCAGTAAATATTTGTTTAATTAATAAATGAGTAACTGAGCGCTATATCACTGTATCACTGTCATCTCATTGTTTGTTGACTTACTTGAGCAGGCTCCAGTAACGTCTCTATTCCTCCCAGACCTGAGATTTTAACAGTCTCTCCTTACTCATCATTCCCAACAATTGGAGGCTCAGGGTCAGGGGAATGAGACCTATCATTACTGTTTTTGGTATATCAAATACTTCATGGGGGGCTTGCCAGACACTGCCCGTGGGGTGGGATACTCTCGATAGCTTGCTGGGCTCTCCGAGAGGTATATATACATAAATACGTGTATATATGTATATATATACCAAATCATATATACATATGATTTGTTGCCTACTGTCGGAACTCCATCAAATATTGTGTGGTAATTATGTAAAATGGGTAGGAAGTGTCTTATAATGTGTCCAGAAAGCGACCTGGAGCATGGTGGTGGTTGGGTAGTGGAGGTCGGCTGCCGGGGCTGGGTCCCTTGGGGTGGGGAGGGTTCTTACCCATTCCCTTCTGGGGTGCCCCAAATGAAAACAGCCTGACTCGGGTACTCAATAAATATTTGTTTAATTAATAAATGAGTAAATGAGCACTTGCAAAAAATCATAGACATAAATGTAGGCCAAGTGATTTTGGTGGCTTACCTCAACCTTGGCATTCTGCCCTCGTGTCCAGCAAAAGTATCCAATCATTTGGGATTCAGAGTTCTAGAACGCACACACACCTGTCTGAATGTCTGACTTAGTTCTCTTTGCAATCACAGTCCAGAAGCTTGGTCAAGCCTACATGTTTAATAAACGAATTGTGCTCATCATCATTCTAATCCTCTGCCTTTCTGACATGGGCAGTTAGAGAAGAGAATTTAGTGCATACAGCAAATATTCCCCACATCTCAATGGCAGACAGAGCAAACTCTGTGATTTGGGTTGAAAATATTTTTTTTAAATTCATGGGAGTGTCTTTGAGTTTGAATTAACATAATTATAAAATTTACAGGCATCCAGTGTGCTTTTTATAAGGCTCCTCTAACAGATGTGTCAAACGTCTAATTTTGAAAGGACTTCATAATTCAGTGTAATTTCCTGTGGGTTAAATATTAGCATCTGAGAACTGGGGGGTGGGGGAGCATGACATGTAGTGACAAGCCACATGTACGAATGCAGGGTGAAAGCAGTTGGTAAAAGTCTGTTTTCCTTTTTCTTGTGATTTTGAGTCACCCCCCCTTCCCCTTTGTTAGGGTAAGAACTGTACCCCATAGTTAAAGGTTGCAAACGACTTCCAGATTTCTTTTTTGAGCTTGGGTTACTCATTTGGGTTTCTACCAGGTCTCTTTTCTATTCAACCTTAGGAATGGGTTGATTCATCCCTATCATCAACATCTGCATCAAACATAGACCATAGGTTATCCCAATGACATCGTTTTACTTGGAAAACCCAGGAAAAGGACAGGTTGGGAAGGATGCATCCCATGGAAAGCGCAAATCGCAGGGTGAGACCTACATGCATTTCCCTGAAACAAAATTCTGTAAAACCCCTTTAATTTCTAAAAAAGTATTTTCTCTCATTTTTCTGGAGTAAAGCTGCAGTTTAACTTTCCCCTGTCAGTTTGCTGATTTCTAGGAGGTCTGGTGCTCTTCTAGCCCTCTGACCTCACTTAAATAGACTTTTCACCAATTTATTTTTTCACGGTGTATTCAATGGTGATAAAATCTGGAGTTCTGACTTGACAACTGATGCCAGAGAACAAATTGAATATCAATTGTTTGCAAATAAAAGCTGTTTTTATTCATTTGGAAACCTAAGTTTTCAAAGCCAGAAAAACCTACATCCATCCATCCTCCACTTACCCATCTTTCCTGGCCACCATTCGCCGCATTTTATTTACCTCTAAATACTTGAATCAAATATTTTCCTCCACCCTGACTACTCCTGCCTGATTATGGCAACTACATTGCTACTACATTGTTCTGCTGTAAAAGTCCAAGATCTTGACTAAGACCTAAGCTTAGCAATTCACCCAGGCTCTCCCAGATCTGTCGGTTTTAAAACTTGAAAGTTGCATTTTCCAGGATGCCCAACCAAACAGGCACAGGAAATCCCCCCAGTGGTTCTGTGGTCCAGGATCATACTTGGTGGTACTTAGGGGACCCTATGTGATGCTAGGGATAGAACCCAGGTCGACTGTGTCTAAGGCAAGCACCTTTATTCCCCCTTTTGGTATTGGGGCCACACATGATGATGCTCAGGGGTTACTCCTGGCTCTGCACCCAGGAATCACTCCTAGTGATGCTCAGGGGAACATATGGGATGTAGGAGATCGAACCCAGGTCTGTCGCATGCAAGGTGGAAGCTTTACCTGCTGTGCTATCTCTCTGGCTCCAGCATAGTCGTGTTTAAATCTCTGCTTCTTCCATTTGTTCGAGTCCCATTAATCTTGTTACAATGACTTGAACTTGACCATGTTCTTTCCTAACTGGAGAAATTCTATCAAGCTGGTCTTTCCTCTGGGTTACTTTTCCAATCACTCTGCCTAGTTAACTCACTCTCCTTTACTAGAAACCATCTTAAACATCACAGCTGCAAAAAAAGCTCTGAATGAGTCCTGCTGCTGTAAGATTAAGCAATGAATAAAATCCTTGTTACTCTGACCTGTGACAATTCCATTTGAAGAAAAGATTAGCTTGTTACTTCTTTAACCCGAGGAAAACTAGTAGAGCTGTTTTCTGAGAAAGTCAAGTGTGTAGCTCATCAAACACCAAACCAAACACTGACACTGAGGAGCTTTCCGCAGAGCAAACGTATTTTAGTAGGTGCTAACCCACGAGAATGGCAGAAATTACAGCTAAAGGAAGTCACCTAATGTGTGAGATGCAAGGGATTTAACTTGCCTCAAGGATGTGGAGAATGAGGTCCAGGTAATGCTTATAAAACTTATTTCATGTCAGCCTAATTGATGGACTTATTCTGGTTAAGTTGATTCCCTTGAGTTTGGCTATACCCCCCGCAAATTTATCAGTTCCAGATTCTGGGAACAAAGTCTTCAAAGAACATTGCATGCCAGAGAACCTCACATCGGTCGGTCAATGGATACAGCTAGACGGATGTACTCGGAGAGTGGTTAAACTGGGAAAGGAAAGAATAAGTAGGAAGGAGAGCTTAAATGGGAACGAATGTGGCTACCTATAGCGTGGGTGAAATATAACAAGAGGGTGTTACTATTGTCAAGATCTGCAAATGAATTAAGGGAACTTCTCATCTTTCCTTTCCTTTCCTCTGAACAGTGTAACCTCACATGCCAAGATGCAAACTCCCCCCCCCCTTCCAGACACCAAATGCTGCTATGTAAGAGTTCTTCCCTTTATGCATGGTTGCAGAGTCAAATGGAGGGTTTCCTATTATTCTAGTGTGTCTAAGTTCCATACCTTCATCAAGAGATGTGTGCCTATGTGAGTTTGGTTCTATGCAACTTGCTTCTAAAAAGGGTAATCGGAAAATGACTTCCTACTGTTTATTTTCATAGAGTACAGATGGAACTAGGTTTTTAAATGAAAACACAGAAAATTAAAAAAGGAAATACAATTGAAACATTTTTTAACTTGTGAATGAAACAGCACAACAAAGAAAATCCTGCCGAAAAAAATCTTTCATGATTCAGCACCTAGCCATAAGATAAACTTTGATCTTGCTCTAGTTTCTTATCATATCTGTTTTGTTTCCTTCATATAGATAGGTAGATATAGGTATAAATAGATACATAGATAGATATAGATATTGTAGATCAGGATATACTTATACAAGTACTTCCTCATTTGAAATTTATCTCCTAAAAGACAAAGAATATAACTCTTAATATTGTTCTTTCACCCTGAACACCTGTTCCAGAAATTTACAAGTGTTAAGCATTCTCTAAATATGTCATCTGAAAATATATTTTCTAAGTATTTTCCCTATCTCCAGGATTAAATATCTTACCTCCTTCCCTCTATTCTATCTTTCTTACCTTTTACCTCTTACCCACGCCCCTCCTTCCTTTCTTATGAAGAAACAATATTCAGAAGTATTGTTGATTTTACTGTCTTTATGGGCTGGAGCAATAGTCCAGGGGCTAGGACGTTTGCCTTGCACACAGCTGACCCAGATTTGATTCCTCCATCCCTCTCGGAGAGGCTGGCAAGTTACCGAGAGTATCATGCCCTCACGGCAGAAACTGGCAAGCTCCCCATCACGTATTCGATATGCCAAAAACAGTAACAATAACAGGTCTCATTCCCCTGACCCTGAAAAAAGCCTTCAATTATTGTGAAAGACGAGTAAGGAGAGGCTGCTAAAATCTCAGGGCTGGGATGAGTGGAGACATTACTGGTGCCCACTCGAGTAAATCAATGAGCAATGGGATGACAGTGATACAGTGATATTCTCTTGGGCTGGAGAGATCGTACAACAGGTAGGGTACTAGTCTTTCATGCAGCTGACTGAGATTTAGTCCCCAGCATCCCATATAATCCCCAGAGCCTAGCCAGGAGTGATACTTGAGTGCAGAGGCAGGAGTAAGCCTGGGTCACTGGATGTGACCCCCAAACCAAAAATAACTGAGTATATTCTTTCACATTTTGAGTTCTGAGACCTGTTTGCTGCCACCTGGTTCAAGTCTATTGAGTTTACACTTTTCCTGAGGAGTTGAAGCTCTTTAAACTTTGTCACTGTTTCTGCACATGTTTTCTCTGTGCAGTATGCCCTCTGTTTACCAATCTAACAAATATTAATGTATAGCTTCCCACCTTGTCTCCTAAACTACTAATTCTTTAAGACCTGACTCTGCTATATTTCCACTTCCATTTATCTTTCCTGCTATGCTTTCTGCTTCCAGCCTAGTGAACGGGTCATTTCTTTGTGCCACAATAGTTCCTTGAGCAGACATACATTGTAGCACTTATTTGAAATTATCTTTCTTAATTTTTATTTTTATTAAGACTTGTGGCTGTTTACAAAGCTATTTACAACAAAGTTTCAGGCATACTAAGTTACAACACCAAATCCACCATCAGGTAGACTTCCCTCCGCTATTACTGAAATTCTTTCTTATCTATCTTCCTTCATCAAACTCTGAGCTCTATTGCAACAGGGTCTGCTCTTTATGCCTCTAGGGTGGAAGATGGAAGATTTATATTCCAGAGGAAAGGACAAGAAAAGTTTGATAGATCTCTCTTATAGTTCCATTTCCCTAATGACAAGCACACTCTTTCTCTCCTTCTCTCTCTCTCTCCATATATATATGTATATACATATATACATATATATACACACACACACACACACACACACACACACACACACACACACACATATGGGCTGGAGCTATAGCACAGCAGGTAGGGCATTTGCCTTGCATGTGGCCAACCTGGGTTCGATTCCTCTGACCCTCTCGAAGAGCCTGGCAAGCTACTAAGAGTATCTCACAGACAGAGCCTGGCAAGCTACCCATGGTGTATTCAATATGTCAAAAACAGTAACAACAAGTCTCACAATGGAGACATTACTGGTGCCTGCTCAAGCAAATCTATGAGCAATGGAATGACAGTGATACAGTGATACGTGATATATATGTGTGTGTGTGTGTGTGTGTGTGTGTGGTGTATGTGTGTATTTTTATATATATATACATATATACTTTATATATATACACATCTATGTATATGTATATATATGGATAAGCTAATCCACAACAGGGAATGATATGAATAACAACAATATTGGGTCATGAACTATATACATCTTCAACCTTTTAAAAATTCCAAGGGAAATTTCCTTCTGTTGATAAAAGGAGAAAAAAAAGAGAAAGGCAAATATAAAAGAGAAAGACAAATATATAACATAGATCAAGAGATGTTCAGAAAGCCCACACTGCGTGTATTTGGTTCCCACAAAATACGATTTTGCAAGATTCAGTAATGGGGATAGGACACAGGCCTCCGTCAGAGGAGAATAGACTTGAGGTTCATTAAGAATATATTATGGAGTGCGCCAAGGCAAGATGAAGGGCATTAGGGCCATCAAAGGGTCTAGTAGATTAAGAACAAATCACTCGGAGCGTTGAATGAAGTGGGGAGTGGATGGCTCTGCTGTGGATTGGGAAGCGGAGGGGAAGGGGAGTTCATGGAGCGAAAGGCATCAAGGGCATCCCAGAGCACCTGGGAAACGGCTGACCCTGGGCTGAGGAAAGCCAGACCAGAGCTGGAGCTTCGGGTCTGGACAAAATACAGACTCTGGTGGGGAACAGACATGAATAGGGGGAAGGAGACGTCCCTGTGGCTAGTGGGGATACTCGCATTTCAGAATTCACACTAGATAAATCACCTATACCGTGCCACGCTGCTGTCTTTCTTCTTGATGGGGATGAAACAGCACAATGGGTACGGCGTTTGCCTTGCACGTGGCCGACCCGGGTTCGATTCCTTCATCCCCCAGGACAGGCTGGCAAACTCCCCAGAGTATCCCGCCTGCACGGCAGAGCCTGGCAAGCTCCCCGTGGCGTATTTGATATGCCAAACACAATAACAAGTCTCACGATGGAGACGTTACTGGTGCCTGCTCTAGCAAAACCATGAACAATGGGATTTGCTATGAAATATCAACAGAATTAAACAGCTGAAAGGTTTATTCGTCCCGTGCTACCGACTCCAATGCCAAGTCCTTCTCGGATAGCAGGACTGACACCATTCCTGCCTTCGGGCAAGACAAGTCCAGGCCTCAGGGCTACAGTGGTTCCTTGGGTGATGGAGCAGGTTCCAGACCAAGTGTCCAAGTTTGCAGTTGCTGTTGCTTGGGGATAGCAGGGAAAGAGCCTCCACCTGCTTCTCTGGAAGACATGGAGACACAAGCATCTTTTTATTGTTTTTCTTTTTTTTTTTTTTTTTGCTTTTTGGGTCACACCCAGCAATGCACAGGGGTTACTCCAGGCTTTGCACTCAGGAATTACTCCTGGGGGTGCTTGGGGACCATAAGGGATGCCAGGGATTGAACCTGGGCTGGTCGCGTGCAAGGCAAATGCCCTACCCTCTGTACTTATCACTCCAGCCCCAACACAAGCATCTTTGATCTTATTTGGGGTCCTGAGAAGTAATATTCTCTCTGTATTATTTCAGGGATATGGAAGGCAAAATAAAGAGGTTGGATTTCACACTGCAGATTTGCAGATGTGTTTTTTCCTTTCCTCATTTCCTATCTCCATTCTTTCTGGGATGAAAGTGTAGATCTTGGTGTTGCTTTTCTTTTTTCTCAATAAAAGCCAAAACAGTTTATCTCACATGATTCATATGATAATAAAAAATCAGCGCAAGCTGGTATTGTAGAATATATTGATAGCAGAGATAAATAGAACATTTTCAGGGACTGGGAAGAGGTCAGGGGGAGGGTACTTACCGTGCAAATGTCAGGCTACTGAGGCCTTGCGTTTGATCTCTGAGAACACCCTACATGTCTAAGTGCAATTCTAGCAGCTCTGGTATTTGCGATCCTTGGTTCCATGACCAAGTACATGCTGTGCCATGTACAAATTCCTGCTGTCCCATGTGTACACCACAGCTAAGCGGGTGTGATCCCTAGAAACACCAGCAATGCAAAGAGAAGGAGGGGAATAGAGGATTTACCCACAAAGGTTTCCCTCATGGTGTTCTTACAGGAGGAGAAGAGGGACTCAGGGTGATGAAAGACCCAGACATGGACCAGGGAGATAGCACCGGTGTTAAGGATGGTGCCTTGAATGTGGTGAACTGTGGCCTGGCCCACAGCATCACACAGTGTCCTCTAAACATTGGCCCTGAAGGTCCCTGAGTACCACCAGTGTAGCTCAGGTCACCTCTGCTACCACAGGACCTGAAGAGCATTGCAGCCTGGGACCCTGGCATTGAAACGCCATCCTGATTGGAATCATCAGGAGGGACCCCCAGGCCTTCCTGAGCACCACTTGGCAGCCCCCACCCCACCCCCCAAAACAAATGAAAAGAGCTCAGGTGTGATCGGATTCACAAATAGCGAAGGTGGCATGGAAGCGACATTTGCAAATCAGGAACTCAAGAAGTCACAGTCAAAGATTATGAGCAGTAATGACCCTGAGTGTAACAATAGGAGAACGGTTAAGGAAAGGGGCGTAGGGAGCAGAAGGGAAGATATGAACCTTAGTAACTAAGATGATAATGGTGGCGGTGGTGGTGCCATAAATAAAGAGGAAAAAGAAAACTGACCATGTAAGTAGAAGTTGGGTAAACATAACCTGTGGGGGTCTATAAAGAAAGAGTTGGAACTGCAGGTGGAAGAATGAGGAGCGGTGGTGGCTGCTTTGACCCATTTCAAATTCCATCTTAGTAAATACCCAAACCCAGATCATCCTTATTCCAGATATCCAAGATCCATAGCCGGGGGCCCAGCAAGGCAGTACAGCAGGTAAGGTGCTTGCCTCGTGCAACTCAGGTTCAATCCCTGGCACCCCAGATGGTCTCCTGGGCTGGCCAGGAATGATGTTGAGAACAGAGCCAGCACCAAGCTAAGAACAGATCCAGAGAACCACTGGGTATAGCCCCAAACAAAACCAAAAAGACAGTCTGCATGTCATTTATTGTGCATTGGTAAAATAAGAGCCAGAATGATGCTGGGAAATAAAGTGTAGTCTATAGCTATCATTGGAGTTTTGCAAGCGCTTCAGTGTTAGATTTCTTTAAATCTTTACTTATTTTGTTTTGCAAGTGCTTCAGTGTTAAGGTTTCTTTAAATCTTTACTTATTTTGGTCCACTGTCTCTGCACCTTCACAAGAAACCTCAAGAGTGGGAAAGACTGAATGACCAACTCACCCATTTTCTTTTTTTTTATATGAAGTTTTTATTTATTTATTTAAAAATGTTATTAGTAAATCACCATCAGGTACAGCTACAGATTTACATATTTTCATGCTTGTGTTTCAGTCATACAATGCTCAAGTACCCATCCCTCCACCAGTGTCCATTCTCCACCACCGATGATCCCAGTATCCCTCCCACCCCACCCCCACCACATCCCTCCCACCCCACCCCTCCTCTGTAGCAGGACATTCCCTTTTGTTCTCTCTTTCCTTTTGGGTGTTGTGGTTTGCAATAGAGGTATGGAGTGGCCATCGTGTTCAATCTATAGTTTACTTTCAACATGTATCTCCCACCCTGAGCGGGTCCTCCAGCCACACTTTACTTTGGTGTTCCTTTCTCTATCTGAGCTGCCTTTCCCCCCAGCATGTGAGGCCGGCTTCCAAGCTGTCAAGCAAACCTCCTGGCACTTATCTCTACTATTCTTGACCAACTCACCCATTTATTTCTATCAGCCAGCTTTGCTCTTCAAACTTACAAAACCGGTACTTCTCAGTCACTTTCAAACAGTCTTAATTCTAAACATTGTATGTATAAGAGAAGTGGGACTGGTATTTTAAAATATTTGCATATGAACTCATTTACGAACCATCCTGTGGGCCTTCTACTCTCATTAGTCAACATTTCTGTCTGTTCTTCAAACATAAAACATCATGTTTTATTAGTTTGTGCTTCGATTGAGACTCCCAAGAGTTTGCTTTTGGGAGAAGACTCTTAATAATGACTTTGAACTTTAAACTTTTTAGTAAATAGACCCCAAACACTTATCCTAAACCAAATTAGTTTCACTTCAGGAAAGAATAGATTTGGGATTGAGTTGTTGGTTCTTAAAGATGAACACGGAATAGCATTTATATTGAATTTTAGATTAAGTGATTTTTTTTACTAAAGCCTCTGAGGGGAGGAAAATAACCCTTTTATCAGGTCAGACAAAAAGCTTTACTTCAGAAATGCCAGAGCGGCCTCCAGGGTGAACTGTTCATGTACAGTGTCTCTTTTTCGTCTTCCTAAAGGAGAAGCTCACCAGAGACCTCAGACCAGGGGTTCCTCTATTTGGTTCCAGAGGCACTGGGGACTCCAAGTTTAACCACGTGACTCTCCATCACAGACGCCCCAGGATTAGAGAGGAAAACTGCACTCCTCATATAAGTAAATAGATAAACCTCTCCAATAAAGCTTTGTAAGGTCAATTTTCCTAAAGGCAGGTTCTGAGCTGGTGAGTGTTGAAAATCATTTGGAGGGGTGCTCCCAGGGGAGAGGGTGGGAGGGAAACTGGAAGAAAAAAATTAGCAAAGGTGTGATCTCAGCTGGAAACTCCACCTTGATAACCTCAGAAAGCTCTGACCCACCTTGAGGCCAGACAGCTGGGTTTTTTCTGTACCTCAGTGACTGGCTACTCTCTGTCGTCTGTGGTCTAATGCAATTTCCCAGACAAAGTAGAACCACTCCTCACAACAAATGATCTCAGCAATTGAGAAACTGATGCTTCACAGGCGACAGCACTGACTACATTTGGGAAGGGAGAGGAGACTAGAATAGTGAGGAAGATCTCACAGAGCAAGCATCTTTGGGGGGGTGGGGGTGGGAGCATATCCAGTGATGCTCAGTGCTTACTCTTGCCTCTGCTCAGTGATCACTCCTGACAGTGCTAATGGACCATCTGTAATGCTGGAGATCAAATCCAGACCAGCTACTCGCAAGGCAAGCACCTCACCCACTGTACTATCTCTGCAGCCCTGGTGGAAAGGTTCCTTATCAACCAAGATCAGAAACATGTGTCAGGAGAAATAAGACTTGGAGGTGAAGCAGAGAGAATGGCATCCCAGGAGGCAAAGAGAGCAGCACCTACAAAGCTCTAGAGTGGAGAAGACAAGAGTGGTCTCCTTTGCCTTTGATCTAAGATGTCCCACCTCCTGATTCCGGGTTTGAGGGAGTGGCTATAATATCCCTAGAGGCAATAGCAAGACACATCTTACAGTACTGCAAAGGACATCATTTGTGGAAGAAAATGCTACAAGTGCATACCAGACACTGAAGATTGTTTAGTTTTATTGTACCATCATGTTTTAGGGCATGGCTACCTGTGGCATATTAGATATGCCAAAAATAGTAACAACGAGTCTCACAATGGAGACATTACTGGTGCCCGCTTGAGCAAATCGATGAGCAACGAAATGACAGTGTCAGTGATATGTTTTAGGGGTGTAGATTATTCAAACCTCTTTAAAATATGTGCTATCACACCATGCCCACCATCGAACTGTCGATCTCCTTCTCAAGTGCTCTAATCTCTGAATGAAAGTATAGTTATCTGCTTTAGAAAGATGATGATGAAGATGATGATAATGATGATGATGATGATGATGATGATGATAACGATGATGATTATTTAATAGGGGAGAGGGCCAGAGTGATAGTACAGCTGAAAGAGTGCAGAGGACCAAAAGGGGGGGGGTGCTGGAATTGAACCCAGGCCAGCCAGCTCAAGGTAAGCATTTTAACCATTGTTCTATCTCTTTGGCCCTGATGACTACATTAGTGTACCTAACTTTACAAATGCCTACCAGGATTAGCTCAATGAAAAAAGAGAGCAGACTAGGCAATTACATTTTTAGAGAGAAATTCTGAGCTATCATATCAATACCTCAGGAGCTGGGAGTGTGGGTCAGGGGTGGAGCACATGCCTCCAAAGTGTGAGACCCTGGTTTTGATCCCCAAAGACCTTTATCTCCCCTTGTAACAGAATCATAGGTCCAGCTGCTTACCTCTCTCTCAAAGGTAGACGAGAGTAAGTGTGAGAAAAACATTAGTTTATCTAGGCACTGATGACATAAGAAATCGATGGGCTAGTTCCAAACCCCTAATACTCTTGACCTGGGACTATGAGTCTCTGAAGGGCTGCAGAAGGAAGCAGGCAAACACAGGAAAGGGTAGTGGGCAAGTCGGGAAGGAGGGATCCAGGCATGCAGAGTCCTGATGACATCACAGGGACATGCCTACCTGTTCATAAAACCCCAGACAACATGCTGTGCGACTCCAGGAGTCTGTGCAACATCTTCAGGGATAAGACATCTGTTGTTTGCTCTTTTCCTCTCATTTGTGGTGAACTCTTAGTTATAGGGGAGAGGGTCAGAGTGATAGTACAGCTGAAAGAGTGCAGAGGACCATATGGGGGAGCTGGAATTGAACCCAGGCCAGCCAGCTCAAGGTAAGCATTTTAAAGTATTTTAAGGTATTTTATATTTTAAGGTATTGATTTGATAGCTCAGAATTTCTCTCTAAAAATGTAATTGCCTAGTCTGCTCTCTCTTTTTTATTGAGCTAATCCTGGTAGGCATTTGTAAAGTTAGGTACACTAATATAGTCATCAGGGGCCAGAGAGATAGAACAATGGTTAAAATGCTTGGACTCCTACTAGACATACTGTCTACAGAGAGATTTTTTTAACATTAGGGGAAAGGCAGAAGCTGGGTGAATGATCTAAAACTCTATTATCATCATCATCATCATCATCATCAACATCATCATCCCGTTGATTGTCGAATTTCTTGAGCAGTCTCAGTAATGTCTCCATTCATCCTAGCCCTGAGATTTTAGAAGCCTCCTCTTTACTCATCCTTCCCAATGGTGCCATATTGGAGGCTCTTTCAGGGCTAGGGGAATGAGACCCATCACTGTTACTGGTTTTGGCATATGAAGATGCCACAGGGAGCTTGCGAGGCTCTCCCATGTGGCCAAGAAACTCTCGGTAGCTTGCCAGGTTCTCCCAGAAGGAGAATTAGGCTATAAGATGTCTGGGAGCTTGGTTTTATAGTCTCTGGATGTTGGCCGTTGGTGGGATTACACAGCGCCAGTGGCAATCCCTGGGTGTAACTGCCTAGCTACTGGAAAATGGGGAATCTGGGCAGAAGAGGCTCAGTCCCAATCCGAACAGCCTTGGAGGTCTCAGTCCCGGGTCCCACACACCTGGGTTCCTCTGCTGGTTCCTTCATGTATGAGGCTCATCCGAACATGTGGAGAGAGGCCTTGAGCATGGCTGTGGCTGGGCTCCGGAGGTCTTCAGCGAGGAGGTCTTCAGCCGAGGGACTCTGTTCAGGGTGGGGAGGGAAACTGAAACCCACACCCTCCGAGGGGCCCCAGTGAAGACAGCCAGGCATGGGGTCAAGAGACTCTCTAAAACTAAAATTCTATGGAAAACCCAATAGAGTTTCTTGTGCTACTAACTTTCACTCTCCACCCAAAGGAGCGCCATCAGTATAGCCGTCGTGATTTCAGCACTGTGAGGCTTGAGCAGCACTGGGAGTGGCTCTGGGCTCCCAATGGGAGTGTCCTCATGACCCGGAAATAAAACACAGCCTGGTGTCTTCAGGTATTGTTTCACCTTCACATGTCCAGTGAAATGCAGGAGACTGGGAAGAAGCAATTCAGTAGCTCCTGAGTGTTCCAGCATGAGGATTGGCGGCGTGAGGGGTTGAGCAACACGCAGTCGTACTGGGGGGGCTACACCTGCCTCTGTGCTCAGGAGGTCACGCTCCAGTGCTTGGGGAACCCTGTGATGTGAGAGGTCAAACAGGGGTCATCCTCATGCAAGGCTAGTGCCTTACCGGGGCACCCTCTCTCCAGCCCCGACATGAGAATTTTGAGTAGTTACAATCAACTCAGCTGGAACTAAGCAAAGCAGTTAAAAGAGCAACAGGCAAGGAAAGGCCTTTTGTTTGCAGATGAAAGATGCTAAATAAATATGCTAAATACTCATTGAATACTAAATAAATATTCTATAAAGGTTCCACTTTTACCAGCCTACAAAGACAAACTGAAAGAACAAGAGGAGAAAAACTAAGATAAAAGGTGAATTAAGATGAACTCAGAGCTACACATTTCTAAATAAAATTTCAGTTAAAGATGGCCAATGGAGAACTCCCATGTACTTAAGGTTCTTAAAAAATCAAAATTAAATCCTGTAATTTTAGAATAATTCACCCAGAAACAAATAAATGTAGCACTATAGCACTGTCGTCCCGTTGTTCATCGATTTGCTCGAGCGGGCACCAGTAACATCTCCATTGTGAGACTTGTTGCTACTGTTTTTTGGCATATTGAATATGCCACAGGTAGCTTGCCAGGCTCTGCCATGCAGGCAGGATACTTTCGGTAGCTTGCCGGACTCTCTGAGAGGGACGAAGGAATCAAATCCAGGTCAGCCTCGTGCAAGGCAAACGCCCTACCTGCTGTGCTACCTCTCTAGTCCAAAACAAATAAATAATTAAAAAATAAAAACAAATAATTTACCCACAATAATGTGGTATACTAGAGCATTGGGCATTTGGAAAATTACATTTTGAAGACATCCTGAGAAAAAGCAGATAAATGTAACTATACATAAATATAAATATAAACTATAAATAAATGTAAAAATCAGAAAAAGACTGATAAATGTAACAGATGAGTAGCACACTATGGCCCAAAATGCCCAGGGGAAGAAGGATCTATCTCCCAAAAGACTTTTTTTTTTTCCTTTTTGGGTCACACCCGGCAATGCACAGGGGTTACTCCTGGCTCATGCACTCAGGGATTACTCCTGGCAGTGCTTGGGTGACCATATGGGATGCTGGGAATTGAACCCGGGTCGGCCACGTGCAAGGCAAACACCCTACCCGCTGTGCTATCGCTCCAGCCCCTCACAAAAGACTTTTAAAAATTCAAATTCCCTGGTCTATAAATATAAAGAACAAGAATGAGACATGGTATAAGCATCAAGGGTAATTAATACATGAGTTATAGATAGAGTCCACCACAAGATTTGTATCTTTCTTCTCACTTTCTTTGCACTCAATATTAAAGGTTCATTGACCTCCCTCTTTTTTTTAAAATAATAAAATATTTTCCCACCTCAATGCTGTTTCACCTTATTTTCTGTTTGGAATCTGTCTCTAGCCTTGCACATGGTGTCTCTTCATTGTGTGTTAGATCTTAGCTCAAGTACTCAAGTTCAACTACTCAAAAACTTTCTCTGACCTGGAGGGATGGGCTCACGAACACTGTATGAGGGAAACACAAGCACGAAAATGGGTAAATCTTTAACTGTACCCTCACAGTGTCTCACTAATTAAGAAATAAAAATTTTAAAAAAGAAGCATAATCAGCATTAGAAATGAACACATAACAATTATGCAAAGCACAGATTTAATCTTAAAGTATGTCTCAAATAACCTTTTGTTCAATTTATAATAGAATATTAACTTTATAAAACCTTTTGATTATTATAAAAAAATTATCTGACCGAGGGCTGGAGCAATAGCACAGCGGGTAGGGTGTTTGTATTGTGGCCAACCTGAATTCAATTCCCAGCATCCTAGATGGTCCCCTGAGCACCACCTGGAGTGACTCCTGAGTGCAGAGCCAGGAGTAACCCCTGAGCACATCCCTTGCTGGGTTTAACCCAGAAAGCAAAAAAAAAAAAAAAATTCTCTGACTGAGAGACACATCAGTGAATCCCAGATGACAGCAGCTTGCCAGAGATCTCTCTGGCCCCTGTACTGAGCCAATTCCACTGGGCATCTCAGATGAAGCAGGCGTGCCATCTTCGCCCGCTCCAGATGAAACCCTGGTAGCCACGAGCTTCCAGAAGCAAAACCCAGGTATGCGGGTTCCAAAACTAAGACCCCAGACCACATGGCAGCAGCAGAGACGGGTCAACCCTTCCTATCTTCCCACCCACTTGGAGATCTGCCTCCGAGTTCCATCTCAGCACATCAACAGCCTTGATCCAGAGACTCCCAAATGAATCTCAGAATGGACCAGGTCCCAACAGAAATGTCTCTGGACCCCAGCCATTTATAATTTTAGAACTCCAGAAGCGCGTGGCCATTTTTCGCAACATGCGACCTCTCATGATATTCATAATCTTCTAAGTCACTGTCATCCCGTTGCTCATCAATTTGTTCGAGCGGGCACCAGTAATGTCTCTCATTGAGAGACTTATTGTTACTGTGTTTGGCATATCCAATACACACGGGTAGCTTGCCAGGCTCTGCCGTGTGGGCTCCATCCTCTCGGTAGCTTGCCGGGCTCTAAGCAATAGAAAATAAATTATCTAGCATCTGCCCCTGGCAGGCAGGCTTGAATGGTGGTGGGAAAATTTGAGCAAAACATAATGCCCCAAAGTAAAGAGAAAGTATGGGGGAAATGTCCGCCACAGAGACATGGGGAGAGTTTGGATGGGGGTGGGGGGGTGCTGGAAACATTGGTGGTGGGAAAGGTGCACTGGTGGAGGGATGGGTGTTTGATCATTGCAAGACCGGAACTCAAACATGAAAGCTTTGTAACTGTATCTCATGGTGATTCAATTAAGAAAAAATTCTCTGACCATTGTATCTAAGTTAGATTCCCAAACTACCCACTGGGTCACATCACCCTGTATCCTTCCCTTCATTGTGTGCATTATTCTTTGAATTTATCCTATTTGTTTCTTTGCTACTATCCTCTGTAGGTGAGGTTCTTTATCTAATTTATTTATTATTGCATTTACAAGATCCATCACATAAATATAAGCTGGTACATGTATAGTTTAGCTTTTGCCATGTAGCAAACTATCCAAAATTTAGCGACCTCAAACAGCTATTCAGTTTATGATTTGGATGGGCCAGATGGTTCTCATCTGCATACATTTAGATCAATTCTCCATGTTTCTTTCAAACATCCATGGTCAGCTTGAACGAATGGTCAGGTCAGCTGCTGGTTGGATAAAGAGGGAAACCTTTATCACACATTGTCAGTTAAGGCAACACAGACAAATGAGCCATGTGCACTGCTGGGGACCCAGGGGCTACTGCTCCTGGAAATACTCAGCCTGAATGTGCAGAACTGATAATTTATCGGAACCAACAATGTGGTGCCACTGATGTCCAGCAGAGTTGGGGACCAGCAGGGCCAAACCCGTTGGCTTTAGGAGTCATACAGTGCCAGGAAGTGTTCTCCAGCCCTTAGAGCTATCTCCCCCAGCTCCCCCACCCCTCTTTTTATCCTCTTGTACTTCTTTGAATCTTACTTTTGATATATCAGAATTCATGTACAAAAGAAGCAGGACATTAAACCCATGGTTAATTTTTTTTTGCTTTATTGGGGTCATAGCTGGCGATGCACAGGGGTTACTCCTGGCTCTGCACTCAAGAATTACCCCTGGTGGTGCTCAGGGGACCATATGGGATGCTGGGAATTGAACCTGGGTTGGCTGCATGCAAGGCAAATGCCCTACTAGCTGTGCTGTCGCTCCACTCCAGCCCCCCCCTACTGTTAATTTTTTAAATTTTTTTGCGTGTTTGTTTTGGGGCTACTTCTGGTAGTGATCAGAGGTTACTCTTGGTGCTGCACTCAGGAATTACTGCCATCGGTGCTTGAGGGATATGGAATGCTGGGAATTGAACCCAACTATGCCACATGCAAGGCAAATGTCCTACCCACTGTGCTATGACTCTGGCCACCCTACTGCCAATGAACCTGTTCTTTTACCTCTCTTCTTTACAAGAAGAGGGAGCCAGCCCCAATAGGGAAGTGATTTTCAAAACTATTTCAGGCACCTTTTCAGAAGAATCCAATTAAAGAAAGTAAGCCACTCACCATGCCTAGAGTCAAGAGAATAGAGAAACATATCTTCCCTTTCATTAAGAGGAGCTCCAACAACGCAAAGTCACATTGCAAAGGGGCAATAACCCAGGGATGGGCAGAATTTTCAGTAATTCTCTGCAATTGTATATTTTTTATTTGAAAAATATATGTTTGAGGCTAGCTGAACCCTGTATCTCCTTTCTGGTTCACTTAAATATATACTGCAGACAACAGAAACTGAAAACAGAGACCTTTTGCCTCCTCATAAAAATCTAAGCTATGCACTTAAAGTGGCCTGCTCATGTGGAGATGTCTTCCCTCTTAAATGTGAGACCATGAATGGGAAGCAATGAGACTTAGAGGAAACTCAAGAACACAGAGAGGATTCCTTAGTGATAAAATAAAAACATGACATTTTTTTCAATAAGGGACACAACATAGGGACCAGAGATACAGTACAGTGGCTAAGGAACCTGTCTTGCACCCACTAACCCCAGCTCGATACCCAGCATCACATATGGTTCCAACAAGGACCACTTCTAAGCAAGCCAGGAATAGCCTCAAAGCACCACTGGGTTATGTCCCCAACACCCCATCCAGGAAGGAATACATTAAAATAAAGAAAGATTTCTCCCAGTTTTAACTTGCTACTCACAGCTTACTAGCCCCTTAATCACAATAATTAAATATGGTTTAATCATGCCTGACCTGCGATTACAGATTCAACTAAGAAGAATTTTTGTGGAGTACAGATCTACACAAATATAAATAAAATTGTCATTACTTACCAGCCTGGATTGTTATCTATAACGACAAACTATCAACAACACAAGAGGGAAAAAAAAACATAGGAAACATACTAGCAAACAAAATAATTGTCATTTTAGGAATCCAAGATCATTCAGGAAGCAAAACAATCCAAGAAAATAATAATGAGTGACTCTGGTGAAAATGGAAAAATGGACCACACATAACTAATAGACTGCTGAAGGAAAAAAATGCCATCAGAGAACAACAATGAGTACATGGTAATTGGAAAATGTTTGGCACTGGAGGAATTCAGTGGACAGAATGAGTAAGAGAATGGCTATGGTTAACTACCATGTCTGTGACTCAGTGATTAAAGTCAATGGCATCTTGCGGACCTGAGCCGGTCTCATAATAGGATGTATGAGAGAAATACAAAGCAGCATAGATGTGTTCCACTGTAGGGGGAAGGAATTAGGAGGCAGAGCACGGAAATAATTAAAGTAGAAAATTTTAGCAATCTATTAGAAGATAATTTCCTTGAGACAAAAGCTAAGCACCTTTCTTTGGTCATTTTATAAAACACTAAGCCCATCTAGGAGAGTTCTGACCTCTTGACCTAATAATCTACTTCTAAGGACACTTCTTCCATATACCACCACACTGGGAGTTAGGACTTAAGCTATGAATTTGGGGTGAGAGCATACAACATGCAGACCATAGCTTAAGGCCAGACAGAATGGTATAATTAATTTAACTTTCTAATAATACTACTACGAAGACGAGATACCATTTCTGTTCCACTTTGAAGGATAAATGGAGATTTTCCGACTGAGCAAGGAGTAGTGAGGCGTTTTGGTCCAGGGGAAGAGTATCCGAGCAGAAGCAGTAAGCAAGATATAAAATTATCTGTCAAATTTGGAGAAAGAGATTACTAGTCTAGTCTGATGAGATTTAGAGATTTATGGTAGGAAGTGAATAAACATGAAGTTGAAAAGAAAGGTTGGTCGTAGACTGGAAAAAGTTCCGATACCATCCCAAGAACATTTATACTTTATCTCACAAACAGTTGGAAATACTTGAAGGGTTTCAGGCAGCCGAGTGACATCATCAGAAGCTACTTAATACTGAGTTACGGTGACAGATGCCTTCTGATTAGCCATCCCTCCTCACATAGATATAAAAATTCAAGAAGAGGTGGAAAATTGCAGTATCACGAGGAGTGGAGATTATCAGACCATGCCTTGCTAGAAAACAGGAAGCATGTCTGTGCGTTTTAATGCATCTACATATAAAAGTAGGCACTTTGGGGAAAATATTTCAAGAAATCTCCAAATCTTGGATTTTCTTTCAACAGAGTGAAAGAATTCATATCTTTCTCGGTATGAGAACTGTTTACAAAAATATAAAGCGTCTTTTAATGCCCCTGCTTAGAATCAGCTTGTGATCTTGAATCAACAGTTGAAAGGAAATGAGGGTGGAATGGTCAGAGTCAAAACTGTAGATTTTTGTTATAAATGCAGAAAGAGCCTCTTCAGGGATAAATGCTAAATATTGGAGAAGAAAAAATTAACTAATGCTATCATGATAACTTGCCTTAGAATGACTGCTTATTTTTTTTAAGAAATAATTCACTTTTTAAAAATGGAAAACGTAATTATATCTGGTTATTTTTAACTGAAAATTGGCTAAAGGGTACACACATCAAACAGCCTTCCCACTTCAGAGCAATAGCAAGAAGAGAGCACATGGAAACCTTGAGAGCACTCAGGGGAACTAAAGAGATACTATGTATATTCAAATACATATAGAAATAATATATACAATAAATGTTCTTAAATAATAAGCAGACATGGAAATAAGAATAACATATCTCAGCCATGCATCTTAGTTTTATTTTCAAGATTATATAGCATGAAGACAAAAAATGAAGCTTAAGAGTTAGAATTAGGAGACATCTATTTGAAATATTACTAGACAAAACATAAGAATACTTTATAATACTTTATAAGACATCTATTAAGCTAATGTTTCAAGAAATTTGGGCAATTGATTGCTCTATGAAACAACAACTGAGAAATCATATATAGGAGCTGGAGAGGTAGTAGAGATGACAGGGTGTTTGCCGTGCATGTAGCCAACCAGGATTAATTCCCAGGCATCCCACAGGGTCCCTGGAGCACCACCAGTAATGACCCCTGAGTGCAGATCCAGGAATAAGCCCTTAACACTGCCAGGTGTGACCCCACACATGAAAAAAGAGAAAAAGAAAAATCATAATTACATATAAGTTATAAAATAGAAATGGAGAGATGGCAGATAAAAACAGATTTTTACTAAGAGAAAATGTTCTCAAAACAAGAAAACTTCCCTTAAGATTGAATTAAACTTAGAAAATTCAATATATCATTGAAATTTATGTTAATGATATTGAAGCCATTCTTGAAAGTTGACTTAGAAATAAAGGGATAAAGAAAAAGAGACAAACCAAGGAATGAAAAGATTTTAGAGAAGGAACAGAAGTTAACCAAAGAGAACAAAATAAATGGAAACAGAATTTAAAGACATGCTAGAAAAAAAGTCTTCTCAGAATTCAGGGAAGACCAAAGGGATCCAGCATGCATAAGACAAATTAATGAGAAAAATACAACAATAGCACACACTGAATAAATTTTTTATTTAGATAATAAATAAAAATTCTATCTAAATATAACAAGGAAAAGGACATATTAGATTGTGGCATTAGATTACTCACCTGCAATTCAAAAATACAAGTTAACAATATATGTGTGGATAGAGATGCAGGTTAAAAGTTTGTGAGATAAAAACTTTATATCCTGGAAATATCTGAAGAAATATTTAAGATTTGAAAAAATTTGAGACAAAATGGAAAGTAAACAACAAAATGATCTCAGAAATAAAGAGCAAACTATAGGGTGCCTCAAGAAAAAGGGATCTGAATTAGAAAATTTAGCATAAACTTAAGAATGGCAGCTAAATAACTGAATGGTTGGAATGAAAATAGACAAAGAAAGTCTGACATACATATACAGTAATTAAAGATTTGAGAGATAAGAGGAGAGATAAGAGGAGAGATAAGAGGACTAGAATGAGTGGTTAAGACTAACTCATCTTCTGGAGGAAGAAGAAGGAAGAGCAGGAGGAGTAGGAGGAGTAGAGAAGGAGGAGAAGGAAGAGAAGAAGAAGGAGGAGGAGGAGGAGGGGGGAGGAGGAGGATGGGGAGAGGGGGAGGAGGAGGAGGAGGAGGAGGAGGAGGAGGAGGAGGAGGAAGAGGAGAAGAAGAAGAAGAAGAAGGAGGAGGAGGAGGAGGAGAAGGAGGAGGAGGAGGAGGAGGGGGGAGGAGGAGGGTGGGGAGAGGGGGAGGAGGAGGAGGAGGAGGAGGAGGAGGAAGAGAAGAAGAAGAAGAAGAAGAAGAAGAAGAAGAAGAAGAAGAAGAAGAAGAAGAAGAAGAAGAAGAAGAAGAAGAAGAAGAAGAAGAAGAAGAAGAAGAAGAAGAAGAAGAAGAAGAAGAAGAAGAGGAAGAGGAGGAGAAGAGAGAAGGAGGAGGAGGAGGAGGAGGAGAAGGAGGAGGAGGAGGAGGGGGGAGGAGGAGGAAGGATGGGGAGAGGAGGAGGAGGAGGAGAAGAAGAAGAAGAAGAAGAAGAAGAAGAAGAAGAAGAAGAAGAAGAAGAAGAAGAAGAAGAAGAAGAAGAAGAAGAAGAAGAAGAAAGAAGGAGGAGGAGGAGGAGGAGGAGGAGAAGGAGGAGGAGGAGGAAGAGAAGGAGGAGGAGGAGGAGGAAGAGGAGGAGGAGGAGGAGGAGGAGGATATCTGTTGTGAAAGGGTTTATGCTATTCTTGGAAAATCTGATAGAGAATAATCAATTCTTATTTACATCTTAGTGAAATTATTACAATTCAAAGACAAAGAAGAAAGTTCTCTTGGATTCTAGGCAAAAAAAGAAAATCAAAGTATGCTCATAAAATTATTTAAAATAATCTGCTATCTGACTTTGAGAAAAGCAATAAATAATTCAAGGAAACAAGGGACTTCAAGAAAAGAATGTATTACGCGAAGAGTCTGTTATTCAGGAAGCTCTTCTTCATGTAGCTAGGCGGTTGCATATTGGTTCTCACCTGAAATAAGCCTTTTCACATCCCATAAATGTTTGTCAGTGACTGGAGACCTTTTGTTTTGTCATGAGTGAGGGATGGGGTACCATGGCCTGCATCTAGTGGGGAGTGTTAAGAAAGCCACTAAATATCCCACTGCATCCCACTGTGTGCAGAACTGTCTTAGAGAGAAAAGAACTAATCATCCTCATGTGATCATATTTTTGAGACTGCAAAGTCCTGCAGTAAAATAAGATTTTTAAACCAGGGAAGAATTCAGGAAACAAGGGCCTGAGTGATATTGTAGTGGTCGGGCATTTTGCCTTGCAGGAGGGAGCCAGGACACCCTCATGCAAAACATGTGCTCCAGACCTTTTATCTGTTATCCCAGTCCTATAAGTCTAATAGAAATATATTCATTTATCCTCAAAAAACTAGAAATTGAGCTTCCATATGATTCTGCAATATCACTTCTGGTAATATATCCTGAGGGTACAAAAAAGCACAGTAGAAATGACATCTGTACCTGTATATTCACTGCAGCACTGCACAATAGCCAGAATCTGGAAACAACCCGAGTGCCAGAGAACAGGCAACTAGTTAAAGAAACTTTGGTACATCTACACAATGGAATACTATGCAGCTATTAGGAGAGATGAAGTCATGAAATTTTCTTATAAGTGGATATTCATGGAGAGTACCATGCTGAGTGAAATAAGTCAGAAAGAGGGGCAGGCATATAATGACTAAACTCATTTGTAGAATATAAAATAACATAAAATGAGATTGACACCCAAGGACAGTAGAGACAAGGTTAAGAATATTGCTCCATGGTTGGTAGCCTGCCTCATGAACTGGGGGAGAAGGCAGATGGAATAGAGAAGGGATCACTAAGTCAATGATGGTTGGAGGGAAAGTTCGGGATAGGAGATGTGTCCTGAAAGTAGGTAGGGGGCCAAATGCGATGGCCTCTCAGTATCTGTATTGTAAACTATAATGCCCCAAAGTAGAGAGACAGTGAGGGGGGGAATTATCTGCCATTGAGGCAGGGGGAGGGGTGGAATTGGGGGGAGATACTGAGGACATTGGTGGTGAAAATGTGCACTGGTGGAGAGACGGGTGTTTGATCATTGTATGACTGAAACTCAAACAAGAAAGCTTTGTAACTATCCCATGGTAATTCACTTATATAAATATACATAATTGAATTAAATTATTGAATTGAATTATATTCATTTCCACATACGTTGCTTAACATAATCAAATAATCAAAACTTTTGATGACTTTGTCCCCATTTCTTTCCTTACATGTCCATTGTCCAAAGAGACATGTAAGGTCTCTTTGGGGTTTAGGAAGCTGAAACAGGCTGGCAAGGGGATGGAGAGATAGTACAGTGGATAAGGTGCTTGCCTCGCACTCCACCAACCTGGATTGGATCTTGGGCATCTCATAGGTTCCTCTGAGCACCGCTGAGAGAGATCTCTGAGTTCAGAGCCAGGAGTAACCTGGTCTGGTATCACCACAAAACAAAACCAAAAAACAAGTGTGAGACTTGCAATTTGGAAGATGTAACCACCTCATTCTGAAAGAAACCACTTTACTAGATTTTCCTGGTGTTGATGGAGCCAGGGCAGTCTTGCAAATACTTTAGTGACACAGAATCAGGACTCTATGTCCCTGGCTACACAAAAGGCAATGGACTGTGCCTGTTTTGTCTACATGAGATGTGCATCCATAGTGTGCTCCTCACATAAGGTCATCTTTCCCCCTCTCAAACATGCATGAGCTTCCTGAAAAACTGCTAAATGTGGGGGCCAGAGTGATAGGGCAGTAGGTAACGTCTTTGCCTTGTACGCTGCCCACCTGGGTTGGATTCCCAGCATTCCAGATGTTCCCCCAAGCACCACCAGATGTGATTCCTGAATGAAGAGCCAGAATTAAGGCCAGAGCACCACAAAAACAAACAAAAAACCCACCTGCTAAACATGTAAACTTATAAAACACCCTAGCTTTACTTGCCTTCTTGCCATAAAACCAGACCCCAACACTGGGCCATATGTAGAGCTGCTCAGGGTTTGCTTCTGACTCTGTGTTCAGGGATGGAGGGACCATAAGAGATTCCAGGGACCAAATCAGGTCGGCTGCACTGCATGTAAGACAAGCACTTACATACTGCGCTATTGATTTCTCTAGTCCCCAAGTCCTCTCTTGAAGATATTCCTATCTTGTTAGACATGATTCCCAACTTATATAATTTGATTTTGCCAACAAAACCCCTCCGTTCTGTTCAGTGAAGCTCCTGTGCTCTTTATGATATATATTTATACACGGGCTGGAGCGATAGCACAGTGGTAGGGCGTTCGCCTTTCATGTGGCCAACCCATGTTCGATTCCTCCGGCCCTCTTGGAGAGCCCGGCAAGCTACCGAGAGTATCGCACCCCCACGGCAGAGCCTGGCAAACTACCCGTGGAGTATTGGATATGCCAAAAACAGTTACAATAAGTCTCACAATGAGAGACGTTACTGGTGCCCCCCTCGAACAAATCGATGAGCAACGGGATAACAGTGATGACAGTGATGATTTATACACATGATATATTCTCATATTAGAAATAGTCTACATATCCATCAGTAGAACTATATAATGCAATATGGTAGATGATCATCTGTGTTACTCCCTTTAGCTGTTAAAAGGAATGAGATCAATGTACAAGAGTAGTTTCCTAAAATTTTGTGATAGAATGAACTTGATAAACAATATTATCTATTGTGTTGTTGAGGCACCAAGAAAAGCATTCTGTGTCTTTGTTTTATTTTTCATTGAACCACTGAGATACAGTTAGAAGGTTTTTATGTTTGAATTTTAGTCATACAGTGATCGAACACCCATCCCTCCATGAGTACACATTTTCCACCACCAATGTCCCCAGTCACCTACCCTCACCCCACCCTTCCCCCTGCCTCTATGGCAGACAATTCCCCCATACTCTCTACTTTTGGCATCTTTTGTGAGGTACTGGCCCAGGACAGACCACAGGAATCTATTTAGCTTTCTTAAGACTCTTTTTACAGGAGCCCGCATTGTAGAATAACTTGTCTATCTGTCCCTGAACAAGGAATCTGGATACAGGCACCCTGGGTCGCAAGTAGGGTGGTGGTCAGACCAGATAACCAGACCCATATCACATGACCCATATCACAAGACCCAGGACTTCCCCCAGAACTGGGACATTCCTGAATATTGGCACGAATACTGATCTCTAAAACCATAGGCTAAGGAGTGATGTCCTTTTAAATGGATTGGTTAAGAAAGTTTGTAATATTACAAATCTATTGGCTATGAAATGCGCGGGCTCTGCTGTAACAGCCGGGGAAGGCCTATATAAGATCTCCTTTGGAGAAGCTCGGGGTCTTTTGCCCAACCTGCTGGACCTGTGTGTTCACGTAGGCGGCTGGACCCTGGCTAGCCAGTCTTACAATAAACCCTGCTTGCTGTTTGCAGTCTCTGGAGTCTCTTTGTCATTATAGGGAGATCTCGATCCGCGCCCTAACACTTTAAAGGCTGGACTAATAATTTAATAAGCATCAAACAGATTGATAAGAGAGTAAGGAGAAATTTGTTAATAACTTGTATGCTTCCTACATGTGTGCATCCTACACGTGGGATGTTCAGAACATCAGGGAACTCTCATTGTTTTCAGATATAGCTCTACAGCTAAACAAAGGTAGTGGGAGGGGGAGGTGTTGAGGAAAAAAAAGGTCCTGAGGATGGCTAATCAAAGAAAACAAAGGTATGCTGATTTATGCTAAGCCTTCTCCTTGAAAAGATATCAGGGGATTAAGTCTCCCTGTTGAGAAGACGTCAGTTGAGAGAGAATTTTTTTCCTTTATACATGTAAATATATTTTTCAAAGGCAACATCTCTTTCTTGAAAATCAACTTTTGGTCAAAGATATATTTTAGAATGGTAGAGCATTGCACCCTAAGAGTAGAATTCAATTTTAAATTTGTAACAGAGAAAAAGTTAAAATGACCAGTGACTGTCAAACTGTTAACAATGGCAACTTTGTCTATACATAAGGATAGATTAGGTTCTGAGAAGGTGTTTGTAAATCCATATGTTTTTAAGTCCAAAGCAACTAAGATAGATTCAAATCTGTGATCCCCACCGCATGTCAACCGAACAGAATTTGGAATCAATTTCTTAGTAACTTGAAAAGAAGGCGTATTCTTCTCCCTCTTCCAGATATGTTTTCTAGCAGATTTATTTTCTCCAAATAGATAAATTTTGTCTTCCCTGGGTATCCGTTAAGGCGGGTATTTGTCTCTTCCTGCATAATCTCTGCTAGTGCTGTACGTTACTCCAGAGTGGTGTGAAGTTCACGTATATTAGTTTGTCGTCCAAACTGATGGGATGCTGATTCAGATATGCCTTCAATCCTCCTGGGCATCATCTGGAAGACAAAGGCGTCATCAACAGCTCTCTGGACTCACTTAACCCCTCAATCCTCTGCAGCACAACTCCTCAGCAATTCAGAGTAGACACCCGACATTCTTCTCTCTTTCAGATTTGTCTTCACTTCTGATGAGTGCAGTTGATTTCAGACACAAAGGTCTCTGCTCGTCGTGCACATTTTATTCTTCAAAATCACACTCTCGAATAATCCATGCAGTGCACATACTTGCTACCTTCTCAGTCTCTTCCCATTTCCCAAAATCTCTTTTATTCTTTCTTTTTAATCATGAGCCCTTTCTTACTAACTTTTTTTCAATATCCTTACTGCTTTTTGCACTTATCAGATATGATGGATTCAATAATGTTGGCGAAATATCGAAACACGGACCTAAGCATGACAAATATCGTGCAGACGAAGCAGCAGCAGAAGACCAGGGTGAAGTTCAACACATTATCAGTCAGCGGTGGTTCAATGCATTTTGACTTTGAAAAGTAGCTTTCATTATATTATGAGAATTTGTAAGTTTCATATTTGTTAATAGAGAACTTCCAATTACAATCTGTATTCTTGGATGTATATTCTTTTGCTAAATGTACATCATGTACTCATATTTTATTTTGCAATTACAAAAGCAGAAAATAATATAAAAGGAAGATACCTTATAATTGTGTTATCTAGATAGAGGGAGAATTGTATTTCTGCACATTCTTTTGTTTTTGTTCTTGTTTTGGGGGGAGTTGGAGGGGACATCTGACTGTGCTTGGGGGTTACTCCTGGCCCTGCACTCAGGGATCACTCCTGACAGTGCTCATGGAACCATATGGGATACTAGGGATCGGACCTGGGTTGACTACATGCAAAGCAAACACCCTACTTGTTGTACTATTGTTCTGGCTCCTATTTCTGCACAGTTGTAGCCTCTAATGAAAATGATTTCAGTTAGTTCGTCCACTTTGTCTCATGGTTTGAGAGTCCTTTATGCCTAAAAAGTAACTGATTTTTGCTTTTTTTTTTTCTGGGAAAAGTACATACTTCACTGGGATCCCTACTACGTTTTGGTCCAGATGATATACCCAAACCCTCCCTTGGAAAGATGCATTCCAGAAAACTAAAAGTTAAATCAAAACATTTCAAATATAGGCAATGCAAAAGGACTGGAATGAAGAATTGCATTCATTTAATATGTAGGGATTATAGAAATATCAATTGGAAACACATGTAAATTAAAAAAAGAAGGGGGGCTGGATCAATAGCACAGGTAGGGCGTTTGCCTTGCATGTGGCCAACCCGGGTTCGAATCCCAGCATCCCATGTGGTCCCCCAAGCACCGCCAGGAGTAATTCCTGAGTGCATGAGCCAGGAGTAACTCCTGTGCATCGCCAGGTGTGACCCAAAAGGCAAAAAAAAAAGAAGGTATATGCCACTAAAATATTGGCATAGCAATGCTCGTAGAAGTAAATTTTCAGTTTATACCAGGGCTTAGATAGGGGAAAGGTTGAGAGAGACTGAGAATAAAGTCTGATAATTCCTAAGACATAGGAAGTGGTAGGGCTCACTTAATATTTCACCTTATTTGGTCAAATATTATCCTCCATGTCTCTGTGAGGGTATTTCTGCATCAGTAGACCTCATAAAGCAGGTTACCCTCCATAAAATGGGTCTAATTCCATCAGTTGACCCCAGGAAAAAAGGTTCAAGCCCCTCCATCCTCACCCCCATAGTAAGTGAGAATATTTTCAAAGAAATTAAAAATACTGGCAAATTTACTTTTGGTTGCCTTTATGGGATGGCATCTCTGTTTTCGGTGCATGACATTTATTCCTATCTAGAGGCCAGAGATAATCTCCTGTGTTTTCACATAAAATTTGAAGAGATCTGTTCATGCTTCAGTGTTTGAACAGTCTTAGACTTCATTTTCTGTGAGAGAAATCTGTTTTTCCCTTCAGCCTATAGACAGCCAGTGTTTTCTTAAATAGCCCATTCTCTCTTCGTGAAGAGAGAACGTGTACTGCCCCTTTGTCAAAACCTGATATTTCAAGCATATATACTTCTATTTCTGGGGTGTCTGTTCACTTCCATGGATTTATTTACCAATTCTTGGGCCAATACCATTTTGTTCTCCTTGTTATAATTACTATAACTTTATCACACATCTTTTCAATTTGAGAACATGAATACTCATCCTTTATTTCTGTTCTTTAGAAATATCTTGGGGATTCTTGGCCCTTTCCCACAGTATAAAAGAAGAAACGGTTTTGTCTGGTGTTATAAATTGAGAGCCTGTCAGAGGAATTTTAATATTGTTGCAGAAGGGAGATAACAAACTAAGCTATTTAAACAGCTAGAACAATGCTAAGGTCTTTGTAACATATGTGAAACAAAGAATTCCGTTTACAGGAGGGAAATAAAACAATAAATTTGACAGGGGTGTGGGATAGAAATTCTGATATTGCTTTATATTTATACTAGGGTTGAAAAAATAAGAAGGTAAATTGTAACTAGAACCAGCATCTTCACTTTCTGAAAAAGAAGTTGCAAAGAAGCAACAATGAAGGCCAGCATATTTTCTCTAGAGAATTAGCATTAAACACAACCTCAAGTTAATTTTAACATAACTGGAGATCACTGTATCACTGTATCACTGTCATCCTGTTGATATCGATTTGTTTGAGCGGCACCCAGTAAGGTCTCCATTGTGAGACTTGTTACTGTTTTTGGCATATTGAATAAGCCAGGGTAGCTTGCCAGGCTCTGCCATGTGGGCGAGATACTCTCGGTAGCTTGCTGGGCTCTCCGATAGGGGCAGAGAAATCAATTCCGGGTCGATCTGTGTGCAAGGCAAATGCCCTACCCGCTGTGCTACAGTTTAGATAAAAAAATAAATAAGTATCGATACAGCGGGTAGGGCATTTGCCTTGCATGAGGCAGTTCGGGTTCAATTCCTTCGTCCCTCTCGGAGAGCCCGGCAAGCTACAGAGAGTATCCTGCCCGCATGGCAACTACCCGTGGCGTTTTTTTTTCCTTTTTGGGTCACACTAGCTGGTGCACAGGGGTTACTCCTGGCTCTGCACTCAGGAATTACTCCTGGAGGTGCTCAGAGGACCATATGGGATGCTGGAAATCCAACCAGGTCTGCCGCATGCAAGGCAAATACCATACCTGCTGTGCTATCACTCCAGCCCTCCTGGCATTTTTGATATGCCAAAAACAGTAACAAGAAGTCTCACAATGGAGATGTTACTGGTGCCTGCTCAAGCAAATCGATGATGAACACAATAAAGTTTTATGTGTGTCTATTTTTCTTGACCACATCTTCCCACTGATAGAGCGTAAAAGTAGCTACATCCCCATAGCAGTGAGCACACTTAAGAACACTTCATGGTTTCTAAATATCTTTTTTCAATGAAATGAAAGAGGACTCCTTAAGGAAAATGACTGATTTTCAAGTTAGGGAAGAACGATCCTAGAGCATCTTGTACTAGACAAAAAGAAGTTAGGTAGTAGTAAGTAAATAAATGAGAATAGTGGAAGTCAAAGGATAGAGGAGCCAATATGAAATGTGTCTAAAGATCAATGTTGGAATATTCACAGCAATAAAATTAATTATAATAGTGTTTTGGATAGTACTAATTATATAGATCAAAGAATAAAATAAATAGCCATAGCCCATACTGATATAAATAAATAAACAAACAGACAGAAAGAGGAAAAGGAGCACATCTTCCTTACATAAATATTTCAATGAGTAAATGTGAAAAAAATTGGGAGCGATAGACAATCATTATTAAATCACCATGATAATAATTGCTGCAGGTAAGAACCACTAATGAAAGGAACTTTAAAGATTCATGATCTCAAAATCCTCATACCCCCTCCCCATACTTCTAATTAATGTACCTATTTTAACATATGTTTACATAGCCTTTGATGGTTGTCCCTCCAGGAGATGAAACTTGAAAGTGCTCCTTTTGAGAATGGCTGGCTTTAGTCACTTCTAAAACATATAGTATGAAAGGCAAAGAAAGTAACTTTATAGCTGAAGATAATGAACAAACTTCACCAACAATCTTGTGAACAAGGTTAATACCACCAAGAAGTTTCGGTGGCCTCACGCATCCCTGAGAAGAATGAGATGCGAAGGGCACTTTCTTTACTTCTGTGACCCTCTTCCTCCAATCAAAACCCCAATCTAATTATCAGGAAAAAAATGACAACCCCAAACCAGAGAGGCATTCTGTACAATGTTGTTTAATACAAGGTTGTAAAAAAGACAGGAAAGGTTTGGAAGACGGTCATAGTGTCCTTCTGAAACCTTGGAGTTTCCCAGAAAAATCTGATGCTGGCCCTTGAAAACAGAGGGCAACTGCAAGAGACACACCCCTCCGTATGGATAGATGGAAAAAAGAAAATTAACAAGTGAGCTTACACACAAGGTTTGACCTTCTATACGCACAAGAGGATGTATTTCCTGTATTTCCGTGCCCACTCACCAGAAATTTATATCCTATGTAAAAGGGATTCAGTCATTTGTACAGTCAATGTGGTATCAATATCAAATTACTACCACCAGATCTCATCTTTGAAGTGGTGGTTCCCCTTGTAGGAATGATGGGCAGAACCTAGTCTAACAGGAGAAGGATAGCAGCCTTGTATTTTGTCCCACCCATATCCTCCCCGTCCAGTTCTTCAGTCTTTCAATGATCACATCCTCTCTGTAAAGCCCTCCAACACAGAAGCCTGAGGAGATTAAGAAGACAGGAGGGTGGGGCTGGAGCGATAGTACAGCAGGGAGGGCATTTGCCTTGCAGGCAGCCAACCCCGGTTCCATCCCGGTTCGATCCCCGGCATCCCATATGGTCCCTGTGCAACTCCAGGAGTAATTCCTGAGTGCAGAGCCAGAAGTAACCCCTGAGCCTAACTGGGTGTGATGTAAAAAAGTCAAAAACAAAAAGACAAACAAAAAGAAGACAGGAGGATGAAATACAGTAGAATACTAGAAAGGAAACAATAATTTCACGGGGGGGGGGTAAATCATAGAAATATGAAGTGTGTGGTTTTGTTGATAGCAATGTAGCAACATTAATTTCTCAGTTCTGACATGTGCACATGGAAACGGAGGATGCTGGCTTTGGGAGAAACTGGATGAAGAGCAGCACAGAACTCTCTGTACTATCTTGACAATCCCTGTCATTCTAAAATTATTTCAAAATAAAAAGGGTTTTTAAAAACCCAGTCAGTTAATTGTAAATTAGTTCACTGACATGAATAACAAGTACATTTAATGAATAATCACTACCTCCTTCTACATTAGTCACATTTTATGACTTCTCATAATTATAGAAAATGTATTTTGTACAACTCAACATCCATGCACATATAAATTTTTACTTTTCCAATAGGTAGAGACATGCTCTGCTCTAAAAATAACTCTTAAAAAAAAGAGACTTTTTTTTTTTTAACTTGGAAAGACGGGAAAACGCAGTGGGTTAAATCTGTCATGGAGATCAGATTAGACACTTATACTTTCGATATAAGTTTCTACCCCTTCTTAAAGAGAGACTAGTTTTTCTGATTGCTCTCTTTTCTCAAAGAGGGGTTGATACTACTTCAACAGGACCATGAGAGAATTATGATCAACTTACTACTGATAGTCATGATTCACACATACATGATTCACCCCTGTTGGGATTTTGTCTAGAATGTATTGACTGAATAGTAAGAATTTTATTTTTGTAGGATAGAATTTTTAATGCACAAATATGGTGTATGCATTCCCATACACAGGCTGTGCCCCCAGTTACCTGTGAATGGGAACTTTTTAGGGAATGGGACCTTAGAAGCTGTGATCAAGTTAAGATGAGGTTAGTAGGGTGGACCCTAAACCAATAATGACTGATATCTGACTAATGTGAAGTTCATGTGAAGACATAGGCATACGGGTAAACAGAAATTGGGCTGATCATCACCACTAAAGGATTTATCATCACCAATGATTGATTGTCACCACCAAGAGCTAAGAAAAAGCATGAAGGATTCTATTCAAAGTTTTGGAGGAAGCATAGACTTGTTGACACCTTGAGTTTGGACTTCCAGACTCCAGAACTGTGAGACAAAAGATTTCTCTTTTAAGCCACACAGTTTGTGACACACTGTTATGCCAGCCTTAGGCAACTAACACAGTGTTCTTCAAAAAAGTGTGTAATTATATCTGGAAAGAACCCCTTGCCTTTTAGTGAAGTTTATTTCTCAGTGCTTAATGGATTTTATTTTGTACTTCTAAATAGGTTTCTTTTAAAAATTACATATTTTATTTGTATCCTATTCTTGCTATTTTTTTGTATTTTATTCTTCAATCTTGACAAACTCTATGTCGACTTTCATAGATATTCTTGCCAATAAACAGTCTGCAAGTAACAATTTCTTTCTTTTTCTCCAACTTTTCTGTCCTTTATTTTTCTTTCTTGTCTTATTGCATTAACTGAGAATCCCAGCTGTGTACTTTCACATTGCATAAAAGTTACAATAAAAGGCAGGCTTGCCTTGTTCCAGTCTTTCAAGAGTTCATTTCTAATATTTTGTCATGTTTCATTATAATTGTTTGTTGTATATTTTTGACAGACACTTTTTCTCTCAGGGAAGTTACCTTCAATTTCATTTGCTAAATGTATTTATAATGAATGAAACAGGTGAGATGTTGTGAAGACAAATATAATCTTCTTGCTTACCTAGAAAAATCTAATTTCCCCATTATATATATGAACTTAAATGTCACATCCTCTTTGAAGGCTTCTCCCCTGCCTCTAGGCCAGCTCAGTGCTTCAGGAATGGGCTACAGATTACTTGAATTGCTTCACTTGATAAAACTTGTGCAATTGTTTCTGCCTTCATGATGTCAGGCATCTGACATATCTCTCATAAAAATCTATAACTATCTCAGGCCCAGAATATACTTCAAAATGACAATTAAAAGAGTGAAGATATGTGAATAAAACAGAGACAAGGCATTTATAAAACTTACAAAACTTCAGAGAAACATGGAACAGGGCAGAATTGGACATTGATATATTCATTCAGACAAATTTGTAGAGAATTTATGTGAATAAAATCACAGATGTCCAATAAGGGACATCAAAGAATATCCAAATAAATGTGACATTCCCATATGAGAACATTCCGGCATTATGGTTTATCATAAATACTGTTGTATTTCAAACTATTGGGAAAACAACTCTAGGGCTGAGAAAACAATGAAAGAAGTCCACTGCTTGTGTAAGCTCTTCTGAATTCTGAGGCGGGGGAGAGAGAGAATCTTATAAGAACACAGTTCAATTGGATTAATGTCAGTGGTTTGACATGGTTGGCTAAAACCAATGGGGAATGTGCAGAAGAAAGCTTCCTTGGGTTTCAGAAGTGCTGGCCAGCTGTTTAGCAATAACAACCCCATGTTTAATAGAGTAAGAGCAAGAAGTACAGTTTTTAGATGTTTATTTTTCAGCCAATTTAGGGCCATACACTGAACTTCCTGTAACCGCTGCACAGGGGCCCAAAAACCCTTCAGGGCTAGGGTCCTAAAGGGAGATCCTTAAGAGGACGGATTCCTTCATGGAACTTCTTTTCGCTTGCTTTGCTAGCCTTGCGCAGACTTACCCAGCACCAGGATATGGGCCCAGTGAGCTAAAGTAATTTTTCAGCTACTTTATGAGAGGGCTGGAGCGATAGCACAGCGGTAGGGCGTTTGCCTTGCACGCAACTGACCCAGTTTTGATTCCTCCACCCCTCTCGGAGAGCCCGGCAAGCTATCAAAAGTGTCTTGCCCACATGGCAGAGCCTGGCAAGCTACCAGAGGCGTATTCAACATGCCAAAAACATTAACAAACAAGTCTCACAATGGATACGTTACTGGTGCCTGCTCGAGCAAATCGATGGCCAAAGGGATGACAGTGACTTTATGAGAATGATGGGGTCACCAGGATGTGGTTTTTCCTAATAAATGATCAGCGCTTCTGCTGTCAGTTGCTGCTCTTGCCTAGCAGGACAGCCCTCCAGCTGGTGTCCATAAAGACGCCTCCATTTTGACTGGAACCACACAACATTAGGACTCACCAAAAGACCTCACCCTAATCTAACTTAGCCCTGTCCAAAAGATCCCATCTCTCCATTAGTCATCTAGGGGGTTGGGACTTTGAGATATAAATTTCAGGGAGACACAATTTGGTCCTTAGCAATAAATATTAGATGAGTATAAACAAAAGTTTGGCCCTTTCTTTAGTTATTATTATTATTATTATCATTATTATTTTGCTTTGGGCTGGAGCAATAGCACAGCGGTAGGGCATTCATCTTTCATGCAGCCGACCCATGTTTGATTCCTCTGCCCCTCTCGGAGAGCCCAGCAAGCTATCGAGAGTATCGAGCTTGCACGGTAGAGCCTGGAAAGCTACCATTGGCGTATTGGATATGCCAAAAACAGTAACAATAAGTCTCGCAATGAGAGACGTTACTGGTGCCCGCTCAAACAAATCGATGAGCAATGGGATGACAGTGACAGTGACAGTGATTATATTGCTTTGGGACCATGCTCAGGTCTTACTCCTGCCTCTGTGCTCAGGGAACACTCCTGGAGGGGCTCAGGGTTCCATTTTTACCTCCACCCCCACCTTTAGTGTTTGGGTCAGTGTTGTTCAGGGTTTATTCCTGGCTCTGCACTCAGGAATTACTCTGGCGGTGCTTGGGGGGTCCCATGGGATGCTGGGGATGGCTTGGGTTTATAAGGCACACCCTTTACCTACTTCACTCGAGCATCAGGGAGCCCTTTGGAATGCTCGGGACCCAATCTGAGTGGGTCAAGTGCAAGGCAAGTACCTAGTCTGCTGTTCTACCCCTCTGGCCCCTGGATTTTTTTTTTTCATATTCCTTCTTCACGATATTACTTTCTTTGTCTAGTTTCTTTCTTAAGCTCAACATATGATCTCATTTTATTTTTGAAATCTCTTCTTTTTTGATAAGTGCACTGGAAACATAATCCTTCTCAGAAGTACTGTTCAAATTCATTCATAGGATTTGGTCTTGCACAGCCTGTTTTTTTTAAATTAATTTTTTAAATTGAAATTTTAATTAATTTCCTAATTTTCCAGTGTGAGATTAGTTACAATACATGGTCCAATAGGTTAGTAGCTATTATTATTATTTTTCAGTCATCTTCTCCTTGTATGTGCAATGTTCCTTTTTGACTTCCTGTTAATTTTGTCTGAAGAGCTATCTCTAGATTTTTACTGGCAAGTAAAATTCAATGTGGGGAAATATTTGTTATCGATGAGACAAAATGCTGGGAGAGTGTAGATTTCTTTTTCTTTTCTTTCTCCCTTTTTTTTGGTTTGCTTTTGGCTCATACCCAGCAAAGCTCAGGGGTTACTCCTGGCTCTGCACTCAGGGATCACCCCTGATCATGCTGAGGGACCATATGGTATACAAGGGATCGGACCCAGGTCAGGCATGTGCAAGGCAAGCACGCTACCCACTGTACTGTCACTTTGACCCCTTAAAATATATTTCCAAACAATTTTAATGATTTGTCTTCCAAGATCTATTTTTACTTTTGCTTAAAAAAATGTTGGTTTAGGGGCTGGAGCAATAGCACAGCAGGTAGGGCGTTTGCCTTGCATATGGCCGATCTGGGTTCAATTCCCAGCACCCCATATGTTCCTCAGAGCACCTCTAGGCGTAATTCCTGAATGCAGAGCCAGGAGTAACCCCTGTGCATTGCTGGGTGTGACCCAAAAAGCAAAAATGTTGGTTTAAAAATATATTCATTTATGTGAGATACTATAAATTCTCCTACATTCTCCTTAATAATAAAGCAAAAATCAAAAGGCAAATTAGCCAAAATTCATTTCTCTTGCTTTAAGACACTATAGAAGGCACTAGACAGTAGCTTTACAAATGCTCTTGAGCATCTTAGGAAAGTGAACTTCACCAAACACATTGGACTACCTTGGAAGAAAAGGCATGTACGTATCTGGCAAGGATACAATTGCATTTTTAAAACCCTAAGGAAACATTTCCATTGATTGTTTACACAGTCTTTTAGGAGCAGGGCTTCCTATCTGTTCACGAGGCCCACCATCAAAATACCAACATCCCTTCCTGCTTTGATTTCCTGCCCAGTTCTCTTTGATGATTTCAAGTTTGCAGACAGAATCCAAGGGATTGCTTTTGGTTTAGCTTCATCTGTTCCCTTGCTTTGTTCTTTATATCCCACATATGAGTTAGCTTATATATATATTTATTTTTCTCTATCTGACTTATTTTACTTACAATAACTCCAATTCCCATGCATGTGTTGTAAATGGTAAGCTTTCATTGTGTTTATATCCAGCATTGTCTCTATCCATTGTGTACATATGTTGCGTTCTCCTTATCCTGATATTTGTTGTGGGACATTGAGTTGTTTCTCCAACTTGGCTGTTGTAAATAGTTCTGCAATAGACAGAGGAGTGTAGATACCATTTCAAATCACTGCTTTTATGTTTTGTGCATAGATATTTCAGAACATCTAAGGAGTATTGCTGGACCTTCTGGAAGATCTGCTTTTTAAAATCTGACAAGTCTCCATACGATGTTTCCAGTTGAAACTACTCAACTGTATTTCCACCAGCAGAGCAGGAGGGCTCTCAAGGAGAAGATTTGAATAGGGAAAGAAGCAGGGCACAGCATGAGCTAATATTTAGATCCAAGTAATGATCGGGAGTCACCACATCTCAGGCAGAGAGCTAGATACTTTCACATCTACTATCTAAGTCCATCTAATTCCTATTAAAAAATCATTTGAGATGAGTCTTTTTATTCATCACTTATCTATTCGAAAGGGGAGCTGAAGGAGGTGAAATCACCTGTCCAAAGTCAGTTACTTAGCAATTGGTAGCTCTGACTAACCCCTATGATTTGATCAGAGAAGGAACAGAGCATGTTTTTCTGTGTTTGGACAGTGCATACTGTTTGATTCCGTAGGAGTGTGAGATACGGGGAAGGTGGACGGGCCCTTGGGTGCAAAGGTGAAGAAGAGGGTGGGATTTATTCATGAAGCCAAGAGAGAAGGAGTTTGGGGTTAGAGAGGGCACTGGTAGAAGACACTGTCACTGTCACTGTCATCCCGTTGCTCATCGATTTGTTCGAGCGGGCACCAGTAATGTCTCTCATTGAGAGACTTATTGTTACTGTTTTTGGCATATCCAATACTCACGGGTAGCTTGCCAGGCTCTGCTGCGTGGGCTCCGTACTCTCGGTAGCTTGCCAGACTCTCCGAGAGGGGCGGTGGAATAGAACTCGGGTCGCGGTGTGAAAGGCAAATGCCCAACCGCTGTGCTATCGCTCCAGCCCACTGCAGTCATTAGAAATATTGATTTGTCATAGGTGTTGCCTGGGATAATAGAAATGAGACAAGTTGGAGGCCTGGAGACGACTTGCAGGAATATCGTTAGCACTCAGACGGGCCGGAATGAGCAAAGCTGTTGGTAGTGGGAAGAGAGTAATATAATCTCTCTAGTCGTCAGACATACTGGGGATTGTTAAGTGAAGTTAGTGCATAGCTCCTTTTCATCAAAGGGTTCTTCAACCTGATTCCCAGAAAAATCCTGGGTCAGGAAAGTAAGGGAAAGTAAGGTGACTGCATAAGTGAGGAATCTACAAAGTGGATATTCACCCCCCCACTGGGAGTGGAGAGTGTGGGGTAGGGAATCACCTTTTCCTCATAGGTTCTGGGATCTTCCACCAATGGGATCTTTCACCAAGAATGGGATTCCATTCTTTCAAGAGTATCTGGTTGAAGAGTATTTGGGGACCAGAGAAATTGTGCAGAGGTTAAGGCATTTGCCTTGCACATGGGTAATCTGGACTGGAGCGATAGCACAGTGGGTGGGGCGTTTGCCTTGCATGCGGCCGACTTGGGTTCGATTCCTCCGCCCCTCTTGGAGAGCCCAGCAAGCTACTGAGAGTATCTCACTCCAAACGGCAGAACCTGGCAAGCTCCCCATGGTGTATTCGATATGCCAAAACCAGGAACAAGTCTCACAATGGAGACGTTACTGGTGCCTGCTTGAGCAAATCAATGAACAATGGGACAACAGAGCTACAATGCTATGGGTAATCTAGGTTTGATCCCCTGAGCACCACCAAGGAGTGATCCGTAAACAGAGAACCAGGAGGAAAACCTGAGCACTAAGTAAAAAACAAAACCCAAATGATTATTTGGGACAAGAGGGAGAAAAGACAATGGGAATTTTCCATATTAGCAGCACCCTAAGGCCTAACCTCATAACCCTTACACAAATGTGTGTATGTATGTATGTGTGTGTGTGTTTGTGTGTGTGTGTTTGTGTGTGTGTGTGTGTGTGTGTGGTGGGGCAATGCTGTGGTGGGTACTATAAATATTGTACAGAAATATTTTGGGGGAAAGCCCTTTTGGGGGAAAAGTCCTCCATCTTTAAATGTTGCTTAGAGTTTTCTTTTTTTTTTCTTTTTGGGTCACACCCAGCAATGCACAGAGGTTACTCCTGGCTCTGCACTCAGGAATTACTCCTGGCAGTGCTCAGGGAGACCATATGGGATGCTGAGAATCGAAGCCACGTCGACTGTGTGCAAGGCAAATGCCGTACCCGCTATGCTATCACTCCAGCCCTGAGTTTACACTTCTTGGTATTTGCGTTTGCCACATCTGCCTCTTCATTTGCCCCTTCTGAATTAGATTTTGTCACCATCTTATCAAATCCTTTCCAAATGTGACAGCACATTTTAATACTAGCTACGGACCAGCCCTGTTGGGTTTGCTGAGAACGATCTGGAAAAGGTAGGGCTCTGGGCAGCAGGACACTGGTCAAGCGGTACTTGGCATCTCTGGGACTTGGCAGGAAGCTGGGCCTGGCCTTGCTGGCATTTTCTGAGGCCCGAGCCTCCCCCTCGCGGTGTAGCCTCTCTGGAAGCAGCTTGGCAGCTGAAGAAGACCCAGAGCTCCCGGTTTCCCGGAGTCAGTTGGCCCCTCCCAGTCCCGTTACTGAACACAGTTGTGCCGTGTGTGAAAAAGCATCCCTAGTTACACGGAATGATTTACAGGACACCAGACTCTGCATTTCAGAGGTCTCCAGTGTCCCATAAAAAATATATTATAAAGGAATAATCTTTATCTGAACTAACGCCGCAGTGAAGGAAGCGCGTGTCCAGCTGAGAGCAGCAGTGAGCTTTTGTTAACTCAGGGAAAAGTCCGTGTTCTTCATCTTATTTGATTAACATTTCCCCCCTTCTTTGGCACTCGGTAGCTAGTTAATATTTAGACATTGCATACATTTCCTTTCAACTATTGTTCCTATTATGCCATCAAACAAAACCTGAAGTGCCAAACAGCGTCAGCCCAAGAGGCAGAAGCAGACCCTCCAGGTACCTCGCGGCAGCTGGCAGGGTGCGGGGAGGGGCAGGGTTGCTGCCAGGTGGCGGGGGCTCCCTGGAGTCAGCCCTTGCATTCGGGACAGACCGGTCTGACATGCAGCAAGGCCAGTCCCAGTCCCCAAGTGGAGATTTCCTGGTCTCAGGTGATGATTCTGCTCCCTCTTCCTCTTCCTCCCACTCCGCACTCCAAGCTCCCATTTCCCTTTCTCCCCAGCAAAAGGCAACAGGAAGCAGACTCTAGAATCTTCCAAAGGCTCCTGATGTTGCCTAGTACCTTGCCCCCCTCCGCCCGCCCCCCCACCCCACCCCAACCTCCAAAGGCGGAGAAGTAAAAACCTCTTTGCAAATAAATATTTGAAAAATGGTTTAATTCCGTGAAGCAATGCACAGACACCCAGCTTCTCGCCTCTGTTTATTAAGGGGCTTGGAGGAACAGTTCAGTTCTGGGAAAAAAACCCTCAGAGCCAGTGCCAGCACGGGGCGAAGGTGGGTGCCCATGGGTGGAGACGACTGTCCGAGAGCAGAAACCACAGTCCGCCGGTGGCGGGACCGGCGTAGGGGCAGGGAGACCCGGGGTGCGGGGCTTTGCACGAAACTCCACCCAACTGGCACTTCCAGCAACGATGGGTGGGGGGGTGTAGCTGGAAGTTGGCATGGGGCAGCTGTTGAGAGAGAAGAAATCACGCCGGGGCCAGAGGCAGGGGGGCTAGCCAAGGTGAGAGAAGGGCAGGGCAGGGCTGGGTCGAGCTGGCCTGGCGTCCCAGAGCAAAGGGACAAGTGAGGGCCACGGTTCTTGGGGTCCCCTCCTCTGCCTGGCCCGCGGAGCCGGGGACCAGCTGGGGCTCGACGTCCCGAAAGTCTCGGGAAAGAGGCGGAGAAGCGGGCGCCGCGGGCTCCGGGGAGAGGGAAGGCGCGCGGGGCTGGGCGGGGAGCCCCTCCGGGGTGTGCGTGTGCAATGCGGGGCGGCGAGTGTGTGTGTGCGTGTGTGTGTGTGCATGTGTGTATGTGCATGTGTGTGTGTGCATGCGCGCGCGCGTGGGTTCGGGGGTGGGGGGCACGGTCTCCGCCTCGCGGGGTGCCCCAGCCCTAGCGCACGCCCCCGCTCCCGCGTCCCCCCCCCCCCTCCGCAGGCGCGCGCGAGGCGCATCCCCCGTTCCGTCGGTGGCGCGGGGCGCGCGCCCGGCCCCGTCCGCCTCCCCTCGGCGCCTCGCGCTCTCCCCGCAGAAAGTTAGCAGCGGGGAAGGAACTCGGGGCTGCGCCCGCGCGGCGGCGGCGGCGGCGGCGGCAGCGGCCGGGACCCGAGCGGGAGCCGCGGCGGAGCCGGCGGAGCGGGGGCGCCGCGCACGGAGCAGGTGCCGCCGGCGGGTCCCCCCTCTTGGCCCGCAGGCGGGGGGCTCGGGGCGGGGGGGGGCGCAGCGGGGGGGCCGCCCGGACTCCGCGGGCGGCGCGGGGCGGGAGGGGGGGGGCCATGCGGCCGGGCTCCCCCCCGGCGCAGCGGGACAGCGGCCGGCACCGGGGGCGCGGCGGCGTCGCTTCATGCGGCCGGGGCGGCTGGGCAGCGGCGGCGGCGGCGGCGGCGGCGGCGGGGGCGGCGGCTGAAACCATGTCCGGGCAGCGCCGGGGGCTGCCGCCGCCGCCGCCGCCGCGAGCCGGGAGCCGCGATGGCCCCGTGGCCCGCAGCTCCGCCGCCGCCGCCGCCGCCGCCGCCGCTGGCCGCGCCGCCGCCGCCGCCCGGCGCCTCGGCTAAGGGGCCGCCGGCGCGCAAGCTGCTCTTCATGTGCACCTTGTCCCTGTCCGTCACCTACCTGTGCTACAGCCTCCTGGGCGGCTCGGGCTCCCTGCAGTTCCCCCTGGCGCTGCAGGAGCCGCCGGGCGCCGCCGCCGAGCCCCCGCCGAGCCCGCCGCCACCCTCGCGGCCGCCTCCCCCCGCGCGCCCGGGCGCCCCCTCGCCGCCGCCGCCGCCGCCGGACAACGCGAGCCGGGGGGAGCCGCCCGAGCCCCCCGCCGCCCCCGCGAACGAAGGCTGGGGGCTGGCGAGCGGCGGCGGCGGCGGCGGCGGCGGCGGCGCCCGGGACTCTTGGCTCCGGACCCCGCTGGCGCCCGGCGCGATGGTGACGGCGCCCAGCGCGCTGCTGGACAGGGACGCGCCCGAGTCCAGCACCGCCGACGAGGAGCTCGCAGGCCGGAGGGCGGCCAACGCCAGCGGCGAGAGGGGCGGCGCCGCCAGCACCCCCGACTACGGGGAGAAGAAGCTGCCCCAGGCGCTCATCATCGGGGTCAAGAAAGGCGGGACCCGCGCGCTGCTCGAGGCGATCCGCGTCCACCCGGACGTGCGGGCGGTGGGCGTTGAGCCGCACTTCTTCGACAGGAACTACGAGAAGGGGCTCGAGTGGTACAGGTAGGACCCCGGGGCTCGGCGGGCGGGATGGGACGCACGCGAGGGGGCGAGCCGTGGGGTGTTGGGGGGGGGACGGCCGCCGCTTGCCCGGTGCATCCCCCGTCCCCAGGCGGGCACGGGCGCCCCGGGAGCCGGAGCTCTTGGGAGGGCGCGGGGTGCCGCGCCGAGGGCGGGGGGTGCGGGCCGAGCCGAGCGGCACTTGATTGCTGGGGAAGGGATGCTGGCGCCCCGCTGCCCTGCCTGCTCCCCGGTCCGAGCTGGTTTCTGCAGGTGCCAGCTCCGAGCCGGGAATTCCCACGTCCTGGTGCCCGCGGGGTGTTCCCCCGGGTCTCGGCGCTGCCGTGCGGAAACGTAGCTCGACGGCTGCACGGGGCTTTGAGATCCCCCTCGGATTCTCTGGGAAATCGCTCTCCCAGGCACTCGCGTGGCTGGAATCCAACTTTGGGGTTTTCCCGATGAGAGCAAAAGCGAGCAGGGAACGGTTAAACCTTTGATGCCGGCGAGTTTGGGCTTTCTAGTAAATACTAAAGGTGTTCCCCATCTCCAGAACTTTCTCCGCCCCGCTGGCTGAGTGAGCACTTGGATGGCTATAGCACGGAGGGGGCAACGTCTGCAGGGCAGTGAGTGGGTGTTCTGGAGAGTTTGGAGCACTTCTAACCCGGCGCCTCCATCCCAAGAGATGGGAGTCTCCGTCTTGGGAGATGCTCCACACCCCTCCTTTCCCACCGTGTGTTCTCTAGAGAAGGGAGTGAAGGGTAAAAAGTTCAGTGCAGGTAAAATAAAGGTATGATTCTGCTAGCCAGCCAGTAGATCCAAGACAGGAATGGTGCAAACGCCTCACAGACAATTTTTCCACCTCTTGGCTCCCCTTTTTAAACCTCTCTGGAAAGCAGAACTGGTTGGCTGCTCCCCCATCGCTTGCATCTGAGTAATTAATTGCATTTGTCAAACAGAAACACAGGGTTTGTCAGGTAAGGTGATGTTATCATCTTAACAGAGCCACTTGATAAAATAAGGCTTGTTTCTTGACAAGATGCTTTCTAAAGGAAAGTACAGACAGGTAAAGTTTTAGAAGCAACTTCACAGAGATATAAATGTGTGTGTTGTGACCAATTTCTTCAACTTTTAAAAAATGTGCTGCATGTTTTCTAAGCTTCAAGTACACTTAAGCATACACATTCCAGCACATTAAACCCAAGCAGCAAATGTGTCTGTTAATGTCTTGTCTGTTTCAACAGAGAGGACTAATTGCAATATTTTAGGAGGCTTCAAACAGCCCCTTCCTATCAAAACATAAAACAGCAAATGCCTAATTTAACTGGAAAAAATCAGTATTTATAACATCACAAGCCATGGCTTCCAGTTTGCGGTTATAATTAAAAAGGTGTTAGGATGATTAATGCAACAACAGCAAAATACACAGAGTCTGATGTCTGGGGAAGGTTTTAGTTGTTTAACTGTTGGTTCGAGGATGGCTCTGTGCTCCTTTGGGGGGTGACACTGGCTGTTGGGGGCTGAGGGCGGCTCTCTCCAACACTAACTTGAAAGCTGTGTCTCTCGGGAGAAATGTCAGCTGCCCCTCAGTGTAAAGAAGAAAGATCGATCCGGTCTTTCCAGGATGTCTGGGTGCAGCAGCACTTGGAAAAAGAGAAACGGTGGAGGCTCACTTCACTTGAAGATTGAGAATGAAGTTGATGAATCAGTGGGGAAAGGCTTGTTGGGAAGCCCCTCTCAGGGGCTCCAGACTTTTTTGAGTAAGAGGATAAGAAAGAACAGATTTGCTGCCGCTGCTGCACGCTGTGTTTGTGTGTGTGTGTGTGTGTGTGTGCGCGCGCGCGCGCGCTTCTGTGTGTACGTGAGTCAGCACATAAACTGCCTCAGGATCAGTCGTACCTGTTGAAGATACTATTGCGTCCCAGGTATCCTTGGCCATTGCTTATGGTATTGGAGTCCTGTCGTCAATACCCGGTAACCGGTCCTAGAACAGTTAGCCCGAGACACGTGATGGAACTACATTCCCTTGATGCTTACTGAAGAGCAGCATGTGCTGTCTCTGTGTCCTACCTCCCATCTCCACACCTTATCCAAGGAAGAGCCTTGGTAGCACTCGTATGCAGGGCTAAAAGAGCAGCTGCTTGCCACAGCCAGAGCCCTCAGCCCCACATGTAGCTGCTGAGAAGGGTCCAGGACCCAAAGGAGCAAAGCTGGTGGAACTGGCCCTGGGCCGTGTGTCACCTCTCTGAGGACCTCTGTGGTATTCATCCCCTCCTTCTCCCACCACCCCCCCGCGCACCAATTTACTCAAGATTCCTCTCAGTCTCTGATGCAGGAAAAAGGGACCACATGCATACTGCGTTGTAGAAAAGGAAACAGTTGCGTTGATTCAGACCAGGAACAGAAATCCTCTTCTCGGATCCCTGCTCTGTCTCATCGTCTTTGAAAAGCGGTGGCTTCTCCACTTAGGGGACGCCACTTCCCTCGCTGTAGACAGGTACACGCTCATCCCAATCTTGATCCTTCACCCGATTCGAGAGTCATGAAAGACGTTGGCTCTCTTGCCATTTATTTACTTTGGTTTCCCTTTTCCACACACACAGCTGATTCTTCGGGTCTTCATGTTGTCTGTGCATTCGGCAAGAGGGAGAGCAGAAATCGGGGCTGTTCCCCAGCCAGCCCAGCGGCCCTGGGGGTTGATCTCCACTCCGCCGTGTCACTCCAGGTAGCTTTAAAGCCAGGATCTGCCTTCTCCTATGCTGTGGAGCTAATGTGATTTAAAAACACATCAGAGATGAGAACATGCGCCTCAGATGGACTAATAGGCCTGAGAGACTAATGGACTGGGGCGTGTGTGTTAAAGCTACGGAGATGCCTCACTTGGTAGATTGACATAGGGGCAGTGTTTGATAAGTGTGTGGGGAATAGATCGAACCCTCTGTTTGTTCTCCACCTAACGCATCCTCCCCACCAAATACTTAAGGAGCAAACCTACCATGGGCCATTTTTTGGCGGGTTGTGGGGCGAAGGTCTCCCAACCTCGGACCCTCGGGGTCCAAGGATGTGGTGCTGCTGGGGGCTGCAGTCCTGGGGGTTAGTCATTTAAAAGTCACTAGAGTCACAGCTGGGGGTACTTCAGGGGTCTTAAGGCTGCACCTGGTGATGCTCATGGATTGTATGATGGCAGGGGTCCTATTGGCCAAATGCTCCTATGAGTCCCAGTTCCTGTACTATCTCTTTGGTCCCTTAGTGTGAACTGATGAAAGAGTCTCTCTGGCCACCTTAAGTTCATTTTAGGATCCTTGTGGCAGGTCAACTGTCCACAGCAGGGCGGGGCAACAGAGATGACAGGTGTTACCTTGCTTGTCCTCTACCTGCCCTATAGTAATCTTGGCCGTTTTGTTTTGGAAGCCACCTGAGCTCCAAGTGATGGGAACTGGCCCTCCATGGCTTCATGTTGTCTTCATATCTTCACTGGCAGCAGTTTAACACACATGTTCTTAGGCTGGGGGAAGAAAGCAGTTTGAATCATGTGTGCATTGTCCACTGCTCATGTGTCCCAGAGGAACATGGTCCAGGCATCATTTACACGTGGAGACTGGACAGAGAACGAAGGAGGATGGTGGAAAGATGCTGGCATGGACTGTATCCATAACTGGGGGGCTGGTGCTTCAGAGATGAATACCACCCTCTGATTTGGGGTGAGGCTGTATGTTGGAGAAACTCTCCACTTTTCCAGAGGGGCTCCCAAGGGGAAGTGAGTTGCTTCTAGTAGCTCAACTTGTGCCGACCTTCCATCCAACTCCCGTGGGCTGCATTGTTTCCCTGTGCCTTGCTACCATGCAGAGTTCTAGAAGAATCCATTCCTTCCTGCATCCTTTCATCTTTATCATAGCCATGCAGTGGGTCGCCATGGGGCCAGTACTTCAGTGAACAAGACAAAAGAAGATATCTTCTCCTGTACCTGACATTTTATAGCGGGGTGAGGGAGGTGGCAGCAAACAAGCCTTTTCATTTTTTTTTCAGTTGTGCCTACTAGAACCTCTGAAAGTAGACTTGGGGCTCACACCATGTTTTCACTAGGCAGTGGGCATGGAGAATCGTGCTTGTTCAACTCTAAATGCACATGATTTGTGGGGCTATAGATAAGCAGGTGCTGTGTCTCGTGTGCCTGGGAAGGGGCCTGAGTCTGGCTTTTATTCCAGGTGAGGCTGATGCTGTGGAGCACAGATCTCACAGTGAGAAAGGAAACACCCATCATATGAAAGTATGAAAGGGGGGGTGGAAGAGAGAGAGAGAGAGAGAAAGACAGAGACAGAGAGACAGAGAGACAAACAGAGACAGAGAGACAGAGAGGAGAGAGAGACAGAGGGGAGAAAGAGAGAGAGACAGAGACAGAGACAGAAATAAGACCCCTGGCATTACACAATGTTTGTTATATCAAAAGCATTTGTTTGTGTCTAAATAGAGCTGGGTTCAAAACCTTCAAGGCTTGCAATTTTCTAATTGCATTATCTTGTTTATTCACCTGAGAGTAATTCCTTCCTTGCAAGATTGTTGGGAGGAATGAATGAAATAATAAAAGCAAACTTGTTTTCCGAAGGGAAAATGATTGTCCTAGAGCAAAAATCCAATGGGCTTGCTCACTGGAATTTTCCATTTCTCAAGTCATTTCGGTCTCATAAACTTTACCTTCTATCTCATCTGGCATGATATTGACTCCAGAATCTCTCACTGGGTATTTATTTGGGGGAAAGTCTAATAATGATTGACTTTGCAGTCCACACCTATTTATCCCTTTAAGGGATCCTTTTAAAAGGGTCACCATGCCATTAGGACCCAGGTGATGATATACAGGGGTGAAAGAGAATAGATGGGGAGAAACTTGGATAACTTCTGGAAGGGGGCCATGATTGTTCTGTTCCAGTTACATTCATGTATTTTCCATGTGCAAATGGGTTAGGGTCATCAGCTCTTTAATTTGGTGCGAGAAACTGGATACCCAGTTTTTGACGTGAAATCTTCCTCTTTTAATGTTGGTAGTGGGCTGAACTTTTTTAATAGTGTCGGTCAACTCTATGGGGCAAGCAAAACACATCTGTGGACAGGCCATCACCAGTCTGCAACCACTAGTTTAAACTAATTTCAGATAGTAACTGGTTTACCCTTAATCGTTGTTGAATTATGGTTAAAAATTTGTGTTATTTTGGTTTAGGGTCCTCCTTCCCCTTTACAAATTTTGCATCAGCATGGGGAAAATACCTTTTGGATTTACTGCAACAGTAGCAAAGGGTTCTCGATGTAAACAGGAAAAAAGTCAGAAAAAAGACAATTTGTTTATAAATTTTTCTTTGGTTTTCAGAAGACAGTGCTGGAAGTTGGGGGCAGCCCTCAACTCACTCTTTGCTTAAGCGTGCCCATATTTGATCCATATAGATAAATTGTGTTCATAAAATAGATTCTGGCCTGGTGAATTGAGTAAGACCCGAAAATTGGATTCGTGGTTTTCCTTTACTGTATTCTAGTCTTCTGCCAGCTTATGTATATTTATCTATTTTTCTTTTTACGGTTGAATTCTATTTCTTCAATAATGAGACTCCATTGTCTTCATAGAATCCATTCACCCACTAAATAACTAGACCAAGCTTCTGTATTCAGCCCTTCAGAGAGGACATTGACAGGCCAGAAGGAAGTCCATGTGCAGCACATTTTCATATCTCTGCTCTAGACTCCATTGCAGTTGCACTGTGCAACCTCAGACCGATTACTCAGTATGTTCCCTCTCTGCAGTATGGGCTCCGTATCACCTGTTCTAAACAGCTATGGTGATGGGATGAAATGGCCCTTAACCTACTGCACACAGAGTTGGTCATGTTGCCAATTTCTTTCTCCTCTTCTTTCTACTCTTTTCCTCCCGTTTCCTCTTTCTATGTTGCTTTTCTTTTCCTTTTTCTTCCTTTCCGAAGAAGGCATCCTGCCTATTAGCACTGAAGACCCTAAAGAGAAAGCTGTAATGCATTTTTTATTTGAAGATAGTCTTTTATTTCAAGATGATGTCTGAATGAGGGATTGCAAATCCTGAAGCAGCTCTTAAGGAGCTCTCCAGAGAATAATCAAAACTGGATTCCAGAATTTGGTCAGGTGTAACTTGAGCCAGGAAGACAGAGTACTCCGATTTTAGGAGATGACTGTAGTCAGAATGGGCACATAGGGGATGAGACCGGGGGATATACGGCTTTCTGGACTTTTGAAAAAACGCCATCCTGGAGTCCATGGTAAAAACTGCCCTGGCTTAGCATGGAGGTATTGAGAGCCCCAGGGACATGCTTAGCGTTAGTTTTTCTGCACAGCTGTAAACCTTTGAGGATGCAGTGCCACTCAAGACCCTGTAATTCTCGTGAGGTTGGATTGTTTTAATTGGAGGTGTCCAGCCATCATACCACAATTTATTTATTTTTACACTAGATTTTTGCTTTAAAATTGAAGCAGGAGAGAGAGAGAGAGAGAGAGAGAGAGAGAGAGAAGAGAGAGAGAGAGAGAGAGAGAGAGAGAGAGAGAGAGAGAGAGAGAGACCTGGAGACATTAGATATTAGATGATGGAAAGATGGCGAGGGCTGTATTTTAGAAAGTTTGAAAGGTTTGGGTTTTGCATAATAGATGATTTCTCTGGAACTGATTGAACCACCGCCCTGTTAAAGTAACCTCTTGATTCCATTGGTTTCTGCGGTTTAACAAGCGCCTCCATAACTGTCTTGGGAATTTCAGTCTGAAATTATAATTCACTAAGGAAGTCTTTCAGCCCATCTTGCCATTAATTAAAAGCAGGCAGTTGGTATTTATTTTTTTTAACACTGACTGGTTAGGATTGCATTCCTTTAATTTTTAAAAAGATTTTATTTAAGAATGTATGAAACTGGGTGGGGAGATAATTCAAGTCGTAGAGCACATACCTAGATGTTGAGGCTGTGAGATTGATTTCTAGTGCTTCCTTGTCACTGAGCACTGTGTGCAGCCCCGGAATTCTTGCATGCGCTGCCACTTGTGTCTTGGGGACTCCCGAATACCTCCAAGCAATGAGCAATTTGATTTGAAGGACTGCATTAGTAAAGCCAGCATTATCACCCAGCAGTACCCCACAGGACCCCCAAACACTTCTATTTAAAATGAAGGTGTAAAGCATTTTACAGAAAGGCAAGTTATCCTGTGAATTAGGTATCACTGCACTGTAGCACTGTCGTCCTGTTCATCGAGTTGCTCGAGCAGGCACCAGCAACGGCTCCATTGTGAGACTTGTTATTGTTTTTGGCATATTGAATACACCACGGGTAGCTTGCCAGGCTCTCTGAGAGGGACGGAGGCATTGAACACGGGTTGGCCACAGGCAAGGCAAATGCCCTACCCACTGTGCTATTGCTCCGGCCGTGAATTAGGTACACCTGGCTATGCTCAAGACTTACTCCTGGCAGTGCTGAGGGCCAATATCAGGTGTTGGTGAACAAACACAGATTAGTCACATGCATGGCAAGTGGGTTAACTCTTCTATTATCTTGCCAACCCTTATAACTGTTTTGGGGCTACATCTGATGAATTTCAGGGGTTACCCTTGGCTTACACTAACGAATCACTCCTGATGATTCAGGGATGTTGGGGATCAAGCCTAGGTTGGCTGCATGCAAGGCAAGGGCCATTACCCACTGTACTATCTCACCGGCTCCAGCTGACTCCAAAACTTTTGAATACCTCATTCTGTATGGCTGCAAAAGGCCTAAGAAGTCATGTGGTCAGGGCTGAAGCGATAACACAGCGGGTAGGGCGTTTGCCTTGCACACGGCTGACCTGGGTTTGATTCCCAGCATCCCATATGGTCCCCCGAGCACTACCAGGAGCAATTCCTGAGTGCAAAGCCAGGAGTAACCCACAGTATAGCCAGTTTTGACCCCCTCAAAAAAAAACCCCATAAAAAATCAGATGGTCAGCTGTTATGTGTGCTTCTCAGTTACTTGTGGCCAGTTTACCTGAGCTCTATGGTTCGTGAGTAATATAACAAATATGCCAATGGCCCTTTGCAGAAAAATACTTCCTTACCCTTGCTCTTCTGAGGTTTCAATAGTACTAACCCTGTTTTATTTATATATAGGCTATTGTGCTCTACTAACCAGTTTGAAGGCAGAAGCAAGCAGGAAGAGGGCTGTAGAGGGTGTGAGGCGTGTCTAAGTGAGTGAGGTGCCTGAGTGAGTTTCTGCTTCTTGTTCTTTACTGCCAGTTGTGGCCTATTTTCTGCTTTTGTAAAGCACTTCCCGCAAAAGTGGGTATGAAAGAGTTACTATTTCTATCTAACCCAATTTATCCATGTCAGGAAGCCCTGTCTTTTCAGGATGACATCAGGGCCAGTGTCACAGTGCACTTACTATTTTAGTTATTTGTTCATTTATTTATTCATTAAACGTATTGACTGTCAACTATCTTCTTAGGTCAAACATGAGCCAGTGATAGTAAAAGATTTGTGAGCTCATAGAGTGGAGAAAAGAAGAAGTAAATGATTTTATTACAAGGTAATAGAAGTCCTGGCACTATGGGATTTATTCCAGAAATGGAGGGATGGTTTGATCTTAGGAACATCATCATGTTATTTAATAATTTAATATTCTTAATGGGGAAAATGTGAAAAATCCTGTAATTTATTTTGTGGATGCTAAAAAGACAACTGATAGAATTAAATATTTATTCAGGGAATTGAGAATGCCTGTTAATAAAAGGGGCTTATGCCCAAAGCCAACATCATCATTAATAGTATATTATTAGAAACATTCTTGTTAAATCCAGAGTGAGAATACCCATTATCATCATTATTTATCATGGCTCAGGAATGAATAGATAATGCTATTAGAGGCAAAAAAAAAGAATCAGAAAGTAGGAAATAGAATCACCACGTTTCGTCAGTAATTGCTTGTCTTTGGGGGTAACCAATCCCCCCATGACTCTGTAAAAATAATAATAGGATTCATTAAAGTAAATCACCGGTAAGGAAATTATCATGCAAAAATCTAGCATTTCTCTATGCTTATGCCAACCATTTTGAAAATATGAGAGGAGACGTTCTGTTTATAGAACCAGCCAAAAAGACAAAGTAACCGAGAATGAGTTTAGCAAAGGAACTTGTAAAAATAAAATTTTAATGCTTTGCTGAGGAACATCAAAGAAGAGCGAAGGAAATGAAAAGAGCATCTCCTCTCTGATAGCATTTCTTTAGATTTTCTTCCCTTTTCCTCCCCCACTACGCCTCCCCCGCTTATTGGAGTTCTTTGCTACTCAATTGAGGTCAGATGTGTTTGAAAGTGGTCTGAAAATATTGTTTAGGTGAACGTGGTCAAAGTGGTGTGCTTCCCATCCAGGATTGCCTTGCTGCCCACATTTCATTTGGCCAAGGAGAGGTTGCTGAGACAACAGCTGCTGCCTGGATGCATGGACACTGTTATCTTTCCTCAGGGAGGTAGTTGATTGCAGAGACAAGGGTAGGAAGATGGTACCAAGGTGTGGAGTAACAGTTAAGTTTGGATCAATATCAATGAGTCGGCGTACATCTGCATATTCAAATTGCATGCTAAGTTTGTGACCAAGCAGAGAGAAAACCCAGGCCAAGTGATGGCTATCTCAGATGAAAGGAGGAGAGACCAGGGCATGGGAAGGCATCACAGTGTCAGAACCAGCAATGATGCAGACATTGAAGACAGTTGCGTGTGCCAGGCTGTGCTCCAGGTCCTGGAGCAGAGTGCAGGGCATTAGTCTTACCTGGTCGTACCTGTCCAACTAGGCACCTTCCCGTATTTTGTAGATTTGGGAGCTGAGGCTTAGAGAGGTCAAGTAGCTTACTCAAAGTGTGGGGTAGAGAGCCAGACGAGGAGCCTTCCTATTTCATTGATCTCAAAGCTCTTCTTCTACAGCATGTTATCTTTAGCCCCGTGGCAAGAATACCAACCACCAGCCTTTTCCTGCTAGAAACCTACAATTCCCCATGTGCAGGGGGATCGGCTTTGTCTGTTGACAGGCCGGTCCAAGGGATCTTGCCCCAAGAGTTGACTGTGAAGTGGCTTCCTCTCTGTTCTGCAATCAAGTCATATCCTCTTGAGGGGCTTTCAATTCTCCCTCCCCTCCAGCTACTGCATGCCTCCCCCCAACCCCCTCATGCCAGGATCTCTAAACTTCCTATGTCTACTCATCTACCTCCCATCAAGTGTTGGCTCAGATTTCACTTGTTCCAAAAGAGCTTTTCCAACTACCTACCTCAAAGACCCTTTTCCATGTCTGCCCTTCTATGTTTGTTTTCTTTAGGTCATCTATTACCCTCACGGGTCACTGTGCTTAGTATCTCCCCCTTGCTACAACAGAGAGAGTGTGTGACAAGGGATCTTGTCCTTCTTGGTTCTTACCTCGGCCCAGAGCAATGATTGCATACAGTAGGCGCTCACCAACGGTGGCTTATGAATGGTGGATCATGAGTGAATGAATGAAAGAGCTGGCTTCTGTGTGCTAGGTTTTCTTGCAAAAATCCAGCCTCTTGAAAAGAAATCACACTCACACATCTTGGGGAACTCTGGCTGAGAAGTGCTCTAAGCTCTTTTTACAGAATCTATTTGCAAGGCTATTTTGAGTGGAAGAAAGAGAAACTCACTCCGACAATCTGTGTGGGCTAAACAGTCTCCCCCAAAGGTTCCTGCAGTGCGTGTTATTTCACTTATTCCTCACTGCAGCCTCATGAAATACTTCCCTGTTCTAATTTTACTCATAATGAGACTTCCAGCAGGCAAGTGACAGTGTCAGGGTCACACAGCAGACTGTCACAGACAAGTGTCTTTCCGTGGTCTCAGGTACTCTTGGGTTCCTGACTTTGGTTCAGTTGCTGCCTACGTTTCAGAAGCGTTGGGTTGTTTCTGGAAGGCCATCGTGCTCCAGGAGCAGTTGGGATTATGTTTCTCCCGGCGCATGATCGAAATGTCAGAATTGTCACTTAATTAAGCAGTTGCACTGAGTCCCCATGTTGGGTTTGCTCTTCCCCACAGGTGTAGCTAATGCTTTCCTGGTGCCTCTAGGTTCAGCCGATGCTCAGGTTTAAAGGTTTGGGTGTCTCTAGAGTTGAAATAGTTGAATCCAAGTGCTCCGCATGCCTCTGTCGAAGAATAACCCGAATGTTTGGAGCTCTGCAATATTTTGGGAAAACAGAACAGAAAAAAAATAGTACAGCAAGTAGGATGCTTGGTCTGCACCTGACTCACCTGGGTTTGATCCCCAACATTCAATATGGTCACCCAAGTAGCACCATAAGAAATTCCCAAGTGCAGAGCCAGGAATAACCCCTGAGCATCATGGGTTGTGGCCCCTCCAAGCCCCAAACCAACCAAGCAATGAAACAAACCAAAAGCCCTGAGCTCCAAATGCAAAGTCAAGGATTTGAGTCAGAATCTTGGTTGGTGGGCATACACAAGACCTTGACCCCTTTTTTCCCTACCACTCATCTCTGAAATGGGAGTAACAGCCTTGAGTAATGCCACCATGTTTTGACAAGGCTCGAGTAATGAAGATGTACTGGGAACTGCTTAGCCGATGTATGTTAGTTGTTATTAATCCACACACGTTTCTATGAATTCCCGCAGGTAATTGGTTTTCTGGAATGTTGCACTCCAGGGAGTACCTGAAATACAGGACAAGCGCTCTTATCATAAAGTTAGATTAAGAAGTTTAATTTGCGGGAACCATTATATACCATGGCTATCAAACATTGTGAGGGCAGACTGCATACAGAACTGAGACTTCCTGAAGAAGCTCTCTGTGTCCAACTCTGTTGCATGATGCATGGCCCTGCCGTATCGTTCTTATTCTCAAAGAACAGAAAGAGCAGAGGGTACGTTTGCTTCTTAAGATTGCCCTGCACTTGATGAGCTTTGGAAGTGACCACAGAGTCTCTCATTGTGCTCTTAAGCAGCTCATCCTCTCTTTTTTGTCCTGTGTCTGACATCTTTTATGCCTGTATTTCTTTCTGTGGACATACTACCTTCCAAGTCTGCCATGCATATGTACTCGTGTTCTAATACTAAACATCACCATTCTATGTATCTTGTAGATGTTTACTGCGTATGTGTGTATGCATGTTCTTTCTGGCTATCTGGGACCTTGGTCCCACCCTATCCCTTGCCCAGACTCCTATCGTAGACTCTCACGATCCTGCTGACACTCTGGCCCCTCCTTAGACTCTCTGCAAGTAGCTAGAATAAGTGACCCATATAGAAGATGAAGCAACCCATGTAACTCCCCTATTTTTTTTTAAATTTCCCCTACACTTTATTTATTTTTTTTTAATTTATTTATTTTTAATTAGAGAATCACCGTGAGGGTACAGTTACAGATTTATACACTTTTGTGCTTATACTTCCCTCATACAAAGTTTGGGAACCCATCCCTTCACCAGTGCCCATTCTTCACCACCCGTAAACCCAGTGTCCCTCCCACCCTCCCCAATCCCATCTCCCCCCCACCCCACCCTGCCACTGTGGCAAGGCATTCCCTTCTGTTTTCTCTCTCTAATTAGCTGTTGTGGTTTGCAATAAAGGTGTTGAGTGGCCGCTGTGCTCAGTCTCTAGCCCTCATTCAGCCCGCAACTCCCTTCCCCCACATGGCCTTCGACTACAATGTAGTTGGTGATCACTTCTCTGAGTTGACCTTTCCCCGGAACGTGAGGCCAGCCTCGAAGCCATGGAGTCAACCTCCTGGTACTTATTTCTACAGTTCTTGGGTGTTAGTCTCCCACTCTGTTATTCTATATACCATAGATGAGTGCAATCTTTCTATGTCTGTCTCTCTCTTTCTGACTCATTTCACTCAGCATGAAACTTTTCATGCCCATCCACTTGACTACAAAATTCTTGACCTCCTTTTTTCTAACAGCTGCATAGTATTCCATTGTATAGATGTACCAAAGTTTCCTCAACCAGTCATCCGTTCTGGGGCATTCGGGTTTTTTCCAGATTCTGGCTATTGTAAACAGTGCTGCGATGAACATACATGTGCAGATGTTGTTTCGATTGTACTTTTTTGCCTCTCTGGGATATATTCCCAGCAGTGGTATTGCTGGGTCAAATGGGAATTCAATATCTAATTTTTTGAGGTAACTCCCCTATTTTATGCGAAGTTTGCAGTGACTTCCTATCAACCTGGACATGCTTCGAAGTCTTGAATATGATCACTGAGATCCTTCAGGATCTGATCTCTGCTTACCTCTCCAGCTGTGTTCATTGGTCTCCTCTCACCAGTCCTCTCCCCTTTAGCCTTGGTGCCACCTGGCTGTGCTTGAGAATCCAGACCATGGCCCTGCTTGCAGCTTTGGCCCTTGTTCACTTTCCCCAAATGATGCTCTTCCCTTAGATGGCAGCATGACTGGCACCCTCCCTCCATTTAATCCTCTGCCCAGCCTCTCCCCCTCAACATGGCCTTTCCTTACACCATTGCACCTACTTTGTGGTGCTCCATAGTTGCTCCTTGGGAAATGCCAGTAAAGACGGTGCTGTCCTAGTTACTCTGCTCTCACCAGGTTTTCTAGTTCTTAATGCTTCTCTCCTGGAGTGAAGATCTGGGTTGTCCTTCTCTCCTGGAGGGACAGCCTGGTTTGGGTCTGGTGCCACGAAAGACCTACAACCTTACTGAGTCAGTTGGAAAGATGCTGACGTGGCTCTGAGCGGCCCCTGGTATTTCCGCCCACTATCAGTAGGTGGTGAGACCTAGGCTGAGATCAGCTAAGACATTTCCAAGATTCGGATGTGAGTGGCTCCTTGTGACTTCCAGCTCGGATTAACCCTACATATTTGCCCCCATGAAATAAAAGGCTTTATAAGAGACTCATTTCAATAAACAACAGACAGACATCAAAGAAGATGTTTTGAGTGTGGGTAAAATAAAGAAACTCAAATACTTTGGGTATCTGTGTTTTTATTCTAGCCCTTTCCTCTTTTGTGTTTTTAATACAGAGAGACTATTGCCAGGTGCCACTTCTCTTTCCTTCTAAATACTCTTTTATGACTATGAATGTAGACAAATGATGAGTATGCCATGTTACCATAAATATGTTAAGACATTTAATAGAAGCGATTATGAGATACAGAAATTTATTATGAGAACACATGCAGATACAAATGTGTATCCTTGTACTTTCTGTTTAGAATTTGAACATTGCCACTGATTTCAACTGACAACTCCCATGATCCACGTGAAACCACGGATATCCTCATTTAGAATAAAGCCATGAATATTTTCTCATTAACTTAGTCTGCACTGTGTGGAAAGTCACTTTGTTTTGTTGGTTACCCACGGGGGCAGCTCTGTGTGTTGCTTTGGGGGTCCAGAGAAGGAGGGTGTGAGGCTTAAGGCAGATCTTCAGTGGAGGTGGGGGTCACCTCCTCTGGGAAACAGAGGAGGAGATGTGGAGCATATTTTTTAAAGCAAAACTGGGGTGTACTTATCTGAGAAGGGGGCGAATGGCCAGTGCCCAAACAGCAGCTATCTCAGAACCCCTTTGAGCTGGGGTGAGAGCTCAGAGGCCGGACTACAGGCCCCGCTTGCACCGGTGGGGCCCCGTACTTAATCATGGAACCGCAAATAGTGTAACACCTGCTAGCGGGCTGGAGCACTGAACTGTTGAGCCAATTTAGCTGAATGTTGCTAGGAGTGGCTCCCAGTATCCCTCACCCCAGCACTGCTTGGGGTCCCTCTCCTCCAAACAAGAACTTTGAAATACACTTTCAACCAACTGAAACAACACACTTGGAGATGCACTGGCTCTCAGGGACTGGAGGACCAGCTGTCTTCCAAGGTGACCACTGATTTGAGTAGTGCGGCTCTCTGATTTGAAGCTTGAAGACCTGAATCTCTTCTGAACACAGGAAGGAAGGAAGGAAGGAAGGGAGGGAGGGAGGGAGGGAGGGAAGAGTGGGGCCCGGGGAGAGGGGGTGCCCAGCAGGAACTTGTCAAGTCTGTACTGAGCACGTGTCAAGTCCTGGACAGAAGAAAACAAGCCCCAAAACCCGACAGCAAACCTGCCCCTCAGAAATGACTAATTATTTACTTAGGATATTTTCTATTTCTATCACTTCCTTAGCAACCCCTTGCAGTGGCCTGGGAGAATGAACGTAAAGGGGTTTCTGTGTTACAGGAGAATTCTGGAAATAGCAAGTGGAAGCATTTCATCACGCTAAGTTTTCTTGCCTGATTCACTTCCAGTCGAGAGGGAGAAATGAGCTGGGATTTGATCCACCTTAATATGGCCATTAGGTAGTCCGGCATCTCGAGAACAGCCCCGATCTTAGGTCGTTTCACTTTTTCATGGATGGTAAGGCCTATAATCTAGAAGTAAATGGGACTTAATAGCATATGCATTTGTAAGACTTTTTATGAAAATAAATCCACATGTTAGGAAATTTTTTTTGTGTGTGTGTATGTATCAACTTTAGCCTCTTGTGGTTTTGTTTAAAAATAGGTACATCATGGGGCTGGAGCAATAGCACAGCGGGTAGGGCATTAGCCTTGCACGCAGCCGACCCGGATTCGATTCCCAGCATCCCATAGGGTCCCCTGAGCACCGCCAGGAGTAATTCCTGAGTGCAAAACCAGGAGTAACCCCTGTGCATCGCTGGGTATGACCCAAAAAGCAAAAAAAAAAAAAAAAAAAAAAGTAAAAATAGGTACATCGTGAATATCCAGAGGATTCATTTGCACTGGTGCTGTCTTTGTGGGGTGTGTGTGTGTGTGTGTGTGTGTGTGAGAGAGAGAGAGAGAGAGAGAGAGAGAGAGAGAGAGAGAGAGAGAGAGAGAGAGAAGGGGGAGGGCAGAGCGAGGGGAGGGGTGTGCAAAGTAGGGGAGGAAAAGGGAGGGGAGGAGCGAAATTGAGTCTCAAAGACTCTTCCGGATCTTTCTGCAGGATTTCCTTGGGGAAGCTTGTCCTCCAGATCCAAAGGTCCCTTGGCCTCGGCAGGTTTCTTGCTGCCTTTGAGTTTCTAGAGGCACCCCTGGCTCTATTTCCATCTCCTCAGACACCTTTGTCTCCCTTTGCCTGAGGGTCTCTCCCCTGACCTGGCCTGAGTGGAAGTCCAGACCCTTCCTCCTTGTTCCCCTCCATCCCCTGTCAGAGCCATGGGCTTTCCCCTGAGAGGGTTGGTTTGCTGGAGTATGTACAAGGATGAAGTGGGTGCTTGAAGGAAGATTGTCCTTTGGAGTTTGGGGCATAGACATTTGAAACCTTTCCAGAATCCATTTCTGTACTTCCCTTGACTTATATTAAGATTTTTACAGAGTGGCCTATCCGCTTTTATTTCAGTGAAAGGCATCCTTTCCAAATGAATAGATTATGCAGGGAGTGAACTTTCATGATTTTCCGCTCTCTGGCCTATTGCTCTTCCCCGGCGATGCATTCTTTAAG